>NC_054608.1:21724465-22345426 GCF_004785595.1 Juglans microcarpa x Juglans regia
TATCTCCTAATGTCCATAACCCAAAGTGAGCTTGAACTAAAGAGACCTTGCTTGAAGCCTATGAATTCTTAACTACTTTTCATGTAAGCTTTTAAAATAGCCTTTTCATGGACAGCTAGCATGTCTTAATATTTAAGTTATTTCTCTTGTAAGTTGAGGTGAGGAGTAGTCATTTGGGTTAATGCTAAGTATAGAATGGACGTTATATTGTAGTATCATGGCTTTATTTTTTAAAGAGAGGGCTAAAGAATATTGTATGAGTATTAACACGCTTATGCTATTTATTGGAATATGACCTATATTGATGATAAAAGTATCGAGGAGCATAGAGGTAAGTAGCTATGACCATGCTTCTTACACCAAGTTCTCTTTATAAAAGAAAGTCTCTCTCTCTTATTGCAAATGTTCTTCTAAAGAAAAGAGTAAATGAATACAATATGTACAAGCCCCTTCTTGATAGCCCCTGTTAAGCACCCTATCAATTATAATTGTGTGTATGTGTATAAGGTAATGCATGCATGTAGATTCTAAGTCATAAGATTTCCATTTATGCTCTCTCAATAAACTTATTGATTAGTCCTCTATGTAGTATAGCAAGAAAATGTACCTTGTTCATAAAAAATGCATGTGCATCGAAGTAAGAAAGATGATGAAAATGTTTTGATTGCAAAGGAAGGAAATGAATGTATCATGCCTTATGCTTCAAGTGATGCTTTAAATGAGTTTTAAAATGTCCTTATGAACTGATGCTTTAAATGACGTGAAGAAAGTGTTTTAAAATGCCCCTATGAACTCATGCTTTAAATGACACGAAGAAAGTGTTTTAAAATGTCCCTATGAACTGGTGTTAAAATGTCCCTATGAACTAAAGTTAAAATATCCCTATGAACTAATGTTTTATGGATGCCATGAAAGATGATGTTTAAGCTCATGCTTTTAAATGATGTTCTTCCATGAATGAACTGTTAAATGAAAATGACTGAAAAGACTGACATGAATGAAAGAAAGAAATGACTGAATGAATGAATGTTTTACTGTATGAAAATACGTAATGGCGATATGAATGAAAATGGTAACAAAGGAATGGGCAGATTGCAATGCCGGGTAAGTAGTACTGGTAGTGTAACCAGTGCTGCCCCCTGACTGAAAGGGATTCTCAACCTGCAGCCATGGGCGGAATCCAGGTCCAGAGGAAGACCGCTAACCCTAACACGGGACGTAATTGTGTATACCTGCCAAAGAAAGTGAAACATAAAAGTATAGTTATTTCTTAAAATGTTTATGCATGGAAGCATTGTCACGATTAGCAAATGTTTATGTATGCATGTTTTCAAAAGAAAAGATTATGCGATTAATAAGTTAATATCATGATGTACTACTTACTGAGTATTCGACTCACTTTTTTTTTTAAATATTTTAAACGTCCAGATAATGACAAAAATGTTGGGGAGCAAGGCACTACTGCAGAGGGAGAGGCAGACGCTTAGGATCTTCCCTAACTAGAATAGTCATGTTTATAGATGATGGGTTATGTTTTTATGAACGTATGGACTCTAAGAGTCTTTTATGGGCGAATGTTTGAATAAAATGTCTATCAGGTGTTCCCTTTATTAAATTAAAAATTTAGAGTACACGTGTGTCATGTTCATGCTGATCGCATGTTATTAGAAAAAGAAAAAAAAATGAAAAAGAAAGAAAAAGGATAGGTACGTACGTCGCCATCTCGCCCTTCCCGGGGTGGGGTCATGACATAAGATGATAGCTAATAGGCTTAAAACTGTATTGCCTCATATTATCTCTCCTAACCAAAGTGCCTTTGTTCTTGGCAGGTTAATTTCAGATAATGTTTTTATTGCTTATGAAACTTTACATGTTATGAACTAAAAAATGCAAAGAAAATCAAGATTTATGGCACTAAAGCTGGGCATTAGCAAGGGCTACGACAGGGTAGAATGGTTTTTTCTTGAAGCTGTGTTGAGAAAATTGGGATGTGATGGAAAGTGGATTTCTCTTATCATGGGCTGTCTCTCTACTGTTTCCTATTCTATCTTGGTAAATGGGAATCCTCAGCAAACCTTTCATCCATCTTGAGGTCTAAGGCAGGGAGATCCTCTTTCTCCCTACCTTTTTATTATTTGTACTAAAGCCCTATCATGTATGTTGCATCAAGCTATGGCATTGGGCAATATATCAAGTGTACCAGTGGAGAGGGGAGCAGTCCATGTCAACCACCTATTCTTTGCTGATGACAGTTTGCTCTTTTGTAAAGCAAACTCACTTGAGTGGTCAAGGATTCTCCATATTCTCGAGACATATGAGCAAGGGTCTGGTCAAATGCTAAACAAAGAGAAGACCTCTATTCTCTTCAGTAGAAACACACCTCTTGAGGATCATAACACCATATTGATGATTACTGGGATCAAGTCTCAAAGCTCCCTTGAACAATATTTGGGTCTTCCAACCATTGTGGGAAGGAAGAAAATGGCTGCCTTTCATTCACTCATTGACAAAACATGGGCTCGAGTTACAAATTGGAGATCTAAATTCTTATCAACTGCTGGCAGGGAAATATTGGTGAAGGCTGTGTTACAGACCATTCCCATGCACACAATACGGATTTTCCTACTGCCTCACTCCATTATACAAAAGCTAAATAAGTTACTAAGGAACTTTTGGTGGGGGTTATAATGAAGACAAGACTAAAATCTAGTGGGTAAAATGGAGTCTTTTGGGGAAGTGAAACGAGCAAGGTGGACTGGGATTTAGAGAGTTTAAATCCTTCAACAATGCTATGTTATCAAAGCAATGTTGGAGAGTTTTAAAAAACCCTAATTCTTTGGTAGCCAAGGTGCTCAAATACAAGTATTTCCCCCACACAGATTTTTTAGAGGCCAAATTGGGATTTATACCCTCTTATGCATGGAGAAGTCTTATGGCAGGACTTAAACTGTTAAAAGGAGGCCTAATATGGAGAGTTGGAGATGGAAAACAGATCAGGATATGGGAGGACAGATGGCTCATGGATTCAAGCAGATTAGTGATTAATATTCAAGCTCATAATGCTTCAAGGATTGAGAGGGTGGCATAACTCATCAATCCTGTGCTCAATGAATGGAATGAGGATCTGATCTCTAACCTGTTCTCCTCAACTAATGTCAATAGAATTATGTCCATTCCTCCCAATCCTGCTGGGAGGGAAGATATGATGGTTTGGGCCTATACTAAGAATGGAGTACATTCAGTTAAGAGAGCCTACTTGCTGCAATAGGAGCTATTCAGTCAAAGGGAAGGGGAATCTTCGAAAGGGAAGGAGAGGAGTGAATCATGGAAGGCTATTGGAAGATGCACGTCCTTAATGTGGTTAAAATGTTCATATGGAAAGCCTACAAAAATGCTTTGCCTACTTTACTAAACCTGTTTCACAGGAAAGTGACAAAAGAGGATGCTTGTCCCATTTGCAAAATATTCCCTGAAACAGTTTTTCAAACTCTTTGGGAGTGTGAATCAGCAAAAGATGCATGGAGCCAAGCTAGTAAAAGGCTACAAAAGATGTCTATCCACAAGCCCTCATTCCTGGAGTTTTGGGAGGTTCTAGCTCAGACACTGCAGAAGGATGAGTTAGTTGAGTTTGCAATGATTGCTAGACTAATTTGGTTCAGGAGGAACAACTTTGTCCTTAGTAAGGGTCTTTCTCGCCCTGACTCAATTATTTCTAAGGCTATTGAGGAGATAACCTGTTTCAAGCAATGTCAAGATCAGAAACATATGACAAGGCCTGCTACTCGAGAACATTGTCGCAGCTGGGTGAAACCTCCTATGGGATTTTACAAATTGAATTGGGATGCAACCATTGATAAAGAAGCAGGTAAAGTTGGGATAGGTGCTGTTATAAGGGATCAAATGGGTCAGGTTGTTGGCACTCTTCAAGCTCAAAGAGTTCTATCTGCAGATCCCTTCATGGCAGAGGCCTATACATTTATGCTAGCTGCTATTTTTTGTCGAGACATGGCTATACAAGATGTTATCATGGAGGGAGATGCGCTACAAGTCATCAACATTCTGAACAAAGCAACTCCTGATTAGAGCCAAGGTGGAGTTCTGATTGCAGACACCAAAATGATCCTCAATTCCTTGCATTCATGGTTAGGTTCGCATGTCAAGAAGGAAGGAAATAAAACTGCCCACACTTTAGCTAGAAATGCTCTATCGCTAGAGGAAGACTTATATGTACCGGAAGATTATCTAGCTTGTATACATTCCACTATTATTAGTGAAATGATGCAAGTCATTCTCGAGCAATAAAACCGATTGGTTTTTTCCAAATAAAAAATTTCAAAAAAAAAAAAAAAATCACATAAAATCAAGTCAGTTTATAAGTTTTTCTTAATAAAATCTTTTTGTGGGTGTAATATTTATTGATCCACAAACTGGGTCCATCATAAGGGGAATTTGTTATCGCCACAATAAGATCTTTTATCTTTTTTTATCAAATGGGAATTGTCTATACATAGTTAAGAGCATAAACAAAACGTCCCAATATCAATATCAAGCTTGTCTTTCAGTTTGCTGAAATAGTTTGTAGCAAATAGTTGGAAACTTGTAAATCATATATAAATTTTCTGTACAGTTATATATTATGGAGTCTATTTCATATGTCTCATTTTTTCTAGTTGAAACTCTTAAATTTAATCAAATCTTTCAATAGATTCTTTTTTGGGAGACATCAAGAGGATGCTTGCAGATATATAGAAAATACGATTGACACATCCTTCAACAATAATCGGTATGTATTAGAGTAAACACATGTTTGGCTCTGATCACTTTCCAAGATCACCCAATTGTTTGATGAACTCATCCAAATTTGTATCTGAACTTCCTCCTTCAACTGCACTTGCGGCTGCAGCACACAGCTCTTTGGCCAGAACCCTCTCTGGCCTAGTCTCTTCAAGTGAGATGGCCAGCAACCGAGCCAACTCGGCTGACTTGGGAATGTTCTGAGTGCCCTCACAAGCTCTGATTGCAACCCCTAACTCATCCACCAACAACTTTGCGTTCGAGTACTGATCCGCACCCATTGGCCATGTCAACATCACAACTCCCGCAGTGATCCCCTCCAGCACCGAATTCCACCCGCAGTGAGTCACGAACGCACCCACGGCTCGGTGGCTCAGTATTGAGACCTGCGGCGCCCATCCCTTTATTACAAATCCTCTGCCCACCATGTGATCTTCGAAGCCATCAGGAATCATGCCATGATCAGCATTCACCTGCTTCTGCTCGTCTTCGCGGGGCACCCTCACGCACAAAACAAACTGGACGCCGCTTAGCTCTAACCCAGCAGTCAGCACATCCATTTGCCTTTGTGTCAACACCGCACGGCTACCGAAGCAGACATAGACAACTGAGTTTTCCGGACGAGCATCCAACCAATTCATTAGCTCATGGCATGGTACAGAGCTTACTCCACCTCTAACAATGTATTCCTGTAAATCACCGTTCTCAGGAGGCAATACGGGTCCTACGGCCCACACCCGATCATTTCCGAGTTCTTTCTTCATATGCATAAAGTAAACGCGCTCCAACTCGACGAACGAGTTGAACACCATTCCCCAACTCACCGTATTGGACAGCATGTTGTTTCTAAAAAATTCCAAATCCAGGTCCCCTTTTAGGCTTCTATAATGTGCAGGGATCTGCCACCATGTGAATGCTGGAGAGTTCGGGATTTTTGGAAACGAAACTTGGAAATTGATATCCTGATCATCGTTTTCCGGTGGATCGTGACACAGAGAGAGAGCAACCGACATCCCAAAGGCACCAGAAGGTGAGAAGACTAACCGTGGAACGCCGAGCTCACACGCTAGGTCGTTTGTCCAGCCGAGAAAGAAATCGGATATAATAGCAACAGGAGGCGAGGAATGAGATCGGAACCATTGGAGGAGGATAGGATAGTGAAGGTCACGTAAGGCGCGCATGGTAGCAGGGAGCCTTTTCTGCGGAGGAGCTGTAATATCAGGGGATGGGAGAACCAAGTGTTTAAGAGAAGACGGGTGTGTGGAGAAGTAAGGTTGAAGCAGAGGAAGGTTAGAGGTGGTGACAAAAACGGTGACAGTGAGGCCGCGGGTGAGCAGGCGGTGGGCGAGGTCGAGCAAAGGTATAATATGGCCTGAGGTTGGGTACGGATAAGCGGCGATGTGCACTCCATTGGTAGACATGATTGAGATCGAAACTTTGGGGTGGCTATTCTTGGGCAATGGCTCTAAACCTTCAGAAGCTTGTGCTGCTTATATGAGAGAGAGAGAGAGAGAGAGAGAGAGAGAGTCGTGTGGGATTTCTCAACTTTATATGCGGCCAGTGATAGTGATAGGCATAACATATTTATTGCTTTTCCCGATCTGCTTGGACTATTTGGTTGTAAATTTCTTACTTGCCTGGACATTTGACGATTTTATGGTTTTTGATATATGTTCTCACTTGGTTTGCGTCATGACTGACGTCTTTACATTCGCAGCCAATCGATCCATGAAAAAGAGGAAATTAAATAGTATTTCATCATGACTATGGTAGGTTCTCTCTTTTCTTTTTGCTTGGCCAGAATCTATGTCGATCGTTGAAACTTCCTCTTAACGTCATGTTTTATACACCTGAACAAAGTTAAAATAATTAGGATTGAGATCTTCCTCTGCAAACACAGAAGACACTAAAAGAAATAAGGCTTTTTGCAACGATTTTATGACTGTTGGAAATAAAATCGTCGCATAAAACCTTTAATTGTGGCAATTTTTAGATCGTCACAATCTTTTTACATAAAATTTTGAAACTGGTCTTTTACGGCGATTTTTTAACTTTTTACGACGAACGTATTCGACTCAAATACTAACTTGGTTTTTTGCAGCGATTTGTTACTTTTTGTGGCGAAAAAAGTCGCCGGCATATTAAAAAAAATTGTTACGACGATTTTTTAATCGCTGTAATTGCAAAAGTGGCTTTTTGCAGCGATTTTTTAACTTTAAAAAGCGTCGCGAATAATAATTAAGCTTTCGCCGTGATTTTAAAAGCGTTGCAAAAAAAAAAAATTATTTCCGGCAAATTCCAAGTCGCTGCTTAATCTCCAATGCGAAGTGGGAAATCACAAAGCAGGTTAATGTATAATTCACTTTTGCGGCGATTTTTTTCGTCACAACAAAGTGTTTTTTACTGTAGCGGCATTAAATTACCGTCGATTAGGAAAAATCGATGTAAGAAACACTATTTACGGCGAACATTATCGCCGTAATAACTTATGATAATAAAATTTAAAATGCCCGCCCTACGTTTTCCCCTCATTTCATTCCCTCCAGCCCTCATTTCTTTCCCCTCCTCGCCCCTCTCTCTCCCCAATCCGTCTTCTCCCTCAAGCCTAGGCCGTGCACAACCCGTCGCCAATGGCCCCACCACGCCACCGCCTCCTCATCTCGACGGCCACCCCCTCATTCTCCACTCATTTTGATTCACGAGCAAGCAAGGTAGTCTCTACGATGCGGTTTCTGTGTCGTCTCCTTGTTCTTTTACTGTATCTACTTATAGGGTTTTAAGCCTCTTCGATTTGTTGGTGATTTTGTCGTATTTTTTAAATTCGATTTTCCGCCTTCATATTTGGATACATTTCTACAAACTTTCATGCAAATTAAGTTTCTTGGGCTGAGAGACAACATGATTGGGTAGTTAGGGTTTGGGGTTTTGTGGGTTATGCCGCTATAAGCTTATTAATCAAACATACAAATTTTTTGGCCAGTATTTCGACGAGCTTTGGGATCTGAAAGATTTTTTTTTAATGAAAATAAATTTCTTCAATTGATATGCAGCTTGAATGAAGATTAGGATTTAGTTTTAATGTGTTTTATGCTTGGATAAAGATCTGTGGGTTCTATTTGTGGTTACATATGGTACCAACCTTTAGAATTATTTCCAAATTTGAGCTATTCTTTCTAGTTGATTAATATGTAGGTGTTTGCTGATGTTGTTCCTAGGACGACAGAGATTTTCCTGGCACTCTGTACAGGTATGATAGAATTTCTCAATTTTGATTATGGTTTAAGCCCTCATTCCATAGTTATGTATGTCACGTATGGAGTTGAACACTTGTTAAACTAAGTGGTTGCTATTATCATGTTATGAATAATTGGCTCAGATTATATTTCAAGTGGCTGGATTCATTGGATTTGGAAGACTTATAATTGAATAATCTTGAGTCATGTTATTATGTTGTTCTATTGCAGGAGAGGAGGGCATTGGAAAGTCTACTGGGAAACCTTTGCACTTTGTGCTCGTTTTTTAACAGGCTTGGTATTTGATTCCATTTTGATAGTATTTGCCTTTGCTTTATGTTGTATTTTTGGCTTGCTTGTGCATGCAGAGGATTATAGCAGGTTACCTGGTTATGCTTTTTCTAGACTATTTTAGTTTGTCCATTTTAGTTTTAATTTGGGTTTGAATTCTTATAAAAAGAAGATATTGCCTAGAATTACTATGCATTTTGATTGGTGTTCACCCCTAGTATATTTGTTGAGACTATATTAGTTTATCAAGTTTCTTAGTTTGTCAATTTGATGGTCTTAAAGTACTGTTTTGTTTTGTTGATAAAGAATGGTCATCTCATGTAGGCATTAATGGTCTTAAAGTACTGTTTTGTTTCAACTTGTTCACTTGGTTTCTACTTATCAAGAAAAAAATTGTACTTGGTTTGTTTCTTATGTGAACAAAATTTCCCAATGTGGGTTGAGATCATGTAAATGTGTTCAATACCCCGTAATCTTTTATGTATGCTTCCTTGGAACTTTACTTTATACATGCTTATTAAATCAACACAAAGTAATTTAAGTTATTTGATTATGGGCTTGCATGAGTAATTTTTTTTTTTTAAATGGTCTGCTTCTGATGACCATTGCAATGGAAGCCGCCCTTTTGAATGAAAACATTAGCGGGAATTGTTTGCTTGATATCTCTCCCCAAAGGCTGTGTATGTGCATTTTTTTTTTATTCTCTGAAACATCATTTCCGACGAACTGTATTCACTACAGTTCGCCGGAAATAATTTTTTTCAAACAAGAGTATTTGCGGCTCCTAAGTATCGCCGCAAATATTCTTTTGCAGCTACAATTACTCGCTGGAAAAGAGACAATCTTATTTACGGCGATTTTAACCGCTGCAAAAAATATTATTCACGACAATTTTTGAACACGCTGCAAATGATATGAAGATATTTGCGGCGATATTTTGTGTATTAGCGACGATATAAAACGCTGCAAATACATTTTCGTAGCGATAAAGAGTTAATATGAACGTTATTTATGGCGTAATTTATAAAATTAGTAATGAAAAAAATCGCTGTAAATAAAAAATTTTCGCGACGATTTTCGGGTTTCACTGGTTTAACTTTTAGGTGAGTCAACAATAGCGACGAATGACCGACGTAGCATAAATTGCTGCTAAAGGTCATTTGCAGCGATTTTGAGGGTTATTTGCGGCGATTTTTGGCGTCGCAAAAGACCCTATTTCTTGCAATGCCTAAGTTAGTTTTGCATCTTTAGAGTATTGTCTTCCTAATAATAGAGTTTAGATAGAGTTCTTTGTACCTGAGATGTCACTATTATACGAAGTTCAGAGGGAACATTATGTTCCCTATGTTTGGGTTAAGCCGTCACACCTGCATCCATCTTATTCTGGGTATATAATGCGACCTACTGTTTTAAGGCAAAGCTTTAAATGCTGCGTGGCTCCTGAGATGACGCTTTTAATACAGCGTGACTTCCAGGACGTGTCCTGGCAGTAGGTGAACGGAGCGGTCACTTCTGGTCCCCTCCGTCAGAGACTGGAGGATTCTTCCTGTCCTCCGTTTACCCACTGGCGTAAGTCCTTTAATGCTAGGTTTAGTATGGAATGTTAGAGTCAAGGTGTCCCATATGTTCCCCTTTGTCTAGTTTCTTGCACCCTCATTCCTTTCATGCAGCCTTTAGGGTTGGCTCCCTTTGGCGATGCTAGGGCCTCGGAAGGGTGAGACCTGGGCTGGAACGGGCCAAATTGTTTGGCCTAGGCCCAACTAGGATGGGCGGGGTGGGAAATATCCCTTCCAGTTACCCCGTCAATTCTTGTTGAATCGGTTCAATAGTAATTCCTTTGTTGTTGCTTTGTTTTTGTTTTTTTGTTTTTTTGTTTTTTTTGGGTTATTATGGCTATACAGTTATGACAGATCTGACATGCACTCAATTGTGCCCATTTGGCTCCCCTTGAGTGAACTAAACGGTAGATGGTTCCTCTCCTAAGTCGCTTTGTGCAGCGTGTATCGTGGGGTTAGTTCTTGTCCACCCTCACTTTTTTTTTTTTTTCGGGGGGGGGGGGGGGGGGTGTCTTGCCTATTGCTTGGGTAAGTTCAGATGACGCGGATGGCTATTTAAGGTTCCCCTTTCTCTTTTCTTGGTCTATTTGCCTTTATACTCCTTTAGTGCCTTAGAACTTTTTATCTTGCTTTCCCACTCCCTTCTCTTCTTCTTGCATGCCCTCACAAGTCCCATTCTCCTACTTCGATGGCTGCTAAGAACACCTCTTGCCCTAGTGATGATGACCCATGACTGACTTGTGAGGCATCTTAATCTTTCGAAGGTTCGAACTGGAGATTGGAGGTTACTTCTATGACTCTACAGTCTTTGAAGACCTCTTATGGGTTCCTAGAATCCATCATACTGGAGGTTTTCCTAGGTCCAAGTCCCCGTTCGTATTTTTATTCGAGTTTTATTTTAGTTATTGGATAAGTGCTAAGTGTTAGAGGAAAGCCTTAAGGAGTGTTCTATTTTGGACCTTAGAGTTATAGGCTCAGAGAGCCCACAAGAAAAAGCAGAGGAAAAATCACACAAAGGTCCATGTGGAATTCGGCCATTTAGGATGAAATTAGGGTTAGGAAGCCCAAAGTTGATTTCTAGGGTTGGTAGAGGACCCACATGGCACAAAAGGCACTTTTGTTCTTTTCTAGAAACACATCATTTGGAAACCTAGGAAAACAATAAATGTGACACTTATCCAACATGCACGAGGTTTCTAGAAGGAATGAGTGGAAGATGAGGTCATCGGATTAGGGCTTACACACCCACATGCAAGCACCATTTCTATGAGTGACACTTGTCAAACATGCAGGGAGACCTTTGGAGTTCCAAGAAGATCAAACATGAGAAGAGGGAAAGGCATGTTTTGGAAGAATGGGAAGAGCAAGAGAGAGGGGGACGACGACACCAAGCATGGGAAGGCCAAAGATCACATTGGGAAGAGCTAGGGATTTCGGTCAACACAAGGAACACACACTCCACTTGCCACATGGCCACCATGCACACGAAGTAAAGTTCCAAGGAAGATTGGATTTTGTGTTTTGACCCTTTTGCCAACAAGTACATTGAAACTAGACAAAAGTAGAAGGGCAAAGAGGGAAGAGAGTTCTAGTTTTGGGAGGCCACATGCCACTTGTAAAAGGGACTTTTGGTTTTCCAATGTCATCCCATCATAGGGAAAAGGAAGAGACTCCTTTGTCAAGAAGCCAAGTGGCATTTATGCACAAGGCCTTTGGAATTTCAAGAAGAGATGGAGACTCCTATATAAGGGTGTAGCTGAAAATTTGGGAGGTCTTTTTTACATGTTCTCAACTTTCTTCCAAGGAGTTTCGGCCACCACTACTTGCTCTCTAGTTCTTACATTTTCTCACTGACCAAACGCCACCATTTCTCTCCACTATTTCGAGAATCACAAAGGATCTCTCCCACACCATTCGAGAGGAAGGGAAGCACCAGCAGGTAAGAACCATTCCACTATTTCTTGTACATACAAGCACGGCCAAGAGGGACAACAACACCAACAAGTTTCGGTCCTAGGGTTTTTCCACATGAACACACACTTTCACTTTAGAAACTAGGGTTTTTCTTAAAAAAAGGAAGAACCCAAAATATTCTTTCTTGTTTTAAGCACTTGAACACGAAGCATTGAGGGAATGAAGGCCACGACCACTATTTGGAAGAAAGGCTTGGGTTTTTATCCTTGAGGGATTCGGATTTTAGGGTTTTTCTGTGAGAAAACATTTTTGAAAACCTTAGACACTCACACTCACCCTTATTTCGAGATTAAGGTTTCTCTAGTCATCCTCTAATGTGTCTTATATGTATTTTTTAGAATTGCTATTTTATACAGTGGATTTTTGTAAGTAAACTTCCAACTTACTTTTGATAACACTTGTAAATATTTTGTGAACTCTTGTTTGGTTATCATTGCTTGAATCTTGTTATCTTGTTATATGTATGCTCGGTTTTGATGGAAGAATGAGATGCTACCTGATAGTTTGTTGAAGTGTAATTCGAATATGCCATATTAGGGTTTCGGTTTTGACATGTATATGTGCTATGCATGCTTTATTTGATATATGAATGTGTAGAAGCACGAGTATATGTGTAGAAGCATGAGTATATGTGTAACACCCCCTTCCCGTAGGCTAGGTGTGTCACGTGTTTTTCATAAAATAAACCTGGTAAAATATCTCATATTTAATAACTGAAATTAGGATTTATTTTGTAGAAAAACTGTCTAATAAAAATGTCTTCAAAAAAAAATATTAAATGAATAATCTGAATAAAAATTTCTGTCATCAAAGAAATTTTATTCTAGAAGGTCTGAAACTAAAACAACTACTCCTTCTAATCCTGACCTGCCTGCTCGTGATCATCATCCTCACCTGAGTGGTTAGAAACATGAAAACAAACTAAAATGAGTCGAAGACTCAATAAGAAATCCATCACAACGTAAACGTAATAAATATAAGGTTTTCATAAAAGTTTTCATGCTGAGAACTTAAAATTCATGACTATTCATACTGATGCTTATACTATGCATAACTGATTTATCAGAAATAACTGACTGATCTGATTTAATTGACTGATCTAATTGATTTATTTGATTTAACTAATTTATCTAACTGGCCAACACAGTTAACCCTGTGTGCAAGGTTGTGCACCGGCTCCACATCCTGCTGCAACAACGGGAGCCGCTGATAGTATTTTGGCATACTATGGTGGACCACGACTGAGTTCGTGGCTTGCACATCCACCCTGAAACTGAACTGCATTGGTACCATGCATCTATATGGCCATCTGATTATTAACTGATCTGATCTTATCTTGTACCTTGAACTTAAGATAGCTTACGTGTCTTATACACATGAGATCCATGACATAATACATACATAATTATAACTTCTGAGTTTGAGCATGATGCGGAATGACATGATCGTATGCTTTGCTGAATGACATGCTTGCATATGACATGAGCGGTTCATAAATAATGGTTGTCAATGAACTGGCTTGAATAATACTTATATATAAGCTGAACTGTGATTATCCTAATTTATGATCAAATTACTTACCTCGCTGCATTTCTTCTTGAATAACACTTCGTAACTTGACACGTATATGCAATAAGAACTATCACTAAATTTGTTTAGGAATAAATAAGTACTAATATTTGACTTAATTAAAATCACAATCTAAAAGATAGTCAAACAAATCTTTTGTTTAACACTATAATCAATAAATCCTAGTATTTAAATTACTTAAATACTAATAACATATTATAATTTAGTAGAATACTTGGGCTATTTTAAAATAAGTCATAAAACTTCAATTCTTAAAATAAGTTTCATTTCTTAACATAATTATTAAATATTATAAGAAATCTAATAAAAATTAATATCATTTAAATATTCTTAACATAATAATTTTATTAAAATTCTACTAAATAGACAAAGGAATATTAACAAAATATTAGGCTCAAAAGTATACTTTAAAATATATTTCAAATTCTTTCAATACTTTCTTATAAAAATGAACATTTGACTAATATATTTATTTAATGAAATTAAACTCAACTTGAAATATTAAACTCCACTTCAAAAATGACATATTAATATTCAAATGTAACATATATTTAAACGTAAGGTTATAAATGAAATTATACTTAACACTATGAGTAGGAATTAAAAGGGCATAAAAGTAATCTCATTTAACACCTGCACTTAGTAATTTAAAACCTAAAAGCAACTAATATATGTTGTAGAGAAGCAGAGGCAACGGGAGAGGCGTGTGAGGCAGGGGCTCACCGAGAGAGAGGTTGACGTGCGGCGGTTTTGGGTGGCTGGCGGGCTGACTAGAAGTGGACAGTGACGCGGCTGGGTTCCTGAGTAGGGAGGTGCGACGCCATGAGAGAAGCTAGAGAGATAGAGAGAGAGAGAGTGAGAGAGAGAGAGAGATAAAGAGAGAAAGAACTGTAAGCTGAAAAACTACCCAGAACAACCAAGAGGGAGAGGAGGCTGGCGGCGGTCGAGGGTTTACCGGGATGGAGTCGGTGCCACAGGATTGAGCTAGTCGGTGGTTTCTGGCATCGTGGGTGGTTCCGTCTTCCTTGAGGTGGTGTGAAGGAGATGTTGCAAGGTGTGAGCTGTGGCTCTTGGTTTGGCTTGCTATGGAGGTGTTGTGGTGGTGTTAGAGGATCCGTCGTGGGGAAGGAATCGTGGCAGTTTTCAATGGCTCCATTGTGGGTTCAAGGCTGGCTACGGTGCATGTTGGGTGGTTTTCGTGTGGGATGGATGCGTGGAGGAGCCATGCTCTGTTTCGGTGTGTGAAAACAGGGGCGGTTGGTGCCGTTTATGTGGGCTGCTGGATGTCTCTGTTTTCCGTGTGCTGGTTGCTGCGTGTAGGAAGGATCGTGGCTTTTGGTGCACTGTCGTGTGTGTGTTGTGCGGTGGTCTGGCGGATTTCGCCAGACGTGGTTGGCTTGGCCGTGCGGGTGGTCTGGTTTATGGAAGGATGCCAAGTGTTTCTGCTTTACGTGGGGCTGGGTAGTGGTTCCGTCGTGAACGTGGTTTGCGCAATGGCCTTCGGTGGTTGTCACGGAAGAGGTCTTGGGTGGTCTGTTGGACGAACTGAGGGGAGGTGGTGGAGGTTGTTTTTCCTGGACGTGTGTTGCGGGTTTGAGGGAAAACGTGTATTTATAGAGTTTGATTGGAAAAACCCTAGATGAGAATAAAACGAGGATAACCGTGCATGAGAGACGTGCATGGCATGAAAATGGAACGAGCCTAACGTGGAAACTGATTCCTGACTTCATGGGCTTGGGTGCCATAAAAATATTTCACCTAATCCAACAATATAAATAATAATCCTATTAAAAAATTAATTAATGTAAAATCCGATAATAGTAATAATAATAATAATAATAGTAGTAGTAGTAGTAGTAGTAGTAGTAGTAGTAATAATAATAATAATATATTTATAGTTATGAGAAATAAAACATAAAAGTTATATTATGGCCTAAACTTAGGATCAGGTTGTTACAATATGAGATGAAGCTGACGAGTGTTGGTTTTATGCATTTTAGGAGGAAAAGGATCGATGATGCGCGGACAACGTGAGCTTGTTTCTCCAAGATCATGAGATCAGGAGGCTAGGACCCTCCACTGGCAGGAGGACATGCAATTGCGGAGGCAATCTGCCAAATGATGGAAGTGGTGCGATATCAGAAGGAACAAGGACAGAATGTTAGGCAAGAACCGCCTAGAAGAGATTACCTAGGATGTCCATTTGAGAGATTCTTAGTGTATAGATACCCGAATTTTGTAGGCACAGAAGGAGCCATGAGAGCCAACAAGTGGCTTATTTACTTGGATAGGACCTTGGATATTAGAGGGTGTACGAAATAGCAAAAAGTCTAGTATACCAAACACTTACTTCAAGAAGAAGCTGTAATATGGTGGGATATGAAGAGACAGCTATTAGCTCGAGAGTTGCGAGATGTGGCTACTCTCACTTGGGAGCAATTTAAGAAGGAATTCGATATTCTTTTTGAAGATGGCCAAGCAACAAATGGCATTGGAGTTTGTAAATTTAATGCAAGAAAATATGACGGTAGAACAATACGCAACTCGATTCATGGAATTGAGAAGATTTGCCTCTCATCTGATTGGAATGGAGAAGATGCAAGCTAGGAGGTTTCAAGACGGATTGCAACCAAGGATTCGGAATCAGGTTGCATGTTTGCAGATAGAGAACTTTTAGGAATTGGTGAATGTTGCATCAATCACGTAAGCGAAACAAAGAAGTCTCATTTCTCATGTTCATGTGAACCAGAAAAGAGGAATGCCCTACTCACTGGGAATGTTGTACCCATTACTCCACCACCATGCCGAAGATGCGGATGAAGGCATAGCGGTGAATGTTGATTCACCATGGGAGCAAGTTTTAGATGTGGTCTGACTGGGCATATAATTTGAGATTGTCCACAGAATATGCCTAAAGGAGCGATGATGCCAGGAGGCAAAGGAAAAACCCTTGTGAAGGACAATGTTTAAGCTATCACGCTAGGAGAGGTGGATTTGGAAACGATGAGGCAATTGATGCCAGAGTAATCACTGGTAATGTTTCCAACCCTGCTCTAATTGGTAGCTTGTTTTGTAGAGAATCTTTGAGTAACCTTAGTTACCCTTTGAGGTAAGGTTAAATTGATGCAACACATGGCATGTGCTCTATTTGACTCTGGACTGTCGCGATCTTTTGTGTCTTATGATTGTGTGCAAAGATGTGAGTTGAATATAAAGCCTTTGTGTAGAAAAGTCCTAGTAGCTATTCCGAACGGGAAGATTGTTGGATGTACTCGTGCAGTTAATAATTGTCAATTGAAAGTAGCTAGTTTATCCTTAACCGTCAACTTAATCATTTTCCATTTGATGGAGTGTGATTTAATTTTAGGGATGGATTGGCTATGAAGGCACTACTCTAAGATAGATTGCCGAAGAAGGGAAGTAGTTTTTGATTTACCATCAAAGGACATAATTTGTTACATGGGAGAAGTGATTAGATTAATTCCGTCAGTGGCAACAGCAGGATGAGTTAAGAAGAGTATGATGGGAGGAGTCGCCGCTTATCTCATAGTTATGATTAGTCCAAAAGAGGAGCTTAAAGGAGTAAAGGGGATTCCGGTGATAGAAGGATTTTCTAAAGTGTTTGCTGATGATTTACCTAAATTACCCCTAGACCAAGAAACGGAGTTTGGGATTGTGCTAAAGCCAGCAACGGCTCTAGTACACAAGGCACCTTACCGAATGGCCCCAACAGAATTAAAGGAATTGAAGGTGCATATTGAAGAACTCGATTTTATTCGCCCTAGTTCATCTCCTTGGGGAGCACTAGTACTATTTGTAAAGAAGAATGATGGAACCTTGAGAATGTGTATCGATTACAAAGATTTGAATAAGTTGACCATTAAGAACAAGTATCCACTGCCATGGATAAATGACTTATTGGACCAGTTACAAGGAGCGTCTGTATTTTCAAAGATAGATCTACGATCGAGTTATCACCAACTTAAGATCAAAGATTAGGATATACCTAAGATGGCATTCTGAACTTGCTATGGACATTTTGAGTTTATAGCAATGCCTTTTGGATTGACAAATGCCCTAGCAGCATTTATGGACTTGATGAATCGAATCTTTAAGCAGTATTTGGATAGTTTCGTGGTAGCATTCATAGATGATATATTGGTATATTCTCAAAGTGACGAGGAGCATAGAGAACATTTAAGAACAGTATTGGAGATTTTGCAAAAGCACCTACTTTACACCAAGCTTAGCAAATGCGAGTTTTGGCTCCAAGAAGTGAAATTTTTGGGTAATGTTATTTCTAGCAAAGGAGTTGCAATAGATTCAGCTAAGATAAAGGATGTGACAGAATGACAAAGACCGATTAATGTCCATGAGATATGTAGTTTCCTTGGTTTGGCAGGTTACTACCGAAGGTTCGTTGAAGGATTTTCCAAACTCTTTAGTCCAATAATGACATTGACTAGGAAGAATGTCAAGTTTGTTTGGAGCGAGAAGTGCGAAAGAAGTTTTCAAGAACTAAAAAGGAGGTTAACCACAACACTGGTATTGGCTTTGCCTGAACCGCACAAGCCTTACGTGGTATATAGTGACGCCTCTAAGATGGGATTAGGATGCAACTTAATGCATGAAGGATGAGCGGTCGCTTATTTTTTGCGACAACTTACGGATCACGAGTAGAACTATCCTACGCACGACTTGGGATTAGCTGCAGTAGTGTTTGCGTTGAAGATTTGGAGCCATTACTTGTATGTAGAGAAGTACAAGGTATATACAGATCATAAAAGTCTCAAATACTTGTTTAGTCAGAAGAACTTGAATATGAGACAAAAGGTGGGTTGAGACAATAAGTGATTTTCATTGTGATATAAAGTATCACCCTAGAAAGGCTATTGTGGTAGAATATGCCCTTAGTCGCAAGACTTAGGCTGACATGCCATCGATATTGGTAGTAATGAGGAATCTGTTGATTGGAGAACCTCCAAGAGATGTTGTGCTGATAGTAATATAGGAGGTTGTACCGTTAACTGAGGAGGAGATCATAGAAGGACAGAGCAAGGATGAGAAGCTAGAGATGTTTCAACAAAGAATTTCAAGATCTGAAGGATCGCAATATTTTGTGATTGGAAAAGACGGAATGTTGTGTTACAAGGGTAGGAAAATAGTTCCTAATATTCCAGAACTGAATGGGAAGATCTTAAGGGAAGTGCATTGTACCCCTTACACTGCTCATCCTGGCAGCAAAAAGATGTATAGAGATCTAAAAGATCAATTTTGGTGCAAAAGAATTAAAAAGGATGTAGCAGAATTCATTGCAAAATGTTCAATTTGCCAACTAGTAAAGGACGAACATCAAAGGCCAGTGGGAGAATTGCAACCATTGCCGATCTGAGAGTGGAAATGGGAGGATGTGTAGATGGATTTTGTGGTAGGTTTGCCGAGAACATCTTTAGGGAAGAACTCAATTTGGGTAATAGTCGACAGACTTACGAAGGCGTGCATTTTCTACCCTTAGCTAATACAGATTGTATGGATAAGCTTTCCCGGAGTTAGGTCAAAGAAGTTGTTCGATTGCACGGAGTGCCTAAGTCCATAGTATTGGACCGAGATACTCGATTCACTTCACGATTATGGCGGAGTTTGCAAAAGATGTTAGGCACGAATATGAGGTTTAGTAGTGCATATCATTGTAGACAGACAGACAGACAGAATGTACCATTCAAACGTTGGATGATATGTTGCGTGCATGCGTGATTGAACTAAGTGGCAATTGGGAAAGCCATTTGTCGTTGATAGAGTTTGCTTACAACAATAGCTTTCAACCCATGATACAGATGGCAGCTTACAAAGTGTTGTACGAAAGAAAGTGTAGATCTCCTCTGTATTGGGATGAAGTTGGAGAAATGAGGATTTTAGGGCCTGAATATTTGCAGTTACCCTGTCTAGTCCTTTTCTTCTTCTATTTTGCGTTGTCGTGCTTTATTTTTATATGTAATTGGGTCCTTTGGCCTATGACGCAATGTGCTTGCTACTTTTTACCATGTTGTTGATGTTCAAGTTCCTTGGTGCAACACTTGGGCGATCGAAGGACCCAGCCCGCACTCCATTGGACAGAGGTCGGGGATGCATCATGCCAACCTGCCCCTTTAGCCCCCTGTGGAGGTAATTCGTATAGCGATATGGCTACTCCATTCCTTCGCCGTGATGGGGGTCAAGGTAAGTTTTCAAGCAACCTTGGGTTGGACCCACTCTCCATCACGGGAGGGACAGGGTGGCTTCTGGTTAAACGTATCCCTTTTATTCCTGTAGGAGGTACGTTGTTTGGGCAAATTGTAACTAGACCCGCTGCCACCCGTTCGTATCACAAGGAAGGGTATGTTTGGATCAGGTTGGCACTAATCCAACACTTCGTCTTAGCGGAGGTCAAGGTAAATTATTCAGGTAGCTAGGGGCTAATCCAGTTCTCCGCCGCAAGGGACAAGGTGGCCTCTGGCTTAACCCATCTTGTTGATCCACGTGGAAGTAGATTGTTCGAACAGTTTGTAATTGGACCCGCTCCCGCCATTTGATGTTACGAGGAAGGTAAGTCTTTATCTTTGAGTAGGTGAGGACTACTCGCACTTCGTCGGGGAGGGTTCAGAATGCCTCAAGCCAAACCACCCCTTTGACCCTCGAGGAGGTAATTTGAACAGAGATGGTTTGCTCCTTCACCTCGATGGGGGTCGGGGTAAGTTTTCGGACAGCCTTAGGGCTAGACTTGCTCTTTGTCGCTGGAGGGACAAGGTGGCCTCAAGCTCAACTCGTCTATTTGTTCCTCGTGGAGGTAGTTTGTTTGGGTAGTCAGCTACTAGACCTGCTCCCACCCTTTGACACTGTAAGGAAGGGTATGTTTTGGGTCAGGCTAGCGCTAAACCCACTCTTTTTCGTAGTGGAGGTCGGGGTAAGTTATTCTGGTAGCCATAAGGTTGGTTCCGTTCTCCATCGTAGGAAGACAAGGCAGCCTCTGGCTCGACCCGTCTCCTTGGTCCATGAGGAGGTAGGTTGTTCGGGCAGTCTTCTACTAGACCCTTTCCTGCCTACTGATGCTTACGAGGAAGGTAAGCCTTTGCCTTTGGGTAGTTGAGGACAGACCCCCACTCCACCATAGGAGAGATAAGGTAACATTTTGGCCTACCTTTCCATCTGGTATCTTGCAGGGGAGGAAATTCAGACAGCAGTGTGGCTGGTCCGCTCAGTTTTCCCGATGAGGGTTGAGGTAAGTTTTTCGAGCCGCCAAGGGAGCTGGTCCCGCTCTCCTAGACTAGAAGTTTAAGCCTCCTGCTCTCCTATCATCCTTTGTGGGGATATAGGTTGTTCGGACAGTTTGGAACAGGACCCACTCCAGCTCATTGACATCACATGAAAGGGTAAGTTTGGTTTAGGCTGGCCTTGACCCCACACTTCGTCGTGGCGGAGGTCGGGGTGAGTTTTTCAGGTAGCCTCAGGGTTGGACCCGCTCTTCGTCGCGAGAGCGACAAGGTGGCCTTTGGCTCAACCCGCCCCAGTGGCCTTACAAGGAAGGTAATTTTTTATCTTCGGGTGGCTGAAGGCTGACCCGCACTCCTCCGCAGGAGAGACAGAGCAGCCTCTGGCGTGATTTGTCCCTTTGGTGTCTCGGAAGGAGGTGAATAGTCGTTGAAGACTTTGTTGATAAAGATTAGGTTGACGGAGATTTTGTTGATTTAGGTTATGTTGATGGAGATTACATTGATGGAGGTTCTGCTACATTCCTGAAACTCGACATTGAAACACAACACCTTTTCCATTAGGATTTGTAGTGTATGCATGAAAACATAAATTTACAATAATTAAGTTGGCTTTAGCAATAAAATTTTCGTAAATGTTCGGCATTCCAGGGGTGCAGTAACTCATTTCCTTGGGAGCCTCAGAGTCTGCAGGAGCCAGGGCAGTTGGTGGCGATGACCATGCAGGGGCCTTCCTCCCTTCTCTTGTTGTGGGAGCTCTTTTCTGGCTTCTCATGGGCCACAGTCTTAGCTGGGGCCTTTGCCTTCCTCTCCTCCTTCACATTCGCTCCAGAGTCCATGTTTAGGACTCCACGTGCTCGCTATTACTCAGCTCCCCCTCTTTGTTTTGTCCTTGTTGAGGTTTCCTGAGCTCCTCATTCTCCTTGCAAAGTTTTTGTACTTTGCTGGATAACTTTGTTACTCAGTTCTCCATAACTTTCAGTCTCGCCTCCATGGAAACTTCCTCTATGTCCGTCCCGAGTGTCTGAGAATGGGTTCTCATAGGCATACAAAGTACACGCAAGATCTACAAGAATCCCACAGATGGCGCCAGTATCAATGTCATGTTTTGTACTCCTTTGGGCCAGGTTCTAGCAACTCGGGTCTCAAAACTGGGCCTGCAAAAATGAAGAAGAAATAAGTTGGGAGAGGGCGGCCTTTGGGTTGGGAAGTCTCTAATGCTAAAGTCAGTAGAGTATTTTAGAAGTTTGTAAATAATGAGAGAGTGTAGGGAGTTTTTTCATACCTAGAAGTTGCTATTTATACCAAGAGTCTTGGGGGATAGATCCTGCTTGCCCTAGTTTAGCTCATGTCCTTTTACTGTTCCTTTTGTTAGAGTCCTTTAATCGTGGCATGCCTCTATGACGGTGGCATTAATGTGGCGTAATGCTTGGGTAGTGGTGGCATTAATCTAGTGTGTTGCTCAGGTAGTGGTGCAAGATTTGCCTTACTCTGCTGGTGTCTTCGATAGTCTGTCAATGCCACCTCGTCAGAACATCAAAGGTTCTCTATCTTTCTCGTTCTGCCCTATACGAGTCCCTATGAGTGGGATATGGTAGAGTGGCATCAGGCCTATCTATCCCATCAACCATTATTACTTACTTTCCCTTGCAGGTGAGTTGCTTATGGGTAGGTTTAGGCCTTGGGGCTGGGTATCGAGGCAAAGTTCATTATTCTCGGTCGATTGCCTAGTAGGCAAATGAGTAAGGGGGAAATTCCCTTACACAAATATTATAGTGTAATCATGTTTGTCCTTGCATCTTTTTTTCTAGGGTGCAACTTTAAGCTTCCCATGGTACCAAATAGAGCTATACGTGGATCTGCACTAACAACCAACAGGAATACTGGACATGTGCCAAGACTCAAGAGTGATCTCGAACTCGAGAGTTCTGCTTCTTAACATGATACTAGGAAAAAAAAAAGTAATCTACTCTATCACTTCATGGATAAAATTATAATGGCTAAAGGCACACATTATTTCTACAATTCTATTGCATAATTATGTTTAAATTTCTTATAAAACCTGGAAAAACTTGGGCACCAATTGTAAAGACACGTTTTACATCCTATTGATGAAAAGACATTGCTCTTTCCTATCCTAATAATTTGGGGATGTTGCACTACTGGTTCAAGATCTAAGTAGATAAAAGATATTTATTACATTCACACGATTTTAGGAGTTCCCCTTTATCAAACAAGTTTTTATGAGAATATTACTATAGACATGGGCATCCATGTACACAAATAAATGCATGAACAGAGAAAGTCTGTTTGTATAACCAGAGAATGGTGTCTTTAAAAGGGATGAAATAAAAAATACTCAACTGTGCATAAATCAAGGACATCAGCCCATGATCACAGCCATCCTCCCAAGATATCTCAGCAATCTTCTTGAAGTAAATCTCTTGTGCTAGTTGTATATAGCTTCTGTTTAGCTGTGTATATTTGGTTAATATTCTTTCCATTTCTTGTACACTTTTCATAGATAGATATCAATTGTAAATGCTACTATTTATATGAATGAAGCACACTCTCTATCTCAACTCATGAGATAGTGTTTCTCAAACATCTTTATGGTATCAAGAGCCACTATAGATTGATATAGAGTTGTGTGTGAATTTTTTTTTCCTGTCCTTCTTTTTCTGTCATGGATTCATCTGCAACTTCCAACTTCTCAAATTCCTTAGACTCTTATCCCAATCCTGCATCACAAAATGTGTCCAACTATGTTTCAATCAAACTAAATTCCAGCAACTTTCTGCTCTCGAAAACTCAAATGTTAAACATCTTGGAAAGTTATGATCTTCAAGGATTCATAGCAGGCAACATTGAAACCCCACCTCAATTCCTCCAAGGTGATTCCTCCCAGCCTAACCCACTGTATGCAAAGTTGCGCAGGTCTGATAGACTAGTGAAAGGCTGGCTTATAGCCACCTTATCTAAGGAAGTGTTAGGCATTGTTATTGGCCTAAACACTACCTCAAAAGTTTGGCATGCTCTGGTTCATGCCTTTGTTCAAGTTTCTTCTGACGGAAGTCTTGCTCTGAAGCACAGGCTTACATCAATCACCAAAGGATCTGATTCCTTGAGTGAAAACTTGAGGAAATTCAAAATTGTGTGTGATGAACTTGTTGCTATTGGCAAGGCAGTAGCATAACACAAAAAATCCTGGTGGCTGCTCAATGGCCTTGGCAAAGAGTTTGAAGTTTTTACTGCAACTATGCTTAGGCCTCCTATTCCTGCTTATTCAGAAGTTGTCACCCTATTGGAGAGCTATACAGACAGGTACAAACTTGATGTTAAACCTTCTCCTATGGGTTTTTATGGACAGAAGAATTACAAGCAAAGGAAGTAAAATGCACAATCTCGATCTATTACATCCAAAGGGCATGGTTTTGTGCAAGGGTCATCTAATGGTTCAAAACAAAGTGCTCCACAAAATTCTAACAGCCACTCTCATGGCCCTCCATCAAATTTCAATTCTGCAACCAAATAGGAAGTCATATGCCAGAATTGTAACAAAAGAAACCACACTACTTTAAGGTGCTTTAATAGGTTTAACCATTCTTTTACCCATGACAGCCTTCCTCAAAGTTTTGCAGCCCTCAAAATGGAGGACAATACTAAGAATTCTTCCTGGCATCCTGACACTAGGGCAAATGACCACATGACTGCAAATGAAGGTATTATTCATTCATTAACTCCATACACAGGCCATGATGGTATAATGGTAGGAAATGGCAATGTATTACCTATCACTCATATTGGTTAGGCAATGGTTGGCTCGTCTAATTCTCAGATTCTGTTAAACGATGTGCTAGTAGTTCCTAAAATCAAGAAGGATTCATTGTCTGTTAGCAAGTTAACTAATGATTACCCTCTACAATTTGAGTTTAATGGACATGGTTTTGTGCTAAAGGACAAGGTAACTCAGAAGACAGTGGCAACAGGCAAGAATTAGAAGGGCCTATACAAGCTTCTACTCTTCCAGATTTCGATCCACAAGTAAAGAAGAATGGAACCAAGGGCTTGGACATCCAAACTCAAGAATTTTAGACTTTCTTTGTACCAAAAGGTTCATTAATCTTGAGTCAAAACAAAATTCTTCAAAAATTTATACAAGTTGTCAAATGGGAAAAGCATGCAAGTTGCCCTTTCTTTCTAGAGATCACACTGTTACTGTTCCTTTTAATAAAATACATTGTGATTTATGGGGACTAGCTCCTACTCTTTCAAGGGAAAAATATAAATTCTATACAATTTTTGTTGATGAAGCAACAAACGTTTCCTGGTTGATTCCACTTAAGCACAAATCTGATATTCACTCAGCCTTTATTCAGCTTCACATGCTTGTCAAGTGTCAACTTAATGCAAAAATTTGTGTTTTTCAAACTGATGAAGGAGGAGATGCAAAACTACTTACATACCTTCAGAACCATGGTATTATTCATCAAGCTGCTTGTCCCAAAACTCTTGAACAAAATGGTAAAACAGAAAGGAAAGATAGGTGTATCCCAAATCTTGGGCTGACCATGATGTTTCATGCAAAACTGCCACCTAGGTTCTAGCTAGATTGCTTTTCTACTGCAGTCTTTCTGTTAAACAGATTACCAACTCCTATGCTTAACATGGACTCACCCTCCTTTAGAATTTATGCTAAACATCCTGATTATAGCATACTCAGAACCCTTGGGACTAGATGTTTCCCATATCTTGGAGAGTATAGGTCCAATAAGCTTGAACCCAAGTCCTTGCCATGTGTCTTTATTGGCTATTGCAACAAACACAAAGACTACAAATGCCTTATCCACCCACTGGTCGTGTTTTTATCTCAAGGCATGTGGTGTTTGATGAATTTGTCCTACCTTATTCAAAACCCACAATGCTCTATGACTCTCCTACTGTTGAGGGGGAAACTCAACATTCACTAAATGGCGCAAAGCTCTCTCTAAAGAGCCTGCAAAGCAGCCATTGCCTTCTGCTTATGCTCCTCCCTTGTCATCAAATCCAACTGAGATCAATTCCTCCTCACAAGCAGATTGTCCATCATCAATTTCCCTTCCAGAAATAGATTGTTTGTCTCATCCATCACAAACTACTTCTGTTCAACCCATTGTCATCTCAACTCCACCTCCACATCCTATGTAAACCAGGTCTAGGTGTGGTATTCACAAACCAAACCCTCGATATGCAAATTTGCATCACATAGTTCCCATCCTTGCTGAACCAAATACAGTTAGAACTGCACTAAAACATTCTGGTTGGTCTGCTGCAATGGAAGAGGAAATTGATGCACTTGCCAAAAATCATACTTGGGAACTGGTTCCACAAACTGATGATATGAATATCGTTGGCTGCAAGTGGGTGTATAAAGTTAAACTAAGGGTAGACAATACTCTTGAAAGACTTGAAGCAAGGTTGGTTGCTAAAGGCTTTAGTCAAGTTGATGGGGTTGATTTTTCAGAAACCTTTTCACCAGTTGTGAAACCTTCAAGCAATAGAATTGTTCTTACTCTTGCCATTGTTAAACACTGGGAACTTCATCAACTAGATGTTAAGAATGCTTTTTTACATGGTTTTCTTAACACTCATGTTTACATGCAGCAGCCACCTGGCTATGTAGATCCACAGCATCCTCACCATGTGTGCAAGCTAAACCGTGCCTTGTATGGCCTCATACAAGCTCCTCGAGCTTGGTTTGACAGGTTAAGTGACTTCCTTTTACAGCTTGGTTTCTACTCAAGCGCAGCAGATCCAAGCTTGCTTATTTGCCACTTAGACCATGGAGTTCTCATTCTTTCGCTCTATGTAGATGACATGGTTGTCATAGGTGAAAATCCACAGAGAATTCAATGGTTGATCTCCCAACTGAGCACTCAGTTCTCTATCAAGGACCTGGGTTTCCTACATCATTCTTTGGGATAGAAGTTCATAAGGATGGTTCTGACCTCTTCTTATCCCAGCATAGGTACATAATGGACTTACTGACTTGAGCCAACATGCATGAATGCAAGCCTCTGTCCACACCTATTCCTACCAAAGGTCACCATCAATCTGTCTCTGAGCAGCAGTTTTAGGATCCAACACTCTATAGAAGCCTTGTTGGTGGTCTGCAATACCTCACTTTTACCAGACCAGATTTTTCATTCAGTGTTAATTATGTCTGTCAATTCCTACAAGCACTAACTGTGACTCATTTCTAGCTTGTCAAAAGGATCCTTAGGTACTTGCAAGGAACAACTAACCTAGGCATACACATCATCTCAAGAAGCACACTTGATCTATATGGGTTTTCTGATGCAGATTGGGCAAGCTGCCCAACTATAGGGAGATCAACCTCAGGCTATTGTACTTTTCTTGGTAGCTATTGCATCTCTTGGAGTGCAAAGAAGTAACCAACAGTTGCAAGGTCAACTGCAGAGGCACAGTATCAAGCAATGGCTTCAACAACAGTTGAATTAACATGGATTTCAACTCTACTTCGAGACCTTGGGTGCCACTTCTTAAAACACCTATTCTTCAATGTGACAACACGAGTGCCTTATTTATGATAGTGAAGCAAGTTCTACATGGTCGAACATAGCAACTAGAACTTGATTACCACTATGTGAGGGAAAGAGTGGCACTTGGCTCAATGGAAACAAAGTTTGTTACATCCCTTGATCAGCTTGCAGATCTATTCACCCCTGCTTAAATCTCCATTCAAGTAGCTGTGTGACAAACTTGGCCTCTGCTTTCTTCCACAGCCAAGTTTGAGGGGGAATAAAAGGGATGAAATCAAGAATCATTCAACTATGCATAAATCAAGGACATTAGCCCATGATCACAGCCATCCTCCCAAGATATGTCAGCAATCTTCTTAAGTCAATTAGTGTACATTCTTAGGAGGTAAATCTCTTGTGTTAGCTATATATAGCTTTTATTTAACCGTGTATATTTGGTTAATATTCTTTCCATTTCTTGTACACTTTCCATAGATAGATATCAGTTGTACATGCTACTATTTATATGAATGAAGACACTCTCTATCTCAACTTGTGAGATAGTGTTTCTCAAACATCTTTAGGCTGCGTTTGGATGTTGAGCTGAGCTGAGCTAAGTTGAGTTCTTTTTCAATAGTACTGAATTGAGTTGTAGAGGGGGTTATGTCAGGCCCATCTAAAGTGAGCTTAAAGTGTGTTTGGATGTTAAGATGGGTTTAGTACTTTTTATGAGAAATTGAAAAAGGTTGTGGGTTCCACGTATAAAGATGTTTTAAGTTGAAAAAGGTTGTGGGTCCCACGTGTAAGAAGGTTTTGAGTTGGGATGAATTTAGCAATTTGAGAATTGGGTGTTTGGATATTAGACTCAGTTTAAAATTAGAATTAGTCTTTATATTTTTTGTTTTATATATGTAACGATCCAATCCAAAATTATTGGAGATGAAACATGAATAATTTATTGGGCCTAAATTAGATTTAAGTGGCTCTTTTGGATAAGCCTATGAGCAATAAATACTGATGTTAGTTTGGATTTTATTTAGGCTCGAAAGTAAAAAAAGTTGATTTTAAGGACCCCGTTAGGGTTTAGCGGATGATTTTAGACTAATATTATGGGAAATCTACTCGAGATTCATTGGATTATTCTGAATAGGCCACGGACCAAGAATTTATTCAAATAGAAAGGAGAATTTTGATTTGACTCAATAAATAAGTTAAGGCCCATGTAATATTTTATATACAAAGCAGGCCTTATTTATGTAGTAATGGCCAAAGAAATTATTCTAAAAACCCATAAAAAAATTTATTGGATGAGTTGGGTTAAATTTGAACTTGAGAAGAGGCCCATTGGATATATACAGGAACTTGGCCTATAACAACATGGGCAAGCTGTAACACCCGACCTAATTAACCTTTAAGATTAACCTTAAGCTTATGATTTTAGGGCTTTAAATATTTTTATTTATTTATTATATTATTTGATTATTTACTTACTTCAATGTCAATAGTTAGATTAGTTTGGACCATGACACTTAGTATCATTAATCAAAAGGGTTAAAGAAGCAAGCCCATTAGTGATTCTAGTAAGGCTTTTAGGACCTTAGAACATTTATGGGCCAAGCCTTTAGAAACCTTGAACCAAGCCTATTAGGAATTCAAGACTTAGTAGATAGCCTTGGCCCAGGTATAAGGAAGGCTTAAGGCCTTTGGGCCATACTTGGAGTAGATTTGACCCATAGCCCAATTAGGTCAAGACAAACCCTATCAAGCCCTATCATTGTGGACTTGATGCCTCTTTTTAACATTCAAAATCTGAAAACAAGGCCCTCACTCACACAAGCCCAAAAGCCCATGAGCCATTGACCCACACTCCTGGCCCTTTTAAGCCCACAAGGCCCAAAGCCTTGTTTTATTTTATTTCACTCTTCAAATTAAAGCTCAATGGACCATACCATGTGTTTTCTTAAGCCCATATCATACCCCAAATACCCAAATTAAGTTTTAAAATTTGGTTAAGATTATTAATCAACATACATTAGATTAGTAATCTTTAAACCATGTTTTGAAGCTTAATTTCATTCTTAATCTTTCCTTAACCTTTTGATCTAAAATTTTCTTGTTTTATTATTGAATTGCATTATTTGTAAACCATATTAATACCCTATATAAACATCCCCACATGTGATTAAGAGGCTCCATGGCCATCATAAGCATTTGACTAAGATTTTCCCGCCCAAGGAAGGCATCAAAATTGTAGCCATCAAAGAACCCATTCACTCGGCAACCACCACCCTTGCATCACCTTCTTAAGCTGCACCTCCATAATTCACTTGGTAGCCAACCATCCACCTTCGACCACCTGAAAAGGGCTTCAAGAAATGTCCTTACCTGTGCACAATTCAGCCTTGAAGAAGAGTCAAGAAGACGAGTCAAAGGGATGATCAAACCTGTCCAAGGAAAACCATTTGAACTCGTTAGCCCCTTGCGTGGTTTTGATGGTTTTTTTTTTCATCACTCTTCTGCACCATGACTTGGACGATCGAAAGGAGCAATGTAGAAATAGTAGTGAAGAAATCATGGAGCTTTCAGGCCACTATTGCCCCTGCACAAGGTGACACAAGTTGATGAAGGCGATATGAAAAATCAACCCTTACACCACTGCCCACATCATCCAATCACAAGAGTTTAAACCAATGTCTCCTCCCCTTTGGCTTCTTATAAAAGGTCTCTTCACCCCTTCATTTCCTCCACACTTCATCTCCATCTCCCCCTCGAGCATAGAGAGCCATCTTCCCCCCGAGTATTGGGAGAAATCAAAGAGTGAGTGAGTTTGAGTGTTCTTGGGAGTTCTTGTGCTAGGAGCTTGAGTGGGCTACGAATTTTGTAATTGTTCTTGCTCTAGATCTTAGTTTACATGTCAAGTTGTGATTAAGTGTTGGAGTAATTTTTTGATAAATTTGGAAGAAGTTACCATGCTTGATTCAAAACCGGGTTCATTTAGGATGTTTTAAGTGTTCAAATTGTTTTAAGTGGAAATTAAGCTATGGCATGTCTTAAGTATGTTTTAATATGATTTATTAATGCCTTATAATGATTATGGAATGTTTGATTTTTTATTAAAAGCATGCCTTGATAGGTTTTAATTTTATATTGTTTTGATCATCAAAATATGCATGGATTTTAAATAAGTTATGATTAAGGCATGAGGCTTGATTTGTTCCACCTACGCTTGATGATTAAGCATATAGAAACCTTCTGATTGAGATAAGAATGAAATTTTCATATTTTGGATGAATTTTGAATGCCTACCATGATGATTTACACTAAGAACATCAAACTTGATTAATGGAGGATTAATGAAGATTAAGGTTCTTAGCCACGATCAAGTGTTGGGATGAACTTTTTTGTCCAAGAATTAGCCTTTATCATATCCTTAAGGACTCTAGTGATTGTTTGTGATTAAAGAAAGTTGCATAAGCATGCATTCATAGGGATCAATAGTTGAATACACACTTAGGCATTAACTAGAGTGCATGCCATGGGTTGGGAGTGTTTGAGCTAGTTCCACTTTGAATTTTAAAATTACAAGAGTATATATGGTTTTAGAATACCAAACATATGAGGTCTATGAAGTTTGGTTAAATTTGGTGTTCGTTTGCAATTAATGAAAAGTTAGGGCCTTAGTGGTAATTTTTAAAAGTCTAGGGGTATTTTTGTAAATACTCATTATTGAAGTCTTTGTTTGTGGACCTCATCCATAGTAGTATAAATCCTAACTTGGTATGAATTTGATTTTAGATGCAATGACTTTTCAAACTCAGGAAGTTTGTAAGTTGGTCTCTAACGTACACCTTGATAAGTTATTTATGAATTATTGATAAATGCTTTATTCATATTTCAATTGTCATTTTGAGTATAAAATATCATGTTGGATGATACATTGAGTGCATACTTACATGACATGTGATATTTTTCACCATTTTTGCATATTGCATCTATGACTATCATTTTCACATGAATGAATATCATTTTCATATGAAAAGATGCTACATATACACATGTCATGAAATATATTTTTCAAATTAGTATGAAAAATAAATTTTTCCATGACCCCAAAGGCTAGGATCGGGAATTATGCTAGTGGAACTCTTCTAGCCACTCTGGAGTGTTTAAGAATGGAGTGGTAACCCTTGGGTTGATGAAGAACAGTCAACGAGCTTCGAATGGGTCCTTTTTAAAGAATGCTGGAGCGAAATCAATATGCTATGACACCTAAGGCTGGTGGATGTACATGTTATGATGTTATGTTATGTTACCAATGCATTGTGAATAAGTTTGTAGACAACGTAGTCTCAACATGAGTTATACTACAGTCACCAGCAAGTACTTACAGTGCATATGGGGAACTGTGACGTTATCACATGTTATAATGTTACGATTAAATATGAATTGCTAATAATGACAAAAGGTTATGATGAAATTATGTTTTCAATAGTGGAAGTAAAGTTTTTCTCTGAAAGAAAACATGTGTCTCCATTTTTCTGAAAATGTTAAGGAATCTAGATGGACTTACTAAGATTTTGAGTAAATCTAAGCCCTTGTGTGCCCACTATCATTCCGCTCAGAATGGTAGAAGTTGTGCCAGATCTTGAGGCGAACAGACTAGATGGAGCACTGGATCCGACTAATTGAGGAGGAGCCTGACCTCGAGAGGAGACTGGACTTGATCATTTTGTTTATTGCACTAGTCTTTCGTGCTCTAGAACACATGAAACGATTGATTTAAGCTTAGGAGACTTTTTATGTTTAGCTATACTAAGTTATGCTATGATTTGACTTTGAACTTATGATGGTCATTAATGGATTGAGATGTTTTTAGTTATTCTGGCATAAGTTATATTTTCACCCATATTTTCGCTGCGATTATTGCATACTACTAGTTGCACTTATAAGATGCATTGCATATTAGCTGTCATGTACAGGGGTATGTAATCTTGTGTTACATTTAAGTCTTCATTCCATCCCAAGCAGAGGTTGGGAGTGTCACAAGGTGTTATCAGAGCAATTATGTATCTGGGTAAACCCACGTCTTTAGGAATAATATGCTAAAGTATAGGATTTAATCTATAGACTTACTAGGCTTGAAATCTTGCAGTAGGAACTAGATCTGATACACATGCCTCATAGGATTTGGAGAATTGAAGCAGTATGGCATGTGAAAGAAGGGAAAGAAACCCTAAAGGATCCAATGCTCGACGAGATCAAGACTATTGTTTGGATGGAGGACGTGACTTGGAGAATGCAATTCGTCAGATGACAGAAACCATGAAACAGCAACAGGAAGTGATCCTGAGGCAAAACCAACAATGCACATAGGTTGAAAGGCAGGAGAACCGAGGGTGTTCATGTGAAAAGTTTCTAATATACAAATACCCTAATTTTATAGGAACTAAAGGACCTATAAAAGCTAACAAGTGGCTACTTGATCTAGACAGGACCTTCATATCAGTGGCTGTATTGAAGAGCATAAGTACAGTACGCAGGGCATTTGCTACAAGGAGAAGCCGATATCTGGTGGGATACCAAGAGGTAGCTACTAGTAAGGGAATTAGGCAATATCACTGCTCTCACTTGGGATAGGTTCAGCAGGAGTTCAATAATCGATTCTTCCCTAAATCAGTGAAGACCCAGAAGGCTGAGGAGTTTGCAACTTTAGTGCAAAGCAATCTCACGGTTGAGCAATATGCTGCAAAATTTATGGAGCTAGGAAGGTTCGCTACACACCTGATTGCCACTGAGAAGATGCAAGCTCAGAAGTTCCAAGTAGGGCTGCAACCCTGGATTCGCAGTTACATAGCTGGGTTCTACATCCACAGTTTCCATGAGTTGGTTAACGTAGCTACAATAACTGAGGCAGAACAGTGAAGTGTGGCAGCCTAGATTAACCTCGAGTGAAATAGGACTTCCTCCTTCTCTGCTGGAGGGAGTAATGCCAAAAGGAGAATTATACAAGGAGCCAACAAGGGCAGAGACATTATAACAACTCCACTTGCTACCTGTAAGAAGTGTGGAAAGAATCACAGTGGAGAATGTCAAGTTGGTTTAGGAGTATGTTTTCGATGCGGTCAATCAGGACACATGATCCAGGACTGCCCTCAGAATGTGCAAGGTGGATGGAGCGTTCCCAACAATTGACCCAATAGGAGGTCACTTGTTCAAGCTTGTGTGTATGCCATCACCCCTGGAGAGATCGACGAGGAGATTCCCGAGCATGAAGAGATGGGAGTCATCACTGGTATTTTTCTTTAAATACCCCTCTTTAGAAATTAGCTTTTTAAATAGTTGCTTAGTATTTAGGAGTTGATTACGCCTTAGGTAAAATCACGTTATACGAATACAAAGCTTGCGCTTCGTTTGACTTCAGCACTACAAGGTCTTCCACAACGCTTGTAGACACGTGTAACCTGCCAACTCACACGTTACCTCAAATTATGGTGGTGTCAATTCTTGATGGAAGCACAATCAACTTTACCCGCATGTTGAAAAGCTACCATTTAACCTTGAAAAAGAGGCTGATGGAAGCCAACTTAATCATCTACAACCAACTAGGGTTCGACGTTGTACTAGGAATGGACTAGTTATCCAAACACTGTGCTAGGATAGACTGTCAGAATAAGGAGATTGTCTTCGATTCACCCATACGTGGGAAAATCCGTCATACAAGAGGGACTGTGAAGGATTACCCCTCTCTAATTTCAGCTTTGCAGACAAGGAAGTGTATCGCTAGTGTTGTCACAACCTACTCAGCACTCATAGTGGAATATTATGGTAGTAATAAGGAGATTCAAGGGATACCTGTAGTTGAGGAGTTTCCTGAGGTCCTCACTGACGATCTACTTGTATTACCTCGGATAGAGAAACAGAGTTCACTATAGAGCTAGAGCCCACTACAACCCCTGTCCATAATGCCCCTTATCGCATGGCCCCTTTAGAACTGAAAGAACTGAATGAGTAGATAGAAGAACTATTGGAAAAATGATTTATTCAACCTAGCTCATCACCTTGGGGAGCGTCAATTCTGTTCGTTAAGAAAAAAGATGGATCATTAACAATGTGCATTAATTATAGGGAATTGAACAAAGTAACGGTTAAGAATAAGTACCTGTTACTGCCTATCGATGACTTGTTAGATCAATGTAAGGAGAATCAGTATTCTCAAAGATAGACTTAAGGTCTGGTTACCATCAACTCAAGATTACGGAAAATGATATCCCTAAATCGGCATTTCAGACTAGATCGGCATTTCGGACTAGATATGGTCACTATGAATTTTTAGTGATGTCGTTTGGCCTAACCAATGCCCCCGCCGCATTCATGGATATGATCAACAGAATATTCGGACCCTATCTGGATAACTTTGTTGTCGTATTAATTGATGACATATTGATCCACTCAAAGAATGAAGAAGACCACAAGTAGCATCTCCGTTTGGCACTGGAAAGGCTGAAAGAACATCGGTTGTATGCCAAATTCAGCAACTGTGAGTTTTGGCTTAAGTAGGTAAAATTTTTAGGGCATGTAATCTCCAGTCAAGGAGTATCAGTTGATCCCAGCAAGGTTGAAGTTGTGGTAAATTAGAAGCGACCAACTAATGTGCATAAAATTCAGAGTTTCTTGGAATTAGCAAGTTACTATCGACAATTCATGGAATGGTTCTCTAAGTTGTCAAGACCACTTATTGCCCTAACTAAGAAGAATGCTAAGTATATTTGGACAGAGAAGTGTGAGCATAGTTTCGTCGAACTAAACGAATGGCTCACAACTATGCCAGTACTAGCTCTACCTGCACCCCATAAGCCCTACGTGGTTTTTAGTGACGCATCCAAATCAGGACTTGGATGTGTGCTAATACAAGAAGAGCAGGTTGTTGCCTACACTTCACGACAACTGAAGAACCAAGAGCAAAATTACCCAACCCACAACTTGGAGCTAGCTGCCGTAGTTTTCACTTTAAAAATTTGGAGGCACTACTTCTATTGCGCAAAATGTGAAATCTACACCGATCACAAGAGCTTCAAATACTTCTTTAGTCGGCAGAATTTAAATGTGAGGTAGAGAAGGTGGTTAGAAGCTATTAACAACTCTGAGTGTGAAATCAAGTAACACCCTGGCAAGGCTAATATAGTGGCGGATGCGTTGAGTAGGAAGACGCAAAAGGATGATGCCACAGGCCTTGCCATGGAAGCATAGTCCCTTCTACATAGCATGAGATGTTTGTTGATCAAGCATCTTCCTGCTGAGGTATCCCTAACCGTAGCATAAGAAATTATACCTATGGAATGGGAAAAGGTGAAAAAACGACAGATGGAAGATCCCAAATGGGCAGAAATCAGATAAAAGGTAGAAAAGAAGGAGGGACTAGAAGGTTTCTGATGGGAACCAAGGTAGGCCTAGTCTTAAAGATCCTTTACAAGTTCTAGATGGGCCAATTACAAGATTAAGAGCCAAGAAGATCAAGGAAGCAATGCAAGGATTAGTGCAATCCACTTGGGATGAAGCCAGCAAGAGCCTAACACTGAAGATGGGTTTGAAAGAAGGAGAACCAGTTTTGATCCACTTGATACAAGCTGTGGAAGATATGACTTAAAGTTATTATATGGGCCTATTGTTATTGAAGGCTTTCAGTTTGTTAAAGGATTTATTTTATTAGTTTAGAATAAGTGGGCTTGAGGATGCTTGACCCAAATATGTCTTATTTCTTATAAACTAGGTTTTGGGAAGGCTTTGTATTGTGGCCAAGGGCTTATTTGGAAAGTTACCTTTTAGGAACTAAGGTTTCAAGAAGTTACTGTAGCCAAATTATTGTAGCCGAATTACTGTAGCACGACACTATTCATTCAGGGGTATTTTTGGGAAAAAGGACTTTATTTTGGGTAGGGTTTTAATTAGGTGTTCGTTTAAATACTCTGTGTAGCCTCATTGGAAGGGTTAGACAATGTTGAATTTTCATTGTGAGTTGAGTTTACTCCTCTTGTTCTTGATTGAACTTTTAAACTTATCAAATGTAAATCACAACCTTTGTGGCGTTCCTCCTTATAATCTGGGTTCTTGAGATTGGTTCTTCAATGGGTCTAGATTTTAATATAATCTAGGTTCTTGAAACGAGTTCTCAACGGGTATAGATTCTCCATCCATTGACTTGATTTTGGCTTTCTTGGGTGAGTTTTCAAATTGATTGTGGGTTCAAGAGATTTCATTCCTACGGGTTTATATCATTTGGTATTCAGAGCAAGGTTTCCAATCAGGTCTGATTCTAACTTTTATTTCTTGCATATTTAATTCTAGGGCTTCATTTTTCTAGGATTACAAAAAAAAGAAAAAAAGAAAAAGAAAAGAGGTGGCTACTAAATTTCTTCAATATTCTTCAGGCTACTGAATCTCATTGTTCTAGGGTTTGTGTTGGCCGAAATCTCTTGTTCTAAGGGCTGTTGTATATCACTTATCCTAGGGTTTTTGAGTTGTTGGTAGAGTTTTGTCAATTGCTTATTCTTTTGATTGTGATCAAATCAGTTGGTGAAAAGAAAAGAAAAAAAAAATTGTCCACGAAAAAAGAAAAAAAGAATCCGATATCATCAAAGGAGCTGCATACATCATTCTAGTTGGTATCTTGTCTTATAGTTACTTTTTCATTCGTATAATTTTATTGATTCTCGTGTCATTTTTTATTCCTTCCGTGTTTCTCTTGGTCTTATTTCTTGGACCTAATTACTAGTAGGGATAAAATAAGGTTGCATTATCTTGATTGAGTTCAATTAGTTTTTAAAGAACTTGAGTGGGAAAAATCTTGAGGTAAAAGGCAAGAGAGGGTGAGACTATTATCGGATAAAAAGCCAATTAAGAGAGAAACACAAGTGGAGTGTCATTATTTGAGTGTAAACACGTAAGGGAGTGTGTGGGGTTTTTTTTTTTTTTACCACTAACATTCTTTTGTGTAGCACCTTTACAATGTCTCACCGGAGTGGCTTATCACCAAGGGAGAGAGTAGATAACTCATCCTCTGTGTTGCAAGCCTTGCAACAACAGTTTGAGCAGTTGAATTTTGTGTTGGGTGAAGTGAGGGATAGGTTGGATTATCAAGAAGCAGCGATTAGAAATCTGCAAGGTGGGAGAGATAGGAGGCGACGTGAGCCTAGGGTTGAAAATGAGTATGAGAATGAAGGAAATGGTAAGGATGAGGAAGACTTACCATCTGAAGTTGGGTCGGGTAGACAAAGAAGAGTTAGGCGTGAAAGGGGACTTGAGGGGAACCTAAGGGATCTAGATGGTGTAGATAGAGACCTTGGGAGCATCAAAATGAAAATACCATCTTTCCAAGGTAGAACTGACCTTGAGGTTTATCTAGAGTGGGAGAAAAAAATAGAGTTGGTATTTGATTGTCATAATTACTCTAAGGAGAAGAAAGTGAAGTTGACAGTAATTGAGTTAACTGATTATGCTCTTATTTTGTGGGATCAATTAGTGACCAATAGGATGAGGAATTATGAGAGGCCTGTAGAGACGTGGGGAGAGTTGAAAGCTCTCATGAGGTGGAGATTTGTACCTAGCCACTACTATAGGGACCTTTACCAAAAGTTTCAAAATCTTACATAGGGGTCTAGGAGTGTGGAGGATTACTACAAGCCAATATAATTGAAGTTTTGAGTAGGTTGTCCAATCCTCACGGCGAAAGAGAGCTCTTTCGCTGAAGTAGAAGGGGAAAAGGCCCCACCAGGATAGTGACTCAGGTCACAATGAAGGTTAACTCACCTGGAAGCCAATGTGTAGGATTAGTTCAACCAGCCTCTCCCACTCTTGATATCTTGGAGGCAATTATAAACTAGGCAAAGGCTGATCTGGTGTAGTCTTGTATGCTGAGTTCCTTGGACTAGCTGACGGAAGATAGGTTCAGCAGCCATTGCCAACTTGTGGTCACCTGGCTAAGATGCTCGGCCAAGAAGAGACAAACATCGACGTGGTACTGCATTATGCGTTCTTGGGTTCTGCTTTGAGGGACTTATGGGCCCTGAGATACCCTTCGAAGACATTAGGGAACTGCCCTTGGCACCGAGAGATGACACCGAGACTCGTGTGGCTAGCAAGGAGGTGTTACCTTACCTGGATTGTGATGCCCCTTCACTGTCCGTCGCTTCCACGGTTTCTGGTGGGAAAACTCCCAACCTCTCATTTAATCCTTGAGGACTATCTCATGATGATCCTTCTAGCACAGACCTTAGCAAAGGTTGGGTTTCTATTCGTTACTTGCCTTTCAGTGTTTCGCCTCCTAGTGGAGGAGTTTCTTCACCCCTCCATCGAGATGAGACTTCAATCTAGGCTCATCCTTCGAGTAATGTCGAACAATGTGGAGACGACATATTTGTAGTTTCAACTGGTACTACTTCCCTGTTGTGATTCCCTAAGGCTTTGCCACCTTGTTGCTTTGGGCAGGCAAGTGGCTCTAGACCTTTCATTGTACGGGGAGCTTAAATTTTTGGGTTGCCTGGCCCTTGGGGTCTCATTCTTTGAGGTCTACCCCACGAGTTGATAGTTATATGGATGAGTCGATTCACGATACTATGTTTAGATTTAGGAGTTTCCTTTCCTCGGTAAGTTTCTTTACTTTAGTTGCCGCATTATCTTCCTTCCCATTACATAATCTTGATTGGTTCTATGCATTAAAGAGTCGATTGAATCTTTGATCGCCAGGCTTATTTGGAGGAAGCAATTCGATCCCTCCATGCCTTTGCCGACAAAGCCCGTTGGGTTGTTTCCAAGGCGAGGGCAGAAAGAGATGATATCGAGGAGACCCTTTCTCATTTTGGAGTCTTACTCCCACGCATTGGAGGTGAGGCAATCCGATCACTTCACAAAGGCAATTGACCACCACATAGAACCACAATATGAACCACAAGTCAATCCAAATACTTCACATAACTACACAGATCACCACAACAGAGCCCAAGTCACAATTTCACATTTCTAATGATAGATATTTTAAGGTTAGTTCGAGATTCACTTACATCTGTGCACAAGGGAGAATTTCAGGAGGATTGCTAATGTCCTAAGGTTTGAGCAATTGTTTCCATCAGTTGGAGGTGCACGGTCTCCTACTTAGTGGCGGTGGTGTCTAGGGTGGATAGAGAAAGAGAGTGTGTGCACATGTGTGGCTGAGGCAAAGAGAGAGAGAGATGGAGAGAGGGAGAGAGAGAGAGGCTCAATGTAGTGATACTAGATGAGGAGGGGCACGACGACTTGGGTTTATAAATGGTAGATCGAGGGAATGTTTGAGAGGGAGACAATGGGTGAGTCAAACAGAGAGAGACATAGAGAGAGTACTTACCAATGTCGACATTGAACGACGTGTTGGATGGCATACGACGATAATGGCAACAGGGATGGTGACAAAAAATAGGTGAGAGGAAAGTAGAGAAAATGTGTGCAAGAGAGGGAGAGAAAACAGGAAAGAGGTTAAGAGAAATGAGAGAGAGGTGGAGGCGAAGGAGCTTACTGGCCAATGACATGTGGCGAAGTGTTGCATCCAATGGAAATAAAAATCTCAGTAGAGACGGAGAACGACAATGAGAAAGCGAGAGGGTGACGAATGAGAGAGAGAAACAGAGAGAGATCGATGGAGACTTATTGGCGTGAGGTGGCGCAGCTATGGCTGGGACGGCGTGGGTGGCTTCTGCTGATATTTCTTCATCAAGTTCAATCAACATATTTTCTTCCTCTGTTAGTCGTAATCGCTCCTACATATCCTCCAAATCATCCATCGCTCACTTCCTCATTCTACAAACTAGACCAGGGGACTCAACCACTCTTACTCGAGTAAGACACTGTTGAGTACTGTGGAGTCTGGTCCACACCGCTCGAGCGAAGTCTTCAGCTGCTCGAGGGAGGCATCATAGAGAGTTCGCGCAAGGCTTTGATCGACAGTGAGCTCGAGCGGATGTAATACATTAAGTTCACTCGACATCCTGCTTGACATGGTGCTTGAGCACTTGCGGGAAATAGGTTCATTCGATGCGCGCTCGACACGCTGCTCAAGCGAACATCGCTTTTGATGATATTTTTAGGGTTTCCGCCGTGTACCCTTTAAATATGTATTTTGTGTTACTGTAGTCGTATAGTATTGTGATTCCTCAGGAAATAAAAATCCTCAGTAGCGCCCGTGGACATAGGAAAGTTGCTGAACCACATAAATCGTGTGTTGTGTGATTGCTTTTCGTGTTTACTTTCGCTTATTATCACCATTTTTCACAACAATTGGTATTAAGAGCCAATGTTTGGGTTTGATGAATAATGATGGTTGGAGAAGAAGAAAGGATACCCGGGATCGAGAAGTTCGATGGCAAAGATTACGGGTACTAGATGATACAGATAAAGGACTACCCCTATGGGAAGAGACTCCATCTTCCGTTGTTGGGGGAGAAGTCAGAGGGCATGGAAGAGGATGATTAGAACCTATTAGATCAATAGGTTCTGGGGGTTATTCGGTCGACCTTGTCGAGATCCATTGCACACAACGTCATCAAGGAGAAGATGACTACGGATCTCATGGCGACTTTGTCTGGCATATATAAAAAACCATCAACGAATAACATGTTACATTTGATGAAAACGTTATTCAATTTGAAGATGGCAGAAGGTACGTCTGTTGCACAACATCTGAATGATTTTAATATTATCACAAATCAATTGTCATCTGTTGAAATTAAGTTTGATGATGAGATACGTGCAATGATATTGTTGGCTTCATTGCCAAATAGTTGGAAAGCCAAGAGAATGATTGTTAGTAATTCTGCTGGTAAAACAAAGTTAAAATATGATGATATACATAATTTGATTTTGGCTGAGCAGGTTCATAGGAGGGATTCAGGCGAGACCTCAAGTTCAAGTTCAACACTGAATGTTGATTCTCAAGGGAGAACATAAGACAGGAACTCAAGTATAGGCAGATCAAAATCAAAGAATAGGGGCAAAAGCATGTCAAGGCCTGGGCAGTAGGCAACTTGTTGGAATCGTGGCAAGATTAGCCACACTAAGAAGAACTGTAAAAATTCAAAGAAGACAAAGAATGATAGTGCTAATGTGTTTACTGAAGAAGTACAGGATGCACTACTGCTCGCTGTTCATAGTCCAGTTGATGACTAAATACTAGATTCAGGGGCCTTGTTTCACACATATTCCCATCTAGAAATTATGCAAAACTATGTTGCAGGTGATTTTGGGAAAGGTATACCTGGCTGATGGAGAGGCATTTAACGTGGTAGGAATTGGAGACATTGATATTGCACTCCCTAACAAGAACAAGTGGACCTTGCAGAAGGTCAGACACATTCCTGAGTTGAAGAAAAACCTCATCTCTATTGGGCAGCTCGATGATTGTGGCCACTCAGTAGTGTTATCAAATAGCACCTGGAAGATTACTAAAAGGGCATTGGTACTGGCTCGGGGTAAGAAAATTGGTACTCTGTATATGACTACCAATTTGACTAATAGTATTGCTACTATTGTTCCAGAGAGCATAGCAGATTTGTGGCATTGTAGGCTTGGCCATATGAGTTAGAAGGGCATGAAATAACTACTGTCTAGAGGCAAGCTACCAGAACTGAAGTCAGTTGATCTCAGTATGTGTGAAAGTTGCATTACGGAAAAACAGAAGAATGTCAGTTTCTTGAAGAGTGGTAGAACACTAAAAATAGGAAAGCTGTATCTTGTGCACACAGACGTGTGGGGACCTTCCCCAGTGGCAACTCTTGGAGGTTCTCGGTACTATGTCACGTTCATTGACGACTATAGCAGGAATGTATGAGTTTATTTTTTGAAACATAAATTTGATGTGTTTACTATATTAAAAAATTAGAAGGCCATGGTTGAGACATAGACAGACTTTTAAAGCTGAAATGCTTAAAGTCTGATAATGGTGGTGAGTACATTGACAGAGGGTTCAAGGAGTACTGTGCAGCTCATGGTTTCAGAATGGAGAAGACCATTCCTAGGACATCACAGCAAAATGGAGTTGCTGAACATATGAATGGAACCATAAATGAGCGTGCTAGAAGCATGAGGCTGCATGCTGGATTACCACCTACTTTCTAGGCAAATGCAGTCGATAATGTTGTCTACTTGATAAACAGAGGGTCATCAGTTCCATTGGATTATGGACTACCTGAGGAGGCTTGGAGCGAGAAAGAGGTCAAATTTTCTCATCTTAAAACTTTTGGTTGTCTTTCTCATGTTCATATTGATTCTGATGCTCATAGTAAGCTTGAGGCTAAGTCAAAGAAATGTTATTTCATTGGCTATGGAGACGAGGCATTTGGCTATCGTTTCTGGGATGATCAGGGTCGGAAGATCATAAGGAGCAGGAATGTGATATTCAATGAGAAGATTATGTACAAGGAAAAGTCTAGTGCAATTGCTGAAATAGCTCCTCAAGAGTCTGAGTTCGTGAGTTTGGATGACTTACCAGAGGTCACAGTGCAATGTAGAGATGTGAGTGATGGAGAGAGTGGGTCTAGCGCATTCATTCCTATTATTCCGTAGTCAGATCTAGAGACGCCTGCTCCTGCTGCTGCAGTTCGCAGGTCAGTTAGGACTATTTGTCCCCCACAATGTTTCTCACCTACTTTGGATTACATTCTGTTGACAGATGGTGGAGAATCACATAGTTATGAGGAAACTTTGCAAGATGAAAATTCTAGGAAGTGGGAGTTGGCCATGAAAGAAGAGATGGATTCCGTACTGGGGAATCAGATATGAGAGTTGACAAAACTTCCATCAGGGAAAAAGGCTTTGCATAACAATGGGTGTACCGGGTGAAAACTGAGCATGATAGCAGTAAGAGGTACAAGGCTAGGCTTGTTGTAAAAGGTTTTCAGTAGAAACAGGGTATTGATTACTCTGAGATTTTTTCTCTTGTGATGAAAATCACAACCATCAGGTTAGTGTTGGCTATGGCTACTACTGAAGACTTATTTCTTGAGCAGTTAGATGTGAAGACAAATTTTCTTCATGGAGACCTTGAAGAAGACATTTACGTGCACCAACCTGTAAAGGAAGGTTCGATTTGTAAACTAAAGAAGAGCTTGTATAGCCTGAAGCAAGCTCCTAAACAGTGGTATAAGAAGTTTGATAGTTTCATGTGCAGTTCAGGGTACATCAGATGTCAGGCAGATCACAGCTGTTATGTCAGGCAATTTGACAATTCTTATATTATTTTGTTGTTGTATTTGGATAACATGCTTATTACAGGGATTAGTATTGATGAGATCAATGATATGAAGAAGCAGGTGTCAAAGCATTTTGCAATGAAGGATTTGGGAACTGTGAAGCAAATCCTTGGCATGAGAATTGTTAGAGGTAGAGTCAAGAGCACGTTGAGAATCTCTTAGGCTGAGTATGTGAAAAAGGTACCTAGCAGGTTCAATATAGACAAGGCCAAGCCAGTTGGCACACCCTTGGGCAGTCACTTCAGACTCAGCAAGGATCTATCATCAAAGTCAGAAGAGGAACAAGACTAAATGAGTAAGGTTCCTTATGCCTCAGCTTTTGGTTCACTTATGTATGCTATGGTTTGCACAAGACCAGATATTGCCCATGCAGTGAGAGTTGTGAGCAGATACATGAGTAACTCAAGAAAACAACATTGGGAAGTTGTGAAGTGGATTCTGAGGTATCTAAAAGGCTCATCAGAAATGTGCTTGTGTTTCTCAGGAGAGAGCTTAGTGGTGTAAGGTTATGTTGACGCTGATTTAGCTGGAGATACTGATAGCAAAAAGAGTATCACAGGCTGAAAATAGTTTCATTGTCTACTACAGAAGCTGAGTATATTGTAGTATCAGAAGCTGCAAAAGAGATGATTTGGCTACAGGGCTTCTTGGAGGAATTGGACAAAAAGAATCAGAAAGGCACTCTCTACAGCGATAGTCAAAGTGTCATATTCCTTGTCAAGAATCCAGCATTTCACTCTAGGACCAAGCACATACAGATCAGGTATCACTTTATTCGATTATTGTTAGATGATGGGCAGTTGCTACTTGAGAAAATTTGTCGGTTGTGCACAACTTTTGTTGGTCTTCTAGCATGAGGATAAGGGCAATGAGTTGCAGAGGTGGAGGATATCATGTTTTGAGGCAGAGGGCAATACAATGGGTGTACCAGTTTTCAAGTGGGAGAATTGTTGAATATTGTGGAGTCTAGTCCATACTTCAGCCGCTCGAGCAGAGGCATCACAAAGAGTTCGGGCAAGGCTTAATTGACAGTGAGCTTGAGTGGATGCGATATAGTGAGTTGACTCAACATTCACTCGACACGACACTCGAGCAAAGGCAAGATAGAAAGTGTGCTTGATCAGCCACTTGACACATGGCTCTAGCAGTTGCAGGAAATAGATTTGCTCGATGCACGCTTGACACACCCCTTGAGTGAACATCGCTTTTGATGAGAATTTTAGGGTTTCCGTCGTGTACCCTTTAAATATGTATTTTCTGTTACTGTAGTCGTACAGTGTGTGCACAGTAGATGCTCCTTTCATTGTATTGTGATTTCTCAAGAAGTAAAAATCCTCAGCAGCTCCCATAGACGTAGGCAAGTTGCCGAACCACGTAAATCTTGTGTGGTGTGATTGTGTGATTGCTTTTCGTGTTTACATTCATTTATTGTTATCGTTTTTCACAACATACATGACTTTGAACTCTACCTCTTCGTCTTCTTACAAAGTTGGTTGAGACGAGACTAACTTTGTATACATGAATTACAACTTAAGAGTTGTTTTTGCGTGATGCAATTATTACTTTTAGCTACAGCCTAAAGGTGACAAGTTCAATAAAACAAGATTTGCAAATCTATCATAGAAATACTTTAGCTATAAAAAGATTTCACAAAAGTAAACTCATAAACTGACGTCTTTTTATGTGGTACGTTAGATTATAGAGTTACTTTTATTTTATAGTAGATTTAACGTGTCACATGAAGTCAAATTAATTTATGAGTTTACTTTTATAAAATCTCTTTGTGGTTATTTATTAATCCAGAAACTGGGTCAATCATAAAGGAAATTATTATGGCCACATATCTTCATTTTTTTATCTAATGGGAATTGTCGATACATACATAGTTGAGAGCAAAAACAAAACGGCCCAATATCATCAAGCTCGTCTTTCTTCCTGAAATAGTTGAAAACTTCTAAATCATATACAAGTTTGTCAGTACGGTAATATATACTATCGGACCTATTTGATATGTTTGTCTCTTTTCTATTTCTATTTGAAACTCTTCAACTTCGGCAAATCTTTCAATACAAATTTTTTTCGGGAGACATCAAGAGGATGCTTGCAGATGTATGGATAGAGAAAAGCTATTTTGCCTTCTCAAGTGCACTGCTCAAATGTATCGCTTGGTAATTTTTTTTTTAATTTTTTACGTGGTGATTAAAGAACTGATTTTAAGTATATTGATGTATTTTTTATTTTTTAAAAATATTAAAAATATGTGAATAGAAAAAAAAAAAAAAGAAAAAAAATTGCTTTTACAATTAGTGGTAAGTCTGATCGGTGCAGCATAGTAACACTGCTCACGTAGACAATACAAGGACACATCCAGATCGACACATCCTTAAATAATAATTGGTACATATTTATAGTAAACACGTGTTTGATCGTTGAGAAGAACAAAATAATTAGGCATGACGAACAAGAATTATACATGTTTGGCTCTGATCACTTACCAAGATCACCCAACTGTGTGATCAACTCATCCAAATTTTTATCTGAACTTCCTCCTTTAACTGCACTTGCGGCTGCAGCACTCAACTCTTTGGCCAGAATCCTCTCTAGCCAAGTCTCTTCAACAGAGATGGCCAACAGCTGAGCCAACTCGGCTGACTCAGAAATGTTCTGAGTGCCCTCACAAGCTCTGATTGCAACCCCTAACTCCTCCACCAACAACATTGCGTTCGTGTACTGGTCTGCATCCATTGGCCATGTCAACATCACAACTCCCGCAGCGATTCCCTCCAGCACTGATTTCCACCCGCAGTGAGTCACGAACACACCCACAGCTCGGTGGCTCAGTATGGAGACCTGCGGCGCCCATCCCCTTATAACAAATCCTCTGCCCTCCATGCGATCTTCGAACCCATCAGGAATCACGCCATGATCAGCATTCGCCTGCTGCTGCTCCTCTTCGCGAGGCACCCTCACGCACAAAACAAACTGGACACCGCTTTGCTCTAACGCAGCAGTCAGCACATCGATCTGCCTTTGTGTCAACACCGCACGGCTACCGAAGCAGACATAGACAACTGAGTTGTCTGGACGAGCATCCAGCCAATTCATTAGCTCATGGCACGGTACAGAGCGTACTCCACCTCTAACAATGTATTCCTGTAAATCACCGTTCTCAGGAGGCGATACGGGTCCTACGGCCCACACTCGATCATTTCTGAGTTCTTTCATCAGATGCGTAAAGTAAACGCGCTCCAATTCGATGAACGAGTTGAACACCATCCCCCAACTCACGGTATTGGCCAGCATGTTGTTTCTAAAAAATTCCAAATCCGAGTCCCCTTTTAGGCTTTTATAATGTCCGGGAATCTGCCACCATCGGAATGCTGGGGAGTCCGGAATTTTTGGAAATGAAACTTGGAAATTTATATCCTGATCTGGATCAGCGTTTTCGGGTGGATCGCGACACATAGAGAGAGCAACCGACATCGCAAAGGCACCAGCAGGTGAGAAGACTAACCGTGGAACGCCGAGCTCGCACGCAATGTCTTGTGTCCAGCCGAGAAAGAAATCGGAGATAATAGCAACAGGAGGCGAGGAATGAGATCGAAACCATTGGAGGAGGATAGAATAGTGAAGGTCACGTAAGGCGCGCATGATTGCAATGAGCCTCTTCTGTGGAGGAGCTGTTATATCAGGGGATGGTAGAACCAAGCGCTTGAGAGAAGACGGGTGTGCGGAGAAGTAAGGTTGAAGCAGAGGAAGGTTAGAGGTGGTGACGAAAACGGTGACAGTGAGACCGCGAGTGAGCAGGTGGTTGGCGAGGTCAAGCAGAGGTATAATATGATCTGAACTTGGGAAGGGATAAGCGGCAATGTGCAAGCCATTGGTAGACATGGTTGAGATCGAAACTTTGGGTGTTCGGTCGGCAATGGCTCTAAGCCCTGAGAAGCTTGTGCTGCTAAAATATGGAACAAAGAAAAAGAAGAAGAGTTGTGCGGGATTCCTCAACTTTATGTACGGCTAGTGATGGCTATTTTTCGTTTGGACTATGTGATTCAAAATTTCTGCCCGGAAAGTACTTCAAATTGACATAGTTTAACCTGGTTTGTTGATTGAGATGACCTGGGAATTAGGATGTTCTGTAAATAGTAGTGAAAAAGGTAATGAATAGTAGTAAAATGATTTGAATTAAGATTTTTATAGACTTTTAGCAAATGAGAGATAAAAAATTGAATAAAAATATTATAAAGTTAAAATATTGTTATAATATTATTTTTGTTTTGAGATTTGAAAAAAAATTAAATTATCTTTTATGTTTTGTTTGGAAGTTTAAAAAATTTGTAATGGTTAAGTAAATAATTAGATAAAAATGTCGAAAATTTGAAATTAAAAAGTATGTATGTTTATGGTGTTTGAATATTAAGATGAGATGTAATATTTAGAGTATCTTGATATTCAAACTAGGCTTAATGTGTTATGTTAGATTTATTTTATAATAAAAATAATTTTATAATTTAACGTATCAAGCCACGTGATAAAGCCATATTAGTTTACAAATTTTCTTTTTATCGCTCAGTTTCGCATCTTGACTGACGTGTTTACATTCACAGCCAATCAACCTATGAAAAAGAGGAAATTTAAATCGTGTTTGATGATGACAATGATCGGTTCCCTCTTATTTTTGTTTGGCTAGGATGTGTGTCCATCGTGAAAAGCGCAATGTATCTAGTCATGATTATCAAAGAGAGAATTAAAGTTCATACTGCACTGCTGCATGTCAATTAAGCTAGCATATTTGAGAACAAGGTAATACAAAAGAAGATGATGAAGTTTACGTTGGGTCGGTGTCGAATGGCCCATCTGAAAGAGTTCGTATTGACCTTTAGTTCTTAGAGTTTTGTTTGGATCCCGAGAAACACAATTTTAAATTGTTAGGAATTTGAAAGGAGTACTGACTACTGATCTTTAATCGATTAAGCTTGTAAAGCCATCTTCGTTTGGGACCAGAAAATAATCAATCGGGAGCTTCTCTATTGACAAGGGTTATGGAGTTGAAGAACTTGCAATGGGTTTCGAAGTCACAAGAGTTCTTCTAGTTTAGTAATTATCATATCATATCCACCAACGCCTGCTTCATTGTCTTTAGCATTGTCGACAGAATGCTTCTCTGTCAAAAGGCCTTCCCCAAGATATCATGTTCAGACGGCCGGAGATTAATTTATAAATTATAAAATCCATAATAATTAGTTATAAAACATTTCGATGATCACAGAAATTTATAAATTCATAAAATTTTTATTATAAAACACTTCAAGCCATAATTTAGGGGAGTTTTTGCATCTTCGAGAGCTAGCTTTCATTCTCAATCATTATAAAACCTTTCAAGATTTGTACAAAAATCCAAAAGCTTAAAAAAATATCCATCAAATAATGTTTTTAAAAGGAAAACATGATAAATATGCCTAGCCTAGCCACATGGTGGTCGAGTTTTTTGTTATCAAGGGTGGCTGTGTGTGTTTTTAAAATGATTTATTATATTATATGTATAAATGTCTCTATAATTAATGTTTTTACATCCAAACATACTCTACGTAATGTGTCACACCACTTTTCAGAACTCTATAAACCCATCTTTAGAAAGTTTTCACTACTGTTCTACACATAATTATGCTGCTTCGGATTAAATACTGAAAATGGTACCTATGATTTGTCTGTTGGACAGATTGTGTAACATACTAGTCTTGGATTTAGGGTATATAAGTAAATTCCCTAGTAAAACTTTTTCTATTATTATTATGATTATAGTTTTATCAGATTTTTATATTGATTATTTTAAATAATTTCTATTATAATTTTATTTGAATTTACTAGAGTTTTGTTTTAATAATTATTACTAAATTATATTAGATTACGTTCGCTAGAGTTTGGTTTGAATTTAAAGTTTATTTCTCTCTATCTCCACCGAATCTCATCTCTTGTTTTTAGCCTCTAAGTGAAACACTTTAAACCTCCAACCTATAAGTTTCATCCCATTTTTTTTTCAAATTTGTAATCCGAACCTCATATTCATCCTCATCTCTAGTTTAGTAAATTCAAATTCTAGTGGAAACCGACTCTATTGATGAGCAATTTTTCTTCACTCCGCACGTCTCCACTCTCATGCATATGCACGTCTCTACTCCTTTAGGTTTCCTTTTATTTTTCTATCTTCTACACTTATAAATTGTGCTTACCCCGTATTCGAGAGGAGAAACTCGAAGCCGTGAGCCATCCCACTGGAACTTCTCCATATCATGAGCTTTTCCCCATTCTCAACCACCGTGCAAGGCCAAGGGTCCCCCAAACACAGTAAGCCTTAGACCCACCCTCTTCGTGGAAACCATTTTTCTTGGTGAACCCTTGTTGTCCGAAACAGAGCCATCGCCCCTCCTCCACGGTAGCCACCTCAAGAGGCGCCAAACCACCTCTCCGACATCACAGAAATTGCCGACCAACTCAGCCCCAAAGCACCCACTCCCTTCCGAGAAGCCACTAGTTGCATCGCCATGACCCCTGCTTGTCGCCAGAACCGCCGCGCAGCCCATCTCCGTCGCATAACCCCTCTCGGTGTTGAGTTTCGAAGTGATATTCAAGAAAAAACACAGCGAGGTAAGTAATTTGATCACAAATTAGGATCATCACAGTTTAGCTTATATATAAGTATTATTCAAGCTAGTTCATTTCCATCCATTATTTATGCACCACTCATGTCATATACAAACATGTCATCCAACATAGCATACGATTATATTATTCCGTATCATGTTCAAATTCAGAAAATTATAAATGTATGTAATATGTCATGTATCTCATGTATAAGACACATAAGCTATCTTAAGCTCAAGTGCAAGATAAGATAATATCAGTTAATTAGATAGTCATTCAGATGCATGGTACTAATGCAGTTCAGTTTCAGGGTGGATGTGCAAGCTAGAAACTCAGACGTGGTCCACCATAGTATGCCAGAATACTATCAGCGGCTCCCATTGCTGCAGCGGGACGTGGGGCCGGTGCACAACCTCGCACATAGGGTTAAGTGTATTGGCCAGTCAGATAAATTAGTTAAATCAGATAAATCAGTTAGATCAGTCAGTTAATTCTGTTAAATCAGTCATGCATAGTATAAGCATCGGTATGGACAGTCATGAATTTAAACTCTCAGCATGAAAATTTTTATAAAAACTTTATGTTTATTATGTTTACATTGTGATGGATTTCTTGCTGAGTCTTCAACTCATTTTAGTTTGTTTTCATATTTTTAACCACCCAGGTGAGGATGATGAATACGAGCAGGCAGGCCAGGAATAGAAGGAGCAGTTAATTTTAGTTCAAACTTTCTAAAATAAAACATGCTTTTATGACATGAATTTATTCAGTTTATTCATTTAATATTTTTAGAAGACATTTTATTAGACATTTTTCTACAAAATAAATTTCTAATTTCATTTATGAAATTTGAGATCTCTTGCCGGATATATTTTTTTATGAAAAATACGTGACGCTCCTAGACAACGGGAAGGGGGTGTTACAGATTGGCCGTATACTTTAATTCTGATTAAATCAAGTTATTCTTTAGTAATAAATTAATGACATATTAGATGGATATGTTAATAACAATAATGGAGTGCCTCCTAAGTAGCGATTTGCAGGTTAATAATAACGATTGGTGGTGAGACACGTCCTTTACACATGTAATTCAAAACATTAATTACAAAACAAATATTTGAGATACAAAAAGTCAAGAGAAAACTAAAACCTTTGCCTAGAAGAACAAGGCATCATTTGGGTGGAGACCAAGGTGTGGCTAGGTCGCAACATACACATGATTGGGTTTCCCCAAGATCACCTGGGTGGCGGCCCAAGTGCGACCATAGTGGCACCTACCGTCACATGGGAGCACCACCCTGTGTCATATCCTTGATCTTGTGGCCACGTGTGACCCTGATCGTGCTAAGGGTGGGACCAAAGAAGACTAGCTACCATGAGGCCTTTATTTTTATCTTTGGAAGGGATGCTTGTATACCCTATCGGGCTAGGCCCAAGTGGAAGGGATATTTGCACCCCTCTTGGGTCTGGCCGAGCTTACCTTGGAGGCCTAGTGATTAGCAGCACAGTCGGTGCATGAGTTGTGTAAGGAAGAAGAAGACCCGGGCTTGTGCGGGAAACTGGTCGATGTAGAAAGATAGGACATCGCCTACCCTAACAATACCTTGCAGACGCACGTCGTGATAGGGCAACACTGCATTTAAGCATCAGATACAGGACATGGATAAAGATTACAACAAGACCTCCGGTCCCTGACAGAGCGCATGGAAGGTGGCCACACCCACCCACTTGCCACAAAGGCATGGCTTGGGGAGGCCACACTGAATTAAAGACGGCAACCTAGTATCTCGTATGGGAGATAAGGGCCTCATAGGATACAGAGTGCCATCTTGTCAAGAAGTATAAAAGCAGGGCACCAGGTTAGAATTTATGACTTACGTTCTCTTACTTACAAAAATCCTATTGACAACAAAAACTGACTTAAGTATCGAAGGGCCTGGAGTGCCATTTTGCTCGTCCCGATGTGTTGGGCTTAATTACTTGCAACACATGGAAGATTTTTTTTTTTTAGGGGAGGGGGGGGGGGGGCTGAGGACACACTCCAGGCCCTGACTCACCCGAGAAAAACCGAATTGGACCAAGCCGATAGGAGGTCCCACACATCGGGACGAACAAAAGCCTCAGAAAAACTCAAAAAAGGACAGCAAGATAGGAGAGGGCGAGCAAAAGCCTCGAAAAAACTCAAAAAAGGATAGCAAGACATGAGACGGGATGAGACCACCCCCTCGAGAGGGCAAGGCACCAGGCACACATGCTCCAACCTAAGAGTGCAAGAAGAAAGGAAACCAAATGCTTGAGAAGCTGACAACCACAACCGAGCTAACTACCATTTTTGCACCTACCACTATAATGAAACCCACAGTACCAAGGACTGCTACACCCTCATGAGGAAAATGGATGAGTTGGACGCCTTGTCGCCCAGTACCCAACAGACCAAAGGAGAGAGTTAGAGCAAGGTCAAGGAAGACCTTAAGGGCCGAGAAGGGCGAGAGCCCTAAAAGGGGGGGGGGGGGAGGTTTCGCTGGGGTGGCCCCACCTCATCAAGTGTGATAACCTGAAACTTGATTAGAATTACAACCATGTTTATTTTCATTGCCTTAGTAGGATTTTAGGGCCATGAGAATATATCTAGTTAGACTTAGGCCTTGGTTTTGTAGAATAGCAACCCAAGCCCAAGAGAAGGTCAATTAAGCCATGTAAGTTTCGACCACCATAGGAAGCCAAAGCCCAAAAACCCTAGATGCATTGGGCCCATGATCCAAACCCTTGCCAATAGTGCCATGTGTCACACATGAAAAGCACAATGTATCTAGTCATAATAGTGGGGTAAGGGGGAGAAAGAGGAGTGTTTGAGAAGCCAAAGGAAGGGCTTGCACGCCTACCCTAGTGGATATGCCACTTGTCATTCATGATAAAAAGCCTTCTAGAAGACCAAATGAAAAGATCACCTAGGAAAACCAAGTGACATTCGACCAAGCCCCACTTGCATGCCCACACCATGCCTTCTGGCACCATTTCGAGTTCCAATGTTGATGCCCATGGAAAGTGTTGCCTAGGGAAGATAAAATGAATGTTTTCAAGCGATTTGCATGGGGAAACTGCTTGGACAAAAAGGGATTTTGAATTTTGCCTCATGTCACTCATGCAATGAACTTTTAGAAGAAAAGAGGAAGGGACTTTTGCACAAAAGACTACTCTACCCTCAGAATTTCGGCCACCACACTCACAAGCACACTCTCACTTGCCACTTGTCACTTTGGTAAAAAAATGGACCAATGGCATATGGAAAGTCACCTAGGGAAGAAGCAAAGGAAGATGAAGCAACAACTTGGAAAATGAGAAGGTCATTCATGCAAAGGCTTGCTTGTTTTGAAAAGGAAGAGGCATAAGGTGCTTTTACGCTTTTACCCTAAAGGAGCTATACACTTGGTTAAGAAGTGGAAGGGGCATAAGTGGGAATAAAGGGTTTCGGCCAAATGGGAGGAACCCCACACGCCACCCACATGCATGCACCTTCCCAATGCAATCCAATATTGGGAACTCCAAAGGTCATTTCGGCTAAAGTGAAGAAGGAAGAAAAAAAAGGCCACTTGTCACACATGAAATGGTTTTCAAGCAACCAATGAGGGAAGGGGGAAAAATCCTATAAAAGCGAAAGAGAGACACACACCTGTGTCCAGTGCCCATGCCTCTCAAAGGGTTCTCTAGGGAAATTTCCCAGCTGGTGAGAACCATCACCTTGTCGATTTTGACAAGTAAGGCCCCTAACATAGTAGCAACGATGGCTGATATCTTGGTGGTGAAAGCACCTTCGTCCTACAATGCCATATTAGGGTGACCAACCCTAAATAATCTAAAGGTTGTAATGTCAACTTACCACTTAAAGATGAAAATTTCGATGGCGACTCGCGTAGTAGAAGTTATAGGCAAGCAAGAGCTAGCCCGAGAGTGCTATGTATAGGAGCTGAAGATCGGGGCGGGGGAGGTTCGCATAGTCGAAGGCCCTACCTACCGAACGGAACCACCACCCCCTTAGAGTTCGCCGACAAAGAAGAATAAGTCAAGGATGAGCAAACCCTCAGGCAGGTTGAGTCGAACTAGCCATTAGAGTTAGTAGCCCTGGACCCAAACTATCTCAAGGACACTATTAAACTGGAGACTAAAATGGAATTAGAAATAAGACAGGCGATGAAGCAACTCTAGGCAAACACATCTCTTCTAGACCAAACATAGAGATGTGTTTGCCTAGAGTCATGGAGACTTGCTCGAGATAGATAACACGATCCTTGAGATTCACCTCTGTGTAGATCCTGGGTCAAAGAAGGTTTGGTAGAAGCATTGAAGTTTTAGCGCAAAGAAATGTGCCACCATAGCCGACGAAGTCAACTGCTTCCTAACCTCAAGGTTCGTCAGCGAAGCACACTACCTGGAATGACTGTCCAATGTAGTACTGGTGAAGAAGTCAAATGGGAAGTGGAGGATGTGCATTGAGTTCACCAACCTAAAGAAGACATGATCGAAAGATAGCTTTCCATTGCCTCACATTGACCTGATCGTGGACTCCACCACAGGTCATCACATGCTAAGCTTCTTGGATGCTTACTCAGGGTATAACCAAACCTGAATGAATTTTGACGATGAGGAGAAGACATCGTTTATTATAGACCAAAGGCTGTATTGCTACCGAGCTATGCCATTCGAGCTCAAGAACGTGGGAGTCACCTACCAAAGGTTGGTCAATGGCATGTTCAAGAGCCAGATAGGTGCAATATGGAGGTCTATGTGGATGATCTACTCATCAAGATTAAAGTTCCCAGACAGCATATGGCGGACTTATGCGAAGCCTTCGTGTGCCACTACAGTAGGATGAAGCTCAAACCAGCAAAGTGTGCTTTCAGAGTAGAGTCCGGGAAGTTTTTGGGTTTCATGGTGTCAGAGAGGGGAATAGAAGCAAACCTACAAAAGGTGAAAGCCATAATGGATATGTCCCCACCTCAGAACATAAATGAAGTAAAGATATTGGTCGAGCAGGTAGCAGCCCCCAACTAGTTTGTTTCCAGGTCAACAAACAAGTGCATACCATTCTTCCTGGTGTTATGGAAAGCGCAAACCTGTGACGATGAATGTGACTAGCATTTGGGAAACTCAAGGTTACCAACCCGCTACTACCCAACCAAGCTGAACCCGGAGAAGCTCTAAGCCTGTACCTGTTCGTCTCTCCACACATCGTCTTAGCCACCTTGGTGAGGGGCATGAAGGGCTCCTAGAAACTAGTGCACTACACTAGTCGGACCTTACATGGAGTAGAGGCGAGGTACCCCAAGATGGAAATGCTAGAATTTGAACTGGTCATGATAGCCCACCAGACTTCTTTGGCCATTTCATGAACTGGAAGATTGAATTGAGCAAATTCAGCATTGACTACCTCTCTAGAAACGCAATAAAAGGACAAATACTAGCTGAATTTGTTGCGAAATTCACTGGCTTTCCTGAACAACTTCGACATGCACCTATGAGGAAGCCCTTGTAGATCTCTACCAGCAATTCATCCTACCAGGCTAATGGGGAGTAGGGGTGCATATTACCACAGATACAGTGTAAGAACACAACTACACGATCAAGCTGGCTTTTCAGACCACCACCAACAAGGCAGAATAGGAAGCACTACTGGTCAGACTAGCAGTCACCAATTCGTTGGGGACTATTGAAGTGGAAGTAAGAGCCAACTCTCAAGTAGTTGTGAACTAAGTCCTAGGAGAATTCGCGAAAAAGGGCGAGAAACTGAAGAAATACCAATAGTTTGTGTGGGAAAAATGCAACCATTTCCAATAATTCCATATCCAACTAGTGTCGAGGGGAGAAAATCAAAAGGCCAACATGATGGCATGGGCTACCTCGGGATGGGAAGACAATCCCTTGACAAAGTAGATGATCACTAAAACAATTGATGTGCCTATCATGGGAATCAAAGTCTTGGAAGTAAAGCCAAGGTCAGCAGAATTGGAACTAGATGTGATAAAATACCTGAATGCGAATGAACTCCCTGATGAGAAGTTGTGATTGCGGAAGGTTAAAACTCAAACATCACACTTCATTATGGTAGATGCGGTTTTGTTTTGGCGAGGCTACTCGACACCCTTCTTGAGGTGCATCTCACTAGAAGAATCACAATATATACTAGCCAAGATACATGAAATGGTATGTAGGAATTGTTCTAACAAGAGGGCATTAGTCGAAAAGGTGGAAAGGGTGGGATACTATTGGCCACACGCCCTCAAAGACGGGGAAGAATTTGTCCGAAAGTGCCCAAGGTGCCAATTGTATGCCTCGATTCCGCATTGCCTACCAAAGGAACTAACCTCAATCATGTCACCTTGGTTGTTCGCACAATGGGGGATTGACTTGGTTAGGCCCTTGCCCACAAAAAGGGAGGTGTGAGATTCATAGTCGTTGTCGTGGATTATTTCACCAAGTGGGTAGAGGCAGAAGCCCTAGCAACAATCATGGTGAACAACATCCTCGATTCTTATGGAAGCCTGTGGTTTGCAGGTTTGGCATCTCTCGCAGCATAATCTCAGACAATGGTTGAAAGTTCGATTCAAACCACTATTGTGATTGTTGCAGAGAATTGGGAAACAAGTTCAAATACTCTTCCCTGGGCCATCCACAGGCCAACGAACAAGTCCAAACAACCAACAAGACGCTACTTGGGATACTAAAGAAGAAGCTCACTGACAAGAAGAGAACTTAGGAAGAAGAGCTCCCTAGGGTTCTATAGGCTTACCGAACCATGGTTAGAACACAGATTGGGGAAACCCCTTTCGCCCTCACTACGAAAGTGAAGCAGTTGTGCCCGTGGAAGTAGGGATGCCAGCGTACAAGGTTTTGCATGTCAATCAAAGCTCGAACAATAAAAAATAGGAAGAGCAACTAGATCTACTGGGAGAGACAAGACAAAAAGTTGAGTCAAGGACAGCAATCAACATAAGAAAGGTCGAGCATTACTTCAATAGGAGAGTCCAACCAAGGTACTTCAAGGTGGGGGATATGGTGTTGTGGCAAATGAGAAAGACCACGAAAGAAGAAGGATAATTGGGGTCGCGATGGGATGGACCATTCGTTGTCACCGCCAATAGCAGCTTGACTCTTACCGACTTTGAGACTTATAGGGAAACGAACTGCCACACCCCTGGAATGCAGAGCATTTGTGGAAGCAATTTGCTTTGGTGTACTCGAAAAATGTATAAACGAATATTGAAAGATTGTCTTTTGCCAAATTACATGTTTTGTCCTGCAGGATATCTCATAAAGTTGAGTCACTAGACTCGTCACGAACGAATAGGCAGGACAAGTCACTTGACTACCCGACCTCCCTTGTGCGAATTAACAGGTAGGACAAGTCACTTGATTGCTGGACCTCCCTTGCATGAATCAACAAGAGGGACAAGTCACTTGACTACCCAACCTCCCTCTCGTCCAACAGGCGGGACAAGTCACTTGACTCATCGATCTCACTCTTCATGAACTAGTAGGTGGGATTAATCAGTTGACTACCTAAACTCACTCGCCGCGAGTTAGCAAACGGGACAAGTCAATTGACTCCTCAACCTCCCTTGTGCGTGTAAAGGCGAGGAGAAGTAAGTCTTCCACATAAAGCCAAAAGTAAGAAAATGACATTGAAAATACATAACAACTCTCAAGTGCCAGGAGCCGAGTCCCAGAAAGCGTCAGGCATCTATTTCTTACCTATGGAGTTGACGAAGCATAGAGCCTCATCGTCTGGCTGGAGAGAAATCAAGTTGAGGGTCCTCTCACAAGTGATCCCTCACCTATCCAAACCCTCTTTCTAGCCGCATTCCCAGGCTCTGTCGCGGATTCTCTCAATCTCTGGTATCTGCACAGAATGAAATGGCAAGGGCCCTATGGGCAAGTCCCAGCTAGATATTGGGAAGGGGCTAACTTGGATTCCAGGGCCTCCACTCGCTGGTCTCACATCCGCAGCTCGACTCCAACTGTGGCCAACTTGCCCTCCAAGGTCCTCTCCTCCTTGACCCAGACATCAAGAAGGGACGCCTTATGCTTTTAAGTCTCCATGAGGTCCATTTAAGTCTTCTCTAGCCAATTATACAACCTCACGTTCGAGTTGTGCCACTTAACCAACCTGTCCTTCTCAGCTTGAAGGTCACGACACAATTGCCGAAGTTCTTCTTGCTCCGCCGCTCAATGATGCTTCAAGTCTTGCAAGTTGTCCCACTCCTCCAAGAGCTTAACCTCGAGGAGGCTTTGTCCGACCTTCTCGTGATACTTAGCCAAGTCATCTTGAAGGATGGCTTTTTCCTGAAGAAGTCGAGCGATCGTCCTCTTCTTCTTCCTTAAAGATTTAAAATTAAAAAAATAATTTGTGCTTGAATGATCTTTGAGAATGAAATTATTAGGTATATGTGATTGTATCTTACTGAATACCGAAAATTTGATGGTTTTACAATCTCCTGGAACCCAAATTTTCGTCTTCAACTAAGCTCATTATTTAATAGTACAACTAATGATAGCAAAGGTATACTCACTTGTGGGAGAGGGAATTGGAGGTGCCTTGGTTTCATCCCCCGCACAAACCATTTATTTAGTTTTAAGAAATTTAACTTACATAACATACAACAATATGGACTCAAAAAAGAGGGAAAAAACTTAGATAGGTTTTAAACTGAATTGAATCCAAATAGACCAACCAAAATTGGTTGGCCAGCCGACTGAATCAAATGGATAACAAATTGGTTATTTTCGATTTGAATATTTTTTAAACCAATTGGCTTAGTTCGGTCTAGCGATATGCTACAAACCGACTAAAACGATTTGCTACTAGCTACGAGTAAAAAGGAATTATACGTGTTGGATGTATCACTTTCCAAGATCACCTAATTTTTGGATGAACTCATCTAAATTTGCATACGAACTACCTCCACCGACTACACATATGGCTACAACACTCAACTCCTTGGCCAGGACTCTCTCTAGTCTAATCTCTTCAAAGGAGATGGCCATTGGTTCACCAAATCAGCTGACTCACGAATGTTTTGAGTGCCCTCACAACCTTTGATTGCAACCGCTTTGTGCTCCACCAACAACTTGGCATTTGTGTACTAGTCCGCACCCATTGGCAATGTCAACATCACCATTCTCGCACTAAGTTCCACCCACACTGAGTCATGAATGCACCCATGACTCTGTGGCTCAGTATGGATACCTGTGGCTCCCATCCCCTTATCACAAACCCTCTTATGTCGCATCGTTACTCGATAAAGGACTTGACGAGAATTCCTGGTACCAAGAGTGGCAACCGGCCTACAACATCTAGGAGTTTAGGTCAAGATTAGGAATACAATGTTCACAAGGAAGTACATGTGTAAATGAATGGTTGTTTAACCCACATCATAATAGTAAAGGTTAAGTGGTGTTTGTTCACAATGGATGTGTTTTGCATCCCGTGAACACCCTTGTTGAACCTGCACCAAAATAACTAAAAAAGGCTTGAAGGGTAATAAATGCCTCCGATGTCCAAGTCAAATTGCTTGTATGAGTTCTTCGTGTGTTCATGACTCAGATCAATTTACCTCGAATGTGGATTTCCCTTTATATTTATAGAGCATGTGTTAGAGTGATAGGTCTTACGCAACAACCCGATCCTTTATTCAAAGTGAAGCTCATGGCAATTTATTATTTGAATTGTGTGTTATTGGGTAGCGGATGGAACGAGGAAGATATTTGAGCTTCCACGTCGCCCCTCGGATACGATTGAATCCTTGGGTGGGCCTTTTAATTCGGTGTCATTTACTAATGCACCTGTTGGATGAAGTGACAGTTGTTAGAGCCTCGACCTTTGCCCATTTCATGAAGTAATTAATGATGATGATGATGAACTTCGCTCCCCCTTTACGTGGTGGCATGGGACCGACCAAGTCCATACCCATTGGGAGAATGACTAGGGAAACGTAATTGATGTAACTTCCTCATGCTGGAAGTGCGTAACTTGTGCGTGTAGCTGACATTGACTACACTTCGTGGCGAATTCCCTAGCATCTTTGAGGGCATGTGGCCAATAATACCTGGCTTGCATGACCTTAGCTGCCAAAGCCCTTTTCCTGAGTGATTCCCGTATATTCTACTGTGAACCTCCTCCATGACTATTGTGCCTCCTCTTTCGATATGCATCGCAGGAGGTGAGCAAAGAAGCCTTGTCTATATAGCACACCATTTATTATAGTGAAATGGGTAGCTCTGTTCCTAACTTTCCTAGTTTTCTCCTTATTTATTGGGAGTTCCCCGATAGTAAAAAATTTGGTTATATCTTTAGCCCATTTTGGGAATTCTGCGTTTATCTCCAAAATTCAAGCCCCATAGTTGGGACTTCCATCACTTGGGTTGTCACCTTCCATACTAGGGATGTCTCTTCTCTTCTAGATGTTGCTCGGGCCAATTTATTAGCCTTCCAATTGTCTTCCCTAAGGATGCAACTGATTTGGAAGTAACTAAGACGATCGCACCCCTTATAAACTTGTTATAGGTATTTTTTCAGCTTCTCACCTTTTTCCAGATATTCTCCCATTAATTGGTTGACTACGACTTCGGAGTCTACTTTTATGTCAACCTCATTCACTCCTAAGGCCCTTGCTATGGCGACTCCTACTAGCACTACTTCATACTTGGCTTCGTTGTTGGTGAATTTGAACTCGTCTTATTGCGTAGTATGCTTTTGTCTTGTCCTTTGCTACCACATTCACCCCTATTCCATCACTAAAATGGCAAGACGAGCAGCTGACATAAACTTGCGATGTATTTTCGTTAGAGGGTTCCTATATATCTTCAGGGAAGTTGGTGAACTCGGCTATAAAGTTGGCTAGCACCTACCCTTTTACTGTTGTCTAAGAGATGTAGTTGATATCGAAATTGCTCAGCTTGATTGACCACTTTACTAATCGGACAAGAGGCAATCTGTGACACCCCCAACCTCCACTAGGAATGTAACAAAGACTTAGAGCATCGAGATATGCAACTGAAGGTATCATACCCCCATACTTGGTAGGTAGTATGGAATGCATCCTAGAAATACAACTAGCAATATGCAATAATCGCAGGAGAATGTAAGGGTGAAAATGAACTTATGCCAGAATAACTAAATCATTCCAATAATATTGATTCAACCATAAGTTTCAAAACATCAAGTAGCTTAATCTTAGTACAAAATATCAAGTTCTCCAAAAGGATCTAAACCAGTTGGTTCATGCATTCTATGGCATAAAGGTTAGGCCTAGAAATATCAAACTAAGGTCAAGCCTCATGTCAACGTTTGGTTCCTCCTCAATCCTCTTGATCCACTTGTCCATCTGCATCCACAATTTCTATCATTTCGAGTGAAATGATAGTGAGTCCATAAAGGGTGAGATTTGTCGGTGACCGTAGTACAACTCATGTTGAAACTAAATTGTCTATAATCTCATTCTCAATGCATTGGTAATATAAAATTACATTGTAAAAATCATAACAGGTACACCCACCAGCATTTGGATTAAAAAACATATGACTTCGCTCCAGGGTTCCTTAAAAAAAAACCCATTCAAAGCCTGTTGACTATTCTTCGTCAACATAGTAGTTACCACACCATATATTTAATCACTCTAGAGTGGACAGAGGAGTTTCACTAGGATACTTCCATCCTAGGTTTTGGGGTCATGATAAAATGTTTTTCATGCAAAGGCTTTCGAAAAAGAATGATTTTTATGTAATGCATATGAGTGGCACAAAAATGATATGACAGTTGTAAAAAATGAAATTTATCAATAAATCGTAAATAATCAATCAATGTGTAAGTTAGAGGCCAACTTACAAACTGCTGAAGCTGTAAGTAAAGTATTGGCTGTGAAATAAATTATGCTAAGTTTGAATCTAACTACCTTAAAGAAAATAAATATTGACATGGAAACAAAAATGCCCTTAGATGTCTAAATAATGCATGCTACGTAATAATCCATAACCTATCTCATGAAATATATGGCATGCACTCTAGTTGATGCCTAAATGAACTCATTAATGATCCTTACGAATGCATGCAACGCAAAACATCCAAGGAACATGCTCATTAGAAATCCTCAAGGATATAAGTAAATCCTAAGTTTGAGCAAGTTCATCCCAACACTTAGTCAGGCCTAATGAAATCCTCAAATGCTAACTAAATCTCAGTGATGCATGATATGATCCTATCACCGACGCACGCTAATTATCATGCATTCTTTTTTTCCTAATCAGAAGGCTTTTCTAAATGCCCGGGTCATAACTAAGTCTAACGTGCATGCTTGATGATCAAAACAAGATAGAAAGTCAAACTGGTTATGACTTGATTCTCATCTTGATCTAAACCTCCATAAATAATCATATGATCAAACTATACCATAGATAATCATGCCATAGCTAATTTCCTCAAAAAAATTCATTTCATCTCTACCATATCCTAAATATGCAAACTCGGATACTAGGATTCCCATGCAAAAAATAACTACTAACACCTCACAACATAAACTAACAAGGAAACTAAGATCAAGAAATGGAATACTCACAAAGATTGGAGCCCTTGAAGCCTTCGCACTCAAACTCTAAGAACTCACAAGAACACTCAAGAACTCAAGAACACTTTAGAGAGAAGAGAGGAAATGAAGTGGAGTGAGGAAGAAAGGTGAAGAGGGATTTTTATAGCCATGGACCTGAGTGGCTTTGGGCTTGGGTGGCTCCTCATTGGGGGTTTGGGTGGTGGCTCGTGATGCTTCTCAAGTTGAGCTCCTCCATGTTGGTTAGCATAATGGTGTCTAGGTTGTTCGGAAAAATTAACCAAAAGGAGGAGAGAGAAGAGAGTTGCCGTGTGGGTTGTGGAGAGAGAGAAGGTGGGGTAATTAATGCTAGGGTTTAAGGCCTTAATGATTGGCGATTTTAGGGTTTCTACGAGGGTTTGCAATTTTGTCTTATTCCCTTGTCTTTTTCCCTTGGCTTCTAGTGGCTATGTATGGCATACTCAAGTTCCATCAATGGTGGTGATTGGGCAGTGGAGAGGTGACCAAAATTAAAACAAATAAAATAAAAGGGGTTGGCCGAAATTCCTAAGTGCAAAATTGATATTTTGAAAATATTTAGGGTTTCAGCTAGGGTTTGTTTCCAAAATAAACCACAAGGAAATTTCTGCAGATAAATCACGAGACTAAAGATAGAATTATCCGTGAAAAAAATATCGACCTAAGAGTGTTTTGGTCTATTGCACACTAAGTACTTATAATTGCCAAACGAAACGGTTTTAGGCATTGACATGGCAGCACACAAAATGACATGTACTAAGGCTAAAAGAAAAAGGCAAGATGCCTAATGAATGCTAGAAATGCATTATCGAAGAAGGAAATTTCGAATCAAAGCTCGAGGAAAGAAATCAAAATAAGCTCGCCTAGCGAAAGTTAGTATTCCTCTAAGTAAGCGAGCTAACCTTAAAAAATCTAGGATTAATCTAAGAGTTAACCTGATGGGGTAAAGAACTGGGGTGTTACATCCTCCTCCCCTTAAAACAAGATTTCGTCTTCGAAATTGGAGTCTTAGTAAAACAAGGCATGCATCAAACATAAAGTTAAGCGTGACTTACTAACTACACTGTGACATGAAACTTGATAGGGGTCTGTCAGTAGCCTCATCAGAAACCTCGTGCTGAGAATGGTAATAGTACTCATCATTACTAGAATCATAAAAAGCGTTAACATGCTCCTCATGAAACCTCCACTGGCAAATCTCATCGCTCTCAAGCCAGGGATCTCCCTCCTCATGGAATCAAATGCAGCTCAATGAAGAATTGGAAAGATTCGATGGGTCAAGGAGTGCGGAGTCAGGAATAGGCAACTCTTGTTGATGGGAACCAAGGTGGGCCTAGTCTTAAAGATCCTTTGCAACTTTCAGGTGGGCCAATTACAAGGTCAAGAGCCAAGAAGATGAATGTGGCAATGCAAAGATTGATGTAATCCACTTACGACAAGTTTAGCAAGAGCTCAACATTCAAGATGGGCTTGAAGGATGAAGATCAAGTTTTGATTCATTTGATAAGTTATAGAAGAGGGCAACAACATTACTTAAAGGCTTTAGACACTTGAAGGCTTTCAACTTGTTTGATTCATTTAAAGGACTTATTTTATTAGTTTAGAATAATTTAGTTTATTATGGGAATGACTTAAGGGGGCCTATGCACGGGCATGTTGGGAAAATTATTATTTTATAGAACTAGAGTTAGGGTTTTACTGTAGCAAGTACCGTAGCGCGTTACTATAGCCGCGACACTGTTCATCAGGGGCATTTTTTGAAAAAGTGGCTTTATTTTGGATAGGATTTAATTAGGTTCTGCTTTAAATACTCTTTGTTTCCTCATGTTAAGAAATTTATGAAATTTGATGAATTTATTCATTGTGAGTTGAGTTTTACTCCTCTTGTTCTTGATTAAACTCTTGAACTTATCAAAGGTAAATCACAACTTTTGTGGCGTTCCTCCTTGTAATCTGGATTCTTGAGACTAGTTGTTCAACGGGTCTAGATTTTTATATAATCTAGGTTCTTGAAACTAGTTCTCATCGGGTCTAGATTCTCCATCCATTGACTTGATTTTGACTTTCTTGGGTGAGTTTTCAAATTGATTGTGGGTTCAAGGGATTTCATTCTCGCGGGTTCATATCATTTGGTTTTCAGAACAAGGTTTCCACTCAGGTATGATTCTATCTTTTAATTTTTTGCATCCTTAAATTTAATTCTAGGGCTACATTGTTCTAGGGTTGCCAAAAAAAAAATGCAGAAACAAAAAGTAGGCTGCCGAAATTCTTAGGGTTTCGGGTTTGGCTGAAATTTGCATCACCTAGGGTTTCAAAATTCTACGGCTTAATGCATCTCTAAGTTTGTTAATTGCTTGGAGTGGCGTTCCATTGATTCTCTTTTATTTCGTTGTCAATTCTTGTGTGCTTGAATTCAATTACTTGATTTTCACAATTGAGTATTCCTGTTTGTGATTGAATTAGAGAAGAAAAAGGAAAAGAAAAGAAAAGAAAAGAAAGGGAAGGAAAGGAAAAGAAAAGAAAAGAAAAGAAAGGAAAAGAAAAGAAAAGATAAAAAGAATTCAAAAACCAAAAAAAAAAAAGAAAAAGAAAAATAAGAAGAAAAGAAAAGGTAGCATATTCAAAGGTTGCTACATAGTTACAACAAAGAGAAAGAAAAATATTTGTTGATTGAGTTTTATCATTAAAGGGGCTGAATACATATTTGTAGTTGGTATCTTGTTTTATAATTACTCTTTCCCTTGTATAAATTCATTGAGTCTCGTGTCATTTTATTCCTTCCTTATTTCTTGTTTCTTAGATCTATATTACTGGTTGGAATAATACAAGGTTGTATTGTCTTGATTTAGTTCAACTAGTTCTTAAAGAACTTCAGCAGGAAAACTATTGAGGTAAAAGGCAAGAGAGTGTGAGATTATTATCGGAAAAAAGTCAATTAAGAGTGAAACACAAGTGGAGTGCCATTATTCGAGTGTAAACACGTAAGGGAGTGTGTGATGTTTTTCACTAACATTCTTTTGTACAGCACTTTACAATGTCTCACTAGAGTGGCTCTTCACCAAAGGGGATGGCAGATAACTCATCCTTTGTGTTTCAATCCATGTAACAACAATTTGAGCGGTTGAACTTGGTGCTAGGTGAAGTGAGGGATATGATAGATCATCAAGATGCGTTAATTAGAAATCTACAAGGCAGGAGAGGTAGGAGGTAATGTGAGTCTAGTGTTGAAAATGGGTATGAGAAAGAAGAGTACGGTGATTCTCTTGTTACTACGGGTGCACTCAAGACACAAATTAAGATGGATGATACAGAGCAGCAGAGCGAGAACATTTTTCATACTAGATGCCACATCAACAACATGGTATGTAGTATGATTATTGATTTGAGGAGTTATATTAATTTGGCTAGCACTACTTTAGTTGAGAAATTGAATTTACCTACATTGAAACACCCTAGACCATACATGTTGCAGTGGTTGAGTGATTGTGGGGAGGTTAGGGTAAATAAGCAAGTGCTAGTTTCCTTTCCAATTGGAAAATACCAAGATATGATCCTTTGTGATGTAGTGCCTATGCATGCTGACCATATTTGTTTGGGAAACCGTGGCAGTTTGATAGGAAGGTGATCCATGATGGGTTAAGAAACATGTACAATTTTGAAAAGGATGGAAAAACAATCAAACTTGCTCTTTTAATTCCAACACAAGTCCATGGGGACCAATTGAAACTAAAAAGTGAGGTTACTCAAAAAAGAAAGAGTGAAAATGAGAGTGATAAAAAAAGAAAGAGTGAAAGTGAGAGCGATCAAAAAAGAAAAAGTGAAAAAGAGATTGAGCTAAAAAGCAAGAGTGAAAGTGAGATTGAGCTAAAAAGCAAGAGTGAAGGTGAGATTGAGAAAAAAAAAGAAATAGTGAGGCCGAAAAGGAGAGAGAGAGAAAAAAGATGACAGTGAGGTTGAGATCTCAAGAAAAAGAGAGAATGGGTTGGAAAACAATTATGAGGTCGAGAGTACAAAAAAAGATGAAGAAAAAGAGAATAATAAAAAAAAGTGAGTGAAACAGAAAAAGTGAGTGAAACAGAAAAAGTGAGTGGAAAGAAAAGAGAGAGTGAAGAAAGTGATAGAAAAACAAAGAGAAAAGTGAGTTTTTATGCTAAAACGAGTCTTAGTGCTAACGAACTTAACATATCTTTGCCTAGTATTGTTATCTCTTTGTTGTAGGGATATGAGGTTGTGTTTCCTAGCGGTGTGTTTAGTAGATTGCCACCTATTAGGGAGATAGAGCACTACATTGATTTTGTGTCAGGTGCGACAATTCCTAACCGACCTTTTTTTCAAGAACATGAGTGCTTGACACACATGAAGGGACAAGGTAAGTTGCTGACTAGAATGCATGCTGAGTGGGAGGACTGTATTGATACTTTTCCTCATGTATTCAAATACACACAAGGTATGGAAAATTTTGTGGTTCATGCTTTAGCAAGAAGGTATTTCATTGTCTTCATTTTAGATGCAAAATTATTGAGACTTGAATATGATAAGGAATTGCATGCTAATGATCATAACTTTGCTAGTGTGTGGAATATGTGAGAAAGCACCGTTTTGTAAGTTTTATAAACTTGATTGGTACTTGTTTAGAGAGAATAGATTTTGTATGCTTACTAGTTTTATGCGTAAGTTGCTTGTGTGTGATAGACATGGTGGTTTGTTGGGTAACCTTGGTGAAATGATGACTTTTGTTGTGTTGCATGAACGTTTGTGGGAATATCATTTGCCATTCAATGACATGTTGCATGAACCTTTGTGGGAATATCATTTGCCATTCAATGACGTGTTGCATGAATGTTTGTAGTAGAAGTATCATTTGTTATTCATTGAGTTTGCATATAATTGGAGTGGTCATTTTGGTGTAAGGAAAGCTTTAGGTGTGTTTCATGAACATTTGTGTGAGCATCATTTGCCATACATTGACTTGTTGCATGAACATTTACGGGAGTATCATTTGCGTTTCATTGAGTTTGCATATAATTGGAGTGATCATTTTGGTGCAAGGAAAGCTTTAGATATGTTTCATGAATATTTGTGGGAGTATTGTTTGTCATTCATTAAATTTACATATAATTGGAGTATTCATGCTACTACTCAATTTTCACCTTTTGAAATTGTTTATAGACTTAATCCATTTACACTTTTAGATTTAACACCTTTCCTATTGATGATAGGAGTAGCTTGGATGCACTTTTCCAAATTCTTTAACAAATTAATGGTAATGCATATCTAATGGATCTTCCATGTAAGTATCCTGTTGTTGCTATTTTCAATGTTACTAACCATTTTCCCTTTGATTCAGGTGGAGATTTGAGGTCGAATCCTTTTGAGGACAGGGGGAATGATGGGAACCAATGTGGGCCTAGTCTTAAAGATCCTTTGCAACTTTCAGGTGGGCCAATTACAAGGTTAAGAGCCAAGAAGATCAAGGAGGCAATGCAAAGATTGACACAATCCACTTGGGACAAGTTTAGCAAGAGCTCAACATTCAAGATGGGCTTGAAGGATGAAGATCAAGTTTTGATTCATTTGATAAGTTATAGAAGAAGGCAACAACATCACTTAAAAGTTTTGGGCACTTGAAGACTTTCAACTTGTTTGATTCATTTAAAGGACCTATTTTATTAGTTTAGAATAATTGAGTTTATTATGGGAAGGACTTAAGGGAGGCCTATAGAAGGGCATGTTGGAAAAGTTATTATTTTATAGAACTAGGGTTAGGGTTTTACTGTAGCAAGTACTGTAGCGCGTTATTGTAGCTACGACACTGTTCATCAGGGGCACTTTTAGGAAAAATAGCTTTATTTTGGCTAGGGTTTAATTAGGTTTTGCTTTAAATACTATTTGTTGCCTCATGTTAAGATGTTTATGAAATTTCATGAATTTATTCATTGTAAGTTGAGTTTTACTCCTCTTGTTCTTAATTGAACTCTTGAACTTATCAAAGGTAAATCACAACCGTTGTGGTGTTCCTCCTTGTAATCTGGTTTCTTGAGACTTGTTGTTCAACGGGTCTAGATTTTAATATAATCTAGGTTCTTGAAACTAGTTCTAATTGGGTCTAGATTCTCCATCTATTGACTTGATTTTGACTTTCTTGGGTGAGTTTTTAAATTGATTGTGGGTTTCAGGGATTTCATTCCTGTGGGTTCATATCACTTGTTCCACATGACGCTGCTCTATAGCCTCACTCGACTCTGGCTGCTCTAGTATAACAAGAGGGGTTATCCTAACATGTCGTCTAAACCATGATGTCATAGATACATGATACATCCATCCACCTGATGGGGTTAAGTGGCTGACTCTCCTCATGCAGTAAGGCTCTCCTTGTATGGATGTTACCTCTCCTGCCATGATCAAGAATGTGAGTCCTATGATATTCAATCCTCTCTAATGTCTCTTTCATGGGCTCTAGTCGTCTACGTTGTCTCTTAGCCATAACTCTCCGACGTCTATTGGGGGTCATATATGATAGTCGTGCAACTCTGCTTCGTCCGGCCAATGGCGCTGTCTCTTTCATGTGCTCTAGTTGTCATATAAGAAAGGTAAATCAGGGATCTCTATCTGATACTATCGTTTTTGGCACTTCATGCAAATGCACTATTTCTGATACAAATAGCCGAGTTAGTCGTTCTAACGTGTTGGTATTCTTTACTGGCAGAAAATAAGCACTCTTAGTTAGACGATCGGCTATAACCCATATAGAATTATTTCCTACCGGGGACCTTGAAAATCTAACCATGAATTCCATGGAATCCTCCCATTTCCATTCTGGGATAGGAAGTGGCTGCAATTGACCAGCAAGTCTATGATGCTCAACCCAGATTTTTCTACAAACAGAGCATTTATTAACATAGTCGGCTACGTCCTTTTTCACACCTTCCCACCATAAGTGTTGCTTCAAATCCTGATACATCCTTGTGCTACCAGGATGAGCAATGTACAAGGTCTGATGGGCTTCTCTTAAATTCTGATCCTTAATCGCTTGATCCGTTGGAATTACCCTTCTATTACAGTAATACAACAACCTATCATCCCTTAGGGCAAAACCTTCTGCCCTTTCTTCCTTTCTACTTTCTTCCTAACTTCTACCCACTTAGGATCTTCCATCTGCTGCTTCCTTACTTTGTCCCACATAGTAGGTACAATTTCTTACATTGCAGCGGGAGAGATGTCTTGAGGAAAATCCATAATCAACAAGTTCCTCATGCTGTGCAAAAGTGATCCTTCTTCCAAATTGGGATCATTACTATGAGACTTTCAACTTAACGCATCCGCCACTACATTAGCCTTACCAGGGTGATACTTGATTTCATACTGATAATCACTAATAGTCTCTAGCCACTTCCCTTGCCTCATATTCAAGTTTTATTATGTAACGCCCCAAACACGGGTGGTTTGGAGAATTACTACCTGTCACTCATAAACATGTCTCCCAACACATCCAAAGAATAATTTCCAAAAAAAAAAACTTCATAAATGAAATCAATCTCATATCATCTCAATAATCTCATTACAAACTCCACATAATCTTTAATGCAATCATAAAAATATCAAAGGGTCCCCAATCTCTCGGTAATAGTAACATACCAAACTGATAAAACCATGGGTCCTACTAAACCCGAAAATATAATTAAAACTCAAAGACATTAAAACTAAGGACATCAGAAGACCTTTTTCTAACCACATCTCCTCAACTTAAACACGTTCACCAATCTAATCCAGATCCTCATTTGGACTCTCCATATCATCTGAAAAATATTATCAAGATAGGGGGTGAGTTATCACAACTCAGTAAGCAGAAATCATATGCTAGCGTGTAAACATGAGCATTTACAAAGAATAGCATGCAGAACAAAATATTTTCCAGAGTTATCATGCAAAACAAAACATATTTTCAAGAGTAACAGAGCGATGGTTTTAAGACAAGTAAAAACCCATAGTGCTTTGGCATAACATAAACTGAGTATCATCATCAGATCAAAACAGAGCAGAGACCATGTTTCACCCCTGTGGTAGGGTTGTGCTAACCCCGGTGGCCAAACCAGGCAGAGACAGAGGTGAAATCTTTCCTTTATTCTTCTCGGAGCCCTGAGTGTGCACACAGGAAAGACCACAATAAAACCACTTTGTTTCCAAAGTGGGTGCACTCAGAGACAAAGAAGTTGGTACCAACCCAAACAGAGCAGAGCAGTGACAGAGTCAGATACGAAAACCAGTACACCATGCCAAAGGTTTTCAGATGTTATATCAAAATAATACAGAGTACCAAAACAGAATCAGACAGTTTACACACGCTGAACACAAAAGCCAGAACATCTTTCTAAATAAATACACAACTTTTCATATTCTCAAAATCGCTCATTTTTCAGATTTCAGAAATCACATGACAAAATTTAGCTCATGTCTATACAATGCATGTCAGAACATATTTTTCTCTTTTTTCGTACAGGTTTCATGAGTATGAAAATAAACGACCGAGGTTGGTTTTGTTTTTCCCAAGTTCTCATTTCACCACAAAAAATATGCAAAGTTTTCAGAAAATCAACCTCAGTCTCAAATAATTTGTGTAAGGCCTAGCATAGGAACCCCGCTTACCTGACTCCTGCAACGTATTATCTATACCTTGAAATTGACTTCTATCAATCTCGCCACCTATTCATAAAAAAAAATATAAACTAAGTATTAAAAGAAAATATCACAACCTCCTTCTAAATAATTACAACCCACCATTCCAAATCAAATAACACTTCACAAAGCACACTTCTTTCCATTCACAACTCCATAACAGGAAATATGAACCGGTACTTCTAAATATTTTCTCAACCACTAATCCAACAGTTTCACTACAATGTAACTTCAAACAATTCAAACCTCGGACAAATCACCACAAGAAATTCAATATACCAAGAAAAGCCCAAAGAGCCGCCCACTAAACTAATCTAGAAATGAAACTATTACCCACAAAAATCAATGAGAGGAAGTGTAACTGTGTGTACGGGAAACAGAGGCAAGAAAATTTACCTATGGCAACAAGAATCTCCAGCAAAAGCTTCACTGACTACACGGAACACACAAACCCGAAGACTCACCACGCACAACACCCAGACTCACAAAACGCAACCCAAACCTCACGGCCAAAACAGAAACTGCAGAAAATGAAGATAAATCAAACCAAATACTAAGAAGCAGAATCGGTTACAGTAGAAGAAACCAAAATTTAAAGGATGAGAAAGAAACCCTTACCAGTCGAAAATGGAGGGATAAGAGGTACCGCACACGGACTTGCAGAGGAAGACCCGAAATGTAAAAAGGAGAGAAAACAGAGGAATGCATTACGACAACCGAAACAAGTGCAGCGCAAGAGAGAAACCAAACTTGAGGAAACTTGGGCAGAGAATCGGAACTCACAGACTAACGCAGCAACAAGAAAAAAAAATGAAATCGAAAAGGAAAAAGAGAGACGTGGGAGAAAGAAAGTTGCGGAAGAAACTGAAATTGAAGCAGAGAAATGCGGAAAGAAACGGAAGTTGAAGAACAAACACTCACCTCCAAAAACGACATCGTTCGGGACTCTTACTAAACACTAAAATGGCTGGGCCATTTACATGCCAGGTCCGGGCCACTTGATGAAGAATCTGGGCCTTACATGTTGACTAAAAAAATACTTGAGGCTCTTATGATCCATGTAGATCTCACATGTTACTCCATGCAAATAATGCCTCCAAATCTTCAAGGCAAAGATTACAAAGATTGGCTCCAAGTCATGAGTGTGGTAATTATGTTTCTTGGTTCTTTAGCTGTCGTGAGGCGTAGGCAACAACTCGTTCATCTTGGATAAGCACACATCCAAGTCTTGATTTGGACTCGTCCCTAAAAACCACGTAAGGCCAATGAGGTTTACGTGAAGTTAATAATGGGGCAATTGTGAGTCTTTCCTTGAGGTCCCAGAAACTCTACTCACACTTCTCTAACCAAACATACTTAATGTTCTTCCTAGTCAGGGCAGTAAGGGGTCCTGATAACTTAGAAAACCCTTTAATTAAAGGCCGATAATATCTAGCCAAATCTAGAAAACTCCTTATCTCATGCACACTAGTAGGACGTTTCCAATCTACCATAGCTTCCACCGTATTGGGATCCACTAACACTCCACTAGAGATTACATGCCCTAAAAATTTCACCTCCTTAAGCCAAAACTCACACTTACTAAATTTGGCATATGGCTACTACTCTTTCAGCCTTTCCAAAGCTGAACGAAGATGCTTCCTATGCTCTTCCTCGTTTCTAGAATAGATCAATATATCGTCAGTAAATACGACTACAAAGCTATCTGGATAGGGTCTGAACACACGATTCATCATATCCATAAATGTAGCTGGGGCATTCATCAATCCAAAGGGCACAACCAAAAATTTGCAGTGCTCATATCTAGTTCGAAACGTTGTTTTAGGGATATCATGTTCCCTAATCTTGAGTTGGTGATACCCAGACCTTAACCCTTTCTTTGAGAACACCAATGCTCCTTGCAATTGATCTAATAGGTCATTGATATGTGGTAAGGGATACTTATTCTTAACTGTTACTTTGTTCAATTCCCTATAGCCAATGCACAACCCTTAGTGATCCATCTTTCTTCTTAACAAACAAAACTGGCACACCCTAAGGTGAAAAACTAGGTTGAGTGAATCACTTCTCTACTAGTCCTTCTATCTGCTCCTTTAGTTCCTTTAGTTCTAAAGGGACCATGTGATAAGGTGCCTTTTGGACAGGGATAGTAGCAGGTTCTAATTTTGTTTCTCTATTGGGAGTAACCCGGGTAGGTCGTCTATGAAAACCTTAGGATATCCTTCGACTATAGGTATCCCTTGAATTTCCTTACTACTACCATAATCTTCCAGTTCGAAGATGATCTCCTTGGCCGGCAATCTATCCTAGTACAATGTTTGGATAACTAGTCCATTCCTAGTATAATGTCAAATCCTAGGAAATAAAAAATGATCAAGTCGGCTTCCATCAGTCTTTCTCCTAGGCTTAGCAGGCAGCCTTCCAATACGTGGTGACAAGTGATCAAACTCCCATCAAGAATTGACACTACTAAAGAGGGGCACTTAAGGAAAAATACCGATAATAACTCCTGCTTCTTCATTGTTGGAGATTTCCTTGCTAATCTCTCCGGAGGTAATACCGTACACATGAGCTTGGGCCGGTGGCCTTTGATTGGGCCGATTACCAAAAGCGTTTCCACCTTGCGTGTTCTGGGGACATTCGTGTACCATATGTCTAGGTTGACCGCATTGATAACACACTCCTAAACCTACTCGACATTCTCCCCCATGATTCTTTCCACTTTTCCTACAAGTAGAAGGTGGAGCTACCATAACGCCTTTGCCAATGTCGGTTCCTTGAATAACGATTTTCTTTGGGTTTCCTCCAGTAGACGAAAAGAAGTCCTTCTTCGATCTAAGTTAATTTGAGCTACCCCGCTTCGTTGTTCTGCCTCGGTTATCGTGACTACGTTAACTAACTCCTAAAAACTATCTATACAAAAACCAGCTACGTAATTACGAATTCGGGGTTGCAATCCTCCTTGAAACTTCTATGCTTGCATTTTTTCCGTAGCAATCCAGTTGGGAGCTAACCTTCCTAATTCCATAAATTTTGTGGCATATTTGACAGTGAGATTGCCATGTACCAAAGTTACAAACTCCTGGGCCTTCTAGGTCTTCATCAATTCAGGGAAAAATTGATTACCAAACTCTTATTTGAACCTATCCCAAGTCAACATAGTGATATGACCCAATTCCCTTATCAGTAATTGCCTCTTAGTGTCCCACCAGATGCCAGCTTCCCCTTGAAGCAAATACTCTGTGTACTGTACTTTTTGCTCCTTCATATAGCTGCTAATCTCGAAGGTGTTGTCGAGATCTAGTAACTACTTGTTGGCTTTTACGGGTCCCTCGACACCTATAAAACTAGGGTATCGATAAATCAGGAATTTCTCATACGAACAACCTCAGTTTTCCTGCCTCTCAACCTAAGGGTTCTGTCTTAGATTTAACTCCTGTTGCTGCTTCATAGTTTCCGTCATCTTACAAATTGCATCTACCAACTCGCGCCCTCCTTCCAAACCATGATCCTGCTCATGATGAATGATGGGTCCTTCAGGGTTCCTTTCCTTTCTTTCACATGCCATCCTAACAGGTACTTGTCTCAGATCCAAATCTTTGCTTCATGATTCAAGCCTACCCGATCTAGAATCAAAACCTATATTCTGGCATATACCTAAGGACACATGAATTTACCCAAAGACGTAATTGCTCTGATACAACCCTGTGATGTCCCCAACTTCCGCTTGAGATGTAACAGAGACTTAGAGCATTGGGATATGCAACTCAAGGTTACATACCCCCATACACAATAGTTAGTATACAATGCATCCAAAAAATGCAACTAGTAGTATACAATAATCGCAGTGGAAAGTAAGGATGAAAATGAACTTATGCCTGAATAACTAAATCAACTCAATAAGATTGATTTAATCATAAGTTTCAAAACATTAGGTAGCTTAATCTTAGTACAAAATATCAAGTTCTCCAAAAGAATCTAAACCAGCTGCTCCATGCAATCTGTGGCATGAAAGGTTAGGCCTAGAAATATCAAAATAAGATCAAGTCTCCTGTCGACGTCTAGTTCCTCCTCAATCCTCTTGATGCACTAGTCCATCTACATCTACAACTTCTATCATTTAGAGTGAAATGGTAGTGAGTCCACAAAGGGTGATATTTACTTGAAATGTCAGTAAGTTAGACAACCAACGTGCACAAAGATAGACTATGCATGAATAATGATAGATATGAAATGCATGTAATGCAAGAAAAATTGTATTTGTTTCCCATTCAAATTTCTCAAGAAGATAGATTTTTTATGCATATTTTCTTACAGAGAATATAATTTCACTTCAAAATCTTAGTCTTTGATCAAGAATCACATTAGAAAAATCATGGAATTAACATAACGTATGGTATCGTCATAGTTCTCCAAATACACTGTGAGTACGTACCAGTGACCATAGTACAACTCACTTTGAAAGTATATTGTCTATAGACTCGTTCTCAATGCATTGATAATATAACATAACATCATATAATGACATGTACACTCACCAGCATTAGGCATCATAAACATATGACTTCGCTCTGACGTTCCTTAAAAAAAACTTATTCAAAGCCTGTTGACTTTTCTTCATCAACTTTGGGTTTACCACTCCATTATTAAACACTCCAGAGTGGACAGAGAAGTTCCACTAGCATACTTCCCCATCCTTGCCTTTGGGGTCGTGATAAAATAATTTTCAAGCAAAGACTTTTGAAAAAGAATGATTTTCATGAAATGGATATGAGTGACACAAAAATGATGTTTGAATGCGAAAATGATATGACAGCCCATGCTAAAATGACAGTTGTAAAAAATGACATTTATCAATAAATCATAAATAATCAATCAAGGTGTAAGTTAGAGGCCAACTTACAGACTGCTAAAGTTGTTAGTGAAGTATTGGCTGTGAAATAAATTATGCTAAGCTAGTCTCTAACTAACTTAAAGAAAATAAATATTGACATGGAAACGAAAATGCCCTTAGATGTCTAAATGATGTAGGCTACCTAATAATCCATAACCAATTTCATGAAAAGCATGGCATGCACTTTAGTTGGTGCTTAAATGAACTCCCTAATGATCCTTACAAATGCATTCAAGGCAAAACCTCCAACGAACATGCTCACTAGATCTAAACCTAAGTTTAAGCAAGTTCATCCCAACACTTAATCATGCCTAAAGAAATCCTCAAATGCTAACTAAATCTCAATGATGCATGATATGATCTCATCACCGATGACACGCTAATTATCATGCATTTCCTTAACCACAATTAGAAGGCTTTTCTAAATGCTCGGGTCATGCCTAAGTCTAGCGTGCATGCTTGATGATCAAAATAAGATAGAAATTCAAGCTGGTTATGACATGATTCTCATCTTGATCTAAACCTCCATAAATAATCCTATGATCAAACTATACCATAAATAATCATGCCATAGCTAATTTCTTCAAAAAAATGCATTTGATCTCTACCCTATCCTAAATATGCAAACTCGGCTACTAAGGATTCAGATGCTAAAAATAAATGCTAACACCTCACAACATAAACTAACAAGGAAACTAAGATCAAGAGAGGGAATACTCACAAAGATTGGAGCCCTTGAAGCCTTCCCACTCAAACTCTAAGAACTCGCAAGAACACTTAAGAGAGAAGAGAGGAAATGAAGTGGAGTGTGGAAGAAGTGAGGTGAAGAGGGGTTTTTATAGCCATGGAGATGAGGGTGGCGTTGGGCTTGGGTAGCTCGTCATTGGGCGGTTTGGGTGGTGGCTCGTGATGCTTCTCAAGCTTAGCTCATCCATGTAGGTTAGCATGATTGTGTCTAGGTTGTAGGGAAAAATTAACCAAAGGGAGGAGAGAGAAGAGAGTTGCCATATGGGTGGTGGAGAGAGAAGAGGTGGTGTAATTAATGCTATTAAGCCCTTAATGACTGCTGGTTTCAGGGTTTCCACAAAGGTTTGCAATTTCGTCTTATTCTCTTGTCTTTTTCCATTGGCTTCTAGTGGCTATGTAAGGCATACTCAAGTGCCATCAAGGGTGGTGCTATGGTGGTGATTAGGTGGTGGAGAGGTGACCAAAATTAAAACAAATAAAATAAAAAGGGGTTGGCCAAAATTCCCAAGGGAAAAATCAGTATTTTGAAAATATTTAGGGTTTTGGCTAGAGTCTTTTCCAAGATCAACCGCAAGAAAATTTCTACAGATAAATCACGGGACTAAAGACAGAATTATCCTTGAAAAAAATTCCAAGCTAAGGGTATTTTGTTCTATTGCACACAAAGTATACATGGTTGCCAAACAAATCGACTTTTGGCTTTGACATGTCACCACACAAAATGACATGTACTAAGGCTAAAAAAATGCAAGTATGGCTAATGAATGCTAGAAGGAAAATTTGAATCAAAGCTCGGGGAAAGAAATTGAACTAAACTCGCCTAGTGAAAGTGGGTATTCCTCTAAGTGAGTGAGCTAACCTTCAAAAATCTTGGGTTAACCTAATGGGGTAAAGAAGTGGGGTGTTACATCCTCCTCTCCTTAAAACAAGATTTCTTCCTCGAAATCGGAGTCTTAGTAAAACAAGACATGAATCAAACATAAAGTTAAGCGCGACTTACCAACTACACTACGACATGGGGCTTGATGGGGGTCGATCAGAATCTTCATAGAAAACCTCGTCCTGAGAAGGGTAATAATACTTATCGTCACTAGAATCATAAAAAGCATTAACATGCTCCTCATGAAACCTCCATTGGCGAATCTCATCGCTCTCAAGCCAAGGATCTCCCTCCTCATGGAATCGAACGCAGCTCAATGAGGAGTTAGAAAGATCCGATGGGTTGAGGGGTTGGTAGTCAGGAATTGGCAACTCCTACCCCGCTTGACGCTGGTCAGCAGCTTGGCTCAACTTTGGCTACTCTATTATAGCAAGAGGGGTTATCCTAACATGTCATCTAAACCATGACATGTTGTGGTCAAGGGGCTAACGCTCCTCGTGTGGTAAGGCTCTCCTTGTACGGATGTTACCTCTTCCGTCATGATCAAGAACGTGAGTCCTATGATATTCCATCCATTCCAGTGTCTCTCTCATGTGCTCTAGTCGTCTACGCCATATCTCAACCATAAGTCTCTCAAGTCTATCCGGGGTCATATATGCTCATTGTGCAACTCTGCCTCGTCCGACCATGGTGTAATTATAAACAATGGGAGAAATCTTGGGTCATAGGATGAAACTTATATGGATGTCATGCGTGCATGAATGGATGTGAATGCCATGATGATTCGATGTTGTTAATATGCTAAACAAATAACGGTATTTGTTTCTCATGAAACCAATCACATTCTCTTATATTTCTTAATCTATCAGATGCATTAAATGCACCCGAGAGTGGCCTCCTCCAAGGTTGGGCCCCAATACCTAGCGTGGGTGGACGCATTAAATGTTGTGTCCTGTCGTCTCAACAAGAGAACATGATGGGTAAGTTTTACGAGGAACGGGGCAAGAATAAAAGCAAGTCAGTAATATGAAGGAACGTTGGTATTCTTGGATGGGTAAGAGTCACCCTCTCCGTTTTTCTAGAGATTAATCTGCCACGATACCTAACTTCGGCATTGGAGGCTATCTAGCTCTAACCACCCTTCCATTCTTCCTCTTGTAGCTGTTAGGCAACACTTGTGGTGACTGCTACAAAACACACCTTAACAGAGAGAATGGTTCTCTTGCAACTCAAAATGTCCTTGAACTCCTTGGATAAATCCTTGACATCTTGAAACTCATCTCATGAAGAGGGTAATTGATGTGATTGCGAAAGTGTTGTGTGCGACAATACTACAGGGCATGTAATCATGCTTGATCTTGGTGGTGTGAGGGTCTTTTTCAATACTGATCATGAAGTTTGGTATCTGAATGTTTCTCTATTTCTTCCCTTTCAAAAGCTTAACTACCTCGATTTGAGTTGGAATCAAATATCTACGTGGGTTCCAAATGAATGTTTGTTTATACCATGTTCTATGTACATTTCATTTTGCTTTCAAAATTTCCTCTTTTTCCTTTTTTTTTCTGAATTATGCAATAGAAATCAGTATATACTTATCTAAATTGTAGGTTTTGAAGATTATCCGAATTGAGCAAGCTGGAGGTGCTTAACTTGGATTAGACATACATTAATGAAAGCTTCCTGTCATCCCTTGGTCAGTTTTACTGCTCAAGAAACTATAGTTGCAAAACGTCGTCTTAGATCGACCAATCAATATCCTCGCCTCAGGTATTTAGTCTCCCATGGTTAAGATTGACTAATATGCATCCATTAGATACTTCATGCTCTATCCTATTGAACACATTTTAAAAAATTTCGTATACAATAATATCTATCAAATAATGTTAGATATAATTTTAGGATGTGCAAGCCCTACCTACTACATTTGAAAAAGAATTTACCTCAACCATTAAAAAGTGTGGGTTTTTTCAGGTGAATCCCTGATTTATGGCTGTCTGAATTATTTCTCACACCAAAACACTTTGTGTTGTTTTAGAGATGGGAAGACTAAAGAACCTAGAGGAGTTTTATTTGGATGGTTCCTACATTGACAAAAGCTTCCTCCGTAAAGTTGGAGTTATCACTTCCCTTAATGTATTGACAATAAGAGGTTGTGGATCGACTCAATGGAAGCATACCAGTGATCCAAGGTATATAGTCTCACTTTCACAAAATATTGCTTAGCAACAATCTCTTACTAGTAGAACTTAATCATTACTAATTTCATTTTATAGGCTGGTGTGAGCTTATCAATCTATGAGAGTTAGATCTCAGCGATAAAAATTTTGAAGGGATATTACATTCATGTTTGGCAAACATAATAGAACTTTGACGATTTGATATATCTTCCAATTGGTTTAATGGACCTACTAATCTCTCCCCTCGAGCTAGTTTGAAGTCACTTAAGTACCTTGATTTATCACATAACTACATGAAACCAATCACATTATCTTATATTTCTTAATCTATCAAAGCTTAAGGTCATATTAAGTGATGGCAACAACGTGCTTGGTTGATGAGACTTTGTCTCAAAGATTGAATCTGGGCTTCCAATTAAAGGCTTTCAATTGTTCAAGCTGCTTTTCTACCAAGTTTTGTAGAATAATTACTAGATTCCTTAATTACCAGTTTGACTTGCCAGTAATACATCTCCCTCACAACAATTTGGGAGGAAAGTTAATTCCCCACATCATTACTAGAAAACAATACAAGGTTGGTCCTCCTTAAACTACCTTAAATTGTCCAAAAATCATTCAAGTGGCCAATTATTTCCTACCAATTTGAATCAAACAGTACTACAATTCATGTATTTAGGCAACAAACACTTTTCCAGAGAGATATCACATCGCATACCTAATCTTACGTTCTTGCGAGTAATTGATTTCAATAATAACATTTTGTTAGGGATGCTTCCAAGTTGGATGGGGAGAAGGTAACACCATGCTCCCCATAGTTAATAATAATGTCATTTTTAAAAATCATGGAAACCAGAGTTGTACTACTAACCTTGACTCACTACAACAAATTTAATTTTTAGAGATGAAATTTATTATGGACAAATTTAATTTCGTCCCTAAAAGTACTTATTTGGGACAAAATTTAAATTTCGTCTCAAAACATAGATCAGGTTCTCAAGGCATTTGAACGGATAAATATCCGTTCCAACTAGATCTTCTATGACAAAATATATCGTCTCAAAAATAGAAATACGTTCGAACGGGGAAACATATGTTTGAACAGAGAGTTAACGCCTGTTTGGATGGTTTAGTCTCTGTCTATTCGAATAATAATCTTGGCAAGAAAGTACATATAATTTTGCCAGGGGAAGTTCAAAATCGTTTGAACTGAAATTTTGTGTTTGGACGGGAGTTTTTTGGTGAGGAGATCTAGTAGGATGGTTGCAAGACTGTTCGAATGCAAAAAGAACACCACATTTATTTATTTGAATGACTTGTTTGGTGGGAAATTATAAAAAAATTGGCGGAGATTTATTTCAACACTGTTCGAACGGTATGAACTTAGTTTGAATACTTAAAATAAGCATTCGAATGAGATTGTTCAATTATAATAATTTATTGAAAGGCATCCAAAATATCTTAAAAATAAATATTTTGTTAATTTATTAGTTATAATTTTCAAAATATAAAAAATATAGATATATTATATAGTATTATTTATGGTGAATTAAAATATTTCATATTCATAAATTGATTTTATGTAATTAATTTAAAAATATTTTAATGAGTTCTTTTATGTTAAATAAGATTTTTAGTTAAATAAATATTACGTTATAGATAGTGTTTTTTTTTTTATTATCACGAACGGTAAGTAAAATAAGAAAAAATATTTTTGACAATAAAAAAGCTAGCAAGCACCCAAAAAAAAAAAATCATACACTAATGACATCCCAAAAATATAATGTTCGATACAGCATAAAAGTGAAATAAAAACTAAAACTATCTTTCTTGTAAGTAGCTCAAAATCCTCCTGTAAGGAAGATATGCATCCCTCCATCTCCTGAAAATTCTCCATTATAGGCTCAATGATCTCCTTGATCAAAAGTTAGCGATGCTCCTCGAGCAGAGATGGTACCTCATCCACAGTAGCCCAGTAAACTGTTTGTGAGCACCTGCAGCAGTAGAAGCTGGATCACTCGCCGTGCCACTATCTTGTGCTGCTGGAATATTAGCTTGAGTCTTTCGCAAGTGGCACTCGCTCTTGTTGAATGTCTTCTTGTTAAGGGGCCTGATCTATGGCTATCTCCTCTCAGTCATTTGCACATTAACCCCCAATCGAACTTGGAGGTTAGAGATCATCAATGCAAATGGTAGACTACCTCCACTCGAGTAGTGTAACTCAGATGGATTGCGGAGGAAGAAATATAATGGCAGATCAATCGGCTCTGCTCGTGCTATCCATGACATAAATCAGGCTCGCTCAATGCCGAAATTTGTCTTGTGTTTCCTCAGATCAACGTTAGTAGAAAGAACTAAATTTAGCATTCTAAAAAATGTTGTACAGTCTACCTGTCCGATGATCTTGCTACCATCATATGGAGGAGCCGAAGCGTCCAGCATCAACTGAAGAACCTCATCATCTGTGAGACCATCACCTGCTGGATCCTCGTCCTCACTATCATCCTCACCATCTATGCCTGCATATGCCAATCACATGCGGGATCCCAATAAAATCATAAATAACAGAGGGTGAGATAGTAATACTCACTCCCTGAATGGTAAAGGTGAAGGTCTTTACATTAGCCTCCATCTGACCAATGCCACGGTAAAACTCATCGACCATGTCTGGATATGCAACACCCTTCTACTGACAAATCGATGCCCATCCCCAGTCGGTGATGATGAAGTATATGCTTTGTCCGTCCCACGAAATATCACGGAAGCATCTAGAACAATCCTCAGTTGGTTCAGTATTTCCTTACATTCTTCGGGTGTGTGGTCCTTAAGTTGCTCGGCCCATGGATGGAGTCGAGGACTTTTTGTGACTAGCCTACTTGGAGAATTGTAGGGTAGGGGTGGGCAGCGGGGGCAGGTGTGGCTGGGCGGATCACCCCTTCCGGCAGATGCCGAGACAGGGCCACCCGCCCGCATCTGGGCCTACCTCCAAGGGCGGGAGCGGGATGGGGGTGACCCCCGCCCAGTAAATACCCCACCCCGCCCCGCCCCGCATGGATATATATATATTTAAAAAAAAAACCCAGGCATGAAACGATGTCTGGGTTTATATCAAAACCCACCCCCTAGGCCCCCCTCCCGATTCTCGAACCTTCATCTCCTTCTCTCACTTCTCCCTCGCTCTCAGTCTCTCCCTCTCTCTAAGTTCTCGCACCCGGTCCCTCTCTCTTCATCTCCATCACCGAAGGTAAGAAACCCTAAATTCAAAATTTAATTTTTTTTGTGATTTATATATTTAATAGAGATTGGAGGAAGGATGGGGTTTATCGGAGATGGAGGAAGGGATTTTGTGAATTGTGTGTTGTGGAGCTTAAATTGTGCATGTGGTTTGAACTTTGAATAACTCTCGTGAGTCCCGTCCGTTTGTTTTTGTTTTTTTTTTTTTTTTGTTTACATTATGTAATGTGTGTGAATCACTGAATGAAACCCCTAAATTAATTTACGGTTTTGAAATACTCTAAATTAATTTAGGGGTTTTAAAGATTAAAAACCCTAAACTAATTTAGGGGTTTCATTCTTTGAAACCCCTAAATTTAGGGTTTCGAAATACCCTAAATTTACAATACTTCAGCCTTTAGATTAATAACCTTGATGCGTGATTATTTCAGGAATCCATGGTCGATTTCTTCATTCATATCTTCAATTTTCATACTTATTTTCACCTTTACACAGACTTTGTTTACCATTGTCTCTAATTAATCTGACCCTTATCCGAGTAATTATTTTTCTGTACAAAGTGCTTCATTCCAAAGGGATTGAATTTTGTATTGTTTTTTCTCCTAGTTGGTGCGATGTGATGATGTTCCATTTGTTAAATGATTTATGCTTTATCTGATGAATTATTAATACTTTGAAGGATCATATCTTGAAAACCATCCTAATTAGGTCATTGTTATTGTGATCATATATAATAGACCGTCCTCCAATTCAACAGAATTTAATGTTCCCTACCAAATTGAACAAAAATAAAATAAAATATAGAATGCACTAGGGTATTTCAAGTCTACTTTTTTTTTATGTTCATTATATAGTTGATATGCTTATATTATTTCAAGTCTAAGAAACTATATTGTTAATATACTTTACTACATATATAACCAAAGTACTCAATATTTTTTATTTTTTTTATCGTGTTTTCCTAGTAGTTCTGATCCATTCAATCATGATATTTTTTATTTTTTTTATCGTGTCCGAAATTAAGGATCATCAGGATGTTAATTGTTTGGCATGTTGCTATGTTTTCTATAATTTCAGATTTCTTGTTTGCTTGAGTTCATGGATATGCCAGTAGATTCTAGTGCGAACTCTCATTTCCAGGCCAAGGGCACCCCTACCCCTACACCTACACTTACACCTACCCCTCCTACTCATACCCCTACCCCTAGCCCCGCCCCCAAGCCCAGCAAGAAACTTGTTTCAATAGTTTGGAGTCATTTCACCAAACTAGAGGGTGGTGACTCAAGTAACCCCCAAGCCAAGTGTAACCATTGTGGGGAAATTTATGGATGTCACTATAAGAAACATGACACCTCACAATTAAAGGTGCACTTAGAAAAGCAATACAAAAAAAGTCCAATATTAAGATCATTACAAGAGAACAGCCAATCTAAGCTAGAAATTGGACTTAAAAAAATTGCGGATGGGACTAGTGGGGGTGCAACTTTGAGGGGGTATACTAAGTATGATCCCGATGCGTATAGAAGATACCTAACTCATATGGTCATCATGGACGAGCTACCTTTTCAACTTGTTGATGGGAAAGGTTTAATACTTCTCGCCACACAGTCGCGAATGATGTAAAAAAATATTTTTACATTGAAAAGGAGAAGTTGAGGGGTCAATTGGCAGATCAATTTGTTTGTCTCACCACTGGCACTTGGACATCGGTCCAAAATTTTAATTATACATCTTTGATTGTGCATTTTATTGATTGTCATTGGACATTACAAAAGAAAATTATAAAATTTTGTAAAATCATCGATCATAAGGGTGAGACAATTGGGAAGGCCTTGGAGGCCACAATAAAGGAGTGGGGGTTGACCCTAGTTGTTACAGTCACAGTCGATAACGCCTCGTCTAACGATGTCACATTGGGACATCTGAAGATCTATCTTGGAGAGGCAAATAAGACACTCATGGGTGGTGAGTGTCTGCATGTAAGATGTGCGGCACATATTCTGAATCTGATTGTCACTGATAGTTTGAGGGATCTTCATGACGCGATTGCTCGGCTTAGGACTGCTGTGAGATGGGTGAGATCTTCTCCTTTGAGGTTGGAGAAATTCAAGGTTGCTGCGAGATCTGCGGGCCTAACATCTAAGTAGGGCCTTTGTACTGATATGCCTACACGATGGAACTTAACATTTTTTATGTTGGAGGCGGCCCAGGAATATAAGCTGGCATTTGCATTATTGGGTGACGAAGACATCCAATATGTTAAATATTTTGATGATCACGGGGGATTGGGGAAACCCGTAGATGATGATTGGAAAATTATAGCTATTTTTGTAGAGTTTTTGAGGATTTTTTACGATGTCACCTCGAAGCTATCTAGAACTTTGTACCCTACATCCAATGTTGTTTGTCAGCAAATATGTAGGGTAAAAGAAGAATTAGATGACATGGTCGCGGGTGGTTACATTAGGCTGCGGGAGATGGCATTGATTATGAGGACAAAGTACGACAAGTATTGGGGAGATTTAGCTATGGCTAATATTTTGTTATATGTAGTTGTCGTCTTTGATTTGAGGTATAAGTTGAATGGCATGATATTTGGATTGGGTCTTGCATATGGGCAAGTATGGGCGGAGCTTATTGCAGCAAGGGTCCAAGAAACCCTTGGTAGATTATTTGATGAATTTTCCACCCTGCAGGGTGGTAATATTGTGGCACCTACACCTACCCCCTCAGCCTCAGGCTCACAGTTTCCTGAAGTCAAGGTTGGGAAAAGAGGTAGATTGGAGTGGGGTGAGAGGTATGAGCAGACCCCATTCCTCCGGAGTTCTGTAGAGGCTAAGTCAGAGATAGACAGATATTTAACAGCAGAGATTCTACCATTTTCACGAGATTTCGATATATTAAGTTGGTAGAAGGTGAATGTCGTGAAGTATTCCATCCTTGGAGAGACAGCCCGCACACTTTTGGCAATCCCTGTTAGCACCGTAGCCTCAAAGTCGGCCTTTAGTACCGGAGGGCTTGTATTAGATTCATTTTGGAGTTCATTAGCTCCAGCCACTGTGGAGGCTTTGACTTGCACGCATAATTGGATCAAGGGAACTCCAATTTATGTTCCGGATGTTCTTGAGTATGAGGAAGCCAACGTCGAGGAGGAGGGTGATGATCAGCCTAGATCTGATATTTATTTTAATTTCATTTTCTAATTTCTTATTTTAATTTATTTATTTTTATTTAATTGGTATTCATTAATTTGACTTCAAATTTAATACTTATAGTGATACATGAGACAGCGTCTACGGTTACCTCCGATGTAGTATGACTTTGATTGGACCCACCATTGCCATAGTTTCCACAATTTCTCCCTTAATTGTTTTTTGCATTTAAAATTATGTTTCATCTTTATAACTTTTTAATTCTAATTTGTTTTATTTTTAACTTATTAATATTTCAGGTTTTATAACTTATTAACTTTTATGATCATGATTTTCAATCTCACAGCAGTCGACACAACTCACCACCCAGTGAACTCACCGCCATGGCTCCACCCCAAAATCAAATTGAAAAATTATGATTTTGTTAATTTACAATTAATTGTAATGTTGCTACAATAGTTAATTGTACAACTTGTAATATTTATTTTTTTTAGAGGAGTTTGTAATAGTGTAATAGTTTATTAGTTCTCTTAATTTGTATAATTGTAAACTACTTATTTTAGCTTAGTGCCTTAATCATGATTATTACTTAATTAGTTAATAGTTGAAACTTAATATCTACTTAATAGTTCAATCTATATATATATATATAATTTTTTTTTCAGTTTTTAAATCTATATATTTTTTAAGTTAAATTATGGGCTCAAAGTGGCCCAAAAACCGATTATGGGCCATTTAGGTCCCAGAAAACTGTACTGAGCCAAAGGCCCAGTAGTGGGATGCGGGGGTGCGGACGGATGGAAGTCCACCCCCGCACCCCGGCCAGTGGATGGGGTACCCCACCCCCGCCCATGAGGGGGCGGGGTATGGGGAAAAATAGGGGCGGGTATCACCCCTATTGTAGGGAAATGCTGCCCAAATTTTGACTAACATGAGAGTTTTGGATTGAGTATATATGTGATATAGATGATAGTCTCTCGAATGGGATAGGACCAACTACCTTGTCAAAATAGAAGTAGTGAATATGAAAAGACCCTTGATAGTGTTTATCCATGAATTAGGTTTTTTTGAGAGACATTCGACGAGTAACGAAAATACAATGGAAAAGAGTTGGATATCGTTGGTAGATAGACTTGGCCGAGACTATAAGGAGTATGCACAAGGGTGAAGTTTTTTATAAAATTTTCTAGTGGGAGTGTTGACAGTTGAGAATTTATAAGATGTCCGTGCAAGAAGTGCAAAAATCTTAGTTCTTATAACTTGGTGGTAGTGGAGGAACATTTATATGTAAATAAAATCGATCCTAAATACTCACCTTGGGTCTTACATGGCGAACCATTTCCTAAATGAGTTAGATTTGGCAGTCAGTCCAATCAAATGAAGAAAGGTAATGACATCGATATATATGACATAAATGTGGATGTTTCTGATGATAGCGATGATAATGGAGAAGATATAATAGAGATGTTAGGCTATCTTGGTGCAGGAATGTTCGAGGCGAGGGATGGAGAAGGAACATCTACACAATCATTTGAGGGAAATGGAAACTTTGGAAGACTGTGGGAGGATGCACAACGAGAACTGTACGAGAGGTGCACTCATCATAGCAAGTTATCTTTCACGGTGAGGTTGCTCCATATTAAATCTATATATCGTATTTCTACAAAGGCCATCGACATGTTGCTCAAATTATTTAAAGATGCTCTCCCACAAGATAACGTAGTACTTTGTAATTTTTATGAAGCAAAACAATTGTAGCGAGGGTGAGAATTTGATTATAATATCATTCACGTATGTAAGAATGACTACGTTCACTTTTGGCAGCAAATGCAGAATTTGATTCATATCCTGTGTGTCATTAGTCAAGACGGACATCTGATAAGCATAATGTATCCCAAAAAATGTTAAGAAAATTTCCATTAATTTCTTGACTTCAAAGATTGTTTACGTTCCCGTTGACTGCAAAAGATATGTCTTGGCATCACACAGAAAGAGTCCAAAATGAAAACTTCCACTCACATCCTGCAGATTCTTTGCATTGGAAGAATTTTGATGTCGAGAGTACCCATGGTTTGCCACCTCGCAATGTACGTCTTGGTTAAGCAACGTATGGTTTTAATCCATTTGACAACATAAGCACTTCTCAAGTACTTGGCCTGTCATATTAATGCCATATAATTTGTCACCTTGGAAATGCATGAAGGATCCATATTTTATGATGACCCTACTGATACCAGGGCCAAGGTCTGCAGGGAACGAAATAGACGTAAATCTACAATTACTGATTGCAGAGTTGAAAGAGTTATGGGATCAAAGTGTCAATACATATGATCTAGCCTCGTCGCAGGAGTTCAACATGCATGTTGTAGTACTGTGGACAATAAATGATTTCCTAGCATACGGAAACTTGTCTGGGTGGAACACAAAAGGTAAAATGGCTTGTCCTGTTTGCAATAAAGATATGCAGTCTCAATGGTTGACAAATGGTAGGAAATTATGTTTCATGGGACACCGTCAATATTTGCCACATGATCATAAATGACGTTCAAATAGAGCGATATTTGATGGAATGGTTGAGTGCAGGTCATCATCACCAGTGTTTTCTGGGATTGATATTATCGTGTAGTAAGGGGATGTTTCAGAAAACAGATTTGGGAAGGATGCAAGAGCTCAAAAGAGGAAACAAAAAGTAGTGCAGTTGAATTGGACAAAAAGAAAACATTTTCTTTGAGGTGCCATATTGGTCTACCTTGACACTGTGCCAAAAGCTAGATGTTATGCACATTGAAAAAAACATATGCAAGAATATATTGGGCACTCTAATGTCAATAGAAGGGAAGACAAAAGATATAACTAACTGTCATAAAAGTTTAAAGGAGTTGGGAACAAGACCGGAGTTGCATTTGCAAAATAATGGATTGTCAACTTATATGCACCTTGGAGAGTTGATACTTTAGTAAAAATGGAAGCTAACATCGCAATAATATTATGCAAATTAGAGAGTTTATACCCGCCTTCATTCTTTGATATAATGGTTCATTTGACTATGCACCTACCTCATGAGGCTTTAGTAGTTGGGCCAATTTAGTATAGATGGATGTATCCGATTAAACAATTTTTTAGAAAACTCAAGCGATCTATGGAGAATAGGGTTCATCGGGAAGGTTCGATTGCAGAGTCATACATTGAAAATGAATGACATACATTATGTTCAATATATTTCCATGGGATTGATACTAAATTTACGAGATCGGACCGAAATTATGAAGTCGGACACATGGGAGTATGATCATCATTTTTTGAATTTTCTCAAACCGTACATCCCATAGGCGCATAATGGGGCTATTACTTATGTGAACGAGAGTTTGATAAAGCTCGATGGTATGTCTTGAATAACTGCGTAGAGATTGACCATTACTTGGGGTTAGTGATGAATCTCTATATCAATAAAAATTTAATTTCATGGAATATAATATAATATAACTTGATACAAATTAATAGTTAACTTGAGCATGCGCAATGAACATATACAGCTACTTCGCCTGAATGGTGTAACTAACGTTGAAAAGAAGCATGAAGAAGAATTCGCCTTGTGGTTTGAACATACGGTATTACTTAAAAAATATCTTATTATCTACAAACTTCATACCACTAAACTCCATTTTGTTTCTATCTAACATTGGTATAACTAGAATTATATTTATTGATGTAGGTTGTATAGAAATTTGATGAAAATTTAGAAGAAATCTCACTAGAATTGTATGCTCTGGCACGTAGTCCATTCAAGCGGGCCATCCAATACTCAGGATGTTTGGTGCGTGGATTTAGATTTCACACGGCTGGCAGGAACGATATAGAAAAACTCAAAATTGTGGGGTCATAGTCGAAGGAAGCCATGGAGAGGATAACATTGACTTCTACAGAGTTGTATAAGTTATCATAGCGGAACTCTTAACAAATGACACATGTTTGAGAGGCAAAATGCTCTCTTGGTGATCTCTTACTATTCTTGGACTAGGGTTGGCCCATGGCGGCGCCCCATGCCCCCCCGTCCTCGGTGAGGGCTGCTGTAGGGGATGGTGGATCCCTGTCTTTTGCTCAGATGGTCTCTAAACCTGCAATGGCACGGTCTTTTAAGCTGTAGATGCGTTATCCTGTTGATGTGGATGGTGAGCCCGGGTTCATATTTTCGGAGTGAGAGATGTCGAAGGCGGCAGAAGATTTCCGTTTTGCACTTGTCTTGAAGTTTGTTAGTGCAAGACCAACCATTGATGATATTCGGCGAGGTATCATACAGTCCTGGGGATTGCTGGACGTTCCAACGTTCAGTGTCATGGATGATCACCATGTTCTGGTTAAGATGCAGTCTGAACGTGACTTTGTTCATGGGTGGGCTCGAGAAGGCAAATTATTGGCTGGATGCATATTTCGTCTTTTCAGATGGACAAAGGAGTTTGATTTGCATAAAAAATCCACGTTGGCCCCTCAGTGGATTTTTCTACTAGGTTTGCCATTACATTTATATACAATAGACTGTCTTCAAATCTTTGCGACGCATTTTGGAAAATTTCTGGGAATGGATAATGCGACCTTGCATCGTACTCGGGCTTCTGGCACTCGGTTGTGTGTGGAGGTTGATCTAACGGAAGATCCTGTTCAGGGCTTTCCGATTATGGTGGGCAATAGGAAGTTGTGGCAGGAGGCAAGGTATGAACGGAAGGGTTTCTATTGTTTGAAATGCTGCAGACAAGGCCATATGTCAGTGGTTTGTAGGGCTGGTGTTGGTGGTCCGAAGGAAGTCAGGGAAGGCGTGAATGGTGGTGTTAAGAAAGTTTGGCAAGGGAAACAAAAGCAGGGTGTTATTACTGGGGAGGAGGCGGAACCAAGCGATAATACAAAGCAGAATGTTCAGGTGGAAACTGGGGTGGCTTTGGAGGAAAATATTAATGTGGGTGTGTCACAAGATATGATGGGTGGTGAAAGAAGTAGTCGGAGGTAGAGTTGGTGGGGATGGTGCAGATTGAGGAAGTGCTTGTGGATTGTGAGGGTGAAACTGCGGACGGGGTACACAATGATGTGTAGACCCAACCTATTGTAGAGGAAGTCGATTGTGCGCGATCGTTGGAAAAGGTTCCTTCAATTCAAATAGGAGGCCCTGAGGAGCAAGGATTGGCTCTGGCTCAGAGTGGTGCCCGTGTGGGCCCTGAGCCGGATGTATCTTCGGTTGTGCAGCTGTCACCTGGGCTGGGCAGTGGTAATGTATTAATGGTCTCTAAGGTGCTTGAAATGGAATGTAATGCATTGGTGCAAGTGGAAGCTTTGGTTGAGCCAGCTAATTGTTCACTTTCGGATGCTGAGGAGAAGGAGCAGGGCACGAGTTTGGCGATCCATAAGGGGTATGAGTCTGATAGCATTCCTGGTGATAATAGTAGTTCGAAGTTGAAGGCTTTGCCGGTGCGTCAGTCCAAGCGAGTGTCCACTCGCAACACAGAGTTGAATTTATGAGTGAGTCCATCATTGCATGGAACATTAGAGGATTGGGTCGGTCTAGGCATGAGTTAAGACAGATGATTTGGAAATATAATGAAGCCATTGTAGCGCTTTTTGAGCCATTCTTAAGGCAAGATAAGCTGTTACAACTTGCTAATGGATTGGGTTTTGATGGGTTTTATTGTAATAAGGATATGGGTGGAAAAGTTTGGGTATTATGGAAGCATCCGTATGAATTTGAAGTTGTGGGTGGATCAAGTTAGACGGTGACGGGGTGGTTTAATCTGGAGAATAAACGGACTATGGTAACTTTTGTTTATGCAAAATGTGTTTTAACTGAAAGACGTGAATTATGGCAAGATCTGGTGGAGGTTGGTGTGGGCGTTCATCCTTGGTTGGTTCTTGTTGATTTTAATATCATCAGGGAGGATAGGGAACGGGTTGGGGGACGTCTGCGTTCAAGTTAGGCCATGGAAGATTTTAATGCATGCATTGATGCGTGTGGTTTCGTTGAGTTGGCTCATTATGGGAATGCGCTTTCTTGGTGTAATGGACAGGAAGGAAATGCTTGGCAATGGGCACGTTTAGACAGGGCTCTAGCAAATTTTCTATTTTCTTAGTCTTTTTCGTCAGCGAATTTGGAATACCTTAATCGTAAGTCCTTGGATCATAGTCCTATGGTGGTGAAGTTATCTCGTTTTTTGTCCAGGTATGGGCCATCTCCTTTTAAATTTCAAAGCATGTGGTGCTTGCATGATGCTTTTCAAAATTGTGTGAGGGATGTGTGGGAGAGGCCTGTATATGGGTCAGGCTTGGTGAAACTGGCTGCTAAATTAAAACACACCAAAGTTGCACTTCGAGCATGGAATGTTTCTATGTTTGGGCAAGTTGATCAGAATATAAAGCAATTGGAAGATAGGCTGTTATGCTTGGAATCCCAACTTCAGATGAATTTCTCGGAGGATATTGAGTCTGAGTATCTCATATCCAAGCTAGCGCTAGAGGTGTTGGAAAAGAGAGAAGAAGCTAGACTCACTTAACTAGCGAAGAATAAGTGGTTGAAGGAAGGGGATAAGAACTCAAAATTTGTCCATGCAGTGGTCAGTCAAAGAAGACGAAGTTCTTCCATTGCGCAGATGGTACTTGAGAATGGGACAGTGCTGAGCTCGGCTGAAGCTGTACATGCGGGAGCCGTGGAGTATTTTCAAGAGTTTTTATCAGAAGTCACAGAAACGGAGATGGCAAACTTGCATGGATTAACACATCCAGAAGTGTCATTCATTGAGACTGAGGAGCTGTGTAGTTCACCCTCGGAGGAGGAAGGTCGTGCTGCGGTCTTCTCTATTCCGCAGCAGAGCAGCCCTGGTCCGAACGGTTCTGGATCATCTTTTTATACCTCTTGTTGGGTGACAATTAAAAATGATCTATTGGAAGCGGCGAGGGATTTTTTTAATGGTACTGAGTTGCCTTTATTTTATGCCTCATATTACATTGTTTTGATTCCAAATGTACTGAATCCGCATAGCTTTGAGAAATTTCGTCCTACTAGTCTTTGTTCAGTGGCATATCAGATATTCTCAAAGATCATTGTTTCAAGGTTGACGCGTATCTTGCCGGAACAAGGGCATTTGTACCAGGGCGCAGTATCTTTGAAAATATATCTCTTACTCAAGAGATGGTGCATGGCTTGAAGAAGAAGATTCAGGGAGGAAATGTTATGGCTAATGTTGATATGGCGAAGGCATATGATCGAGTACATTGGGATTTTTTATTCCAAGTGCTTGAGAGTCTAGGTTTTTCTCAAAAATTTTGTAGGTTGGTTCGTTCATGTGTTAGCACTCCTTGGTATTCGGTGATGATGAATGGGTCTTATAAAGGTTTTTTTAAATCCAATAGAGGTCTTCGGCAAGGTGATCCTCTATCGCCGTATCTATTTATCTTGATGCAGGAGGTTTTATCTCATTTGCTTCGACAGAAATTTTAGAGTGGAGGGATTGGAAAGTTCTATCATCCAAGGGGGTCTCCGTTGGTTTCACATTTATTGTACGCAGATGATGTATTAGTTTTTTTGAATGGGATGAAGCGCTCGATGTAGAGGTTGATGAAGACTTTTGCGTTGTATGAGAAATGGTCTGGGCAGCGGATTAATCATACTAAGTTGGCACTTTTTATTGCTCCATATGTTAGTAGTGCAAGGAGGCGTCGTTTATTACAGAGTACTAGATTTCGGGAGAGTCATTTCCCTGTGACTTATTTGGGGGCCCCGTTGATGGATGGGAGGTTGAAAGCTATTTATTTGGATCCGTTGGTAACTAAAGTAAGAGAAAAAGTTGCTGGATGGAAGGCTCGCTTATTATCGCATGGGGGAAGACTGGTTCTATTAAAGCATGTTTTAACGAGCATGGCTTCCCATATTTTAGTTCTCATGGATGTTTCGAAGGGGGTGATTGCCCAGCTAAATAATATTCTATCATCTTTTTTTTGGGGTGAACATGGAGGCACGGCTAAGATGAAATGGTGTGCTTGGGATCGGATAAGTAAGCCAACTAGTGAAGAGGGCTTGGGATTGAGGAGTTTTTCGGAAGTATAGAGGGCCCTGCATATGAAACTTGCATGGTCTCTTTTGTTCACTAATTCGTTGTGGGCTCGGTTTATGCTGCAAAAATATGGAAAGGGTAGACATTTATCTTTGGTGGTCTCTACTCATGCAAGTTCTCGGTTATGGAGATCAATTGTCTCTGCTCTGCCAGAGGTTTGTGAGACTTCGAAAGTAAGGGTGAATGAGGGTCGGTCATCGTTTTGGTTTGATAGATGGGTCGGGGAGAGGCCGCTGTGTGAGTTGGTTTCCTCAGTGGATCGGCCTCTTTTGAAGATTAGGAATGTCTGGCTTGAAAATCAGTGGGACTTTGTGGTTCTTTCTCAGCTGGTGGGGGAAGAATTGGCTAATGACGTTCAAAGGAAAGTCTGTGCTGGTAGGGCTGGAGAGGATGTGCTAATCTGGAGACCAAGTCCAAATGGTCAATTTTCCCCAGCTAGTGCATGGGAGATTATACGGGTGAAAGGAGATCAGTACCCTTGGATGAACTGGATGTGGAACAAAAATCTACCTGGGAAGTTCTCGGTATGCATGTGGAGGGCGAGGTTTAGGTGCCTTTCAGTTGACGAGCGAGTCCATAGTCGGGGGGTTTATCTAGCCTCGAAATGTGATTGTTGCGAGGGGCCACAAATGGAATCCTTGGATCATGTATTGGCCACTAGTGAGTTCGCACAACAGGTGTGGAAAATGGCTGGTGGAGTCAAGTGTCAGTATGGTTTTCATGTGCTAAGAAGTCCACGCAGAAAGGTAAAATCATTGGGTTGCTTCCAAGCATTTTAACTTGGTGTCGATGGAGAAGACGTTGTAAAGCAAGGATGGAAAGGATCCATGAGAATGTTGTGGGCGTTTGGAGAAATATTCGTACTTGGCTGGGAGCTATGGTGAATGATAGCAACGTGCTTGACCCACTTGATGAGTTACGTTTACGTGAATTGGACATCCCAGTTCGGTGTCGATCTGGTCAACATGTTCAGCTTGTAGCTCGGCAAAAACCAGATGCTAGGTGGTGGAAATTGAATGTGGATGGAAGTTGTAGGGGTAATCCGGGTACGTGTGGTGGTGGTGGGGTGGCGAGAGATAATTGCGGAGCGCTTATGGTGCTTTTTCAGAATGCTTTGGGGTTGGTACAAATACAGAGGCTGAGTTACGTGCTTTATTATATGGCGTGAAGATGTGCAAGCAATTGGGTGGGTCACATATTGTCTTAGAATGTGATTCGAAGGTGGTGGTGGACTGGCTTAGTGCTGGTCGATGTACATTATGGTATTTATGGGATTATTGGGATGAGTTAGTTCATGAACTAGAAGGGTTATCCTATCAAGTAGTGCACTAGTTTAGAGTAGGTAATCAAGCAGTAGATTTTCTTGCGAGAAGAGGTGAAGCAGGCCAGGTGGGTTTTTATGTTGTGAATGATTTATTGCCTAGGCTATTACGGGGTATAATCCGTTTGGATAGAATGGGTATGCCTGCTTTGCGAGGGCGTTCATGATGTTGAGGTGGAGAGGGGTTTTGGTGTTTCTTGTTTTGGGTTTTTGGTTTTTGGGTTCGATTTTTTGTTAAGTTAATTTTGGTGTTTCTTGTTTGGGTATTCCTCTGCTGTAAGTGAGGGTTTGTTTTAATAATATTGGGTACGGGCCACTCTTGGACATGTGGCCTTAACTCTTTTATAAATATAAAATAAATAAAAAAAAAATGTTATCATAGCTATAAAATACATGGGGGGAAATATGGTCTGGTTGTTTAAATGTAATTGGTGGGATGTCTCAAATCCTAGATTGGGAGTGCATAACAATGAATATTTTGTGAGTGTCAATACATCTCGCACATGATATGAGGATGATCATTTCATTCTTGATTGCCATGCAAATCAAGTTTTTTATTTAGATGATCCAGAGTACGAGAACCCATGGCGAGTAGTGGACAAGTTTGCACCAAGAAATGTATATGACTACATTTCAGAGGCAAATGAACAACATGAAGAATTTGATAGTTCAACAATTGAAAAACCATATCAAGAAAACGAATCAAGCATCAATCTAAGCTAATATGACATAGTCCCATTTCGTAGAGAAGATGTTCAACCAAGAGTAATTGAAGGTGGAATGTCAAAAAAATATTAATCAACTGAAGTGTCTAGTGAGGATGAGGGCGACTGGTGCAACAATAATGATAGTGAATGAAATTAATATTTGTGTAAGTATTATTGTTACAAATATTTGTAGCATTCTTTAGAATAATAATTTATTACAGTTTCAAATAGATATGTCTCCCAAACGCAAAGCAACTCATGTGCCATCTCCATCCATTACGAACTCCCCAATTGGTTCACTTGCCATGAATGGTGGGCCAAGGTCACTAAACTCAGAACGAGGTATTTTACCAAATTAAACACCACATTTATTACTCAATTTAAGTAATATACATTTTCAAGATATTAGTATTTAATAAAAATGTGCTTTAATTAATGTACGTATATATAGCTATTATAGGTCAGCACCGAGGTCGATGCACTACAACGGGTGTCTGCAAAGTGAAAGTAAGGAGAGCGGAAAAAATTAAAGTTAATATTCCTGATGACCACACCGGTGGCTCTGGGGATTCGGCAACTTGGCTTGCTTCTTATGTTGGTACCCTTACTCGCACATATGCATCGATGGCTACATCTTCCTGGGCTAAAGTTCTCGAAGATATGAAAGACCACATCAAAAATTGTTGCTTGGTAATAAGTTACTTAGCAAAAAATTAAGTATAATATGTTAATTTGTAATTAGTTTGTATTTATACTAATTATTTATAATTTTTTGATGGACAATTTTTTGATGGCCGACCAGAGGATCGACTAACGGTTGAGGAGCCAATGTCCAATGCATTCCGGAGTTACAAAAGTTGATGTCATGCACACTATCGGAAGTTCAGTACTGCAACAGAGGCTCGTCAAAATCTATTCCAAGCAATGCCACCAAACGAATGGGAGAAGGTTTGGGATATGTTTAAAGATCAAGCTTATCAGGTAATTTCGATGCTATCTTTTTTATAATATATGATAGATGTATTAAACATATAGATATAATATTTTTTCTGTTTTTAGCAACGGAGTATTCCGAACAAAGCAAATAAATCAAGTTTAACGATACACCATCATCGTTTATCTAAAAAAATGGTAATGTTATACTAATCCTCGTTAAATATTAACATATATACTTTTCTAATTTAAGTTATAATATAGATTTCCCTTTTGCATTAAGAAGAAAGTCCTACTGACAATAATCTGACCCAGTTGTACGAAAAAATACATAAAAATCGTGATGGTGTTTGGACCAGTCTTGAAGCAGAAGCAAATTATGTTACTTTAACTTTTTTTAGTTCAATTGTCTAATAATATTTTTATTACTTATACTAACTTTAATATTTTTTTTGTAGGAAAAGATAATATCACTTAAGGAAACTGCTGCTGATTCATCTGATGAATCATCTGTCAACGATGCTTAGATATTTTCTCAAGTTCTTGGACCACGTTCTGGATATTTGAGGGGTTTAGGACGTTACGTGAAGTCATCCTTCACATCATCATCCTCTTCTCAAGTCAAATCGAAGGACAAAACTGAGGAATTAGAGGAAGTAAGGCTTGACATAGAACATTTGATGTCCAAGGAAAAAGAGTTACTGACTCAATTAGATCAAGTAGCGGATTAGAAGAAAACATGCAGAAGAAGTTGGAGATTCAATCCCAAAAAATGTTTGAACAATGGCAATCAATGATGTCCTAAAACTCTATGGCACCACCAAAATCCTAGAACTTATTTTTCTTTAATTGCCTTTTTACTATTTTGTCCTAAAACATTTGAACAAATGCGATATTTAAATTACATTATTTAATATTAGTATCGTATTTTTAATTAAAATCAGCTATGTATCATGAATACTATTCGAACGGAAAATACTCAGTTCGAACAGGAAATTGCAATTTATAAACCTGCGAGCTTTTTACCTTGCATTCAAACCGGAAAACAAAACCATTCGAATAACTTGAGAAAAATCCAGTCCGTTCGAACTGCAAAACCTAGCGTTCGAATCGACTTCCATTTGAACAATTGTTTTATATTCAAACTGGCAGCAATCATTCATATTAATTGTGTTCGAACACTTTGTCCGTTTAAAGTCGTTGGAATCAAGTTTCTGTACCGTTCGAACTGTTTCAGGTTTGTTTGAACAGAAGGATTTCCATTCGAACAGACTTTTTGGACGAAACTTTTTTCATCTAAAAAACAATTCTCGTTCAAACACCTACGACTGGATCTACCCAATTTCGTCCCTAAAAGTATTGTTTTGGGACGAAAATCAAATTTTGTCCCAAAAAACCTTTTGAGACGGGCTTTTTGAGACAACTTAGAGATGAACTTTTTTCGTCTCAAATGACTTTTTATGATGAAAATGGGGTTTTTTGGGACAAAATGATTCGTTTCAAAAAACCATTTCTCTTGTAGTGACTTAAAGATTTAATTTTCTTAAAGAAGCGTCAGATATAAAGATTACTTATAATAAATAAAGTTATTTTGTATTAAAATACTAAAATCATAAATGACTGTTCGCAGAAGCATTTATAAAAAATTTCTTGAACTTTGTACTATAAAAATCATAACTTAAAATCTTTGACATAATCTAGGCCACTTCACACCTCCCTGGACTAAATCTCGTCCTGCAGCTATACCTTCATAAATATTTTGACCTAAGAATTATTGGGCTGGTTCGTTATAGAGCATGATGTCATTGACGGAAATTGCTATCACAAAAAACCAGCTTAAAGGTTCCATTCCAATTGAGTTTTGTAACTTGAAATCACTATTCATTTATTGACCTTTCACATAATAATCTATCTGGCTCTATACCCTCTTGCTTCAAATGGTCTGCAATCCAACATGTTCATTTGAATAAAAATAGGCTAACCGATCCCATTATCAGTGTATTCAAGGATTGCTCTGATTTAATCACTCAATCTGGAGATAACTACCTTATAGGCAACATTCCAGATTGGACCAGCAACCTTTCAAGTCTGAGCATTCTTCTCTTTAAAGCAAATATTTACATGGAAAAATTTCATTTCAATTAGGCCTTTCAGAAGAACTCAACTTGTTCGATCTTTCCCACAGTAGTTTTTCTGGTCAAATACCTCATTGCTTGACTAACATTACTTTTGAGCCAACATACCTAAAATCTACTATATGCCATGACTATGCCAGAACATATATCCCTATATTAAAAAATTCGTCACTCTTGTAATCCGCAATGATAATGAGCAGTGAAACTGGCTTGATTTCTTACTATGAAAATAATATCTTCCCAACAGTGGATGCACTACAAATAGTGGAGTTTACACCAAAGAGTAGAACTCTCTCCCACAAAGGTGACATCCTCGACTACATGTCTCGGATTGACCTTTCATGCAACAAGTTAGAAGGAGAAATTCCACCTGAACTTGGAGACTTGAGGAACACCCATAAGTACCTATCTTTCAACAATATAACCGGATCCATTCCCACCCAATTCTCGAAGCTTAGATCTATCCCATAATAACTTGGATGGTATTATCGCCCCTCAACTAATAGAGTTGAACTCTTTGGCCATCTTCAAAGTTGCACACAAATCATTTTTGGGGTTCAACACCATAAAGAAAAGCTCAATTCGATACATTTGATGAAAGCAGTTATGAGGAAAATCCTCTCCTGTGTGAACCTCCATTACATAAGGCTTGTACTAAAATTGAACCACCATCTTCCATTCCAACTGATGATGAGGGAGATGAAGCTTGTAATTTTATGGACTTGGAAGTCTTCTACATTAGCTTTGTGGTGTCTTATATGACAATGTTGTTGGAAATTGTTGTCGTTCTCTATATAAATCCACTTTGGCGACATGTATGATTTAACTTCGTTGAAGTGTGCATCTCCACTTGCTTTTATTTTGTTGTGATCAACACTTGTAAGCTATCTAGCTTTAGAATTGTAGAGCTTTGTGTTTGATGTTTGCACTTTCGTATGTCTTCTAGTTTTATTTCTTCAATCTCAAGCTTGAAGTTTTAATTACTCTGAATAATAACAAAAAGAAATAAAAATATAATAAAAAAACTCTGAATAATAACAAAAAGAAATAAGAATATAATCTATCATTATGGAAAAGCTGAATGGCATTTTAAGCGCTAGCTTCAGAATGAAAATTTCCATAAGCATGAGGGTCTGAAGAAATTCATGGGCCTAACTCATCTCATAAAACCGGTCCAACAAGAGATGATTGCTTATTTCTTATAAACATGCCCAAGATCTTGTCCATAGGCAATGTGAGATTATTCCTCAACACCCTCCCTCACATGCAAGCCAGTATTTTTTTCTGGTCCTTGTCACGGGGTAAGTAGTGTGGACCCCCATTCATCCTATGATGGGCTCTGATACTATGAAGAAATTCATAGGTCTAACTCATCTCATAAAATCGGTTCATCAAAATAGGATTGCTCATTTCTTATAAATATGCCCAAGACCTTGTTCACAGGCAATGTGAGATTATTCCTCAACAAGCTCATCATTATGAATTTGCTGCTAGTCCCACTAAAATCAAGTTGATTTTTGATAACCGTAATTTCATGCCATGGTTAATTGCTTTGCTTTACAGACGATGACATATTGACTGAGCTAATTAATGGGCTCCGAAGCTTGCATGCCGATGATTTTAGAGGCTGAAAAATGGAAAGATGAAGATATGGGTCGATTAAAAGATCAGGCAATTAATGACCATGCTTCCTCAAATTCCAATCACGCAAGATGCTTGAACAACACATATTGCTTTACGAGTTAATTTTGTGATTTTTTTCTACCAATGTCAATTCATGAAAGCTCAAGCAAACAATCAATTGTTTCTTATCCAAGTATCAAAGCTCAATTTAGAGCTTTGAAAAACGATACAATCAAGGTAATATAAATGGATTAGTCTATCACCATGCTAGAGATATTCTTGGAGTTATCTTTCTATATTGTAACAACATGAGAGCAACTTGCCTTACCGCCAACCCAACCTCGATCACATGCACGAACAAAACATATTGAATTTGATTACTATTGTTTCCATAACAATTTAGTTTCATTTATTCTTGATGTTGAACTTTCTTAGTATATAAATTAAATAATTAAATCCACCTATGACTATCAATTTAAATTTTTGGGACAAATAATAATTTAACGTCATTTGAAAGACGAGGTCTTAAGTTTGATCACTGACTCCACACTGCTGATTAAAAATTAATATTTTCCATGTCAGGCCTACTAATTAAACAGGTGCCTAGCACATGAGAGGAAGTCTTATTGTTTCGTGCACTTGGCTCTCTAAAACCAACAACTACAAAATTTCTAATTTGTAAACTAGTTCCCAATCACCCTTTATACACATAAATAACATTACTTGCACACATTCTTGAAGAATGTCATGAGAAATTTCAAAAAGCCCTGAAGATGTTATTAGATGAATAGAGTCCTCTCCATTTCAAGTGAAACTCGTTTTGTTTTTTAAAACATGGCATATCATTTATGTAGTAGCAATCTTTCAATTAGGGGTATGAACATGAGAAAGAGAAAGTGCAAGAGTAACAGAAAGGCAATGGCCACTAACTCAACCCTACCAGCCTCCATGCCAATAGGGTCATCAACTAAGGCTTTGGTGGCTACAAGAGCTCCGACTCAAGTAAAATATGAAATTATGTCTCTACTCAAAGAGAATGAAGTGTTAATGGTTGAGAAAGACTTCCATATAACTATTTTCTTGAAAGGTTTATGATAGGTCAAATATTCCCCCAAGGGAATTAGACCGAATCTCACTACATTAGGGTCGTAAGCCAAATTTCACAATCGCAACTGCCATAACACATGAGTACAGAATTCAAATCCATCAATCATTAATAAGGATTTAATGACATAACGGACAATGTGGGAAATTAATGGCCATCCAATACAATACTCAACCAACCCGTATAAATAGGGACTAAGGTACCTACTAAAGGATGACAACTGAATACAAAAACAAATAGAAGATACACTTTTCTATCATTGACTTAAGCATCAAAGGTGTCCCTCACCACAGTGAGCCACTTTCCCTTCTATAGTTGCAGCTAGCTAAGGATTGTTTTCGGGAAATACAAAACATGTCCATAACAGTTGGCATCGTCTGAAAGTTCAACATGCTTTTCGTTTGTTTGCAACAACACGATCCCAAGCAACCTGTGACCATGAAACAACGACAACAAGCAAACAGTCGAACTTAGGATGGAGGGAAGATTCTCATAAATGGAAGAAAGACTGAGGAAGATGACCTTAGAGATGGAGACTCAAACAAGAAAATGAAGCTCTAAGCCAAAGATGTGCAGGCTCCAGAAAAGACGTTGCACCAAGCCACAACAAGCGAAACAAGGTGGAGTCACAAAGTGTGGGTAGAGCAGCCTTTGACGACAAGGAGAAGAGGAAACTGCACCACGACCTACACAACCTCATGGAAAAGTATGAGGAGATGGTTAAGAGAATAGGCACATCCTTGTCTGTCGATCGTCTACTCAACCACACAGATATGCCCTACAGCACAGGTGCTACTCCCACCTAAATTCAAAGTTTCGCAAATCGAACTATACAATGGGTCTAAGGGTCGCCACTCCCACCTAAATTTAAAGTTTCGCAGATTGAGTTGTACGATGGATCCAAGGATCTTGTCGAACACTTGGAGATGTTCAAATCCCACATGACCCTCAATGGTTTCCTCGGGGAAATCACATGTCAAGCTTTCCACTTAATTCTAAAAGGAGCAATGAGAGGGTGGTCTGGAGCTTTACAACCAGGCTCCATAGATAGTTTTGAGGAGCTGGGCAGAGAATTCTTGACTCAGTTCATGACTCAGGCAACCAACTGCATACCTCCTGACTGTCAAGTAATAGGAGGATGAGAGTTTGAAGGCCTGTCTTGCAAGGTTCAAAGAGCACATGACGGTAGATGATCAAGATGACAAGATCACTCTGACAACACTTTTAGGAGGCGTATGGCCTATAAACCCCATTCATGGTAGAATTGACGAGAAATACTCCAATGATATTACGAGAATTGATGGACATGGCGGTTGACATTAGTAATGCCGAGGATACTCTCAAGGCCTTAATTGACCCAAGAATGTCCTAGTTGGAGCAAGCATAGTGTATATTGAAAGAAACAAGCAACGAAAAGATTCGAGAAAAGAATGAGAAGACAAGGAAGAGACTGTACAACAAAAGGAGAACGATATATTTGAGTTTGAATGTTCAGATAGGAAGTAAGGAATTTGTATGAAGCGCTGGAAACCAAGGCAAAAGAACTTGCGGCTTTTGCACCTACTACAACATGGAATGGCACTGGACGAAAGATTGCCACTTCCTAAAACGGAGGATAGAGGCAATGCGGGAGAATGGGGAGCTGGAGTAATTGGTCGCCCAACATTCCTCACCATTAAGACAGTCATTGGACAGAGGGCAAGAACAGACCTAGAGTTCCTGCAATAGTGGAACCCCGAAGTGGATAAGGACAATGCGAGGGAATCCCAAGGGCGTCCTCACCAAAGTCCCAACAGAAATGACATGCCCCTTGGTGAGATCCAAACAATAGTGGCAAGATTTGTCAGGGGCAATTCAACCTCTTCCAATAGGAAGGCACAAGCTCAGAAGGCCAGATACGGAGAAGTTTTCGCTGTGGAGAGACCACCAAAACAAGCAAAGGATCATAAGACAATCGCCATATCCTTCAGTGGCAAAAATTGCAAAGTAGTCCAGTACCCACATGATAATGCACTAGTAGTGACGTTGCTGGTAACCAATTACACCACCCAGAGAATACTAATCAACAATAGAAGTTCAGTTGACAATAGACAACAATTAAAGCAACTCTTGATCTAACACAAGGACGTGTTCACTTGGAACCATGAAGATATGTCCAAAATTGACAATGAAGTCATCGAACATCGCCTCTGTGTAAACCCCGAGGCACAAATTAGGGCATAAATGATGGAGCTTTAGTATAGAAAAGTACACGGGGATAGCAAAAGCAGTGGACACGAAATACTTTAGGTATAAAATAATTTAACAAAAATAAATTTACAAACTGAAATGTCTTAATGTGTTACAACAGATTGTAAATTAGCTACTTTATTTTATAGTAGATTTAACATATCACATAAAATCAAGTCAATTTATAAGTTTTTTTTTTAATAAAATCTTTTTGTGAGTGTAATATTTATTGATCCACAAACTGGGTCCATCATAAGGAGAATTTGTTATCGCCACAAAGCTTCATTTTTATCAAATGGATTGTCAATACATAGTTAAGAGCATAAACAAAACGTCCCAATATCATCAAGCTTGTCTTTCAGCTTGCTGAAATAGTTTGCAGCAACTAGTTGGAAACTTATAAATCATATATAAGTTTGTTATAGAGTTATATATTATGGAGTCTATTTCATATATATATGTCTTTTTTTTCTAGTTGAAATCACTGTTCTCAATTTAGTACTGTACCGGCCGATAGGGCCGATATTTGTCGTACCAGGTACCATATACATTTTGTACCAGCCGGTATCGGCCTCAATTTCGGCCTGTACCGACCTATATTTCAGCCTGTACCGGCCGATATTTTTTTACTCTCAATTCAGACTAGACTATTTATAATTTATATATAATTTATTCATATATAGACTATTATTTTGAAATATAATTTATTCATATATCGACTATCCTGAAATGGTACACGAAACGGTACAGGTACCGAAATATTTCGTTCCAGTGCCTTGACTGGTACGACTTCTGATACGGTATTCAAAATATTGGTTGAAACTCTTAAATTTAATCAAATCTTTCAAAATAAATAATAGTTGCAGTCATGAGTGTGCAAGCTGCAATCATTATGAAAAAAAGTAAATAAATATAAAACCCTCATGAAAAGAAATTAATTTTTTAATAATAGACCTCACTCTTTTTCAAAGTGACTACACAATACTTGCGCATTTCACGACTACATGTAGAATTATTCATCTTTCAATAGATTCTTTTTTAGGAGACATCAACAGAATGTTTGCAGGTATATAGGAACTACAGTTGACACATCCTCAAACAATAATCGGTATGTATTACAGTAAACACATGTTCGGTTCTGATCACTTTCCAAGATCACCCAATTGTTTGATGAACTCATCCAAATTTGTATCTGAACTTCCTCCATTAACTGCACCTACGGCTGCAGCACTCAGCTCTTTGGCCAAAAGCCTCTCTGGCCTAGTCTCATCAACTGAGATGGCCAACAGCCGAGCCAACTCGGCTGACGTTGGAATGTTCTGAGTGCCCTCACAAGCTCTAATCGCAACCCCTAACTCATCCACCAACAACTTTGCGTTCGAGTACTGGTCCGCACCCATTGGCCATGTCAACATCACAACTCCCGCAGCAATCCCCTCCAGCACCGAGTTCCACCCGCAGTGAGTCACGAACACACCCACGGCTCGGTGGCTCAGTATTGTGACCTGCGGCGCCCATCCCCTTATAACAAATCCTCTGCCCTCCATGCGATCTTCGAACCCATCAGGAATCACGCCATGATCAGCATTCACCTGCTGCTGCTCGTCTTTGCGAGGCACCCTCACGCACAAAACAAATTGGACACTGCTTTGCTCTAACGCAGCAGTAAGCACATCCATCTGCCTTTGGGTCAACACCGCACGGCTACCGAAGCAAACATAGACAACCGAGTTGTCTGGACGAGCATCCAGCCAATTCATTAGCTCTTGGCACGGTACAGAGCTTACTCCACCTCTAACAATGTATTCCGGTAAATCACCGTTCTCAGGAGGCAATACGGGTCCTACGGCCCACACACGATCATTTCCGAGTTCTTTCTCCAGATGCGTAAAGTAAACGCGCTCCAACTCCATGAACGAGTTGAACACCATCCCCCAACTCACCGTATTGGCCAGCATGTCGTTTCTAGAAAATTCCAAATCCGAGTCCTCTTTTATGCTTTTATAATGTGCGGGAATCTGCCACCATGGGAATGCTGGGGAGTTCGGAATTTTTGGAAACGAAACTTGGAAATTGATATCCTGATCTGGATCAGCGTTTTCGGGTGGATCGCGACACATAGAGAGAGCAAACGACATCGAAAAGGCACCAGAAGGTGAGAAGACTAACCGTGGAACGCCGAGCTCGCACGCAAGATCTCGGGTCCAGCCGAGAAAGAAATCGGAGATAATAGCAACAGGAGGCGAGGAATGAGATCGGAACCATTGGAGGAGGATAGGATAGTGAAGGTCACGTAACGCGCGCATGGTAACAAGGAGCCTCTTCTGCGGAGGAGCTGTAATATCAGGGGATGGGAGAACCAAGTGTTTAAGAGAAGACGGGTGTGTGGAGATGTAAGGTTGAAGAAGAGGAAGGTTAGAGGTGGTGACAAAAACGGTGACAGTGAGGCCGCGGGTGAGCAGGCGATGGGCGAGGTCGAGCAAAGGTATAATATGGCCTGAGGTTGGGTACGGATAAGCGGCGATGTGCACGCCATTGGTAGACATGATTGAGATCGAAACTTTGGGGTGGCTATTCGGTACTGGGCAATGGCTCTAAACCCTGAGAAGCTTGTGCTGCTTATATATAAAACTGTTAAAAAGATGATATCAAATCACTTTCATTTAATTTTTATATTATTTAAGATATCTATTTTATACGTAATTTTTTTATAAATAAAAATATATATTTTGTAAGAATAAATATAGATAGAAATCACTATTGGGAGCATTTATTTTGTATACATGATGTGGTATCATTTAGACCACACATCTCCCCAAGTGAGTGTTAAAAACAATCAACTAGAAACAGCTATACAGTAAATGCAAAATGTACACTACTACAATAGCTTCTCTATAGTATTACTCTTATTTTATATTTTTTTTTTTAAAAAAAAAAGAAAAGCAGAAGAGTCGGTGGGATTACTCAACTTGCTGCCAGTGATAGCAAATTTCTTGGTTTCGATCTGCTGTCTCCGGAGGTTTGACTACTCAATGCTTTTTGATATATGTTCTCACTTGCTTTGCGTCATGAATGACGTCTTTACATTCACAGCCAATCTTTCAATAGCTAATTTGTCTTTTTTTTTTTGTTCGGCTGAGTTACTGAATTTGTTTTAGTGGGCTGTATTTGTGATCTGTCAATATTTTATCAGCTTTATTTGCCTTAGTCTGGCCGAGGGCCATATCCGTTGCTGTCCAATTAGGAGTCCCTTCCAGTATATATACGGGAGGTAGTCGTTTGTGGGAGTATCCTGGAACCTTGAAGAACTTTTTTGATTTCTTGGAGGTTGGGTACCTCGAATACCTTGTATAATTACAGCATATATGAAGTAGTTTTCATTTCCATTTCTATTGCTTTCATCGATTTACATGTATCCATTACGATTAGTTCTATTCAAACTGTGGGGTATATAACAAAATTAAACAGTATTTCCTGATCACAATGATAGGTAGGTTCTCTCTTTTCTTTTTGCTTGGCTAGAATTTGTGTCCATCGTGGAAACCTTCCATCATGGAAAAGGCATCTTTTTAAACATCATCAAAGAGAATAAAGTTCATATTGCACGGCTGTCATTTAGCATATTTGAAAACAAGGTAACACGGAAGAAGATGAAGTTTATATTGGGTCGGTGTGACAAAGTTCGGATTGACCTTTAGCTCTTTGAGTTTTGTTTGGATCCCGAGAAAATAAATTTTAAAATGATAGGAATTTAAAAGGTGTACTCTTATTGACGTGTTGAGAATTGTTGTAATATAACAAGGAAACGAATGGGAGATGGAATGAAGGTTGCCTTAATGAAAATGATATGCGCCTGGAAGGTGTTTGTGAAAAAGACTCAGAGAGTCAAAAACTTGTATTGATAATAGGGTTATTCAAGGGAATCTCTAAACCTCCATAAAATCAGACTTCATACAATATTTTTCAGGTACTAGACAACAACTGCTTGCAAAGTTTCTTGAATAACTGAAGGCATCACCTTGCATCTTTCTCTCCAAGGCAGCCACATCATCCTCATCATCATCATTGTCACCAAATTCTTTTATAGCTCTCATCTTCAGGTCAACTGAATCCAACATAGATAGTTGCTCTTCAGATTTATCTCAGTGCCGGTACAAGAATTTCTGCCAATTTGTGAACTAGAATTGTCTCCAACGGAACTTTTGTCTTTCCTTTTTTATTTTTTTATTTTCATTATGCTCAAGAACAGAATTTAACTCTGTGGCAGCTGCCTTGAATTGACGAGACAATTTCATGAAATCTAGATCTTGTTCCACTTGCTCCATCTCCCTTTTTTTATTCTTTTTCAAGTGCAGCTATCCATGCGTTATAAAGAGTTCCTCTGGTGCTAAGTTTTTGGACACTGAATCTGCACCAAGCTTAAGGATAACTAAGTATGTGACTATCCCACTCGGCTTCTCCACATGTTCTTTTCCCCTTCCTCTATCAAAGGGCTACAAGTCACGCCCTTCTATCAAATGATATCCACCAAATTTTAATAGTTTTATCCCATACCACTCAAAAGCAGCCTTAATTGGCAATATATCAAATAGTTGAGGTTCCTTATTCTGTAATAACCCGCTCCTTTTGTCCCACGAGTTATGCAAATTCCGAGGAGAGAATTTATTATAAGGAGGGGAGAATGTAACAACCTGCTCCTTTCTCTCTCGATTGGTCACGAGTCTCGTCTACGCGTTTTAAATATTGAAGCCGTGTTTTAAATATAGTGGTTGATTTTTAAAGTACGCCAAGTGTTTTAAAGCCCTTGAATATTTTAAATGCCATGGAAATATTTATATGGGGTATTCCCAGTATTATTGAACCAAACTTGATTTTAAGTAAGGCAATTATAATATTTTTGAAGAGTTTCAAAAATATTATAATTGCAGAAAATCATTTTATTAACATAATTTTAGTTATTTAAAATATTATGGGATTTAAATTAGGTTGAAAACTCTAATTAATTAGATAGCTTTATTCTCTTAAAACTAATTATCAAACTTCATCATTTAATGAATGATTAAAGATTAAATTTTACAAGCTAAAGTTTAGTTTAAATTATATTCTATCCTAATTCCTCTCAGTATTTTCAATTAAGTTAGTATTTATGCATTTTCAAATCTATATTTAAAGCTTATCATTAGGTCGTTTTGAAGATCCCGAGGTAAAGGGTTAGGATTAAAACCCTAGCTCTCTCCCTTTCCCTCTCTCTCCTCCCTCCTTCAGCTCACGTAGGCAGTAGCCCTTTCCTTCACCCGATTCCCTCTCTTAGCTCACCCAACCCCATGCTACCGCTACAGCCATGTCGCCGGCCACTAGCACACCTCCATCCATCATCGGCGACCACCCCACCGTCGAGGCCCCTCAAGACAGCTCCCTCTCCACCATGCGAGCCTTTCTCTCTCTCCACTTTGTTTCTCCCTATATCTCTTCCCACCACCACCGTCGTCAGCCTCCAGCACCACCGTCGAGTACCACCGAGCCCCTTGACCTTCCCCTCTAGGCACCTTCAAGCCTCCTTGGCAATCCCAAGAGCAACCCCTCTCTCAACCCGAAATGGGTCTCAATGCACGAGTTTCTCCCCTAGTGCTGTCATACATCGCCTCTTACACCATCGCACCACCACCATCAGCTTCCTCTCTCATCGGCAACCTCCCCCTAACCTCCCCATTCCCCGCTGAAGCCCCCATCACCCACACCCTCTCTCACTCTCTCACGGGTCCTCCATGACCACGGCCAGATCTGCCGCCATGCGCCACCCACTGCCTCTTCAAGCCACCACCGAGCTCCACCAACCCCCAGCACCTCCTCCCTCCCTCACACAGCCCACGGTAGCCCAAAATGGCCCCTAGCCTCTCATGGCTCCTCCACCTCACAAGCTTAGATTCGCCGTAGAACCGCCATGAACCGCCACCCTAACTAGCAAGAGGCCACCATGAGTCTCCCTTGGCCATCCCTAGCCCATCCCAAAGCCCAAACCGCTACTTTACATGTTGAACATCCACCATACATGGTGAACAGCCACTGTACGTGGCTGACAGTCACTGTACACGGCTTTAGCCACCATGTATGGCCCTTCTTTAGCCACACATGAACTCCCCACCATGTTGGTCACCCTCGCACAACCTAGATCCACTTGCTAGAACTCTAAATCCGGTCTCTGAAATAGCCATGTTCCAAGGTCACGGCAGTGGCCACTATCGCCCAAGTTAGTGGCTTCCGACGCCATTGGCCATGCCGAACAACAAGCAATGCACGGGTTATCCCGACGATGTTATAACTTTCTTTTCCTTTCCCTCATTATTTATGCAAAGTTGGTTGGTTGGTTGTGGACTATGTTGTATTGTAGATTGTGCTGTGAAGTGTGATTGTGAAGTATATGTTGTAATGGTGATGTGGCGTTGTATGGATTGGGAAGAGCACACATGGAGTATACTCATGTCATAGTATGGATTGGAGGGAGTACACGTGGAATGTACTCCATGTGGTGAGGTAATGCACCGTATGGTGTGTACTATAGCAGTGATGTGTAGAGTAGCGTGGATTAAAGGGAGTACACATGAAGTGTACTCTATGTGGCATAGTATGATGTGAAGGGAGTACGCGTGGTGTGTATTCCGTGTGGTGAAGTTGTGATACACCAGATGGCGTGTCGTAAAGGGTTGGATGGTTGCGTAGTTGAGAAGGGTGGAGTTTGATGTGGAGTGTCAGGAACTGTGAAACAATGTCCCGAAGTAGCTGTGATGTGACTTGTAGTCTGAGGTGACAGGTGTCACCGTGTAGTTGAGTTATGGCTGGGAGTATGCGTGAAATGATGGAGTGGTGTAGCAGTGACGTAGTGGGAGCATATGGCTAAGTAAGAAGTCGGCTTGTGATGAGTGAGGAGTTGGTGTAGAAGTAAAGTAGTGAGATGCCAGGTGACGTGGCAAGGTCACGATGTGGCAAGAGTACGTGAGGCACCGTACTTGTGATGAGTTAGGAGTTGTAATGACCCGATTTTATATTTTATTTTTTTAGGAATAAATTACGAATAATTTTGTTAAACTCAATAAATGAGTTAAAGCCCATTAGAGAATTTATTGTATATATATATATATTTTTAAATTAAGGCTCCATTATTATTATTATTATTTTCTCTCCAAGCTCATGAGTCCTTTTTATAATAAAACTCCTCCCTACCATATTTTTCTTCTATGAATTTCAAACAATTCACTCATGCACATTCACGTCTCTTCTTATCTAGGGTTTTCTTTTAGATTTTCAATCATATATATATATATATATATATATATATATACACACATTTCACTCACCAAAAACTGCAAGCCGCAAATCCTCCACCGTGAATCTTCCTCTCACGCATCAAACCTATGCATGCACGGCTTCATTGCATCCGTTTCCTCCGCATGCACATCTAGTCATGTCACTCGTTGCACGTCTCTTTCCCTAGGTTTTATTTTGAACGTTCTTTATCATCGTTCTCTATCACCTATATATATATATATGTATATATGTATATACATTTAATCTCCTCAACGTCGCTGCTAGCCCACACCCCGTAAGCCACGAACACATAACCTCCACCAGCTCCCCTCAGTTCGTCCAGCAGACCACCCAAGACCTCCTTCGTGATGCCCACCGAAAGCCACGGCCATAGTCCCATGTTTAGTTCTGCATCGCAGCTACCCCAGTTCACCACCTGTCCGCACTAATGTTTACCCACCAACACCCCTAGCTCACGTCTCCTCCGTCAACCACAGCACGAAGAACCACCAGTTTTCTCACACACAACAACCATCACAAGGCAAATAAAGTTTTTCCGCAGCCCACGTAAAAGGCGCAAACCACCGAAAGGTATAGAGAGGGTGCTTTGTTTTCACCATCGAAACTAGGGATTTTTATACCCCACTGTGAGCCAAAAACCACTGCACCTCACCAGCCCCTCCACCTCGTCGCCACCTATACAGAAAGGGCCGCCAGGCACCTCAAGCCACCCCAGACCGTCGCATGCCTCCTCTTCGTCTCACGGTAAGTTTCTGTTTTCCCCCACGCTGTGTCCTCCCTCTCTCGTTCACCTCATCCCTCTCACTTGGTCTCTCTCTCTCTCTCTCAGAGCTCTACCGCCGCACTCGCCACCCTCTCTCAGCCCCCACTTCATCACGTGCTTCTTCTCTCGATAAGGATATCGCACGGCTTGAGAAGAATACGCCTACTGTTAATATAAATCCCTAAGCCTTATGTCGGTTGCAATTACAGGGGTAGACTTTTATTTTAATTACATATTTGTCCCTTAGTTATACGCCAAACAGCATACGTATTGAACTTATATTTTATGTTGAGTTTTAATGTTTACGTAGGCTCTTATCTACGGGTTAAGTCTTTTTGTTACAAAGATTAACAATTTAGAATAATTCAGTGTTAGGAAGATTTTAGGTGTAGAAAATATAGGATATTTTTTTAATAGTTTAGATTTTCAATAAAATCACATGTTTAATTAGAAATTTATGCAAAATACGTGTTTATTTTATAGGCAACCGATTACGTGCCGAAAATAGTGGATTAACGCTGCAAGGTAAGTAGCGTGATCATACCCTTACATGTATGTACGGTAAATTGCTTTTTTTTTTTTTTTTTTTTTTTTTTTTTTATAAAAAATATTATGCATGTATGCTTTTCATTGGAAGCCCCTTTTTACGTACCTAAATCATGATTTTATGTGAGAGTTATTGTAACGCCCCAAACCCGGGTGACTTGGAGAATTACTACATGTGACTTATAAACACATTTCCCAACACAACTAAAATAAATCTCCAACAAAACTTTATTATCAAAACTCAAACTCAAGTCTTCTAAATAAACACCTTGAAAACTCCATAAAGCCATTATCGCAACAGAACAAAAATAAACTAAGGAGTCCACAATCTCCCGGTAGTCATAACAAACCAAACTGATAACTTAACGAGTCTACTAACCCAAGATAAAATTAAATCTAAGAGACATTAAATCTGAAGTACATCATAATTCCTTCTCTTAACATCCCTTCCTCAGCTTAATCATGCTCACCAAACTAAACCCGGTCCTCAGTTGGACTATCCACATCATCTGAAAATATTATGAAGAAAGGGGGTGAGTTATCAATAACTCAGTAAACAGGAGACATATGCTAGCGTGCAAACATGAGCATTTACAAAGTACGATATGCAGAACAAAATATTTTATAGAGTTATCATGTAGAACAAAAACATATTTTCCAAAGGTAACAGAGCGATGGTTTTATGACAAGTAAAACCCGTAATATTTTGGCATAACATAAACTGAGTATCATCATCACATCAAAACAGAGTATCACATAGAGCAGAGATAATGTTTCACCCCCGTGGTAGGGTTGTGCTAACCCCGGTGGCCAAACCAGGCAGAGACAGAGATGAATCTTTCCTTTATTCTTCTCGGAGCCCCGAGTGTGTACACAGAAAAGACCACAATAAAACCACTTTGTTTCTAAAGTGGGTGCACTCAGAGACAAAGAATTTGGTACCAACCCAAACAGAGCAGAGCAAAGCAGAGACAGAGTCAGATACAAAAACTAGTACACCATGCCAAAGGTTTGCAGATGTTATATCAAAATAATACAGAGTATCAAAACAGAATCCGACTGTTTACACACACTGAAAAACAAAAGCCAGAAAATCTTTCTAAATGAATGCACAGTTTTTTAGATTTTCAATATTGCTCCTTTTTCAGATTTCAGAAACCATATGACGGAAATTAGCTCATGTCTACACAATGCATGTCAGAAAGTATTTTTCCTTTTTCACACAGATTTCATGAATAATGCAATTAAGAAACCGAGGTTGATCTTTGTTTTCCCAAGTTCCCATTACATCACAAAATATGCAAGTTTTCAGAAAGTCAACCTCAGTCTTATTAACTTGTATAAAACCTAACATAGGAACCCCGCTTACCTGACTCCTGCAGCGTATTATCTATGTCTTGAATTCGAACTCTAAGAATCTCGTCACCTATCGATAGAAAAATATATACACTGAGTATTAAACGACAATTGACATAACGCCCATCTAATAATTAAAACCCACAATCCCAACCCATAATATAGCAAAAACAACTCACTAATACGACCATATAGTAATCTGGACAGCCCGCATTTCAACCCAAAATACCATATTCTAATTTTAATATTTACCAAAACACCCACCAAAGTCAACGTCAAATGCAAATAACCAAAATATCAACCCCACTTCAATGGCCCCTAACTCCAAGCAATCATCACAACTCAACCAAAACAACAACAATATAACTCCAAATAATTTAACCTCCAGTTTAAAAGGTCGTATAAAACCCGAACAGTACAAAAACAGCCCCTACTCAACTCCGAGTACCCATTTGGTTTACTGCACAACCAACCCAAATGACTCAAAACTCCAAGACCATTCCAACACAAAGTGGTTGCTTACACACAAAAAAAAAAAAAAAAAAATGCTTGAGAACTCACGTTCTACACTTTCAAATATTTCATTGAAGTGAAAAAAAAAAACTGACTTGAAGTGAAAGTGTGTGTGCGTGCGTATGAGATCGAGAACGAGGATGGCTTACCAGCGAAAATAGATTCTCCCGAAATGGCTTCACTGGTTACACGAAAAGCCTAAACTGAAGACCCACGAACCAGAAATCACAAGCAACAACAAAATTCTACAAGTGATGAAACAGAGAGGGTCAGCTGAGAGGTTAAATTCAGGGTCTAACATGAAGAATAAAAGAGAGAAAAAAAAAATCCAACTACAGAAAACAGAGGATGAAATGAAGAAAAAAAACTAAAATATAATAAAGTAAAATAACAAAGAAAGGCGTCGACTTGAGAGGAAGGGAGATACCTGAAGATGAAGACGCTGCGCAAGAGAGGGAGAGAGACGAGCTTGAAGAGAGAAACACTAATCTGCCGTGATGAAGGAACGCGAGAGAGAGACGTCGACTACGAGAGAAAAACCGAAAGTGAGGGAAAAGGAAAATGGAGGAAATTTAGGGCATGGGATTTAGAACCACAAAACAAACGCAACAAAGAGAAGAGAGGAATTCGGGAAGGTGAGTGGGTTACGGGAAGGAGAGGGACACGGTGGAAAAATAGAGGAAAAAGAAACCGAAAGAGGGAAAGAAGGAATCGGGGAAGGGAAAAGAAAAGAAAGAAGAAAACTTACCCTTCCAAAATGGCGCCATTCCAAAAATCATCCAAGAAAAGGCTGGGCCTCTTGCGCACTGGTCCAAACTCACAGACTGGGCCTTACAGTTATTTCATAAAATTATTTATGAAATGCATGCTTTTATGTGAGAGATTATTTCATAAAATTATTTATAAAATGAATGATTTTATGTGAGAGTTATTTTATAAAATTATTTATGAAATGCATGATTTTATGTGAGAGTTATGTATAAAATTATTTATGAAAAGTCATGATTTTATGGGAGAAAACATGTATCACAATATTTATGAAAAAATACGATTTCATTTGAAATCTATGATACGATATGACAACTATGTATGTGATTTCTTTTGAAATCTATGAAATGACAAGTATGCAAGTATGATTATGATAAAATATGTAACGACCTATGTTATGATATGAAGACGGTACCTATGTTATGGGCATATTGCATTGCCAGGTCGTGCATGCTGGTAGTGCACCTAGTATGTCTTCCTTATGTATGGATTCCATAACTCGCGGCCACGGACGAAATTGGAATCTACTTAGATTCACTAACCCTAATTCACGGGGGTCAATAATGGGTAACGACCTATGATAAGTGAAAGATAAGTCCATGTTCATGTTCATATTAATTACATATGTATTTGTGAGTATGCACGTTTTTCAAGAAACCTTATGTTTATTATGTTTACTGTATGATGTGTTGCTTATTGAGTATTCAACTCATTTTAGTTTGTTTTTATGTTTTTAAACTACCCTAGGTGATGACATTTATGAGGATAAAACTGCAGGACAGGACTTGACCCTAGGAGGCGAGGTAGAGGCATAGACAGATTATGCTATGATTATTTCTATGGTGTAAAGCTTAAATAAATTATTTTGATAAACACATGAGACTTCCGTAATTTTTTAAAATAAGTGCTTCCGCAGACTCTATTTTAGATTTTCAGTATTTATTAAAGTTGTTTTATTGATGGAAACTTTCGCATCTGGCTCGTTGCTAAAAAGAAAAAGTTTTTAAGTTCAAATTTAGTAGTAGCACATTGGCTCCCCGAAGATTCTAAAATGCCTTTCTGGGAAGCGGGGTGTTACAGGAGTTGACATATAAGTGACGTGGCGGGATGTCAAGCCACGTGACAAGGTCACGGTGTAGCTTACGAGTAGTCTTGAGCTGACGTGACCTAAGGTGTAGTTGTGAATGGAGTCTTGTCGTGCCAAGTGTTGGGATGAACTTGTTATGGGATGGGAAGTAGGAAGAGTCCTGCCAACCGAATAAGAGAAGGTTGGTATCGGACTATGATGCTTGTTTACACAAGCAGGTGGTAAACGTGTTATATGATGATCTTAGGTGATAACAAGGTAGGGTACATATGTAATCTGGTGAGACGTGTGTCAGATGGATTTACCATATGTAATGGGTAATCTTTCCTAAGCATAGGTACACGATGTTTGAGCCTTAAAGTTGACTTAGAGTAGTGAGATATGCATGGAAGAGGATGATGATGATGAGTGGATTCACGAAGGTTTTAGCATAGTAAAGGACACGTAAGAGCCCAGGGATAAAGGTGAGTGTTCCAAGTGAAGTGCAGTTCTATTTCTAAGTTTAGTTACTTATGCACTATATAGAGAATGATGCTAAGGTTATGTGTATGCATGTAAGTTGTCATTTGATACGCACATGGATGGATTTCATGATATGAGAATAGCATGGAGTTTAGGTAAGTATTATGTTTATACTCTTCTAGAGTTTTCTAAACAATATGAAAATGAAAAATGAAATACTTTTCCTTTACGACGCGTTACGAAATGACATGAACAACGTTTTACGAAAGCATGCTAAGTATAAGTGTTCAAATGTATATGTATGTAATGGTCCTTCTTGGCAACCCCTTTTTATGTAACCCAAGTATTAAGTGTGTGGATATGAATGGATGACTATACGTAGTATGTATTGTATGTATTTTCATGAAATGAGATGTGAGGCTTATGCCTTATGCTTTTAAATGATGTTTTAAAAAGGATGCCTTGAACTGGTGTTTCAAATGATGCCTTGAAAGATGATATTTAAGCTCATGCTTTTAAATGACAATTTCTATGAATGAACTGTTAACTGAAAGGAAATGATTGAAATGAATGAATGAACGAAAGGACTGAATGAATGAATGTTTTAATATATGAAAATACGTAACGACTATGACTGAATGAATGGGTACCAAAGGAATGGGCAGCTTGTAATGCCGGGTAAGTAGTACTGGTAGTGCACTTAGTGCTGCCCCTTGACTAAAAGAGATTCCCAAACTGTGGCCATGGGTAGAATCTAGGTCCAAAGAAATACCGCTAACCCTCACAAACGGGGCTTAACAGTGTGCACCGGCCAAACAAAAGTGATAAGAGAATGTATGTATGCATTGAGTTCTTTAAGAAATGAAGACACGTGGTGTGAAAAATGTTTTATGAAAAGAAAAACCCTTTTAAGGAAAACCCCACCTCTTAATGTTTTAAACGAATGTATGTCTTGTGTACGTATAGTAAGTATAGAGTGATGAATGCATGAATGAAAACCTATGTTAGTATAGTTTTACTGTATGAAGTAATGCTTACTAAGTATTCGACTCATTTTAGTTTTTTTGTATGCCCCTCCCCTTTCAGGAACTAAATGAGTAGAACGCGTCAGGATAGACACGACCCAAGGGGAAGAGCATGGAAGTCTAGGTTTGAGAGTTTTAAATGTATGAGAGCCTTTTTATTTTAAGTTTGATGTTTTCCGTTGTAAACCTCTTTTATTCTCAAACATGTTTTATTTTATAACATAGAGTCTTACACCCTGGGTATGGAAGTAAAAATTTTTAAAGGGATCAGTAATTCCCGTCTCCTTTTCTCTAAAAGTATTTTCTTAATGTCTCACCACAAGGACGGGCATTACATATTCTCTCATTCAACAACCAACAAACCAACACTAGCTATACTAATGGTCTTAAACTCAAGAAGGTCGAGCAAATTCTCACATTTATATATGAGGAGATTAGGCTCACAACTCCCTAAAATTTGGATTAGATTATGCAAGGATGCATGGATAGCTTCCCTTTGGCCAATAATGGATCCATTGAGATTCCCATTCATTCCGTCAGAACAAGAAAGGGAAGGGGCTTTTTTATTGACTCCCATTTTCAAACTAGTAACCCCCAATTTGAATGTTGTTGATTTCTATCTTTCTACTATCTTAGCAGGGGCTGTATCAAACTGTGTGTCAATAAGAGATTGGGGAGTTCGCTTACCTTTATGTGTAAACAGAAATGGCTGGCACTGCTCTATGTCCCCCTCATGATCTCCAATGTCAAGCCTTTGCTTAAAGATTCGCCTACCAATCTGCACCAACCTTTGCCTAAAAGTTCTGACCATGTATCAATGAAGAAATGACTCAAGTATTGTAGTTTGCCACATATGTAGTGTGTATAGCACATACTGAAGTTGTCTGTATGATATGTAGCAGAAAGCTTGTGCACAAGAACAGGGTTGTTTGGATTAAGAAACACTCCCAATCCATCTCATCTCATCTCATCTCATCATTATAATTTTCACAAATTTCCATACAAAATACAATAAACAATTCAACTTTTTCAAATTTCAATTCAACTTTTTCAAATCTCAAAACAATAATAATATTAAAAAATAATATTCTAACAATATTTTATTCAACTTTCAACTTTCATATAAAACCATCTCATCTCATCTCACTATCCAAACAACCTCTAAGAAGTTGCTTGATTTGGAGTGTGTTAGGCACATTCTATGTATATATGTTGGTACTATTGACTCACGTGTATGTAGAAGAAAGCATTTTAGAACATCCTTTTGTACATATGTAGCTTTCTCTATTTAAATGAAACTTCTATAATTTTAATTATTTGATATAGATCTGTGTACAATCTTAGATTTTTTTTCTACTAGGCATATGTGCATAATGATTGATACTTGGTAGTTATGTTTAGGTTAAGTATTCTACTTATTGATTGTAAAACAAATGTTATGGCCCAAGTTTTGTCTAGGCTTGGCCCTTAGAATTTGTTCTAGGTTGCCATAACATTTTAGAAGCCTTAGTTACTTTGGAAGGCCTTACAACCTTTGATGTAGTAACTTAAGCCCAAGAAAAGAGTGGCCGTAGTTTACTTTCAAATTTCAGCCTTATTGGGAAACTTAGGTCCAATGGTTTAGGCCCAGGATCCAATTCTAAGTTGCTAGTGTTATGTGTCTTGAGAATGTTATACCTTGAACCTAGTCTTGAAAGTGGGTTAAGGGGAAAAGAGAGGTGTAGAAAAGCACCGAGATGGGCTTACACGCCTAGCCCATTGTTCTTTTGTCTAGAATTCAAGTTCTAAGGTAGGTTTCTTGGAAATGGGAGCCTAGGGAAGTGATATGGGGTTTTTTCTAGAAGTTTTGCATAGGAAATTGAAGGGAGGCCTTTGGGATTTCAAATTTTGCTAGCTTTTGCCATGTGTCAAGCATGCATCAAGTTTCTAGAAGATTTTTTGTGATGAGACTTCTGTATCAAGGACAAGTTTGCCCTTAGGGTTTTGGCTAGCATACTCTCAAGCATTCTATTCACTCGCCACTTGTCACTTGTCACTTAGTACATTTTAGACCAATGGTATGTGAAAGGTCATCTAGGGAATGAATATTGGGAAGATGAAGCAACACCTTGGGAAAGGAAAAATGGAGAGGACGGTTAGGGCTATGGCACACGCCCAATGCCACTTGTCTTCCATGCCAAGAGGTACTTGTTGGGAATAGAAAAAGACATGCATGGTTTGACCAAGTTACCCCTTGAAAAGATATTTACTTGTTTAAGGAAAGGAATGACATAAGAGGGAAAAAGGGATTTTCAGCCAAGGAGAGAAGTCCGACACGCCACCTCCCAAGAATGTCCCTTCCCAATGCAATCTAAGTAGAGAACTCTAAAAGGCTTTTCGGTTTTAGAGAGAGGGAGAAGAAGAAACATTGCCACTTTGTAAGGGTTTTGATACAAACAAAGAGGGAAGTGAAGGGTCTCATATATAAAGAGAAGGGTTCACGCCTAGGAGGCTTTTCCCATGCCATTTTTCAGATTTTGCATGAGTTTTCATTCTCTCCACACAATTCTCCCATGTTCCTTTGAAAGCTCTCTCATTTTCTTGTGTTTTCTCTCCAACCAAACAAGGAGGATCATTGCAAGAGAAGGATTTCGGCACTACCCAAGGATTAGCAAGGTAAGGATCGGTTTCTCCTAAGTCTTGCACATACACAAGTCTTTTCTCAATCCAAAAATGAGATTCAAATCTCATTAGACTTTGAGAAAGATAGAACACACACACACTTTCTACTATTTTCTTGGAAATAACCTAGGGTTTTTAAGAGAAACCCTTGAGGCCGAATAGTGAAGGGGAGTTCATCCTCCATGTTTTGACCATCACGTGTATTGTTGCCTAACTTAGGTTTTGTTTTACTTTATAAGTGAAATGAAGGGGTTTTAACCTAAAAACCTAGAAGCCGAATGGTTTAAGACCAAGTGATGCCCTAGAAACACACACACTCAAGAACATGAGATAGGGTTTTAGCTGCTGTTTCTAATATAGTATGTTCGGATTTACAGCTTCCTAGTATTCCTTTACGAGGATTTTGTAAGTATACACTCAACTTACTCTTGGTTAATATTCGTATATGATTATGTAAATCATTCCATGGTTTTTGATTGCTTTGTTTGCTATCTCTTGGTTGTTGGTTTGAATATGCTAATATGATCTTGAGTAACTCTAAGGAAGGAAATAAACCTCTGAGTAGGAAAACGAACACGGGTGGATCTACGTACTATGATGCCCCCAGATTCCGCTTGGGATCGGACGGACATCTGAAGCATTGGGACTTGCAACACATGGTTATCTGCCCCCATTCATGACATTTAAGATGCAATGTTCCTAACATACATCTAGCATTATACAATATTCGCATCAGATAACTTTTTTTGAGCAATACTATGCACCAAACTTATAATATCCCAAATAATTAAAACATAAACTATGCATACTTAAAACATCCCCGATTATAGCACGGGTCTCAGAAGACTGTAATCTCAAAACAACGGAGACTTGACTCCATAATTACACTGCCAAAATACACTATTGGGCTAGTTCGTTGAGTAACTCGCATAACTCGACTAATGATGCCAGAATACTATCCAAAGACCTAACTATGCAGGCTGCAAGCTCCGTGTTGCGTCTATATTGTCTAGTCAACCTCCTCTAGTCTGCCAGTGTCTGCTCCCTACTCTGATCCTGACACATCGCCTACCATTCGGGGAGAATGGTAGTTGGGACTACCACGGTGAGATTTGTAATCAGCAAATTAATAGGAAACTTCCACACAGGTTAATGATGCATGTATGGCAGTAAAAGCATGAATGCATAATCAAAGTCATAAGTAAGGATAACATAACTTGACATATAGCATGGCATAAATGACATAACTTGAACTGAAACTAAAACTTAGTTTAATGTGACATGGCATGTACGTGAACTTAAAACATATCATGGACTCACAATATAACATGAACGTGAATTTGAAGCATAACATGGACTTGAAATATAGCATGAACGTGAACATATATAATTTGAACATGAACTTGAACATAACATAAACCAGAGCACAACATAACATAAATGTGAACTTGAAACATAACGTGAACGTGAACATGACATAACATAACATGAACGTGAACTTGAACATAACATGAACATTAATATAACATGACATAAACATGAACTTGAAACATATTCTTATCTCATGTGGTCACCATGATTGAGTAATCTTATCTCATTGGGTTACCATGATTGATATGAACTTGAAACTTGACATGAATGTAAACTTGAACATAACATAACGTGAAACATAACTTGACCGTGCAATACATGAACTTGAAATCTTATTCAATAGATTTAATTAATAAAATGACCATACGAGTGCTACACGGGTCCCCTTGAGCTGTGTATCCCTGCCGATTACCGCATCACAACACAGGTGTCTATACCAGCTGTGAGTGTGTTAATACGTACTCCACAGTTGCTATGGCCCCACATATTTTACCTATCACAATTAATGTGTCTCATGTAGTGTATACTCCACAGTTGTTGTGGCCCCATGAATTGTTTGTACCACACTTATTGTGGACACACGTAACATAAAGTGTGGCTCCATCGACATTAGTGCCTGGCGCGCTTCGGCGACTAGCTAGTTAGGCTCCATTTGTAACCTATTGACTGTACTTCGTCAACCCAGGAAATTTCACACCTATTTAGACACTCCAACATGAACAAAAGAGTTTCACTAGGATATTACCCTATTCTAGTGCTGAGGGTTGAGATTAACATGAATAACTTAACTGGCATACATGACATTTTGTAACGTGACGTCACATGAATGTAAGATGACAGACATGACAAACTTTGAGACATAAATATAACAGACAACATTTCATAACATGGCATACATGTAACAGACAACATTTCATAACATAACATAACATGTAATAGACAAGATTTCATAACATGACATAACACGTGACAATGAATATTAAGTGACATGATATACATATAACAGATAGCATACGTAATGTGACATACTTGCAATAGATAGTAACATGAGACATAATATATTGTGTAATAGATAAATATTTCATGACAGAATAATTTGTGTAATAGATAAACATGGCATGACATTGCATATATAACAACATATGAGCATAAACTGTAGTTCTCTTACCCATCACACATACACAGTAAACTGATAGTAAGTTAAGAGTTAACTTAACTCGATCGCTGCATTCTACGAGAATAAAGTGCGAAACACGAGGAACTGTAAGAAGGTTTTCTAAAAGTTAGAAATTTAACTACTAATAATTAGAAAAGTAAACATGGACAACTTAAAGTAAAATTACCATTTTACCCTTTACATGTGAAAAAATGACCATTTTATCCCTAACTTTAGGATTTCACATCCTAACTTCAAAAATTACCAAAATTTACATTCCTCATGTAAATTTTTTCCTAGACTCAAATATCAACTCAGAAAAATTTAAAACAATTCACAACTATGTCAAACTTACAATGGCCGAAATATTCATAGGTCATTTCTCTTGATTTTGGTTGCAATTTCTTCTATCCTCAAAATCTATGATTAAACCAAAATTTTGTAACAAGGATCTTCCTATCCTAAGTTTAAAAATACACTTAAAATATCCATTAAGAAAAGCTAATCATCAACACCAAACTTTTTATAAAAAGACCCAAACTTTTTAACAAAAAGTAAACCCTTAAATCACAAGTTTTGACCTTAATAAAAACATCTCCAAGAATTCCAAAAAAATTAAATCTTACTTCTAACATATTCATAACATCATCCTAAGATCAAACATGCTTTAAATAATCAAACAAAAGTAACCAAAAATCACAAAACAATACTTGAAGTTTTTAGTTTTACACTTAGTCCAAAAACAGAAACTTTTCTCTCAACTAACTTTGATCAATATCTTGATCCATGCCTTAAAGACATGTGATCTTCAAACTAAAACATCTCATGGTTAAAAAATGTTTCCTAAAGAAGATCCAACTATTAAACTTAAAATCACGTCGCTAAAACTCAATAAAACATAGATCTAACCCAAAAACATCAAATCTTAGGCCTAACCAAAATCCTCTTGCATAGAAAAATCATATCTTTAAAACTAATATTAAATATCTTCAAAATAACATCATAACATGTATATAAGAGGTTTAGGATCATCATATAGAAATATCAAAGTCTTTGGAATAAAATCAAATCACGAAATATTCAAACTTTCCCAAAACAAAAACTGTGTTTCCACTTTCAGTTTTCAAGTTTCCAAATCTAAGGAAATCTATCATCTAAAGCTTTATCCATGTAACAAAACCTCAATGACCATTCATGAACATATGCTAAAAACACTCCATAAAATTTTCGGATCAAGATATGTCCAATAACTTGGTCAAAAATTTCAAAACATAACATAATCTCCAGTTTCACGCCCATAATGACCTTTCCATGGTTAAAAATACTTTTGACCAGTCAAATTAGCATGGAATGAGACTAATAAGATATCCACAGAAACTAAACTCAAATACGAACAACTTTTATGAAGGAGTCATCATGCAAACATACTTACAAAGAGTCAAAAATTGCCACGTAAAAAGACCCAGAAATCTATCTGAGAGAGCTATTTTGAGTTTCTCTCTAGGAACGGGTGAAGAAGTGATAAAATTGGGTGAAATGTGCCTTGCACGACTTTAGACTCCTAGAGGGGGAAGTTATGGGCTTGGATGACCCTTGATTGGAGGTGGCAATGTGACATAAAGTAGAGAATATAGAGGAACAAGGACTGCTTGCAGCAACTGTGAGAGATGGAGGTTGATGGAGTGAATTTCTCTTTCACATCAAGACACTATTGGGTGCAACCAATGACAGTGCATGGTCTGCCACATAGGGGAGGAAACTTCTTCAAGAAGTTTTGCCAAGGTGGGCCCCAACCAAGTGGGCTTCAATTTGGGATTTAAAGGGGGTTTGGTTAGGGTTTGAGATGCTATCAAGTCCAAATCCAATCAAGTGATTAAATACAAAACTAAAAATCGGATTAAAAAGGGTTTGGAGGCCAACTTTAGGGTTTGGGAAACCGCTTAGGGTTTTGGTTTCAACCAAGCTTTTGATGTTTCAATTGGATTCCAACCATTTAGGGTTTCGCTAGGATTGAATGTAACGCCCGTCCTTGTGGTGGGACTTTTTGTAAAATATTTTTATAAAGGACGACGGGAATTACCGTTCGATTTAAAACTTTTTACTTGCATACCAAGGGTGCAAGACTCTACATTTATGACATAAAAATGTGCTTTTGGAATAAAAGAGGTTCACAGCGGAAAACATTATTCTTATAATAAAAGGGTCACTCGTACGATTAAAACTCGTGCCTAGACTTCCGTGCTCTTCCCCATGGGCCCTGTCCATCCTTTTCACTCAGTTCCTGTGAGGGGGAGGGACATGCATAAAAACTAAAATGAGTCGATGACTCATAAGTATTACTTCATACGGTTAAAATATAACAACATAGGTTTTCATTCTTGCATTCATCATTCGTACATACTTATATGCATACGTGTGTTCGTTTGAAAACCTCACTGGACGAGGTTTTCCTTTGAAAATAGACTTTCTTTTCGTAAAACGTTTCCCCCGTCAGTGCCTTCATTTCTTAAAAGTTCATGGGTTCATGCGTACATGAATTCATGCATACATACGTTCTTTCTTATCACTTTTATAAGCCAGTACACACTATTACGCCTGGTGTGTTGGGGTTAGAGGTCTTCCTTTTGACCCGGACTCCGTCCTTGGCCACGGGTTGGGAATTCCTTTCACAGGGGCAGCACTGGGTGCAATACCAGTACTACTTACCCGGCATTGTAATCTGCCCATTCAATGGTACCCTTTCATTCATTCATGTGGCTGTTACATGTCTTCATACATTTCATGCTTTCATTCATTCCTGCTTTTCATTCGTTCATGCCAGCTCTAAAGAGCTGGAGCTTTCATTCAGTTCAGTTCATCAGAAAACATTCATTTTCGTGATAAAAATTTATTTTCGAGAGAAAACATCGTTAACAGTCCGTCGTGGAAAACTTCATTTTAAAACATGCATGGGCTTAGACGTCGACTTTCGTGGCATCCATAAGCGTCACCTTGAACGTCCTCTCTCATGGCATCCACAGGCATCACCTCATGGGGCGCATGAAAGCCTCGATTCGTAGGAGCCGTAAAAGCGTCTGTCTTCATGCCTTTCGTGCAGTTCGTGGATTTTCTCAAAAAATACATACAATATATACATCGTATAGTCATCTATTCACATGCGTACAATTAATACTTTCGTTGCGTAAAAAGGGGCTGCCAAGGAGGGCTGTACATACGTATACCATTGAACACTTAGCATTTTCCTTCGTAAAACGTCTTTCGTGTCTTTTCATAAAGCATCGTGAGGAAAAGCGTTTCGTTTTCATTTCTTTTTATATTTTTAGAAAGACTCTAGAAGAGTATGAACGTAACACTTACTTGGACTCCATGCTATTTGCATATCACGCAGTCCATTCATGTGCGTGTTAGATGGCAACCTACATGCATACACATAACCTTAATGTCATTCTCTATATCTAATGCATAATCAACTTAAACTAGAAATAAAACTATACTATACTCAGAACACTCTCCTTCTATCCCGTGCACTTATGTGCCCTTCACTATGCTAAACCCTTCTGGGACCACTGTGGTCATCACATCTTCCAACTCAAGGTCTTGCCTCGAGTGCTCATCCACTAAAGTGAACCCATGATTCACCTTAGGATTAAGATACTAAGACCTTAGTCTTACTCTTCTTACTAACCACATTCAACGCATGATTTTGACCGATGGAATCACGCATCTCAATCCTAACAATACACCCGTCACTACATTCATCTTAGCCTATACTAAATCCTCATTCCCAACCATACAAGCCACACGGCTCTAAGCCAACTTTGAGGCTCAAGCATTGTGTAACTGTACTCAGGACATACTACCCATTACATATGGTGAATCTGTCTGACACATGTGTCTAACCAGATTACACATGTACCTTTACCCCTTTATCACCTAAGATCAACATATAACACGTTGATCACTTGCTCATAGGGACAAGGGTCATACTCTGATACCAACCTTCTCTTAACCTGGTTAGCATGACTCTCCATGCTACCCGTCCCTTGTGACAGTTCATCCTAACACTTAAAATGATAAGGCTCCATTCACCATTACGCCTTATTTCACGTCATATAGCTCGAGACTATACCCAAGCTACACCATGACCTTGTCACGTCACCTGACATCCCGCTACGTCATTCTCACATCGATTCCTTAACTTGTCACGAGTACAGTTCCTCACGTACTCCTGTCACATCGTGACATCTTGTAACGATCCTGTTACACCATTTCTACAGTAACTCTTCACCCATCATAAGCCTGACTGTCAGGAACCACGTCACTTGGTGACGTTGCCCAATCATGCTTCCGCTGCGTACTCTTATACTTGTTCTGCTACTTCACGTATATTCCTAGCCATAAGTCCATCACGGTGACACTTGTCACTTCAGATTACAGGCTGCACCATAACTACTTCGGGACATTGTTCTACAATTCTTGACACTATTCACCACGTTCTATGCCCATCAACTACACAACCATCATTTTCTCTGTGACACGCCACACAGAGTGTCGCTGCCTCATGGAGTACACTCCACGTATACTCCTTTTTCACATGCTACAACCTATCATCAATATGGCATACCCGCCATACGATGCATCACTCAGACGCATGGAATACACTTCACGTGTACTCCATTCACACACGTTACGCCACATCACCATTATGGCATACCCGCCATATGGTGCATCACTCCACCACATAAAGTACACTCCTCGTGTACTCCATTCATACGCACCGCATCACCATTATGGCGTAAACGCCATATGGTGCATTAATCCACCACATCGAGTACATTCTGCATGTACTCCCTTCACACACATTATGCCACATCACCATTATGGCATATCCGTCACATGGTGCATTACTCCACCATATGGAGTACATTCCACATGTACTCCCTTCATACACACCACACGACATCACCATTATGGCATATCCGCCATATGGTGCATCACTCCACATGGAGTATACTCCACGTGCACTCATCCCATTCCACAATATGCCAGGAGGGTATATTTTACATATACTCTCCATACCTCACACTACGCCACACAGAGTACACTCAGCTTGTACTGTTCCCATTCCACATGCCACGTCACGAATACAGCATATACTCCACAACCATACTACACCGCATAGTCCACAACAAACTACGCTCCACAATTCACAATGCACTACACTGATAAGCCCAACACTTCACTACACAGAATGCCCAACATTTCACTACACCTAATGCCCAACACTTCACAACACAACACATCTCCGTACTACACAGCAACTCCACTAATACTGAAAGCATAGTTCACAACCTAGTCAACTAATTAACATGTAACATAAATAATGAGGGATAGAGAGTTATACCATCGACGGAATAACCCGTGCGTTGCTCACTGATCGTCACAGTCGACGATGTCGGAAGGGTCGTACGTGGCGGCTAACCCACGTACGATGACTGTTTGGGCGTTTAGATAGCTAAGTGTGGTCTTGGAAGAGCTCGTGAAGGCCTTGTGATGGTGGCAAGGAGCGTAACACGGCGGATCTAGCCGTGTACAATGGCGGTCAGTCACGCGCAGTGACTGTCCATCATGTGCAGTGGTTACCCACCACATAAAGTGGTGGTTTGAACCTAGGGCTCAACTAAGGGAGGTGCAGTGGAACTCGTGGTGGCGTCGAGGTGCCGCCACGGTGGCTCACGGCAGCGGTTCAAGGCCGTGAAGTGGATGAGAGGCCGTGGGAGAGTGAGAGAGAGTGTGCTTGCATGGGTGACAGATCGGGGCCATGGGTGGTTGGGTTGGCTTGGTGGTGGCCTGAGGAGGCTCATGAGGGTGGTTACCCACCGTGGGTGGCGGCGCAAGGCGGTGGGGGACGCACAACCTGTGCGTTAGAGAGAGGGAGAAGCCCGTGGATGGAGGAGAGACTAGGGGCCTCGGGTCACGTGGAGGAGGAAGGGGAGGAGCTATGGTGGCCAGGGAAGGCACTTGGTGGCCGTGGGTGCCGCGCACAGCAGCGCTAGATGCCGCGCACGGTGAAGCCATGCGTGGGTCTCTTGCGCGTGAATGCGTGCTACAGGGAAGGTGGCTGCATGGGAGGGGCTGAGTTCGCTGGAGGGTGATGACTGGTGGTAGAGGAAGCTGCCGTGGAGGTGGTGGCGCAGTGGCCATCAAGCCTGTTCTGGCTATGCACTGCCGTGAGGGAGTGTGAGAGGGAGGGGCTGGGCTGGTTGAGCTTGCCGGAGTGAGGTGGTGCCAGTGGTGCCGGTGGTGAGGGCTGCCGACGGGATTTGCTTACATCATAAAGGGGGAACGTACGTCAGAAAGAGAGAAGCGTACGTAAGGAGGAAGGAGCAGGGTATTACAATCTTCCCACCTTAAATAAATTTCGTCCTCGAAATTTGCTTAAGGTTCTAGGGATTTGCTTAGTACTCTAGGAATTTGCCTATCTTTACTATGGGTTTGTTCACACTAGTCCTAGCGTTGTCTTGACGCGTCTCCGCGTACGTTCGGTATCTTTGTCACGTCTCATACAGGACTTGTCCTCACGTCTTGTCATTCCTTCATCTGCGTGCTTACAGTCAGTCTGAAGTAGTTGAATCCATCCATCACATAGCGCTCGTACCTTCGATAATAACATTCTTGCTGGCAAGGTTGAAGTAGCCAGCTCGTTTTCCATTTCAGTCCTAGCTTAGCTCGTAGTCGTCCATGTGGTTCTTAACTATTTTAGTCTTTCTGACGTTTCTAGTTCATTCCTTTATTAGCAAGAAACTGATGCCACATGTCCTAACGTTCCATCGTTCATTCCTTATCCTCTAACTATGTTCAGTCTCTAATACCCTTTACATTCTGTGCACATAGCATGACTATCTCATTCTAGTTGCCAGTCTGACATGCATGTATTCATTAAGTCATACATTTAAAATATCATAGCATTTAGAAAAAAAAAATACTTTCGTGTACTTACTGTAGGACAAGACATGCTGTGGAAAGACGTCAGCCTAGGTTCTTCCTTCACTTGCCGTTTCTCTTTTCAAAAGTTTTCTTTCTTTAGAAAAAAGTTTTCTCTTAAGAAAATGGTTTTCTCTCTTTTATTTTGAAAAGAATAATATAGAGTCTAGCATAACCTCGGCTTTGCTCTGATACCACTATATAATGCCCATCCTCGTGGTGGGACTTTTTATAAACTATTTTGATAAAGGACGACGGGAATTACCGTCCGATTTAAAACTTTTTACTTGCATACCCAGGGTGCAAGACTCTACGTTTATATCATAAAATGTACTATTAGAATACAAGAGGTTTACAGCGGAAAACATTAATCTTACAATAAAAGGGTCCCTCGTATGATTAAAACACATGCCTAGACTTCCGTGCTCTTCCCCATGGCCGTGTCTATCTTGATGCGTACTTCTCATTCCGTCCCTGTGAGGGGGGAGGGACATGCATAAAAATTAAAACGAGTTGAAGACTCGTAAGCATTACTTCATACAGTTAAAATATAACAACATAGGTTTTCATTCATGCATTCATCATACATACATACTATACGTGCATGCTTACGTACATACGTGCGTTCTTTTGAAAACGTCACTGGACGTGGTTTTCCTTTGAAAATGGACTTTCTTTTCTTAAAACGTGTCCCACGTCAGTACCTTCATTTCTGCAAGAATGCAGTGCATACGTGCGTTCATTCGAAAACATCATTGAACAGGGTTTTCCTTCGAAAATGGACTTTCTTTTCTTAAAACGTTTCCCCCATCAGTGCCTTCATTTCTTAAAAGTTTGTGCGTTCGTGCGTTATATGCATACATGCATACATACATACATACATTCTTTTTTATCACTTTCATAGGCCAGTACATACTGTTACGCCCCATGTGTTGGGGTTAGCGGTCTTCCTTTGGACCCGGACTCCACCCGTGGCCACGGGTTGGGAATCCCTTTCATAGGGGGCAACACTGGGTGCACTACCAGCACTACTTACCCGGCATTGCAATCTGCCCATTCATTGGTACCCTTTCATTCATTCATGTGGTTGTTACTTGTCTTCATACATTTCATGCTTTCATTCATTTATGGCTTTTCATTCTTTCATGCCAGCTCTGAAGAGCTGGAGCTTTCATTCAGTCCTTTCTTTTCATTTGAGATTCAATTCATGAGAAAACAATCATTTTTATGGGAAAACGTTTCCTTCCATGAGAAAACATTTCTTTACAGTTCGTTCATGCATAACTTCATCTTAAAACATGCATGCACTTAGACGTCGGCTTTCATAGCGTCCACAAGCGTCACCTTGAACGTCGTCCTTCACAGCATCCATGAGCATCACCTCACGGCGCCCGTGAAAGCCTCGGTTCGTAGGATCCGTAAAAGCGTTCGTTCTCGTGCCTTTCGTGCGGTTCGTGGATTTTCTTAGAAAATACATACAATAGATACGTCGTATAGTCATCCATTCACATGCGTACAATTAATACTTTCGTTGCAAAAAAATGGGCTGCCAAGGAGGGCCCTACATACGTATACCATTGAACACTTGGCATTTTCTTTCGTAAAACGTCTTTTGTATCTTTTCGGAAGGCATCGTGAGGAAAAGCGTTTCCTTTTGTTTCTTTATATTTTAAGAAGACTCTAGAAGAGTATGAACGTAACACTTACCTGGACTCCATGCTACTTGCATATCATGTAGTCCATTCATGTGCGTGTCAGATGGCAACCTACATGCATACACATAACCTTAACGTCATTCTCTATCTAATGCATAATCAACTTAAACTAGAAATAGAACTACGCTTTACTTAGAACACTCTTTTTCTATCCCATGCACTTACGTGCCCTTAACTATGTTAAACCCTTCGGGGACCACTACGGTCACCACATCTTCCAACTCAAGGTCTTGCCTTGAGTGCTCATCTACTAAAGTGAACCCATGATTCACTTTAAGATTAAGACACTAAGACCTTCGTCTTACTTTCCTTATTAACCACATTCCGACGAATGATTCCGACCGATGGAATCACTCATCCCAATCCTAACAATGCACCCGTCACTACCTTCATGCAGCTTAGCCCGTACAAAATCCTGATTCCCATCCATACATGCTACACGGCTATAAGCCAACTCTGAGGCTTAAGCACTATGTAACTGTGCTCAGGACAGATTACCCATCACTTATGGTGAATCCGTCCAGCACATGTGTCTAACTAGATTACACATGTACCTCACCCCTTTATCACCTAAGATCAACATATAATATGTTGATCACCTGCTCGTAGGGATAAGGGCCATACTCCGATACCAACCTTCTCTTAACTCGGCTAGCATGACTCTTCATGCTATCCGTCCCTTTTGACAGTTCATCCCAACACTTAACATGACAAGGCTCCACTCACCATTACGTCTTATGTCACGTTATATAGTTTAAGACTACACCCGAGCTATACCATGACCATGTCACATCACCTGACATCCCGCTACGTCATTCTTACATCAACCCTTAACTCAACACGAGTACGTTTCCTCACGTACTCCTATCACATCGTGACATCTCGTCACGTTCCTGCTACGTCATTTCTACAATAACTCTTCACCCATCATAAGCCTGACTGTTAGGAACTACGTCACTTCGACGTTGCCGAGTCATGCTTCCGCTGCATACTCTTATACTTGTTCTCCTACTTCACGCATATTCCTAGCCATAAGTTCATCACCGTGACACTTGTCACCTCAGACTACAGGCTACGCCATAACTACTTCGGGACACTGGTCTACAGTTCCCGACACTACTCATCATGTTCCACGCCCATTATCACACAACCACACTTTTCTCTGCAACACGCCACAAGGAGTGTCACTGCCTCGTGGAGTACACTCCACGTATACTCCCTTTCCACACACTACAACCTATCATCAATATGGCATACCCGCCATACGATGCACCACTCTACCACATAAAATACACTCCGCGTATACTCCCTTCATACACACTATACCACATCACCACTATGGCATACCCTCCATACAGTGCATTACTCCACCACATAGAGTACACTCCACGTGTACTCTCTTCACACACGTTATGCCACACAGAGTACACTCCACGTATGCTCCATTTCCACACCCCACAACCTCTCATCAATATGGCATATCCGCCATACGGTGCATCACTCTGCCATCCCTTCACACATGCCATGCCACATCACCATTACGGCATACCCGCTATAAGGTGCATCACTCCACCACATGGAGTACACTTCTCGTGTACTCCCTTCACACTCGTTACGCCACATCACCATTATGGCATACCCGCCATATGGTGCGTCACTCCATCCTCCCTTTCACACACATTACGCCATACAGAGTACACTCCACGTGTACTCCATACAAGTTATGCTACATCACCACTACGGCATACCCGCCGTATAGTGCGTCACTCCACTACATGGAGTGCATTCCGCATGTACTCCCTTCATACACGCTACATCACACAGAGTATACTCAGCGTGTACTCTTCCAGTTCCACATGCCACGTCACCAATACAGCACATACTCCACAACCACATTACACGACACAGTCCACAACACTGTACAACAGAATTCCGAACTATGCTCCACACTTCACAGTGCACTACACAGATAAGCCGAACACTTCACAACACAACACATCTCTGTACTACACAGCAACTCCACTAATACTAATAGCACAGTCCACAACCTAGTCAACTAATTAACATTTAATATAAATAAAGTGGTGGTTTGGACCTTGGGTTCAGCTAAGGGAGCTGCGGTGGAACTCGTGGTGGCGTCAAGGTGGCGCCAAGTGACTCACGGCGGCCGATCTGGCCGCACGATGGAGGACATGCCGTGGGAGAGTGAGAGAGAGTGTGCGTGCATGGGTCACAAATCGAGGCAGTGGGTGGTTGGGTTGGCTTGGTGGTGGCCTGAGGAGGCTCATGAGGGTGGTTACCCGCCATGGGTGGCGGCGCACGGCGGTGGGGGACGCACAACCCGTACGTTAGAGAGAGGGAGAAGCCCGTGCATGGAGGAGAGGCTATGGGCCTCGAGTCACGTGGAAGAGGAAGGGGAGGAGCTATGGTGGCTAGAGGAGGCACTTGGTGGCCGTGGGTGCCGCGCACGGCGACGCTAGAGGTCGTGCACGGTGAAGCCATGCGTGGGTCTCTTCATGCATGCGACGAGGAAGGTGGCTGCATGGAGGGGGGCCAAGCTTGCTGGAGAGTGGTGGCCGGTGGCAGAGGAAGTTGCCATAGAGGTGGTGGCACCATTGGGCGGCGCAAGGTGGCGCTACGTGCATCAATCCCATTTGGGCTATGCACTGCCGTGAGGGAGAGAGAGGGAGCGTGAGAGAGAGGGCTGGGCTAGTTAAGCTCGCCAGAGTGAGGTGGTGCCAGTGGTGCCGGTGGTGAGGGTTGCCAACACACGGCGGCGCCGGGCTGAGGCATGGAGCATTCGGCGGGGGAGAGAGGCCGCGTATCACGTACGCTGGGGAGAGGGAGGAGAGTGAGAGGGCTAGGGAAAAGTGAGGGAAAGAGAGAGGGGGTCTGGGTATTAGTCCAGTCCCTTCGTCTGGGGATCCTCAAAACGATCTAACAATGAGAGATTAAAACACTGATTTGAAAATGCGTAAACATTAACTTAATTAAAAGCACTTAGAGGAATTAAGGTAGAATATTATTTAAACTAACTTTAGTTTATAAAATAATATTCTTCATCATTAATAAATGATGAAGTCTTATTTAATATATTTAAAAGGATAAAACCATTTAATTAATTAAAACTTTCAACATAATTTAAATCCCATAATAATTTAAATAGTTGAAATCATTTTAATAATAATATTAAAATGATTTCCGACAATTATATTATTCTTGGAGCTCTTCAAGAATATTATAATTGTTGTATTTAAAATCAAGCTTAGTTCAATAACACTGGAAATACTCCTTATAAATATTTCCAGTACATTTAAAACACTAGGCATGCCCTAGAAGTCACATAACATCTTTTGAAACACGCCTTCGAGGTTCGGCACACCTAACGAGTCTCGCAGTCACTAGATAAAAGGGGCAGACAATTCACATTATCTGTACTCTCGGGATTTGCTTACGTCATAAAGAGGGAACGTACGTCAGAAAGAGAGAAGCGTACGTAAGGAGGAAGGAGCAGGGTATTATAGTGATAGTCCCATTGGGTGTCTAAATGCCATGCCATGGATGACTTCATTCTTTCTGGATCACAGTAGTCTTGCTATAACTGTAGCTTTCTCAAGCTCTTCAAGTTGCAAACATTTCGTCAGCTTCTTCCATATATCTTTAAATTGATCACTTTGAAATGTCATCTTCCGAATCTTTTTGCTCCATACATCCCTAGCAGTTGGACATCCCTAGAGCACATGACCTCTTGTTTCAGAAACTAATCCACACACTTTGCAGGCATCTACTTCCACAACATGCCTTTTCATTAAATTGGATAAACTAGGAATGTCTTTTTTTGCATGATCTCCATATGAAAACTTTTACCCCATTCTGGATCCTCAATTTCCATAAACCTTTCCATTCTTCAAACTGCTCTCCACAAGAAGTCTCATTAGCAGACTTATTTTCATTCTCTTTGTGCAGATGGTAAGCACTCTTCACAGAGAAAATGCCATTTTTCGTGGGTAACTAGGTTTGAATTAAAGTAGCCTCTTGTGGATTAAACAGAGAATTCAAAGAGAGAACATTCAAATTCATCATATAAGGATTTATCAAATCTGAAACACAAACATAACTTTCAGATAACACTTTGGAGATAACACCTTAGGAGAATAATCCCTCCGTATCCACTTGTCACTCCAGATCTTCACCTTCTTTTGATCCCTAATTCTCTAGAGCAGTCCTCCTTAAGCAACCTCAAACCAGAATACAAACTTCGCCATGCATAGGATGGGTTAAAACCTAACTTTGCCTCCAACAGGTTGCCATTCTTAAAATATTTCTGCTTAAACACTTGGGCTAGAAGAGATGATTGATCTTGTAGCATCCTCTAGCTTTGCTTAGCTAGCATAGCTACATTGAAGCTTCTAAAATCTCGTAAACCCAACCCTCCTTTATCCTTTGATTGGTTACCTAGTCCCATCTCACCCATTGAATCTTGGATTGATATTCATTGTAACCCCACCAGAATTTCTTCAAGAGTATATTTAGCTTTTGAGGAATAGTCTAAGGCAACAAAAAAATTCTCATAGCATAAGTTGGGATGGCTTGAAGGACTGTCTTAATAAGAATTTCTTTCCCAGCAGCAGATAACATCTTTGTCTTCCAATTCAAAATTCTTTTCCAAGTCCTATCAATGAGTGAGTGAAAAGTAGCATTCTTTGATCTTCCAATCACAGCAGGCAGGCCAAGATACTTCTCAATAGAGCCAGTAGATTTAATACCATATATAATCAAGATGGATCTCTTAGTAGGTTTTGAAGTATTTTTGCTAAAAAAAAATTGAGGTCTTATCCTTGTTAGGGACTTGACTATAGGCATGTTCATATATCTCAAGAATATATGAGATTTTACACCATTCAACCACATTGGTCTTGCAGAAAAGAAGGCTGTCATCAGCAAAGAACAGGTGATTGATTCGAATTGGACCTTTCCATATAGGAACACAAGTTATGCATCCATGTTGCTCAGTTTGGAACAATAAAAAAGACAAAGCTTTAGCACACAAAATAAACAAGTAAGGTGAGAGGGGATTTCCCTGCCTCAAGCCCCTTGTAGGAGAGAAACCAACTTGTGTCTTACCATTAACTAGGATGGAATAGGAAACAAAAATTATACAATCCATAACCAGAGAACACCATCTTTGAGAAAACCTAAGTTTGAGCATAACAACTTCAAGGAATGACCACTCAACTCGATCATAAGCCTTGCTCATATCTAGTTTGAATGCCATAAAACCAATTTTTCCTTTCGTCCTAGAGTTCATGGAATGGAGAGTTTCATAAGCCACTAGGACATTATCATTAATAAGCCTACCAGGTACAAATGCACTTTGTTTTATAGAAATAACTTCTGGAAGGATTGCTTTCATCCTATTAGCTAATGTCATAGAAATAATCTTGTACACCACATTGCATAGGCTAATAGGTCTAAAATCTGTCACTCTTTGGGGATTTTTGATTTTTGGTATGAGAGCAATATAGGTATCATTAATCCCATCAATCTTCCCACCATGCTTCAAAAATTGAAGAGCAAACCTGGTAATATCCTTCCCCACTGTCTCCCATTGGCTTTGATAGAAATGTGTTGGAAACCCATTAGGGCCTGGAGAGCCCAATGAGTTAATTTGAAAAGCTGCCTACTTCACATCCTCCTCAGTAAACTTGGTGAAAGATAGTCATTCATAAGGGGAAATATGCAAACCAGACAAACATTCATCAAATTGTGAAGGGTTAGAAGTGGTATATAGAGTAGAGAAATACTTGGTAAAAGTCTCTCCAATTTGCTACTGGTCTGAGAACTCATTGCCTTCCAGGTCCCTATTGCTTTTGATTGCATTAGTGTTTCTTCTTTGAGAGGCTTGCATGTGAAAATATTTTGTATTCCTATCCCCCACCTTCAACCAATGCTGCTTAGCTCTTTGTCTCCATTTAATGTTTTCTACTTCTAACTTCTACTCCACATTCTTCTGCATCTCTTTAACTAGCTCAACATGCTCTCCCTAACCATGATCCTGTAGAGCACTAATCATAGATATGCCACTTCTGATATCCTGAGATTCCTGTCTCTGATTGCTAGTATTCCATCTCAGCAGGGCAGCTTGACAAGTAGCTAGTTTGTGTCTTAACAATTCAGCTCCAGAGCCACCCCCATTACCCTTTTTCCAAGCCAATTCAATTTTCTTTGTACAATCATTTTTGGCAGCCCACGCAGCCTTATAGTTAAACACAAAATGACCCCTATTCACCTCTCTTGATTTATTGATCAAACTAACAAGCAAAAGAGAATGGTCTGATTTAACTATTGGTAATACAATGCATATGGCCTCATGGTACAAGTTCTGCCACTCTTGATTAACCATAGCCCTATTGATCCTCTCCTTGGTAAAATCCCTTCCATACCTATTATTAGAATTTGTAAACCTTTGACAAGAATAAGCTATGTCAGGCAGAGTGCAAAAATCAAGAGCTTGTCTAGATTTCTCCATTTGCTGATATGGCTTATAAGCTGATGGCTTATAAGCTGCTCCCATCTTTTCAACTTGGCTGATAATCTCATTGTAATCTCCTATACACATCTAGGGCATTGGTTGAAGTGGTTTAAGGGCTTTTAAAAGTTTTCAACTAGAATTCCATTTTGTTGTGTTGGGATGACCATAAAAACCAATAAGCAACCAAGTAGGGTCCTGTTCCTCCTCTTGCACAAAAGCACTTATATGCCACCTAGTGTAGGTAGTTATCTTAACAATCCAATTTGATTTCCAAAGCAATGCCAAACCATCACTATATCCAACACCATCCACTGTAAAACAACCATCAAACTTCAACAACCTTCTAACTTCTTCGAGCCTAACTTTTGAACATTTAGTCTCAATTCAAAATAGTACCTTTGGACACTTTTCTTTAGTCAAGAGACAAAGCATTCTAACTGTTCAAGGGTTCCCAAGCCTTCGACAGTTCCAGTTCATGCAACTCATTGATCTTGGCAAGGCTAGGAACCAGCCATTGCCATTACATGATTAATCTCTGCCAACTCATTAATCAGGAGCTTAGATCTTTTGTTATGGTTTTCCTTTATACCCCCACCTCGTCGAGGCCTTTTGTTACTAGGCTTTGTGCACAACTTTTGAATTGGGCCTTCTGACTTGTCCCCTAAACATGCCTTATTTTGAACACGTGCCTTCCTCCTCCAACTTCTAGTCTTACTAGGACCAAGCTTGCCATACTCACCCTCCACCTCAGCAGATTCTGTAGAAGTTATTAGAGGGCTTATTTGTGCAAAATTCCCTTCTAAAACACTTTCCTTATTGAATGTCTCCCCCTCATGGCAGTTACAACTTCCTGCCCACAACCATGAATGTCTCCCCCTCAGTCAATACATCATTTTGTAACAGCTCATATCCACCTTGAGCCAAATCCTCCCTCTATAACTACTCATTGACATCATGACCATCTTTATTGATAGCATGACTGCAGCGTCCTTCCGTTTTCTTTCCTCTATAACTGCCATGAAGATCTCCAAAATTCTTGCTTAACTCCCCCGAGATATCAGGTTGCACTTTATCAACATATGCCATCCCATTGTCTTGATTGATTGCCACGTCATCATCTTCTCCATACAGATCAGAAGACTGTGTAGCAAAATGAACTTTTGCACCATTGCTACCACGCCTATTGTTGGATTGTTCTCTTGCAGTTGAAGCTCTAAGCCATGCACCATACTGCTTCTCAGAGGAAGAATGTATTAAACCAGACCCATTTAACACATCACAACCACACCCACTATGTTTAATCCTACCACACTTGAAACAAAAATGTGGTAACCTTTCATATTTGAACGAGACCCATGTCCTTGTACCACCCACATTGAGATGAATACCACGCATAAGAGGGAGAAGAATATTAATTGCTTGTTTAATTGGTATGTTTGCGTGTCATTGGAAATGATCTAATTCACTTGAATTAGCACAAAGTCTTTGGCCTATTAGGTATTAATTGCTAAGTCGTCGGTCAAGGTCTTCTCAAAGTTATGGACCTATGGTGTTTTGCACGAAGACAGAGACAATGCATACTTTCTTATTTAATAATAATAAAAAAATCATCTTAAGTCTTTTTTAAAAGAATTCTGAAAAATTTATCATAATTTTCTTAACCATGCAAACATATCGTAATGTGTATTACCTTTTTAATGCAAACATTTATGAAGGAACCAAGCAACATACCCCTCTACATGGCCGTACTTCACAAATGTATTCTATAATGGCATCAGCAATTCAGCGAACTGTTATCTATTTTATTCTTTATTTCAATTAAAAAAATGATCATAGAGTTATAACTTTTAGACAAATTCAATACCTTCTAGAGGATTGAGACAAGGGGATCCCTTACATCCCTGTCTCTTCCTCCTGTGCACGCAGGGCTTAATTTCTATATTGCTTAAGGCTGGGATTGAGAAAAAAAAATTCTGGTGTTAAGGTGCGTAAGAGTGCACCTCGGGTAAACAATCTGTTATTTGCTGATGATAGTCTGATTTTTTGTTAAATAATTATGAAAAGCCTTTGTGCAGAAAATTAATAGGGAGAAAAAATCCATGGTTTTTAGCTCCAATGTGACTAATGTAGTGGGAACCAAGATAATGGATTAGTCGGGTGTAACAAGTGAACAACAATATGACAAATATTTGAGCCTGTCTCCTGTTGTTGGTAGATCTAAAACTAAGTCATTTTCTGCGATTAAGCAGAAAGTATGGCGAAAGTTACAAAGTTGAAAAGAAAAGTTACTCTCTCAAGGGGGTAAAGAGGTTTTAATTAAAGTTGTGGCTTTATCTATTCCTACTTATTCCATGAGCTGTTTTATGTTACCCTCTACACTGTGTTCAGATTTGGAGGTTATGATGGTTAGATTTTGGTGGGGTCAGAAAAATGAAGAGAGAAAAATCCATTGGGTTAGTTGGGAGAAGCTGTGAACCAAAAGCAAAAGGGGGACTGGGTTTTAAAGCTTTGAAATCCTTCAATTTAGCATTACTTGCTAAACAGGGGTGGAGAATCCTTGATGCTTAGAATTCCCTCTTATACAGGATTTATAAGGCAAGATATTTTCCCAAAAGTAACTTTTTTGAGTCTAAATTGGGGGGTAATCCCCTATGCTTGGAGAGGAATATGGGCAGCAAAACCTTGGCTGCCCAAGGGATGTAGATGGAGGATTGGGGATGAGAAGACTACTAAAGTGTGGAAGGAACCTTGTATTCCTGGTTTTAATGATGCTTCCTTGGCTATTTCACAGGGTAATGCACCAAATGAAGAGGATACGGTGAGCGCCTTACTAGATAGGGATAGCAATTTTGGAACCCAACCTGACAAATGGATGTGGTCTCTTGAGAAAAGTGGCCTTTTTAGTGTGAGAAGTGCGTATAGAATTATTAGGCAGGGGAACACCAATGTGGGGAACTTAATGGGTGAATGCTTTAATGCAAGACAACAACAAGCTTTGTGGAAGGCAATTTGGAAGATGCAAGTCCCTAATAAAATCAAAATTTTTGCTTGGAGGGCTTGTAGAGATGGCCTACCCACTCAATGTAATCTGAAAAAGAGGAAACTCATTAATGAGGAGGTGCACTGTTTTTGTACTGAAAAATGTTAAAATCTAGTGCATGCCTTGATAAGCTGTCCCTCCATCCAAAATCAATGGAATATTTTCTTGCCTATTATGCAGAATGTAACTGTCACACGTTCTATTTTTCAGGTGGCTTTGAATTTCCAAACCACGTAACATAGATGCCTTGACTACGTTCTTCTCTATAGTGGTACAAACGCAATAGAAAGCTGTGTGACCAAGTGGTAATTGAGCCAAAGCAGGTGGTGGAACATGGTCTTTCCCTTCAAGAGTTGTTCTCAAATGCAAAATAGTGTTCCAATACTTATGTTAAAAAGCTTTGTAGATGGACTTTGCCTCCGGCAGGTTTCTTGAAATTAAATGTAGATGGAGCGATGTTTCGCGACCAACATAAAGCAAGGATTGGTGCCATACTGCAAGATGAGAATGGGACAGTTATTATGGCAGTTAGTATGGTTGAGCTAAGAGTTTCTGCACCTGAAGATATTGAATTACTTGCTGTGTTTCGGGATATGTAGTTATGTATCCCTATGGGTATTAAGAAGGTGGTGATTGAGAGTGATTGTTTGTTGATAGTGAGCGAACTTCAAGTTTCAGTAGAGTCGTCCTCAAGGTTGGGTGCTATACTGCTACAAACCAAGAAGTTGATGTCTTTTTTTTTTTTTTTTCTGACATTCAGATTCAACATGTAAGTAGGGTGGGTAATGAAGCTGCTCATGGCATAGCCCGACATGCTAGGGTTGTTGAGTCTATTGAGATGTGGTATTATGGTTTTCCAGATTTTATTTTTCAAGCCATTTGGCTTGATAATTGTCTATAAAACTCTTTTATTAATGTGATTCTCCATATCAAAAATAAAAAAAATAAAAAATAAAATGGTTAACTAAGGCATTTTAGAAATGGGTCACAGAAAAGTAATCTAAATCTTAGTGGAAAATCTGTCGAGATGGACGAAGTCAATGATGCTAATGTGAATAGGTAGAAAGCACATTTTAGGATTTGGAAAAAAATTGAATTATTTATTATATTTTGTGTGAAAATTTAAAAAGATTTTAATGATTAGATGAGATGAGATGAATTGAGAACAACTGATTTGAATCCAAACGGGGTCAGTCAATGTTGTTCTCCCTCAACTAAAATTTAAAGAGTAATATTAAATACAGACTTAAAGTATGCAAGTAGAGTGTAAGCTGTACACACGAATATTTTAAACCTTTTCATGCATCACACAAATATGACTAATTTTTATATAAAAGTTTTACATTTCTCTTAGCCTAAAAGACTAGATGCACTATTAATTTCTCTAGTGTTCGTACAAAACACGTTTAAAGTATATTGCCAAACTTTAGACGAACTTGACTGATGACTCTGCGATAGGCGACTTGGAGTCACTGTTATTCCTTCTCAACCAAAAGCTAAGGAGTAGTGATAGATATACATATTTAAAGGTGCACAAAGTCTTGTGTACGGTATTTAAAAATAAAAATTCTACCCATCAGCCACTATTCACCATCTCACACTCCACACCCTATGAAAAACACCTATACACCCTATGAAAAACTCCCCCACATCCTAAGAAAAACTATAGGGGTGGAGTGTGTAATGTGAACAGTTGTTGATTTGTAGCAAAACTCATTTAAAAAAGGTGGGGCCATCATGAGAAAGTGAAGTTTTTCGTATAGGCCCCCCACTTTTTACAAGAAGCATGGCTTATACATCCGAGACCCTATACAAATCATTTTCTAAAATTCAAAAGTTGAACAAAAATATCTATTTAGTGAAGTTCCAAAAAATAAAAATAGAAAACATTACCCCTTTTCGTTTTATTTCTTTCCAGGGAAAGCATGGATTAGGAGACTAACCCAAGACTTTTGGCATCAATAACTCTATTAAATACCCTATATAAAAATGACAGTATTAAATAAGACCATTCCATGAAGTGTTGTAATGATGCTAACGAACCATATATTAAGTACACCACCTGCCATATGCATTTCAAATAAAATTTGACAACTCGGTTCCATGTCTAATTAAAATAGGGAGAAGACAATACTAATTAACATATTACTGGTGATGGCTGCACATTCTCAAACTTAGGTCCATAAGCTAGCAAAGCAAATTCTCAAACTTACAAGGAACAACTGATGGCCGCACCGTGATCAATTCATTGCTCTTGATTTGTCTCTTTGCCGTAGATAAAGTTTTAAGTGAACTGGTATATCAGACATCCTCTTATAATCTATTCTGGAATATAACAGTCTAGCTGATCATAGTATAGTTCGAACCAAATCTGTACAAGTGGGTTGAGTCAAAAGCTTGGCTAGAAAAAATACCTTTATCTTGTTTGGAAAATTTTCAAGAGTATTTTTTTACACTTTGCTTTATTTTATGAAACTCCTCCTCTCCCTCTCTTTCATGAAAAGGTAGGCACCACAAAAGATGAATAGATGGATAATTAGACTAACAGAAAAAGGAATTTAATCCTTCAGCAGACGTTTTAGACAACCAAACGACAATGGGCAATTAAGATACAAAAAACACAACCGCTCGGAGCTTGGACCATAAACGTAAGTAAGCCTTAGCTCTCCAGGTGACCATTAACTTCGAATATTTTATATGTCTTTCAATTGCTTTAATTGCAGCATTGATCAATCCCCTCTACCATGTTTGAAGTCACTTGAGTTATTTGATTTATCATATAACTACATCAACCCAATCACATTCTCCTTTTTTCTTAATCTCTCAAACCTTGAGGTCATATGTAGTGATGGCAACAACCTGATTGATGAAACTGTGTCTCGAGGATGGAATCTGTGCTTCCAATTAAAGGCTTTTAGTTGTTCAAGTTGCTTTTCTACCAAGTCTAGTAGAATTATTACTAGATTCCTTCATTACCAATTTGACTTGCAAGAACTACGTCTCCCTCCACTACAAGAAAAATAAGCATTTCATGTGACGAATTATTTACAACTATAATGACTATTTACGATGAAAATAGACATTCTAAGATAAATAAATTCATTTAAACCAATAGTGTTTTTAAGATAAATTCAAATGATGAATTTAATAAATATTTCTCAGAAAATAAAATCATTTAAATATAGTGAATTTGCAAAACTATATATATTATTTTCAAGGTTCCAAAAATTAAAGAGACATACTTAAAAATTAGGTTTGGTTCAATAATACTAAAACTATCCCATTTAAAGTAATTTTAGACTTTTAAGAATACTTGGAATATTTTAAATACTTGGCTCATATTAAAAATTATCCACTAATTTAAAATGAGAACTCAATATTTAAAACGTTTAGGCGAGACTCATGACCAACTCGGGGGGAAATGAGTGGTTGGTCACATTAAAGTTCTTTATTTTTTCCAACAAGGTGAAGACAATTGCCAACATGCATTGCTTTGAAAAGAAGGGAGCTCGAGAAATTGGATAAAACATCCTATTGAGTACTCAAGGTCTACAGCCTTTAATGGAGTCAACAGTCAATGTCTTCCCAAGGTTATGATTTTTGCATGAAATAATGTAATAATGTATATTTTAATGAATGTTAATGTTTTAATTTTTTAAAATTTAAAAATTTAAAAGAGGTCACTGCAAGAAATTTTACTTTTAGGGAGGAAATTTGTTGAGGACAAATTAAATATCGTCCCTAGAAGTACTTTTTGATTTTGTCTCAAAAATTGGCTGAGTTTCTAAATTCGTTTGAATGGATAAATATCCATTCGAACAAATATTTTGAAATGAATAAAATCATCTCAAAAATGCATAGCCGTTCGAACGGGACAAAATAGATTCAAACATAGAATTAATGTTTGTTCGAACATTATATAATTTGTTAAAATAATAATCTAGATGAGAAATTAATTTATTTATCTTGGAAAAAGTTCATAATCATTCTAGCTGACATTTACTTATTCGAACGGAGGAGATTTGGTGCGAAAACGTAGCGGCAAGGTTGGTGGACCGTTCAAAAGCATGAAATATCGTTCGAACTTATTGGAACACCATATTCATTCATTCAAACAATTAATTTGGTTGGAAATTATATTTTATTTGTTTATCATCATTAATTTGTTATCATTTTCAAAATATAAAAGGTGTATATATTATATAATATTATTTTCGGCGAGTTAAAATATTTATAAATTTATAAATTAATTTATTTTATGTTAAATTTATATAAATATAACTTTAAAGATAGTGTCATTTTTTATATTATCATGAACGGTAAGTAAAATGAAAAAAATAAACAAGGTAGCAAACACGAGAAATAAAAACCATACATTAACATCCTAAATATATAATGTTCTATACAACATAACAAGTAAAATAATAACTAAAATGATCTACTTGCTATATAGATCAAAATCCTCTTGTAACATTTTAATTCGTCCATCAAGATCCCTAAGCTACTCCATGATGGGCTTAACGAACTCTACAAATAGAGCTCGTACATGATCCAATGTAGCCCTAGCAAGCTGTCTCTCAATAGCAGCAGTACTACTAAAAGTTGGATCGGTTGGCATGCCACTGGGTTGTTCTGGTGCAGTCTTCTGCAAGTGCCCATTGCTCTAGCTATATGTGATCATGTTAAGAGACCCCATCTGTGGCGACCTCCGTTCAGTCGTAGGCACTACAACCCTCGATCGGAGTAGGTGGTTAGATATGAGCAGTGCAAATGGTAGACTACCTCCACTGGAATAGCGTGACTCCGATCGAATGCGAAGGAAAAAATACATTGCCAGATCAGTCCTCCCATGCTATCTCCAAAAAAAATTCGACTTCGATCAATCCGGACATCAGTTATGTTTTTTTGGATCGATGTTATACCCAACAATCAAATTAAGCATTCTAAAAAATGCTATACAGTCGGCCTCTCGGATCACCTTGCTCCCATCATATGGAGGAGCTGAATGCTCTCACACTAGCTAACAGACCTACTCGTCTGTCAAACCATCATCAGGTAGATCCTCATTCGAACTGCCATCCAACTCTACATTCAGGGCTGGCGATGAGGATTCGGCCGGTGTGTTTGAATTAGATGGTGCAACCGCTGCTCATGGTGTAGCCGCCACAGTTGCTGCAGGATATGCACCGACCACACGCAGAAGATCAAGGAACGTGAAAATAATGCGGGGTGAGAAAGTGATACTCACTCCCTGAACTGCTAAGTTGTAGCACATAGCATCAGCGTCATGCTCTCCCATGGAATGGTAAAACTCACCAACCCTCTCTGGATATGCAGTCTCCCATTGTTGACAGATCGACATCCATCCCCAATCAGTGATGATGGACTGTATGCTCCATCCCTCTCACAAAAGATCGTAGAAGTCATCCAAAATGATCTCCCCCTCGACAAGTATGGGCCTCGTCTCCTGAGCATGAGCTGCTCCACTACTTTGGCCGGTCTGATCTCTCGCACATTTTCTTCCACTGTATGCCATTAGTATATTGTTTAACCACAAGGAAATTAAGAATATAATTAAAATAATTGCATTATTATATAATTGAAGAATTATAATATATTGTACTGAATTGAAATAACTCGTTCAAATGCAACATATTCTCTTCGAACAAACCATTGTAATGTAACTTGGTCGTCCGAACTAGGAAAATTCTATTCGAACAGTATGTTCTGTTCATTCGAACATGCAATTTGTATTCATTCGAACGAATTTAATTTTTTCGAATAGAAAAATGTCTGCTTGGCAACTGAGTGTTCGAACGTATTATCCGTCTGTTCGAATGAGAACACGCCAAACAGACATGGCTGAGTGCACTCAACCCTGAACCAAAAAACCTAATCTAGATGTTATCCTTTGTTTTAATTGGTAGAAATGATTATGGAGTGAAGCCCCATCATTTCTACAGATTATTTTGGTGTTAGTTGGCCAGAAAACACCAAAATGGAGGATTTTGGATTCGAAATCCATACCCCCCCCCCCCAAAACCCAACACAACAAAAAAATAAACAATAGAATAGGGGACTTGACCCATACCTCTTAGAACTTCAAATGCGGGCTTGCTACGGCGAATGAGTGGCAGAGATGTGAAGGGGCGATCTGAGCTCTCAGTTGTATTTGTTCGAATTAGGCACGATAATGGCAATCTATTCGAACTGGGTGTATGATGTACATGAAGTCTCGTTCGAACGGTTATTAAACTTATAAATGTTGTTCAAACGAACAAGAAATCTATTCGAATGGTGACTATACTAATATATTTCTAATTATATTACTAAGACTAATATATAATAATACTAATATTATAAAGTACAAAATTAAAAAATAATTCTAATAATAGTATTATAATACTTGTATTTAATATACTTAGTATATTATTTGTAATATATTTATTCTATTACCTCTAACATACTAAGTACTTAGTATATATTATAAACACTTAATTATATAGCTACTATAGTGTAAGTATTATATATAGTTACTATATTATATATTATCAATTATAATATAAAATAGTTGCTATAGTATATTTATGTATATTATAGATTATAGATTATTAATCTATTATATATAATAGATTATTATAATTATATATATACTTATAAGTATAATAATAATAATAAAAGACTAAACTTAAAAGACTAATAGCGTTAATAGAACATATTTTGCACTCTAATTAAAATTATTAATACTTAAAATCTAATAAACATAAGAATTAGAAATACTTAAATTAAAATATATACTTATAAAATATTTAATTAAAAAACTATAATGTAGAATTAAAAAATGTTTTGCACTTTAATTAAAAATTATTAATACTTAAAATATTGGTGATTTGTAATGTAATTTTGTAACATATTTGTGATTTGGAATGTGATTTTGCAATGTATTTGTGATTTAGAAGATGGTTGGTTTACTATTTAGGTGCTGGATTTTATACTTATTTTTACATACAGTTAAACCTTAGACCCGTTCAAGAGTTGTGACCAAATGTTTTCTTAAAAAATGTTTGGGTACAACTCTTCAATTGTCTAAAGTTGACAGTTTGATATTCTATCATCTATATGGCAGATATATTCAGTTTAAACTCTTATGTTAGTCAATTTATATTTGGTTTAGTGTTTTCTTACATCCTTCGGGTATGTGGTCTGTAAGTTTCTCGATAACTTATCGTGACTAGCACACTTGGAGAATTGTAGGGAAATGTTGCCGAAATTTTTACTAACAGTAGAGTTTTGGACTGAGTATATATGTGGTATAGATGATAGTTTCTCAAATGGGATAGGACCAACTACCTTATAAAATAGATGGTAATTAAACAAGTATATTAGAATATACTCTTGCTAGTGTTTATCCCATGAAATGGTCTTTTCTTTTTTTTTTTTTTTTTTTTTTTTTTTTTTTTATAGTAGCCGATGAGTAATGAAAAAACGATGGATAAGAGTTTGATACTATTAGGAGATAGACTTAGGCAAGACTATAAGGAGTATGCACGAGGGGTTAAGTTTTTTATAGAGTTTGCTCGCATGAGTGCTGACAATTGAGGATTTATAAGATGTTTGTGCAAGAAGTGCAAAAATCTTAGTTATAATTTGGTGGTAGTAGATGATCATTTATTTGTAAATGGAATCGATTTTAAATACTCACCTTGGATCTTACATGGCGAACCATTTCCTAAAGGAGTTAGATTTAGTAGTTAGTCCAATCAAATGGAGGAGGATAACAACATCGACATGGATGACATTAATGTGGATGCTTCTGATGACAGTGATGATAATGGAGAGGATATGACTGAAATGTTAGGCGATCTGGGTGCAAGAATATTTGAGACGAGAGATGGAGAAGGAACATCTACACATTCATTTGAGAGAAATGAAAATTTTGGAAGATTGTGGGAGGATGCACAACAAGAGTTGTACGAGGGTTGCACCCATCATAGCAAGTTGTCTTTCACGGTGAGATTACTCCATATTAAATTTATTTGTTGTAATTCTACCAAAGCCATCGACATGTTGCTAGAATTATTTAAAAATGATCTCCCTCAAGATAGCGTAGTACCCCGTAATTTTTATGAAGCAAAGCAATTGAATCAAGGGTTGGGATTTGATTATAACATCATTCACGCTTGTAAAAATGATTGTGTTCTCTTCTGGCAGTAATATGCAGAATTTGATTCATGTCCAGTGTGTCATGAATCAAGATGGACATCTGATAAATGTAATGTGCCCAAAAAAGTGTTATGAGTTGATTCCTCGACTTCAAAAATTGTTTACGTCCCGGTTGACTATGAAAGAAATTTGACGTCGAGTATTCATGGTTTGCCGAAGAACCTCGCAATGTATGTCTTGGTTTAGTAACAGACGGTTTTAATCCATTTGGCAACATGAGCACTTCTCATAGTACTTGGCCTGTCATATTAATGCCCTATAACTTGCCATATTGGAAGTGTATGAAGGATCTGTATTTTATGATGACTCTACTGATACCAAGGCTAAGGTCACCAGGGAACGAATTAGAAGTATATCTGCAACCACTAATTGCAGAATTGAAAGAGTTATTGGATCAGAGTGTCAGTACATATGATGCAGCCTCATCGCAGGAGTTCAAGATGCATGCTGCAATGATGTGGGCAATAAATAATTTTTCAACATATGGAAACTTGTTTGGGTGGACCACAAAAGGCAAAATGACTTGTCCTATTTGTAATAAAGATACACAGTCTTAGTGGCTGACAAATGGTAGGAAATTATGTTTCATGGGATACCGTCGATATTTACGACATGATCATAGATGACGTTCAAATAGAGCGATGCTTGATGGAAGGGTTGAGCGTAGGTCATCATCACTAGAGTTGTCTGGAAATGATATTATCTCGCAGTTGAGAAATGTTTTAGAAGTTGAATTGGATAAAAAAAATATTTTTTTTGAGTTGCCATACTGGTCTAACTTGACATTGTGTCACAATCTAGATGTTATGCACATTGAGAAAAATATATGTGATAATAAATTGGGCACTTTGATGTCGATAGAAGAGAAGACAAAAGATACACCTAACTCTCATAAAGATTAAAAAGAGTTAGGGATAAGACCGGAGTTGTATTTACAAGATAATGGGTCGTCAGCCTATATGCCCATGGGATGGTATACACTTTCAAATGATGAGAGAAAGAAATTCTGTGATTGATTTTAACAATCAAATTACCTGATGGCTATGCTTCAGACATGTCAAGATGTGTTTGAACACATGATTGGAAGACAACTAGTCTTAAAAGTTACAATTGTCATGTATTTCTGTAGCGTCTATTGCCGGTTGGTGTGCGTGGAAAGCTTACTCGAGATGTTCGTACAACTCTCTTAGAATTAGGGAGATTTTTCAGGGACATTTGTAGTAGAACGTTGAAGGTTGATGCATTGTTAAAAATGGAAGCTGACATTGCAGTGTAGTGATATTGTGCAAATTGGAGAGTTTGTACCTACCTTTATTCTCTGATGTAATGATTCATTTGGTTGTGCACCTACCTCGTGAGGCTTTAGTCATTGGCCTAGTTCAATATAGATGGATATATCCTATTAAACTGGTTTTGGGAAAACTTAAGCGATCTGTGGGCAATAAAGCTCGTCCGGAAAATTCGATTGCAGAGTCATATAGTGATAATGAGTAGCATACATTTTGTTCAATGCATTTCCATGGGGTTGATACTAAATCTACAAGACCGGATCAAAATTATGAAGGTGGACAAATGAGAGTTTCATGGGCATTTTCCGTATTTCCCAAACCGTATGTCCCATAGGCGCACAAGGGGGCTATGACTTATGTGGACGAGAGTTTGAAAGAGCTCGATGGTATGTCTTGAATAATTGAGCAGAGATTGACCACTACTTGAGGTTAGTGATAATCCTCTAAATAAATAATAAATAGTATCTAATTTAAGTTCATGTATAATAATATAGTATTAGTTGTTACAAGTTAACATTGATATAACTATAATAATATTTATTGATATAGGCTGTATCAAAATATGGTAAAAATTTAGAAGAAATCCTGCCAGAACTGTATGCTCTGGCAAGTGGTCCGTCCAGATGGGTCATCCAATACTTAGGATGTTTGGTGCGTAGATATAAATTTTATACAACTGACAGAGAACGATATAGAAAAACTCAAAATTATGGGGTTGTAGTTGAAGGAAGCTATGGGGATGATAACATTGACTTCTACAGAATTATGGAAGATATCAAAAAGTTAAAGTACGTGGGGGATATATGGTCTGGTTATTTAAATGTAATTGGTGGGATGTCTCAAATCCTAGGTTGGGAGTGCATAACGATGAAAATGTTGTGAGTGTCAATACATCTCGCACATGGTATGATGACGATCCTTTCGTTCTCGCTTGCCAAACGAATCAAGTTTTTTATTTAAATGATCCGGAGTACGTGAACCCATGGCGGGTAGTGGAGAGGTTTGCACTAAGAAATGTATATGATTACATTCTAAACGCAGACGAACCATATGAAGAAGTTGATAGTCCAGCAAATGAAGAAGCATATCAAGAAAATGAATCAGGCATCAATTTATTTGTTGATCTAAGCCAATATGACATGATCCCATTGCGTAGAGAAGATGTTCAACCCGAAGTAATTGAGGGTGAAGTGTCGGAAGAATATGAATCAACTGAAGTGTCTAGCGAGGATGAGGGCGACTGGTCCAACAAAACTGTAGTGAATGAAATTCAAACAGATATTTTTGTAAGTATTATTCTTATAAATATCCGTAACGTTTGTTCGAATAATAATTTTTTACAATTTCAGACAGATATGCCTCCCGAACGCAAAGCAACACGTGTGCCATCCACATTTATTACCGACTCCCTGTGTAGTTCACCTGCTATCAATAGTGGGCCAACATAACCAAATCTAGAATAAGGTATTTTATCAAATTAAATATCACATTTTATGCTCAATTTAAGTAATGTATATCTATAAAATAAAATAATTTAATTCAAATATATGCTTTAATTACTGTATATATAGCTATTGTAAGCCAGCGTCGAGGTCGAGGTACTACGAGGGGTGTTTGCATAGAAAAAGTAAGGAAAGTGGATAAAATTAAAATTGATATTCCTGATTATCACACCGGTGGCTCCGGAGATTCGGCAGCGTGACTTGTTTTTTATGTTGGTACGCTGACTCTCACATATGCACCGATGGCTACATCCTTCTGGTCTAAAGTTTCTCAAGATGTGAAAGACTACATAAAAAATCATTGCTTTGTAATAAGCAAGATCCCAAGCAACTAAGTATATAACATGTTAATTTAAAGTTATTTTGTATTTATACTAATTGTTTATAATTTTTGAAAGGACGAGTTTGAACTTAATTTTGGCCGACGAGAAGATCGATTAACGGTTGAGAAACTGATGTCGAATGGATTTCGGAGGTACAAAGGTTGATGCCATGCACACTGTAAGAAGTTCAGTACTACAACAGAGGCGCGCCAAAATCCATTCCAAGCAATGCCACCCAACGAATGGGAGAAGGTTTGTGATATGTTTGAAGATCCTGCTTATCAGGTAATTTCGCTGCTATCTTTTTTTAATAGTATATGATAGATGTATTAAACATATAAACATATCTTTTTTTAGCAACAGAGCACTATAAACCAAGCAAATAGATCAAAATTAACGATATACCATCATGTGGATTCTCGATCTTTTCATTGTTTGTCTAAAAAAATGGTAAGTTATTCTCGTCCCCGTTAAATATTAACATATAATATACTTTTCTAATTTAAGTTCTAATATAGATTTTCCTTTTGCAGGAATAATAAAGTTTTACTAACTATGATATGACCCAATTGTATGATAAAATACATAAAAATCATGATAGTGTTTGGACCAGTCCTGAAGCAGAGGCAAAAATCATGTAAGTTTAAATTTATTTAATTCCATTGTCTGGTAATATTTTTGTTACTTATACTAACTTTAATGTTTTTGTTTTTGTTCGACAAGATGATATCTCTTAACTGCTGCAGATCTGATTGATGAATCATCTGTCAATGATGCTTAGATCATTTCTCAAGTTCTTGGATCACGTTCTGGATATTAGAGGGGCTGAGAACGTTGCGTGAAACCATCATCAATGTCATCATCCTCTTCTCGAGCCAGATCAAATGATGACAAGACTAAGGAATTGGAGGAAGCAACACTTGAGATAAAACGATTGAGGTCCAAGGAAAAATAGTTGTTGACCCGATTAGATCAAGCAGCGGATTTAGAGGTGAGATTAGAAGATAGGATACAGTTGAATAACAAAAAAATGTATGAACAGTTCCAGTCAATGATGTCCCAAAATTCTATGCCACCACCACAATCTTAAAATTTATTTTTATATTATGATGTTTCAAAACATTTGAACAATTGCTGTTTGAATTACAATTTGTGTAATATTAGTATGGTATTTTTAATAAATTCTGACCTGTATGATTAATACCTTTCGAACGGTAAATTACCATTTATAAATCCATTCGAACAAAAATTAACCCATTCGAACAACAACTGAGAAATACAATCCGTACGGACATTCGAACAACATTAATATGCAAAATCCCGTTCCAACAGATATATTTTCCAAAAATAAAGTTTCTATTTGAATGGACAGAATTTATGTTCGAACACAAGTCATTTGAAATATTTATTAGTTCGAATGTATAAAATTTGTTCGAACACTCCGTTCATTCGAACATGGTCAAGTATGGTCATTAGTTCGAATGAATATTTCATACTGTTCGAATGGACGTGTCGATTCAAACTTAGAAATATTCCATTCGAACAATTTATTGAGACGAAATTGGTTCGTCTAAAAAAAAGGTTTGTTTGAATGATTTCGACTGGTTCCACCCAATTTAGTCTCTAAGAATGATTTTTTTGATTTTCATGTCCAAAAACTTTTTGAGATGGTATTTCCGAGACAAAATAGACACAAAATTTTTTCGTCTCCTAAAACAATTTGGGATGAAATTTGGGTTTTTTTAGACAATTTTTTGTCTCAAAAAACCCAATCTCTTGTAGTGGGTGTGTGTGGAGGCTTAGGAATATTTCTCCCCATAATTGATTGTTTAATTGGTATGTTTGCGTGTCATTGGAAATGATCTAATTCACTTGAATTAGCACAAAGTCTTTGGCCTATTAGGTATTAATTGCTAAGTCATCGGTCAAGGTCTTCTCAAAGTTATGGACCTATGGTGTTTTGCATGAAGACAGAGACAATGCATCTTTTTTATTTAATAAAAAAAAATCATTTCAAGTCTTTTTTAAAAAAAAAAATGAAACATTTATCATATTTTTCTTAACCATGCAAACATATCGTAATGTGTATTACCTTCTTAATGCAAACATTTATGACGGAACCAAGACAACTAACCCCTCTGCATGGCCGTACTTCACAAATGTATTCTAAAACCGCATCAACAATTCAGCGGACTGATGTCTATTTTATTCTTTATTTCAATTAAAAAAATGATCATAGGTTTATAACTTTTAGACAAATTCGATACAACTATGATCAAGTAAATAAAATCGTTAACTGAGGCATTTTGGAAATGGGTCACAGAAAAGTAGTTATCTTAATCTTAGTGGAAAATCTGTGTCGAGATGGACGAAGTCAATGATGTTTCACAATTGTTGCAAGCTTATGTCATGCCTAGCCGTGTGAGTGGTGGTCTGAAAATGGCCATGATTCCCTCTTGGCAATTGTTGCAAGAGACCTAGGGTGTTGTAGGGCTTCCGTGGTGCAGTGTTGAAGGAAGGAAAATAAAAACCAAGTATGATGCCATGCCATCATGCGCCGGGTAAGGCATTCCCAATGCCAACCAGATTTTTATCTTTGTGTTATCTCTTGGTTTATCTCTATGGCTGAAATGCTTAGGTATAATGACACTCTTTGTAACACCCCACCTATTTAACCCTATAGAATAACTCTTAGATCAACACTAGAATTTAAAAGACTAGCTCATTAGAGTAGTCCTCGACCCTGAGAGCTGTAGAAAGAATTAAAGCAAGTTTAGAATCTTGGATAAGTGCATTGATTGATCACCACACAATTAGTAATATTGAAACCATGTTTTGAGCTTGGTTTTTATTCTAGCCATTTCTCATCTTTTTGTTCTTAAATTTTCCTGTTTAATTATCCCATTTCTATTGCTCTTAGATCATATTAGAATCTTAGATAAACTTTTACACATGTCATTTAGAGTAATGAACTGTTAAACCCTAAAACCATTCCAATCGGCACCCACGTGTACTTTTGTGTGCAATGGACTAATGTGCCCTTAGCTCGAATATTTTTATAACATTTTTATCGAGGACATATGTCATTGGCCCCTCAACTATTCATGAAATTTCTTACCAAGCTTGATTTTCAAAAACCCTAGCTCAAACCCCAAAATTTTGTCCAATCCGAAAGTTCCCTTGGATTTTTGGCAACCACCCATGAAAATTTTCCATTTATTTAATTTTATTTGATCACCACTTCACCACCCAATCCCCACCGTCTACCACCTAAAGAGGATACTCAAGTATGCCTTAAACTAGCCACAAATGCCAAGAGGGTCAAAACGTTTTGCCTTGTGAAATTCCCCATACCCTTAAGCATGGCATTAATTGCACCACCCTTTCACCACTACTATACGGCAAAGCCCCTCTCCCCATTGCCATTTCAGCCTACTCTAAGGTGCAATGGTCACCAAGTAAGCCAACCACCCAAGGAGGATCTAGGCTAGGAGGCATCATCACCTCTACCCAAATACCCCAATGGGAGGCCACCTTGCCAACCCACACACACCCCTTGGAGGCTATATAAACTCCACTTCACCCCCACTTCTTCCTCACTTCACTTCCTCAACTCTCTTTAGTGTTCTTGAGAGTTCTCATCCTCTAACTCTTTGAAGTTCTTGAGTGTTCTAAGTGAGTTCTTGAGTTGTGAACTTTTAGTGGGAAGTTTCAAAGGTTACGGAATCTTTGTAAGTTTTCTCTCTAGATCTTAGTTTATATGTTAAGTTATATTTTTTAGTGTTAGCATTAATTTTGGGTGATTATAGCTTGAGATACCATGTTTAGCTAGAAGCCGAAATATTGGTGGATAGGTTTATTGTTTAAATTATTTTGGTGAAAATATTAGTTATGGCATGCCTTGATAATTCATGATATGATTCGATTATGTCTTAGAACAATTTTTAGAGTTTTGTTTGAGGTTAGGAATATGTCATAATAGGTTTTAATCTCTTATCATCAAAGCATGTATAGTTTGACTTTTAATCATACTTCATTTGAGGAAATTGACTTATTTTACTTAAGCGTGAAATATGAGCATTTAGAAAACCTTCTGATTAGGATAAGAAGAATGCATGATTTAATTCTAGCATGTCATTGATAGAAAGGTCAAATCATGCATCACTTGAGGTTTATCTAGAATGTAAGGATTTTATTAGGCATGATTAAGTGTTGGAATGAGCTTGCTCAAAGTTAAGCTTTTATTTCGTCAATGAGGATTTATAGCAATCGCCTTTTTATTGGAGGAATTTTTCATGCATGCATTCATGAGTATCAATAGTCAAAATTTTGTTTAGGCATCAACTAGAGAGCATGCCACGAATTGAGAATGAATAGGCTAAGATCACTTTTATTTTTTAAGGCATAGACGGTCTTAGAATGTGTAAGATATGAGGACTATTAATTTTGGTTAAGATTAGAGAGCATTTGCATTAGTAGCAATATTTGAAAATTTAGGGGTATTTTCATAATTTTCCCTTTATCTAGAAAATTTTATTTTTCCTTAAGCTAGTACTGATTCTAACTTAGTACGACTTTTATCACAGGCACTACCTCACTTCCAACTTCAATAGTCCGTAAGTTAGTCTCGAACTTACACTTTGATGATTATTTATGATTTACTGATAAATGCCGCATTCATTTTATAATTGTCATTTTGAGCGTGAAATGTCATATCTTACGTTTCATTTTTGTCATTTTACATACAACTTTCATTTTTTAAATGTGTCATATACATGCATATCATGAAAATCAATTTTTAAAAAGTATTGCGTCCAAAATTATTTTATCACAACCCTAAAGGCTAGGATGGGGAAGTATCCTTGTGGAACTCCTCTATCCACTCTAGAGTGATTAAATATGGAGTGGTAACCCTTGGGTTGATGAAGAACAATTAACAAAGTTCAAATGGGTTCTTTCTAAAGAACACCGAAATTCATATGTTACGACACCAATTGCTGGTGGGTGTACATGATTTTTACGATGTTATGTTATGTTATATTACTAATGCATTGAGAACGAGTCTGCAGACAACGTAGTTTCAACATGAGTTGTACTACAGCCATCGGCAGGTATTCACAGTGCATATGAAAAATTGTAATGATACCATACGTTATGTTAATCTTATGATTTTATTTGATTCATGATTAAAAACTAAATTTTTAACGACGAAAGTGAAATTATGTTCTCTGTAAGAAAATATGCATCAAAATCTATTTTCTAGAGAAATTTGAATGGCAAATATAGTTTTTCGGCATTGCATGTATTTCATGTATATCATTCTTCATGCATAGTCTATCGTTGTGCACGTTGGTTGTCCAACTTACTGAAATTTCAAGTAAATCTCACCCTTTGTGGATTCGCTATCATTTCATTCGAAATGATAGAAATTGTCCAATGGACCAATGGATCAATAGGATTCAGGAGGAACCAGACTTCGATAAGAGACTTGATCTATTTTTTATATTTCTAGGCCTGACCCTTCGTGCCATAGAATGCATGAAGCAGCTAGTTTAGTTTTTTGGAAACTTGGTATTTTGAACTAAGATTAAGCTAACTCTGATGATTTGAACTTATGGTTTAATCAATATTATTGGGATGATTTTACTTATTCTGGCATAAGTTCTTTTTCACCCTTACTTTCAGCTGCAATTATTGCATATTGCTAGCTGCATTTCTAGGTTGCATTACATATTATCATCTCATGTACAGGAGTATGTAACTTTGTGTTGCATGTCTCGACACTCTAAGTCTTTGTTACATCCCAAGCAGAGGTTGGGGACATCACTCTTGAATGCCATATTTAGGTGGTAGATGGTAGAGGATTGGCTGCCAAGTGATGATGAAGTGGTAGCTCAAAGGGAAGAAGTGAATTGGAGGTAGTTAAGGGTGTTGTGCATAAAGGTCCAATTGGTTTGGCTCTTTTTGGGATGTTGTTGAGTCCAATTTCTTCCTGATGAATAGAAGGGCTCTTGGTAATGGAAGAGGAAGGAGGTGGCGTGTGGTGTTGGTTCATCCATGGCGGAAATTCAAATAAAAGCAATGCCGTTTGGTTGCCATCCAACTAGTACTTAGGTTCATTCGATTTTGGGGTTTTGGCTTGAGTTCTATGAACCAATTTCGTCCAAAACTTGGTCTGGTTATAAAGGAATGAAGTGAGGTGCTAAAGGATAATAATGCCCTTGAGAAAAAGGCACAAAAAGTTTGGGATAGGGGCTAATTAGACTATTGTGCACATGGGCACACATGGGTCCCGATTAGTGTGGATTTGGCATGTCATCACCCTTAATGACATGTGTGGAGATTTATCTAAGGTTCTAATATGATCTAAGAATAATGAAATTGAATAATAAAACAAGGAAATTTTTGAAAAAAAAAAGAGAAATAATTAAAAATGAAATTAAGGTTAAAACATGGTTTTAGAGATAACTAATTATGTGGAAATTGATCAATGCTCTTAACCCAAGTTCAAACCTATTTTATTTTTTTCCAAAGAATTCTTAGGGGCATGGGCCACACGATGGGCTTGAGGAAATGGTATGGTGTATGTGGGCTCAAAATTGGAAAGTGGAAGTGCAATACAAGGCTTCTAAATCTTGGCCCGTCACCTTCTAAAGTTTTATAGGCTTAATGGGCTTGCTTAATAAACCATTATAAGCTTATTATAAAGATTAATCCACATGGGTAAATAGGCTGGGTGTTACAGCGAACTACCACATAGTAAGGACTATGACGTAGCCACCACGGTCAAATGGGTCGTTGGGTGATGGGGTAACTAGCAGGGAACCAACAGTCCATAGGGGAGCCATGAGGTATCCAAATTATATGTTACAAGAAGTGTACAAGGCAATGAGTTAAAGATGCGTTATATGTAATTGTTTATGTCCCAACGAAAAAGATGTTTTATTGAAAGGTCAAAGGATATCTGTTTCATGTTTTTGAAAAGTCAAAGTCAAGATTGCATGAACTACATTTTGTATCGAGTACATGTTCATGCATTCATTTCATAGTTTGTCTTTATATGCCTATGTTATCTGTGGTAAGCTATTTGTTTATCTATTGAGATTTCTCCAAATCTCACCGTGCTAGTTTTCACTACCATGCCTAACCTGGAATGGTAGAACTTGTTACAAGACAAGAAATCGGATATGGGGAAGTGTAAGAGGCCAGCACCTTGAATAGTCAAGGAAGCCTCGAAGAGCTCTTAGCTCTCAGTGGAGAGGCTAGAAGCTGCTGATCAATTCATAATGGAAGTGCTACCGCTCTTTGAGGAGTTGAGGAAGATAATCAACAAGGATAATGAGAAGTAGAGAAGGTCTTGTATGCATGGGAATGGATCCTAAAAGAATTTGTAGTGAAAGGAGGGCTTAGTTTTGAGTTGTTGCTTTAACCCTCAAGTATTTTGAGATATTCAAACAATGAAATCTTTTGGGATAATTAGTTTTTATAGTACCATGATATTTTACAAAATTGCTCTAAAATCTATGAGATTTACATGAATTTCCACTGTGATTTATTGCATTCTCCTAGAATTACAATAGGTGTATTGCATCTTTGTTGTCGTGTAAGGGTATTTAACCTTAAGTTACATATCTCGACACTTCAGTCATTGTCTAAACCCAAGCAGGGGGTGGGGGTGCCACATTCTACCTCTTCATAAGGTCCGACATACCTCAGGCTTAACTTTCTTTTTCTTTTCGAAGCATTTCACGTCCTTCATGGGTGACACCTTAATGTATACCCAATAACCTTCTACAAAGGTCAAGCCTCTTCTTCGCATGTCGGCATAACTCTTCTCTCGACTTTGTGTTGTCGCCATCTTATCCCATATGACCTTGATTTGCTCTTTTATCTCTTCGATTAGGTTTGGTCTAATGAGCTTGCTTTCTCCAACTTTATCCCAAAATAGGGTCAACCTACACTTCCTTCCATATAGGGCTTTTATATGGAGCCATCTCTATAGTTGCTTGGTAGTTATTGTTGTAGGTGAATTCAATGAGAGGTATATGATTCTCCCAAGTACCCTTGAATTCAAAAGCACATGCCCTCAACACGTCCTCCAAAGTCTGAATGGTCCATTCCGATTGGGCATTTGTCTGTGGGTGATAGGAGTTCCTGAATCTCAATCTAGTTCCCAAAGCAGCTTGTAAATTCTTCCAAAAATAGGAAGTAAATCTTGAGTCCTAATTTGAGACTAGAACCATAGGCTCCCCATGTAACCTGACTACCTCTTTAACATAGAATTGAGTAAACTTTCTTAGGGTGTCTGTATTGATAACTAGAAGGAAATGTGCACTTTTGCTTAATCTGTCTACGACCACCCACATCGAGTTCTTTCTTCTTGGAGTCCTTGGCAACTCGAATATGAAATCCATCGCTATGAAGCCCCATTTCCATTATGGGATTGGTAGGGGCTGCAAGTTTCCAGTGGGTCTCTAGTGTTCCACTTCCCCTTCTCTACATGTGTGACATTTTTCAATAAATTGGGCTATCTCTCGCTTCATTCATTCACAGCAAAAAATCTTCTTTAGAACCTGATACATCTTTGTATATCCTAGATTTACCGAGTAAGGTGTTGTATGTGCCTCAATGAGTATATGTTCTTTGATCTCTTAATTTGTTGGATCTCCCTTTCTAAAGACTATGCCGAACTAAGGGAAGAGATCCTTCCTGTAGGCAAAATAATGGGCAATAGAAAGTAGTTGGGCGGGCAATATGCAGCTGGGCAAGAAGGCGAGCATGATGTTGTAGAAGGCTTGGTAGATGCGGGACAACAAAAGGCGACAAAGGAAGGTTGACCTCAAGGCGAGCAAAGTGCGAGAACATGCCTGATGTAGAGCTAGGAGCTCTTTGAGATAACCCGAATGTGCTCAGAGGGAAGTAAGTATTGTACCCAAGGCCCATGCTCCGTAAGAGACATCATATCTAGAGTACACCTGGGAAGTTAGAATACAGATCTGTAGGCCATATCGCTTGACCTTAGAGGTATGATAACTAAGTGGGAGACCTCCGATAAGGGAAGGCAGGAGTTGGATCAAGGGCAAAGTTGCAAGGACATGCACACATTGTCCCATTAGCACTCGGTTTGTATGATTCTTCAAGTACAAAAGGTAAATAGACGGCCGAGATCAAAGGTCTTTCATTCAAGCAGGACAGAGGTCAGAGGAACATTAAGACTGTAATGCGCAGTCCCGTCATATAAAAAGGTAATGGATAAGAGTTAACATCTCACTTTTGAGACCATAAAGTGTTTCTCTTTGAAGTCTTTAAGGAAGCAAGGAACACAAGAGCCTCACGATTGAATGATCACTATCAGCACAGACTTAGTATTAGAAATCTTATCTGGGTAGGTTCACTCTTACGACTATACTAGGAACACTGGATAAATGTTTTTGGGTTTGTTTAGCATTTGCATTTATCTCATCATTGTCTTGCATGAAAGTACATATTTTTCCATTACATTTACTGGCAATCTTCACGATATGATTTGAGATGATGTGATTTAAAGTGATGAGATTCCTGAGCATTCTAAATTCATGGCGTGATGCCCCCAAACTCCGCATAGAATTTTACAAAGCTTGAGGCATCGAGACATATAACATAAGGTTACATACTCATATTCATGACAGTTAAGAATGCAATGCACATAGTATGCTTCTAACAAGATGCAGTAACTGCAACAGATAAATTTCTTTTTTGAAATATCTTACATTGTACCAGAATGCTAATTGCAAGCATAATCATTCTTCCATTCATATATACATAAACAAAAGTTAGATATTTCATTCAAAAAGTTAAGTTGAACCCTTCATATAACAAAAGTAGGGCCCCAAAACATGGACCCTCTTATACCTCGAAAGATAAGAACTTAGTATAGGTTACAAGATCCCGATCCTCATCCTGTACTTCCCAAAATATCCATGATCTCGTCCACTAGTGTCGAATTGACTTCTATAAAATGGTTTGATAACACAAAGAGATTCTCCAAGCTGAGAAACTCTTCACAATATGGCATCCATTGGGGCTGAAGATTCACCCCCCCCCCCCCCAAAAAAAAAAAAAATTCCTTCAATATGCTTATTAGACATAATAATATCCATATAGCAATTAATCAACCGAAAATGAACATCTACAGAAAAGTCGATGTCAACTGGCTCTAACCACACCACTCTTTGGCTCATCCTATTAGATTCCATTGGTCCTTGTTACAGCTTCTACCATTTCCTCCAGAATTGTAGTTGAGACTACCACAATGAGATTTATAAATCTCAACAAGTAAAACTCCTAAGCTACTAACAATATCAATAAGCATGCATGACAATAAATGTGACAAGCATGCTTGATGAATATGGACTTTCTTATGAAAACATGACTTAGAAAGATCAAAACATGGCATGCACATGGCATGCATGCCTTCTTGCTTAGACGTAAAATGTTCTTTCTTATTCTTGCATGTTACATAGAGGTCTTATCTCATGGGGTTACCATGGTATCTTATCTTGTGGGGTTTCCATGATATCTTATCACAATTACCATTAAATCTTGATCTTGTCTCATGTGGTTACCATGTTAGCTTAATCTTATCTCATGAGGTTATGAGGATATCATATCAATTCATGCTTGACTCATAAAAAGATTTCATGACAGACTGGTATGCTTCATGACATGTGACAAATATTTATGATTGATGCTTGTAATGACATGGCATGGCATGGCATGGACATATCAAATAAATAGGGGTAAAATGAAACATGGTTATATTGCACGATTCTTACTACCTTATATACTTAAAAATATTACAAGTAAGTTAGAAGCTAACTTATAAAGTGTTATGTGTAATGAAAACATAGTATAAAGAAGCATAAGCTAAAATGAGAACCGTTCTAGGGTTAGAATATCTCACATAATTCTCATAAATACAAAACTTACTAACTTTGGACCAAATTTACAAAGTTACCCCTTACCTTTTGGGAAATTACAAATTCTCCCCTACTCTTAAAGAAATTGCAAACGGACCCCAAAACTTACCAACATTTACATTACTCATATAAGTTTCATCCTAAATCCAAATATGAGCTTAGAATCTTTTAAAAAACTAAATCCACTATGCAAACTCTTATTGGCCAATTTACTTAAAGGTTAAAATTCATGATTTTGTTTCTACTTGGCCATACTAACATGCTTAAACCGAAATTACTAACTCACAAAATTCACATATTTTGTTCTAAAATCAAGCCAAGACACTAAACCATACATTTCATAAAAACTTAAACTCACTACTTTAAAGAATAACCCAAAACATCAAGATTAGGTCAAACCAAACCTAATTTTGGTGTTCTTGGTCTAGTATTTTCATATCAACTCCAAGGACTCCAAAAGTCCATAAATAACACTTCTAACATGTTCATCAATCAAACATAGGTGATTGCATGCTTGACTAACTTCAAAAATCACAAAACACAACAACTTAGAATCAGCTTGCATGGAAATCCTTGAAATCGAATATGCATGTTTTTGCATTTGAATCATAATGACTAGATCCTTGATTTTTATGCAACAAATATTGAAAGAATACAATCATATACCTCAATTCAAATTCTACCTTGGCCTAAGCATTAAACCTAGCATGACATAGCAAATAATCCATCAAAACAAACATTAAACTTGAGAGCCTCTAGTTCATGCTTAAAATCAAGCTCTTGCATGTTCATCAACAATCCAACAAAGATCAAGGTTATAAATATTCAAAAATCCATTCTTAATCCATAGATCAAAGATTTACAAAAATCATAACCTTTGAATCAATATCCTAAAGCTAAGATCAAAACCTAAACCTAAGAAAAACTCTTTTTGATGAATCAGTTTCCATCACTCCATATATCATGCAAAACCTTTTTGATATAAACCTAACATGCTTTGAATCCAACCATAACTTGCATAGAAATTATAGGAACACTTCATAGAATGGAGATCTACACAACGTCTCATAAAAAAAAAAAAAAAAAAAAAAAAAAAGCACAAAACTTCCTAGGTTATCAACAAACCATCCCAACCGAACCCTTCCACCATCAACACCAAATTTCATCCAACAAATCTCCAAGCAAAATTAACCGATAAACTCCCTAGTAAAATACACTCATTACTTAATAAAATAGAAGAGATTTGAGCTAAAGAAAATACTTATAAATGACTAGAATAAAGAGGCAAAACAACACTAGATTTTCTCCAAGGTTTATCTCTTGGTTTCTCTCAAGGAAAGAGATGAAATAGCAAAGTGTGGGGAAGAAAATGAGGGTGGCGTGGGCTATAGAAGGAGGGCTGACTTGGAGGGGGTTGGGGGAATGACAAATTATGTGATGTTTGCTTGTAAAGATGAAGAAATATTCTACTGGAAGGGGTTGGAAAAAGGCTTGGTCAAATGGTGACATTGTGAGCAATGGGTGAAGTGTTTGACTAACAATGGAATAATTGCACTATTGGGAGGAAACTAGGGTACAAGAGTAGGCCATTGTGATGTAAATCAATTGGAGGAAAGCTTTGGGAGAAGCTTGGGGAAAATGGGAGTTTCAGCTGGAGCAAAAATCAGCAAACCAAATGGGGTTTCATCTAGGGTGTAGTTAGGGTTTCATCCAATAACAATTTTCATTTGTCAAATGCAAGTTCCAAGGTATAAGAGGGTGTAAGAATGTGTACTTGAGTGGTTGGTTGCTTGTAGAAGTGGCTTAACCAAGTGGAAAAATCACTTAGTCAAAAATCGGCCACTAGTTTAGGGTTTGGTTATCCTAACCATTTGGAATTTTGGTTTGCATACCTAGATTTAGGGTATCGTTAGGGTTGAAAACCTCTTTTGATTGGCCAAATTGTATTCGGTTGGATGAAGTAGTGAATGGTGTAAGAGACATGACGACAAGACTTGATTCACACTCCATCAGTTACACATGTGTACTCCTCTTGACAAGTGTCCAAAGGCTTTCCAAATGGATGGTTAGGATTGCGGCATGTGCCCAAAAAATGTTTTCTAGTGGTCCTAAGTGAATTTCGATATCCTACATGGTGCTTTGACAGTTGGTTGAAACAAATTTCACATGCTGCTCTCCCTTATTCACAAAAAAAACTTGAAACTTTTTATTGCATTATAAAATCCCAAATATTGCTTCGAGTGTGATGGTGCAATTTGTTTCGTAAAATTATACTCGTAAGTGCCATAATTAGATAAAAATACAATTTCATCCCTATAATAGATTAGGATTCGAATACGATAGCTGACTCTACATCAGAAATATCCTTGTTGCCTCCTTGCTCCTTGTTTTTCCACAGAAATTGCCTTCTTGACCTCTTTCCATGAATAAAGTTTCAAAAGTGAGATCTTGTCCCATATCCAAATTCTTAAATAGAGCGGGAATGTCATATGTCAGTTCTGATGTATCTCTAATCCCAGAATATTAAGATAGGAGTCTTTTATCCTTGTCTTGTCATACTGTAGGATGACAAAGACAAGTAACTAGGGTATGGTCCGCACACCCATACAACTCGCCAACTGCTCCATACTTCTTTGAACAAGGGTTCTCCACGTGGCGTTGCGCCATGCTTCTGCATCTAGTTGACAAGGCTTGTGTGCCTTCACCTTTAATTGCATACCCATTCCTGACGAGACCCTTCAGATGTGGTATGGCTCTAAGTACAGCACTAAGACCCTTCTTGTAACGACCCGACCCAATAATTTTAAGGTCGGAATATTGATAATTTTATTGGGCCTAAATTATATTTAATGGGCCATATTAGATAAGCCAATGAGTTATAAATTATTGAGATTGATTAGAATTTAATTAGACTTAAGAACTAAGCTAAATCCCATTTAATATTTATTGAACGAGTTAGAAAGATCAGCTATTAGAAGTTATTTCAATTTAAAATCACCACTGATTGAAGTTCCCTACACAGTCTCAATCACTCCCAATCCTACATTAAATGAACTGCTAGAGTATGTTTTAAATTTCAAATACATTAGGATTACAATTCTAGAACCCTTTTTAGCTTAAAATTCCTAAACCCAATCCATATCATCATATAAATAGAGTCCCATGCATTGTACCTACCTACCTTTTGAAGCCTGCGGTTTTTTTTGTTTAGGATGTCGTAGCCTCATCTCCCCTACCATGAAACACTGCAAGGCCACCATCGTTTCTTCCTCCCTCCTACTCACAACCACCGTCGTCCCTCCATTGTACCGTGATCAATTTTATGTCAAAAAGTTTAGGAAGCAACACTACATGGTAAGTATCTTGATCATAAATTAGGATTATTATATATTAGCTAGTTATATATATATATATAATTAAAGTCACTTCTTTTGAAACCAGTGTTTGTGTACTACACATGTCATGATATTTGCAAGCATGTCATTCATCATGTCTCATTCCACATATTATATTTATATGTGTATTATGCATCTCATACATCTCACATTGCATAAGACACATAAGCTTTCATAAGATCAAATGTAAGATAAGATCAGAGTAGTTAATAAGATGGTCATTTAGATGCATGGTACCAATGTGATTAATTGGTAGACATGCAAGCCACAGACCTAAGTATGGTCCACCAGAGTATACTAGAATACTATTAGCGGCTCCTATTGCGGCCGCGGGATGTGGGGTCAATGCACTACCTTACGCATATAGTTAAGTGTGTGGGCCAATATGATAAGATAAGCTAAGATAAGTCATGCATGTTATAAGCATATGTATGAATGATCATGATTTTAATTCTTAGCCTGAAATATTTTATGAAAAACCTTATGTTAAGTATATTTATGTTATGATGGGTTTTTTACTGACTTTTTGACTCATTTTAATTTTTTTTTTAATGTTTTTAAACCATCCCAGGTCATAATATTTATGAAGGTAGAGCTGCAGAACGAGACTTAGTTTAAGGAGGCACGACAGTGGCCTAGATCAAGTATAGAGATTTTAAGTTATGATTTTCATAGTACAGAGGTCGAGAAATTGTTAATAAATACTTCCGTCGGGCTATTTTTATGAAAATATGTGACATCCCTAACTTGCCGGAAGGGGCGTTACAATTCTGAACTCTCCCATCCTATCTCAGAAAGTTCTCATGACTGGTTGCATCAATAGTTGTTCGTAGTTCCTCTTTGGCAAGTAACCCTTTCTCGCCTTTGGTGGTTAGTGCACAACTTGCCCAAGCTCATTCATCCCTCTGATTTCTTGTTCTCATCGTCATGGGAGACGATTTTTCTAGCTTGTCTATGGCTGAGTTCCTCGTCTCTACCTTGCTCTCGGACATATAAGCTAGATTCCAATGTGGTGCTTCCTCGCCCAGATGTTGGACTAGTTGCATTCTTTTAAGACCATTGGAGTGCTTCTCGTTGTTGCCTTTCCTTCAACTCTAGGAATGGTTTGTCCTTTTTTGCATTAGGTAGGATGTAACACCCCCTTCCCTAGAACTAGGAGTGCCACGTGTTTTCATACATATAGCACGACAAGTGATTTCATTATTTATTAAATCTACTCAATAATAAATAAATAAAGCCTAGACCTAAATCTAATTGCACCATCTAAGCTTGGCCTACCTGCTCACACTGATCATGATCCTAACCTGGGTGGTTTAAAAACATGAAATAAAACTAAATTGAGTTAGTTGATTGCCAAAATCTTTAGGTCTAAGAAATTGGTTGAAGGCCAAAATAGACGAAAAAATCGGCTGAAGGCGGTTACGATATAGGAAACCGTTCAGGGTAGGAAATCACAATGGGGGAGAAAGACGTGCATGTGCATTTGCTACGAGGCTTGGGTATTGTATTTGGATTTATAATTAATTTCTTGGGCTTCATATCGATAAAAAAAATAATCCCACTTGGTCCATAAAAAATAATCCCACTTGGTCCATAAATATTAACTGGGCATTAGCCTAAGTATTGAGTCCAACAACAATTCTCTAATCCACCGTAATGATTTTGGGCCTGTTATCCAAAAGTTGCAATTGAGCTTTCTCATATGGCCCATCAATATAATATAAAATTTTCCTTAGAATATTATAGCGGGTACTTACATAGGACCCTCACATATCTGTGCTATTAATCAGGTTGTCAATCGTCGATGCTCCTACTCGCTTTGCCATTTCTTCTTCTTTTCATCTTGATCGCTCTAGGTTGGTCTCCCTTCACTTTGGGATTCCTCACTGTGTTGCTTGTCTTGTCCTCGTTTTGAAAAACTCTTTTTGGCACACACGCTCGGTGTGCATTATTTTTTAGTCCAAAATCAGCTGTTTTTCCTTTCAAATCTCCAATTTTAGATGGTCTTTTGTCTTTTATGGTAATACTCTGTTAGGAAGTAGTTTTGAACCCGATTATGGCTAGATTTTTGGCAGATTGCATCTTTAATTACGTTTTTATTTTTTGTGTGATTATAAAGAATTTGCTGTTTTTGGTGAAATTATGATATTTTTTAATTTAAAGCTATTTAAGCTCGGCTTGGATGATTTTTGAAGTTTTGATAATTTTTATTTGAGAACAGAGTTGTTTTCTCTGTGTTTGATGAATCTTTTCTCTTTCTTATTTCGATTATCTGTTAAAAATAGCTAACAAAATTAATCTAAATTTTGTCCAGCTTGAGTTGGTCCCCCTTCACTCTGGAATTTCTCATTACGTTGCTTGTCGCTTCCTCGTTCTTCCCCTACCCCTAAGAGACGCTATTAGTCAATATTTTGGCCGTTGTCTTCACGATGACGCGTTTGTGCTTCCAATAGTCCTGCAGTCAAGCTCGCTCTCGTTCACACATTTGATCATGCGATAGGTGATAACGGCGACCTTAATTAATGCTAAATAGCAAATAGGAATCCAGCTATCCATCGAAGTGGAAAGGTCCCATTATATAAAGCACTCCCAAGAGATTCAGCCTGGAGATTCTATCCTATTTCTGATTCTCAAGAGATCCGTAGCCAAAAGGAAAGAAATAATGGCTCAAAACGAGAGCGAGGTCCACATGGTGGAGAACGGCTATGATCCTGAAAATGAACAAAATAAAAATCAGGAGAACAAGAAGCTGAAGCAAGAAGTGGGAGTGTTGTCTATGGAGAGGTTATTTGAAGACCAAGAGGTGCCATCATGGAGGAAGCAACTGACCAGGAGAGCCTTTGCGGTGAGCTTTGTGCTGAGCATACTTTTCACCTTCATAATTATGAAACTCAACCTCACCACAGGTATTATACCTGCCCTCAATGTACCTGCTGGTCTCTTTGGATTCTTCTTTATCAAAACTTGGACCAAGTTGCTTCACAATTCTGGCCTCTTGAAGCAGCCCTTCACCAGGCAGGAAAACACTGTCATCCAGACCTGTGTTGTGGCTTCTTCGGGCATCGCCTTTAGTGGTATGCCTTCCTTCCGAGCTTCAATCATCTCTTAAGTATTTCTTTTACTTCAACAACCTCATTTAAATGAACTTAATCGTAGTTTTCCGGCATCCATGATAATGGCTTCTCCGAATGTGTTGGCAAACCTTAGCTTGGATTAAAATATCTCTTGTATTTTCCTTTAAAGCATATATGCAAACTGTAAATGACGTGTTTCACACCACCAACTGTTCAGATGGCCTACAACAAATGAGAGGGCAGCACTAGTCACTCAAGAGAGCTCCAATACCTAAGTTAGATAAACGTGATCTCAATATGAATATCTAATCAAAAGTTAAGAGTTTTGTTACCTTTTTGTATTATTTATAGAGGTGCTGAGGACATAGATAAGTATTAGTTATTCCGTAATAAGTAGACCAAATAATCATCATGATCTATCGACATTATCATATCACACGGTTAAGCCCGTAGATCACATGTACTCTTGGACAATGCGTCACCCAGTCTTGGGCCCATAAGTTGAACCTGTCCATGTGGACTTTTTACTTCGTTAATTAGTGACTAAAAAAATTCAAGTCGTTCTGTAAATTAGAATTATCTTGTTTTGTCAACGGCCGGTGTGGGAAGAAATGTCACGTGCACAATCTTCCCATGTACATACGCATTGACATTAATATCGCAGAAGCCTTTCAACAGTTGCAATCACCAGGTGCTTCAGTGTTCACATTCATGCAGATCTCAGCCGCGACTTTCCCTCGTAACTTCATTTTAATTATCGTTAAATATTTTTGCTTTTTTTATTTTTGGTATAAACTAGTATCAGGAATCTTGGGGCTGCAGTGGAGGCTGTGGATCCCATCTACCAGTTTTGTCCGTACGTGGTTTAATTATAATAATTAAAAAAAATAAATATTAGTTGCAGTCGTGAGTGAGCAAACACCATATAATTATTTAAAAAAAATATATATAAAATCTATATAAAAAAATTAAATTTTTAATAATAAATTCTACTTTTTTTTAAAATAATTACACGATATCAGCATACTAGCATACTCTACGATATCTGCATTACTCGAGGAATTAAAAAACCGATGGAACATCCAACTTTTTTCCTGACTTTATACCCCTTTTTTCCACGAGTAATTTCAACCGTATCATTGTGGTTCAGTGAAAATTCATGCGTGGCATACTACAAATAAATTTATTTGAAAGCATTTACACCATGTCATATATCATCCATGAGATATAATTTATTTTAAAAGATAAATTATAAAATTTAAATTTTACAAATTAAATTATGTCATACGGATGGTATATTGTATAAAAACCTTCAAATAACACTACTCGAAAAGAATAATTCTATTTGCATAATTATTTATGTAATAACTATCGAAATTTATCTATCTTTATTTATTTATTTTTCTCAAGTAGAGGGACATGTCATGCCCATAGTGTGTATTAACATCTGTGTCGTTTGCCTGGACATGGTTCTAATAACCCAAGTTAAGGCCTTCCTCTCTTTAGACACAAAAAAAGGGGGTGGCTCGGTCGTGGTCCGGTGAAACTCCGATGCCAAAAGGGGTGCCTTTCGCCTAGAAAAGAGATAGAGCCTACTAAGTAGGAATTTAAATGATGGCTTGGACCAAATGTCCCTCTATTGATCGCATGTTGAACTGAAATGCCCTTACTATAGATGTTGATCCGACCAAAGTGCCCTTGCCACATATCTGAACGAACTAAAATACCACTTTAACAAATCAAATTAGACAACAACAGGTGTGAGCCAAATCAAACAGAAATCTCTAGAGCTATCAACAACTAGTTCTAGACATCGGCCCATAAGTTTCTAGAACTATTAATAACTAGTACTAGAAATGTCTAGTACCGGTGACCCACAACAACGTCGACCCAGTGACCTGCAGCAGAGTTAAGAGATAATTGTGAGCAGTGCCTTGTAAAACCTGATCTTGCTCAGTAATGGACCAAGAGCTTAGTTTCTTCCCTTCTCCATAATCGCCAGGCTCGTAGACATCAGCCATACTTTGGAATAACAAGTAAGGGCTTATTTTTTCCTTCTTGGTAATCATGAGCTAGAAATTGGACCTGCTTGATATTCTTAGCAAGGGCTTTTTTTTTCCTGCTTCGTAATTGTGATCCGTTTCTTGCAGAAAGCTGCAAAAGTTTCTTGAAACAAACCATAACTTTGCTTGGTTCTATGGCGCTGATCACATGTTTCGCACATTAGGTACAGGGTTCAGTCACTTGCCACACAAAGTTAGTACTTCTTCCTTAAAGTATTGTCTTCTAAAATAAGAGAGAGAGCCCATTGTTACCTAGTGTCTGGCTTTTATACTAAATATAAGGGGGACACCCCATACTCTATGTCAAGGATCAGCGTCTCAAGCGCAAGTGCCATGCCATAGTCTTTAATGCAGCGTGGCATCTTGGGTCATGTTCTGACAGCAGGCGAGCAGAGCGGTCACTTCCCATGCACTCAAGCAAAGGAAGGGTGTTGTTCGCGATCTTCATCCATTTGCTAGATACGATCCTTAAACACGAGACATTCCTGCAGAGGAGTGTCAGAATTGATGGGTCTTGTCTGTTCACATTGACACAGGCTTGTTGGCTCATAGGCTCATGGGTAGGTCTTGTATGGCTCGTGGGCTAGTTGTGTTGATGTCTCCTAGGTGCACTTGGGGGGCACGACCTGAGCTAGGATGGGCCTTAGCATCTCAATCAGGCCTGACCCAGAGTGGCATGTGAATATCCCCTTCACATGGCATGGTTGAAAACCAAGGGCATCTGATTGGGAGATCTCTGACCAGGTTGGGACAATTCGAGTATGAAGGAGCTTGGAATTAGATGATCGTGAGCTTGGGCAAAAAAGCTCAGGAAGTTTTTGTCTTCATTTTTTTCGCCATAATGTATTTCTTTGCCCCCATCTTATTTTTCCATCCTACCTTTTTTCCTTGGAATTCGCCCTATCTTCATTTTCCCTAGTTTTGGAGTGCGGGCACACTTTGATGGCCATGTGGTACGAGATGAGAGCATTGTTCACCCTTCGGGGAGCGAGCACTTCTAATCAACATAATGCATGCCAAGAACGTGACAGAAACTTCTGATAAACATAATCCTTACCTGTAGCGAGAATTTTTAGTGGTCCATGGGATGAACACTTTTTCTCTCCACTCCACCGATCGAGCACTCTTAGCCGATGGCTGAACTTTATGTTCTTTTCATGGTGCTCATCACAGAAACAAGCACTGTTGGTCCTCACGGGGGCGAGCATGTTTGTTTGCCTTGTGTAGAAGTTGTTGTTGCTGCCCTGGGATTTGCCCTTTAGGTCAAGCAGTTTTGCTCATCTCGAGGTGCGAGCACTTGTCTCTCGTGGTGTTTTGAAAACATCACTTCTTGTTTTAGTTTTCTTCAAATTTCAAATAATCTTTAGAAGGGGAGTCGGGCATGTGCCGAAGGTGCAAGCACTCCTTGCTTGCCTATGAGTTCAAGCACTTTCACTTGCCATGTGTCGGAGTTGTTGTTGCTCGCCCTAGGGTTCAAGCACTCCTTGCTTCCCCTTGAGTTCGAGCACTCCTTGCTAGCCTATGGGTTCTTGTATTTATTAAAAATTTCTCAAATACTTTTTTTTTTTTTTTTTATCAAAACTATAAAATTAAATCTATGTACATGATCTAGGTCTCCGCCTAGTCTCCCTAAGTCAAATCTAGTCATGCGGCTTCAATCCACGGCTTAAAGATTTCTTGGGATAGTCACACATTAAAACAAAAATGACTCGAATACTAAGTAAGAATTACTCAATATTGTAAACACATAAGAGCATAGGTTTTCAATCATGCAATAACAACCATAGTCACATCCAGTCACATTAATATGCATATGACCTTCCTTTTGATTTCTCAAGGTCTTAGCCATGCAATTTAGTCATGTAGTCACATTCAATCTCATTTATACGTTTACAATCTTACAACTTTAACCTCAGGGTCGCTATACTCTAGTAACCACCGTGTGTTACAATCTATTAATATTTGTATTTCCCATTTGTATGTTCACACATGTTTTGTTTTATTAATGTACGTAAGACTCCCTAGAAGTTAACAAACTTTCCTGGAAGTTAATTAACTTCTCGTGGGTGGAGAGTTTGAACTCGTTTGAACAATTAGAATATCTTAGCACATATGTGCATTGTAGTGCAATTGTTTGAGTTAAGGTGTTTTATTGGATTTTGAAAAATAAGAGAGAAACTTTTGAATGAAATATTATAAAGTTAAAGAATTGTTTGAATATAATTTTTGTTTTGAAATTTAAAAACGTTGTATTATAATTTTTATTTTGTTTAGGAGCTTAGGAAAATTGTAATGATTAGATGAAAGAGTTGAAATTTAAAGTTGAAAAGTATTTTATATTAATTTGAGTAATGTTAGGAAATGAAATATATGATAAATCTAAAAGTACTCATTGTAAGGGGATTTTCCCCCATCAGCCCATATGGTAAGCCCATGAGGGACCATTAAGAGTCAATTGGCCGTCAGGGCCCCCCGTCGAGCCCAACCAAGCCCAATGAACCACGCTTAGAAGGAACCGGTGGGCCTCTACAAGGTGCTCAGCCCATGGAGAAAACCCATTCGTGAAGCAATCCCCATGAAAGTAAGCAAACGATACGGACTGATGGGCATATATTCTCTGTGTTTCCTTTGAATGTGTAGGTGCAAACCCGAAGACCCGAGTTGATAGAACCTGGCCGAAAGGTGTACGAAACGCGACATTAACAGTGGCGCCGTCTATGGGATTTCTATAGACTTCACGTGTACTTCGTATGCCTGTGGCAAACCATTTTCAGACAACTCGAAAACAAAAGGAAGCAGTGTCAACAAACATGAAAGCAAGGTTCGCAACGATGGAATAGTGGGTAGGGGAGCTAAATGCTAAAGAGGAGACCCACCGAAATGAGGATGTAACACCAAAGATAATCACCAACGAACTAAGGAATGATGTAGAACCCAGTAACAACGAGCGCTCAGAGCCCCGGAATCCTAGAGGGGGAAACGACGTGGGGGAAAAAAGAGAAAGTACGAAGGAAGGGAGGCCCAGGAGTGGAGAGGTGCACGTGGTTCACCCCTTGATTGGTGAACTTGCTCTCCCACCCCCACCCGAGTATGCCCCACCGAATGGGGAGATTTTAGATGAGCAGGCACTTAGGAAGGTGGAGTTGAACGAGCCGCTGAAGTTGGTCCCTTTGAACCCTGAGTCACCCAGAGGCTACTGTTAACAACGAGATGACACTTGAAATGAGAAGCACCACATAGCAGCTCCTCCTGGAATACTAGGATGTCTTCTGGTGCATGAATACATGCCCAGAAGAGACCCAAAGATCATACAACACCACTTTAGTATGGACCCAAAGGCTAGGGGAGTACGGTAGAAGCGTTGAAGCTTCAGTGCAAAGAAGAATGTCGCCATTGCGACACACTTGACCGGCTACTCACAGCTGGCTTCATATGGGAAGCCTATTGCCCGGAATGGTTTTCCAACTTGGTATTGCTAAAGGAGAAAAATGTCAGGTGGAGAATGTGCATTGACTTCATTGATTTAAACTAAACAAATCATGCCCAAAATACATCTTCCTTCTACCTCACATTGACATAATCGTCGACTCCACGGCGGGTCATTGCATGCTCAGCTTTATGGACACCTACTTTGGGTACAACTAGATCTGCATGAACCCAGATGATGAGGAGAAAACTTTGTTCATTACTGACCCAGGGATATATTGCTACATGGCCATGCTAATCGGGTTGAAAAACACTGGGGCCACCTATTAGCAGCTGGTCAACCGTATGTTCAGAAACTAGATAGTAAGAAATATGGAGGTCTATGTGGACAACTTGTTGGTCAAGAGCGAAACCCTAGAGTAGCACCTAAATGACCTTTACGAAGCCTTTGCAATATTGGGGCAATACCAGATGAAGTTGAGCCCGACAAAGTGTGCCTTTTAGTGTGGGCTCCAGGAAGCACTTGGGGTTTATGGTGTCAGAGAGAGAAATAGAGGCTAACCCAAAGAAGGTAGTGGCCATACTCCTCATGTCCCCCCCTCGAAGCATAAATGAAGTGTAGAAACTGGCTGTGTGGGTAGCGGCTCTCAACATGTTCGTGTCAAGATCTACTAACAAGTTCCTGCCATTCTTTAAGGTTTTACAGAAGGCGCAGACGTGGGACGACGAGTCAACCAAGCTTTCAAGGCCCTCAAGAAGTATCTCATGAGCCCCCGCTCCTCAGACAGCCTAGATGCAGAGAAACATTGGTCTTGTTCAGAAACATTAATGCATGACGAACGAAGAGAGATTCTACAAAGACCCCCTAAAAAAGATTCTACAAAGACCTGATGCCTCAAGCCGCCTTATGAACTGGGTCGTGGAGCTGAGTGAGTTCAACATTGAATACACACCAAGAAACACCATAAAGGGGCAAGTCCTGGTGAATTTTGTGGCTGAGTTGACTGGCTTCCCAAAAGGAGTGAGCATGCACCTCCCATGATGGCTCATCTTGTCGGGTTGGAGGGTGAGTGGGGGTGCATATTGTTATGGATGAGGGAGAGGAACATAATTATGCCATCAAGTTGGCATTCAAGACCATGAGTAATGAGGTAGAGTACTAAGCACTGTTCTCAGGCCTAACGATCACCAGGTCTTTGGGCTCTGAGGAGGTGGAAGTATGAGCCGACTCACAGGTAGTGGTCAATCAAGTGCAGGGAGAGTTCGCGACAAAGAGCGAGAAATTGAAAAAGTACCTAGCTTTGATAGAGGTAGAACGATCTCACTTTAGGTACTTTCAAATTCAACAGTTGCCAAAAGCTTAAAACCAAAAAGGCAGATAAGTTAGCACGTGAGGCATAAGATTCCTCCCTGCCCAAACAAATGATGATAAGGATTGTTAAAATACCCGCCATGTGAATCGAAGCGGTATAAATAAAACTGAGAGCCCCAGAGTGGGCGATAGATATTATCATGTACCTAGACGCTGGCAAAGTACCTGAAGACAAACACGAAGCCAGAAAGGTCAGAAATAGAGGAGAACACTATACACCAGTCAAGGAGGTTCTATATTGAAGTGGATATTCTACACCTCTCTTGTGGTGCATCTCATTCGAAGAAGCCGAATAAGTGTTGGCAAAAATACATGGAGGAATCTGCGGTGACCACTAGGAAGGAAAGGAGTTGGCAAGCAAAGTCATGACGGCGGGGTACTACTGGCCTCACACCCTGCAAGATTCTGAGTAGTATGTGCGGAAGTAGAGGAAATAACAAGAATATTTCAAAGTGCCCCACTGCCTGCCAGAAGAACTAACGTTGATCCCCTCACTGTGGCCCTTTATCCAATGGGATAAAATTGAAAAGTATTTTATATTAATTTGAGTAATGTTTGGAAATGAATATATGATACATCTAAAAATACTCATTGTAAGGGGACCTTTCCCCATTGGCCAGTATAGTAAGCCCACAAGTAATCACTAGGAGTCAATGGGCCATCAGGGCCCCCGACTGAGCCCAACCAAGCCCAACAAACCTTACCTAGAAGGAGCTAGTGGGTCTCTGTGAGGTACTCAGCCCTTGGACAAAACCCATTCGTGAAGCAATCCCTTGAAAGTAAGCAAGCGGTAAGAACTAATGAGACTTGCCGCCCTGACACCTTGCCAGCGGTACCCTACTGACGGGAACTTGTGCTGATAGGCTGGCAGGAAACGTAAGGAGCTCTTTCTAATCTTCTGATAGCAGGCAAGGAAGGGTTAACAAGGAAAGTCAATAGAATAAAGTAAGCCAAGAAGCCACACCGCATTAATGACGTCATCCCAAAATCCATGCCATATTAAAGAATTCTGACTAAAGTAAACGGTTGAAAGGAAGTGCGCCCTACGGAGGCAGACGCAAATTGTCCCACCAAGTATCCTAATATAAAAGCAGACTCCCAAGTACGAAGGAGTCTCTCTGAACTCTCTAAGCGTAAGCACAAACTCTTAAAATGATATACTAAATTTGGCATCAGAGACTCCTCGACCTCCACCAAGACCGCTTATTCTCCGTGTTTCCTTTGAGTGTGCAAGTGCAAGCTCGAAGACTCGAGTTATTGGAACTTGGCCTAAGGGCATATGAAAAATGACATTAACACTCATGTTCCCAAACAAGGCCTTAGTTAACTCAAGATTATTATTATTATTATTATTATTACTAGGGTCTTCACACGAGGGGATACCCATTTCAACACAAAAAATGTTCAAAATAATAATAATAATAATAATTTTATCTCAATCTCGTGATCATTTCTAACCAATTGGTTTCATATTGGCTAAGAATAAAGATCATCATCAAGGTGAGTATATTTTATCTTTTGTTTTGCAGTTTGGTAGAAGATTTATAAAAAGGATGAATTTTGCAATCTTGAATACACATATATACATACACGTATATGTTGAAATTAAGAGCAAATTTGGTAGTATTGTTCATGCGCAAGAATCCAAGATTTCTCGAGCAATATATAATTAGTTTCTAACCATGTTTCTGGTAAAAGTCGGACTCAACCAATATGTCGTGGGCAAAATTTCTTGTACGTAATTAATGATCTATAAGTAATATGTTTTCCTCTAACTAATTAAAACTTTTAACTTGGGGATGAAAATCCTTCTTTTAATTAATTTGTACTGACAGGAGGATTTGGAAGTTACCTATTTGGAATGGGTGAACGGATTGCCAAACAATCAACAGAAAGTGCTGACTTTAAAGATCCAGCATTAGGATGGATAATCGGCTTTCTGTTTCTTGTCAGCTTTCGCGGACTCTTCTCCGTGTTGCCTCTAAGTAAGGTATATTTTCTCTTCTTCTGTGAATCGAATTTCCTGTTTTTTTTTTAATTATTTTTTTCGGGACATGTTCCACACATTTCCAACCACACATAAGACCTGTAATGAACAAGAATGCGGCACCAGTGGACCTCCGAAGCTTAGGTTAGAAAGGTGATTGCAATCTGTGTATATGAATGAATATTATACGTTATATTTAGGTATTATTTATAAACACATGAATTCAGTGATAAGTACAAGGAACAAATTAACTACCGAGTTGATCATTTACTGTAACACTGCCTAGAAAGCTCCTTAGTCCTTGACCTTAGTAGCCTTAATCCTAATTAATTAGGAGTTCAGCTATTTGAGAATAAGGAATTTTTGAGCTTCAGTTGGAAAAATGGGTCCTATACTTTCGGTTTAGTAGAATTATTAGAAGATTCTAGTGCAATATTTATTTTGTGGAAAAATAAATTTTGGAACTTGATTGGTTTAGTAATATTATTTTAGAGATTTTAGTACTTTATTAATTTTGAGGTAAGCTGCCCAGAGGCCAATGGAAGAATGACACATGACATTTTGATGTGCTAAACAATTGGGTAAATGTTAGATAGATTTAGAGAAGGTCCAATAGTGGTTTAATAAGGACCCTAGTTTACTAAGATGAGATGTGCTAATGATAGACACAAAGACCTTAGGCCTTCGCTTGGGAGAAATAAGACTTTAGAGCCCTAATTCATTAAAAATGAGATGGGCTAACAATAGGTACGTAAGCCCTAGACCAATTTGGTTGTTATAAGAATATAGGTAATTCTTGAAAAACCTTAGAAATTATGCCCTTTATGTAGTGGGCATGAAGCGTTTGGACCTAACTTAGTGTAAGTGAAGGCCTTTGGCCCAACCTTAGAAAGACTTATCATTTGGACTCAAACCTGGTAGGGATTTGAGACGTTAGATGAATCCTCAAGTATGGACATAAGGTCCATTCAATAGCCCACAACCAAGCCCACCTCGAAGTCTTACACAAATGGCACAACAACTCCAAACCTTGAAGCCTAAAAGCCTTGTCTTTCATTTACATCCTTCCATTTGAGGCTCACAAACACCATATCATTGGTTTCCCTAAGCTCAAGTTAAACCACACACCCCTAGGGTTCCCACGTAACAATGTTTAAGCTTATATCTTGATTTAAGAAGCACTAATCATCTCACACATTATTAGTAACCTCTAAACCATGTGTTTAGCTTAATTTTTCTTTAATTTATTTCCCAGATTTATAATCTGAAGTTTTTCCTTTTATTATTGATTTACATCATTCTTAGATCAAATTAGAAGTTTAAACTTAACCTAACACATGTCAATAGAAGAGAAGTCACTTTGATGCCCAAATCACCACCAATTGAGACCTAGGTGCACCCTCATGTGCATTGCACCAAATCAGCCCCTAACCCATGCCTTTTACACTATTTTCTCAAGAAACATTTCATCATTTACAGCCCACCTTAAACCTCCCAGTTCAGTTCTAGCATTGGACAAAATGGCTCCAACAAACCAAACCAAAAATCCAACTATTCCTTAGGAGGTATAGTTGAGTCCTAACCGAATGCCCTTAGTTTCTTCAAGGGTTTTCTGCTCTTCAAAGAGCCACCTTCACACACCACCACCCTTGTCTTCTTGTCCCTTGGAAGTGCTTCAAAGCACTCAAGTGAAAACTTACCCAATTACCTCCCCAAGGCATCCCAACCAATTGGCTCAAAGAGAGACACTCGCATGAACCACTTGGTTGAACCACCCCTCTTTTCACCTCTTTTTTTTTCATCTCATGCATGATCACTTGGCAGCCACTCAAGCCTCTCGTCCTCACATGTAAAATGCTTCAAAAGATGGTCATAATGCCCCCAATTTAGACCAAGGAGAAGAGACAAGAAGGGAATCACAATCTGGACAATTTTTATTTAAAATCGTTGGCCTCCATTGTGTTTTTCTCTTTTGATTTTAACTTTTATTTTCTGTACCAATGCAGCCACCTGCACCTATAGACACACTCTTACACTTGACCATGAAGAAGTCATGAAAATATAGGGCACTATTCAGCTGACCAAGCACAACACAAAGCTGAAAACTTGACTCATCCAAAGCCAACGTCCTCCACCCTTCTTGAAGCCTATAAATACCTCTCTCACTTCCTCAATTCTCTACACCTCTCCTCTAATTTTAACTTCTCTTGAGTCTTGAGAGCATTTCTCTCCCTTAGTGTGCAATGGAGTGAAACCGAGTGAGTTCTTGAGAGAAGGTGTGTTGGGAGCTCTAAGGGCCACAAATTTTTATAAGTAACCTTGTCCTAATCTTTTTCTAGTATTAGTATATCATGTTAGGCTTTAGCTTATGCCAATAGAATGAAGTTTGATTGAGTTTAAATAAGGTTTAGCATGCTAAGTTCAAAACTAGGTTAATTGGGAAGTATTGGTTTCATAAATTATTTTGGGTTGAATTTTTAGCTATGACATGTCTAAGTATAATTTTATATGATTCATAAATGTCTTAGAATGATTTTTGAAGGTTTAATTTTGAAGTTGGAAGCATCCCATAATAGGCTTTAATGTCATTTTCACATGAGATTTTGCTACATATGCAGATGTCATGAAATATAATTTTCAAGCATAAGCATGAAAATGAATTTTATCATGACCCCAAAGGCTAGGATGAGGAATTATCCTAGTGGGACTCCTCTATCCACTCTAGAGTGAGTAAAATTGGAGTGGTAACTTTTAGGTTGACAAAGAAACGTCAACGAGCTTCAAATAGATTCTATTAAAAGAATGCTAGAGCGAAGTCGTATATGGCACCTAGTGCTGGCAGGTGCTCACAGTGCATATAGGAAATCGTATTGCTACCATACGTTATGTTAATAATGATTTTAATAAAGATGGAATGTTATGTTTTTTAAAGCAATGATGTATGAAATGTTCTCTTTCAAAATATTATGTGAAATGAGAGTGAAAAATATTCTTTAAAAGAAAACGTGCATTAAAGTTTTTCTAGAAACTATTGAGGAATTTGAATGGGAGATAAAATACAAATTTTTTCTGCATATCATTACATGGATCTTATGTTTATCATTAATTATGCATATCTTATCTTTGTGCAAGTTAGTTGTTTAACTTACTGAGATTTCAAGGAATCTCACTATGGTAGTCCCACTACCATTCCCCCCAAAATGGTAGAAGTTGTGTCAGGATCAGCATATGACAAGCAGGATGAACTCAAGTGTTGAGGAGGAGCCCGATCTGGAAAAAAGGCTGGACTTGATTAGAACTTTCGTAACACTGACTCTATATAGTATAGAGCAGATTCAAGAGTTAGTTTGATTATGTAGATTCTATTTTATGGAGATTCTATCTCCCATATTATGTTGAACTCAAGTGAACCTCTTAAGTGAGGAAGTACCTATTTAATGTTTATAAATCGTTGGGATCTACAATTATTGCATACCAGTAGTTGCATACTAGGATGCATTACATATTAACTATAATGAACCGGGGGGGGGGGGGGGTAAATAACCTTGTGTTGCATGTCCCGATGCCCCAAGTTTCCATTTCATCCCAAGTGGAGGTCGGGGGCATCACATTTACTATCTCAAACGAACCGATAAGATAACCTTCCTAAAAAGGCAAAGATGTTATCTGCTAATCACGTTATCCTTTACATGTCTGCTGGTTGGATACTTTGCCCTACAACCTTGCTGGATGATCAGGCCTTGAGCTTGGGCCTTCTGATGTACAAGTTTATTATTGAGTTACCCTTCCAGTTACTTTGCTAATTTCGTTCGTGCCCGCACGTGGAAAATTTATTGATTCATCTTGTCTTTGCCCCGCAGTTTTGGAGAAATTGGAGAATCCTTGGAATCATTCTTCCCTTTACCCCACTGGGCATTTATACTATCAGAAGTGTTGGCTTTTGAAAATTTAATTTCCAACCATAGGGCCCACATTGCCTATAATTGTTCCCATGCTCTTCACTCTCTTGTTTTAAAAACGAATGCTGATAGTGTTGTCTCCCTTTCGTCTCCCCATGAAACCTCTCATCATTACTTGCCCTTTCCCCCGATGTCCCTTCTCGTGTCATTTCTTACTTGCTTCCCATTTCTTCCATGCCTACTCTCTTTAGACCTCTCTCAAGTGACCCTCCTCCATTTTCAACCATGTTTCTTTCTAGGCTCTCCTTTCTTGATTCAACCGTGCTGGAATCTTCTACTTGAAGATTCCCTCCTTTCTTTGAGGGCTTCAACTGGCGTTCCACCCTTACAGCTAGGGATTTGACGAGCCTGAGGGTCTCCTATCGCATCCTTGATGGTTCTTGACCTTTCTTCAAAGGGTGCCGTTGCAGATAAGGTTTTGCCGGGGGAGTTGCTCTGCTTGTTTGTGCCCTAACGCATGGTTTATGCCTCCCATTTTGCTGACCCATTTGTAATGCCCTCGACCTCTTGGGATTAGCCCAGCTCAACACCATCCACATACTTGGCATGTGCTTTTGATCATAGTATTCCGCATGGTTCTTGAACCTCTTCGGGAGGAATATCCTAATTTGATTACTCCTGAGTTCTTGTCCTTTTATTCTATCAAAGGCTTGCCAGTTAACATCTATAGCATTTGTCTTTGTTCTCAACGTTTGACGCAATTTGAGACTCTCCATTCGAATGCGAAACAATGGCAAAATAATTTTTTCCTTATTTCTAGTTGAGGCTGGGAATTCTCAGCCTTAAAGGCTCACATACGGGACTTCCCTATTCTGGAAAATTGGGGAAAGGTTCCCAATGATAAGAAGATCCTTATCGATTTAACCAGCCTAGAATGTTCTCAAGTTGATATAGTCCTCAACTGAGCCCAAGATAATGAGGATGCCTTGTGGACTGAGGCCCTATTGACCCCCACCAATATTGATCGCTTTGTTGTTGTGCCTAATTGTTCTCACGTCAAGGGCCGCAAATTGAACATCATGACGCCTTCTTCCATGAAACAGATTGCCTCCTCACCTTCTAAAACCCCCAGAAACATCTCCGCCGTACTGAGGGTGAGCTGCCCATCGCTTCCTCTCTTCAAGATGTTGTTGAGCCAGATCTGGTTGTGGATTCTAGCATTGATTCAGCTACGGGGCATGTCCCACCCCCTGTGTCCCATACTCGCGTGTCATAACTTGCATCTCCAGGGCTTAGCAATCTTGATGGGCTCATGAGTCAAGCACTTGCCGACCTAGCCACAACATTTGACATTGATCTTCCCTCCAAGGAATCATATTTGATCGGCACCCCTTCTTTTGAATTCCCCTCTATCCTTTGTCTGCATTCAAAGCCAAGTGGCAGCGATGGTGCTGCTGATATATATATATATATATATATATATATATATGACAGATTCTCTTTGGGGGTCGCTGGAGCCGTGGAACCCGAAATTAAGCCTCCTACTGATGGCAGCGCCTGTGCATAGGATTGTAGGGACCAAGATTCCACTCGAATTTCACTTCCTGCCACTATCTTGGAGGGTGAGACTTTGTCTTTAGACTTGGAAAGGGTTTTCCATTCCCTCCCTTCACCTCCTCTTTCGGGGGTGACATGGAGGCCTCCCCTAAGGAGGGGGGCGCGTCGCCTCGGGAGGATGGACTGGTTGGTGGGAGTGCCCCTACTGGAGAAGGCGCATCAGTTCCCTGGGATGGAGTTCCACTTACCTTCTTGGTGCCCCCAGTACATTGTTTTGGAAAGCCCCATGTTAACGGGTCACAGTCCATGGGAGGGGGACGTGAAGGGTCTTCTTCTTTGCCATGCCCTTCTCAAGGTGAAGCAGTTGTGGAGATGATCCATAGACTGAGGAGCTACCTGTCTCTGGTATGACATTGTGGAGTTTCTTTATTTTCAGTTTTTTTTGCATGGGTGTCCCCTTCCTTATTGTACCTTTTGTTTTGTAGGGTGTGGACGACTTGGCTGCTTGGATTGTGGTTGGATGTGCCGAGTTGGAGACAGAGGTGCACGCTAGGTGCATGTTTGGTTTTTGGGCTAAGAGGGAATTTGTTCGGCTAGCGGCCAAAAAGGCTGAGGTGGAATCCTTCCTTGAGTAATCATATGGGTATATTCGCTCTCTAGAGAATGACCTTGAGATTTGTCGTGATCAGGTGTCTGAGCTCCGTAGTGAGCTGATTCATGCCAAATCCTCCAATGCTTGCAATAACGTTGTAGTGCAATTGGTGGAGTCTAAGCGAGATTTCGCCTACGCCGAATTGTCCCATTTGAGCGAAGAGTTAAATTCTTCTCAACAAGGGTTGGCTGGCACCAAGCAACGATGCTCAGAACTCTCCAAAGCATTGATCTTTTCAGTGGAAGACCGTAGGCAGCTTGACCTTGAGCTTTTAGAGGGGAGGGGAGCCGATGCGGAGCTGCACAACAGGCACACTTCCAATATAAATGACAGAGAGCAGGCAGATGCCAATCAGGATAAGTTGAACAACACTTTACTACACCTTGATGCGAAAGTGAAGGATGAGGAAAAGCGGTTGTTGGAGCTGGAATCAGAGTTTGCTTCTTCGAGGAATGAATTGGTTTGCCGGTCCCCACAGGTGATGGCGGCTAAGGCCGTTCGAGATCAGGCCTTTGGATATGGATATGGGGCTAGCATGGCTTGTTTACGATCTCACTTGCTAGTGCACCCTAGGAAGAACTTGAGGTGGCTTTGGACTTGACTTTCGTGGGCTAGGGTTGTGAGGTCTTTTGACCTCCACGCATATGCCACTACGAGTCTTCGGACTCGACTTGGTGGGTAAGTGGGGGATCGTGGGATCTTTTAACCTCCAAGCTCATTCCACCGTGAGTTTTCGGACTCGACTTTGGTGGGTTGGGGGATCATGGGGTCGTTTGACCTCGAAGTCCGTCTCACCGTGAGTCTTCTGACTCGACTTTGGTGGGTTAGAGGGGGGTCGTGGTCGACCCCCATCCCACCAAGAGTCTTTGGAATCCACTTTTGGCAGTAAGAGGGGGGTTGTGGGGTCTTTTGACCTCCACACTCATCCCACTGTGAGTCTTTGGACTCGACTTTGGTGAGTTAGAGGGGGTCATGGAGTTTTTTGACTTTGGTGGGTTAGAGGGGGCTCGTGGGTTCTATACCCATCCCACTGTGAGTCTTTAGACTCAATTTTGGGCCATAAGAGTGGGGTCGTGGGGTCTTTCGACCTCCTTGCCCATCCTACCATGAGTCTTTGGAGTCGACTTTGGTGGGCTAGAGGTTGTGAGGTCTTTTGACTTCCACGCCCATTCCACCGCAATACTTTGAACTCTACTTTGGTGGGCTGAGGGGAATCGTGGGGTCTATTGATCTCCACAGCCATTTTTCTACAATGATGTACACTAAGTAAGGAAATGGTTATGAAATGATAGGACTCATATTAGGAAAATGGCCGCTTTTATTGATCATACTTTATTAAGTACATCTAAGAGATCAAGGGTAAAACTTCTTCAAGTGCTTAGAGTTCCAGGGATGTTGCAGCTCTTTTCCACAACTATCCTTGAGGCGGTATGATCCTAGCCGATGGTTGGTGATCACTACATACTGTTCCTTCCATCATGGGCCGAGCTTCCCTTCGTCCTAGGTTGTCACCCCTACTTCTCTTAGTACCAAATCACCTATCTTAATGGTCCTGGGCTTGACTTGTTTGTTGAAGTAACGCTCTCTCTTTTTCTTGTTGAGGATGTTTTGAACTTGAGCATTTTCTCTCTCCTCCTCTAATGCCCTGTCGTTTTGGGATTGGTTGAAGTGACAGTTGCGGTACATAGGCAAGCCAACTTCTACTGGGGCGATTGATTCACTCCTAAAGGCTAGAGTGAACGGAGTTTCACCCATTAGGGTTTTCACAATAGTCCTAGAGGTCCACAACATGCTCAGGAGTTCTTATACCCATTCTCCTTTCTTGTCCGTGAGCTTTTTCTTCAAAATCTGAAGTAAGGATTTGTTCATTGCCTCGACCTGTCCGTTAGCTTATGGGTGTCCCAAGGATGAAAACTTGGCATGAATTCTCAACTCTTTGAACTAATCTCTGTAATGTTCTGAATCAAATTGCTTCCCATTGTTCAAGATTATGCTTTGAGGAATTCAAAATTGATAGATAATATTTTTCCAAAAGAACTTTGTGATAGTTCTTGCCGTGATCATCGCTAGGGGTTCTGCCTTGCACAAACAGCCATGGGATGGTGATATAAGTTAGCTTCTCAAGAGGGAAACATGAAATTAAGGTGTAGATCTGGCATTTGATGCACCTCTTTACAAACTCCTTGGCATCTTTGAGGGCATTGGGTCAATAGTATCCCATCCTAAATACCTTTCTTGCCAAATTCATTCCACTAGAGTGGTTGCCGTACACCCCTTTGTGGATCTTTGCCAAGACATATTGGTTCGCCGGTCTCATATGATGACAAGCGTCGGACCCAACTCTTTCTATAATGCCTAAGCATTGTGAGGCCCAGACCAGTGCGCAAAAAGGCCCAACCTTTTTCTTGGAAGTTTTCGGAACGGCACCGTTTTGGGTAAGCAATTTCCTTCACCCTCAGCTCCCCCGATTCCGTCTCCCCCCTCTTTCTTTTTTGGTTTCTTTTGTTTTCCCCCGTATCCTTCTCTTTCCCGTAACCCACTCCCCCTTCTCGTGTCCCTCTCTTCGCTTCGTGGAGTTTGTTGGTGAGTCCGAAGTCATGCCCTAGTTTTTTCCCATTTTTCTTTTCCCTCACATTCGGTTTTTCTCTCAAATTCGACGCTTTCTCTCTCTTACTCTATTTTTCTACGTTTTGTTTAGAGCTGCAGTGGATAATCTCAGTGAGTGACGTCGAGCCTTGTTGAGCGAAGTGCTACGTTGTTGGGTGGAAAACAAATTTTTGACGGGTTGACGAGAGCTTCTTCAGTGGTCCGTGATTTTGGTGGTTTTTCATTCGGTGCGCCTTGTGGTTGCCGTAGTGCAGTGAGTTCGAAGTTCTACTCGGTTTCACATAAACATTGAGTCTTCACCATAAGTTTTTCACTTCGTTGAGTATTTTATAAATTTTGGTTTGTTGATTGGGTATTTTAGACATAATTAGACGGGAATTTGTTGGGTGCCGATCAACATCTAGAAGTGATGGGATTTTTCTATTGTGGACTTGTGAACGGAGAGAGACGTGCGATGTGTAGTGTCGTTTTGGTTAAATTGTTGGCGATTGCTTGGGGTTATGAGCTACTGAATTAAGTGCGATTTATTGATGAGTTGAGTTGACATTGGTTTTGATGGTTGTACTGGACAATATTAAGATTAGTATACGGTACGTTGGGTTGAAATGCGGGCTGTCCAGATTACTATTTGGCCGTATTAATGAGTTGTTTTTGGGCTATATTATGAGTTTTAATTATTAGATGGACGTTATGTCAATTGTTGTTTGATACTCAGTGTATATATATTTTTCTATCGATAGGTGACGAGATTCTTAGAGGTCGAGTTCAAGACATAGATAACACGCTACAGGAGTCAGGTAAGCGGGGTTCCTATGCTAGGTTTTATACAAGTTAATAAAACTAAGGTTGACTTTATGTAAACTTGCATATTTTGTGATGTAATGGGAACTTGGGATAACAAAGATCAACCTTTGTTGCTTATTTGCATTATTCATGAAATATGTGTGAAAAATGAAAAATATGTTCTGACATACATTGTGTAGACATGAGCTAAATTCTATCATGTGGTTTCTGAAATCTGAAAAATGAGCGATATTGAGAATCTGAAAAATTGTGCATTTATTTATAAAGATGTTTTGGCATTTGTTTTCAGTGTGTGTAAACTGTCAGATTCTGTTTTGGTACTCTGTATTATTTTGATATAACATCTGAAAATCTTTGGCATCGGGTACTGGTTTTTGTATCTGACTCTGTCTCTGCTCTGCTCTGTTATGCTCTGCTCTGTTTGGGTTGGTACCAACTTCTCTGTCTCTGAGTGTACCCACTTTGGAAACAAAGTGGTTTTATTGTGGTCTTTCCTGTGTGCACACTCGGGGCTCCAAGAAGACTAAAGGAAATATTCACCTCTGTCTCTGCCTGGTTTGGCCACCGAGGTTAGCACAACCCTACCACGGGGGTGAATCATGGTCTCTACTCTGTGTGATGCTCGGTTTTGATGTGAATATGATACTCAGTTTATGTTATGCCAAAGTATTACGGGTTTTACTTGTCTTAAAACCATCGCTCTGTTACATTCAGAAAAAATATTTTTGTTCTACAAGATAACGCTGTAAAATATTTTGTTCTGTCTGATACCAGGAGATTGTGGACTCCTTAGTTTATTTTTGTTCTGTTGCAATATTGGTTTTATGGAGTTTTCAAGGTGTTTATTTAGAAGACTTGAGTTTGAGTTTTGACAATAAAGTTTTGTTGGAGATTTATTTTAGTTGTGTCAGAATATGTGTTTATAAGCCAGAGGTAGTAATTGTCCAAGCCACCCTGGTTTGGGGTGTTACATTTGGTATCAGAGCCAGGTTTGAGGTTCTGTAGACTATAGTATGTAAGATTTCAGAGTGTAGATAGTGTTTAAGAAATCATTTTTCAGATTTATTATGATAGTGAAGCGAACTATAGGGTTGAATATTGTAGATGTGGGAAGTCTTATAATTCGCAGGCTTTAGGAATGGTTTTGAGGTGTGGTATTTCACAGGTCTGTGAACTAAGTTCATGTTGATTAAGGTTTAGATTAATTACGGATTCTTCTTGAATAGTCAGATGGGGTAAGGTATTAGATTTTGGGAGATTGACTATTACTACCGCTGTGCGTACTTCTTTTCTCTCTTTTATAGGTTTTCCTACATTTTTGAAGTATAATATATATGTTTTGTTTTACGAATTCCACTAAATATTTATGTTCATATAAGCTCTATTTTTGAAATGATTATTAAAGATCCTAGTTATTTTGTCGGGATGCCACCCCGTCGTCATGAACGAAGCATGTCGGACTTGAATGCAAACGAGAACGAAAGGGAAGCAAACCCGAGTGCTTCCGAAGTACTACGAGCAGTTGCACATCAATTAATTGATGACCTCGTGCAGAATCCCACTAGTCGCCAGCGTAACTGTAATGAAGGGGTTGTACTGTAGAGCAATTTAATCGGATGCACCCTCCTTTATTTGATGGGAAAGGCGATCCAACTTTGGCGGAGGATTGGATCTAGGATATTGAGGAGATTTTGCGAGTCCTAACCTGTACAGATGAACAAAAGGTGGCATTTGCCACTTTCAAGCTAACTGGAGAGGCGAAGAGGTGGTGGATCTCTGAAAGAACTATTAGAGAAGTGGAGGGGACAGAGATAGTTAGTTGGCTGCACTTCAAACAGATCTTTCTTGAGCGCTTCTTCCCTAGCTCGTTCCGTGAGGACAAGGCTATGGAATTTGCCACCTTGGTGCAGGGAACAATGACGGTACATCAGTATGCAGCTAAGTTTACTGAGTTATCCCGCTTTGCTACCTATCTGATTCCCGACGAGGAAAAGAAGGTGCGCAAATTTGAGCAAGGACTGAATGAGAAACTCTATGAGCGTGTGGTGGGTTTTCAGATTCAGAACTTCTCAGAAATGGTGAATAAGGCCACAGTTTTTGAACGAACCCTCCAAAGAAGCACTGCAATACATGAACAAAGGAAAAGGACTACGCCTACTGGGTACCATTCTGGCATGGACCAGGGACCGTGGAAAAAGAGAAATGAGAGTAGTAGCTCGGGAAAAAGGTCGGTTCAGGGTAACCAACAACCTTATCAGTGTAGGACATGCAATCAAGTGCACTTCGGAGAGTGCAGAAAATGGGCGGGATTGTGTTTTCGTTGTGGCAAATCAGGACACTACATCAAGGAATGCCCAATGCAATTGGGTAGCAACAGGGCGACCATACTGCCACCTCCAAGAAATGAAGTTCCAGCACGAGGCAGCAACCAACGTCCTACTGCACCTGCACGAGTTTTTGCACTAACTCCTAGAGAGGTTGAGGGTAGGAATGACGTGATTACTGGTATGACTCCTTTGTTTTGCTTTAAAGATCTTATTTTTATTTTTACCTCCATTGATTGGTTTTGGTTAAGGCTTGGTATATTTGTGGTTCATGGATAAGGTTGATTGTGATCACAGGTACTTTTTCTTTGTTTTCTAATAACGCTATTGTGTTATTTGACTCAGGAGTGACACACTCTTTTGTTTCCATGGCTTACTCTAGATTTTGCACCTTAGAAACTGAAAGGTTGAAGCATAAGTTAGTGGTTGTGACCCCAACAGGAAATTCGATAGTTTGTAGTGAGATTCTCTTGGGTTGCCCTCTATCTATAGAGGGAAGACTGATGCTAGCAGATTTAATAGTGTTCCACATGATTGGGTTTGATGTGATTTTGGGTATGGATTGGTTGGCTTCCTACCACGCCAGTATTGATTGTTCTAAAAAGGAGGTGGTTTTCAGACCTCCACAAGAAAGTTAATTTCGGTTCACATGGTCGAAAGTGAGGTTGGTTCCACCCATCATTTCTGCCATTCAGGTTGGAAAATTGTTGCGTGATGGTTGTCAGGGATTCTTAGCCTGTGTGGTAGAAGCATCAAAAGAAGAGCTGATGTTGGAACAGATACCCGTTGTGAAAGATTATGCAGAAGTATTCCCAGAAGATTTATCAGGACTTCCACCCGAGCGGGAGGTAGAGTTTGCTATTGAACTGGTCCCAAGCACGACACCACTTTCGAAAGCACCTTACCGGATGGCGCCGTCTGAATTAGTGGAACTCAAGGAACAATTGCAAGATTTGTTGGATAAGGGTTTCATCAGGCCCAATGTATCACCTTGGGAACTCCAATTCTCTTTGTGAAGAAGAAGGATGGATCGATGAGAATGTGTATCGATTACAGGGAACTTAATCGGGTGACGATAAAGAATAAGTACCCACTACCCCGTATAGAAGATTTGTTTGATCAGCTTCAGGGTGCTCAGGTATTTTCAAAGATTGATCTTAGATCAGGTTACCATCAATTGAAGATCAGGGTAGAAGATGTGGCTAAGACAGCGTTCAGGACCCGATATGGCCATTATGAGTTTTTGCTCATGCCTTTTGGCCTGACTAACGCCCCAGCAGTATTCATGGACTTGATGAACAGGGTATTCCATGAGTTTTTGGATAAGTTTGTGGTGGTCTTTATTGACGACATACTGATATACTCCAAAAGCGAAACCGAGCATGAAGAACATTTGAAGTTGGTACTTGGTACTCTCAGAGATAGACAGTTGTTTGCTAAGTTGAAGAAGTGTGAATTTTGGCTTGATTCAATCACGTTTCTGGGTCATGTAGTTTCAAAAGATGGCATTTCAGTGGACCCAGGAAAGGTGGAAGCAGTGGTTAATTGGTCGGCACCGAAGAATGTTCATGAGGTTACAAGCTTCTTGGGATTAGCGGGTTATTACCGTCGATTCATCGATGGATTTTCCAGGATAGCAGTTCCTCTCACTGCACTCACCAAGAAAAATAATAAGTTTGAATGGACAACAAAGTGTGAAGAAAGCTTCCAGAAGTTGAAACAGAGATTAGTGACAGCTCCGGTGTTAACAGTCCCCACAGCTAGAGGTGGTTTTGTCGTCTATAGTGATGCATTAAGGCTTGGATTGGGGTGTGTACTGATGCAACATGGGAAGGTTATAGCTTATGCCTCACGCCAGCTGAAAGTGTATGAGCAGAATTATCCCACACATGATCTGGAACTCGCAGCAGTCATTTTTGCACTTAAGCTTTGGAGACACTATCTGTATGGGGAAAAGTGCGAAATTTATATGGATCACAAAAGTTTGAAATATTTCTTTACCCAAAAGGAATTAAATATGAGGCAGAGGAGATGGCTTGAGTTGATTAAGGATGATGATTGTACCATTAATTATCACCCAGGCAAAGTTAACGTTGTAGCCGATGCCCTAAGTAGGAAGTCAATGGGACCGACAGTTGCAGCCATTACCACTCAGCATAGGTTGTTAATGGACTTAGAAAGAGCCGATATTGAAGTCATTGCTAGTGATACAAATGCTTTCATGGCCAGTTTAGTAGTTCAACCTGTCTTGATGGATAGAATCAAAGCTTCTCAGAAAGTGGACTCAGGGTTAGTGAAACTAGTGGAAGAAGTCGGGAATGGGGACAAACCTGATTTTAGCGTTTCTGAGGATGGAGTTTTGAGGTTTAGAGGTAGAGTATGTATACCTACTGATGATGAACTAAAAAGGGTAATTTTTGAAGAGGCACACTGTTCTTTGTACACAGTTCACCCAGGGAGTACCAAGATGTATCGGGACTTGAGAGGGTCTTTTTGGTAGAATGGTATGAAAAGAGAAATTGCTAAATTTGTGGAACAATGCCTAACTTGCCAACAGGTGAAGGCGGAGCATTAGAGACCTACAGGATTACTACAGCCACTCCAAATTCTAGAGTGGAAGTGGGAGCATATCTCTATGGACTTCGTGACAGGTCTACCAAGGACTTTAAGCGGACAAGATGCTATATGGGTGATCGTGGATCGCTTAACGAAGACCACTCGTTTTGTGCCCACTAAAGTTTCTTATAAACTGGAGAAACTAGCTGAGCTGTATGTGCGGGAGATAGTGAGGTTGCATGGAGTACTGGTATCCATTGTGTTGGATAGAGATCCCCGTTTTACTTCTAAGTTCTGGCAAAGCTTATAGGAGGCAATGGGTACTAAGTTAAGTTTCAGTACTGCTTTTCACCCTCAGACCGATGGGCAGTCAAAAAGGACTATTCAGATTTTAGAAGACATGTTGAGGGTGTGTGTGATGGATTTTAAGGGAACTTGGATGCGACATTTACCTTTGGTTGAGTTCGCTTATAATAATAGTTTCCAGGCTAGCATTGGGATGCCACCCTATGAGGTTTTGTATGGCAGAAGGTGTAGATCTCCATTCTATTGGGATGAAGTAGGCGAAAGGAAACTTATAGGGCTAGAGATTATTCAGCAGACCACGGAAAAGATAAATACCTTCCGGGCTAGAATGAAAGCAGTGCAAAGCCGACAGAAGAGTTATGCAGATAAACGCCGTCGCCAGTTAGAATTTGAGGTTGGAGATAAGGTATTTTTGAGGATTGCACCGATAAAAGGAGTTATGAGATTCGGAAAGAAGGGTAAGTTAAGCCCAAGATATATTGGACCTTTTGAGATTCTGGATCAGATTGGACCAGTGGCATACAGGGTGGCCCTACAACCGGCATTCTCGGGAGTGCATAACGTGTTTCATGTGTCTATGTTGAGGAAGTACATTCATGACGCCACCCACGTTATAGATCATGAACCCCTTCAGATTCAAGAGGATATGACATACACCGAAGAACTAGTGCATATTTTGGACAGGAAGGTGCAAGTATTACGGACTTGAACCATCCCTTTGGTTAAAGTATTGTGGAATAATCATGCTATCAGCGAAGCATCTTGGGAATTCGAGGAAGATATGCGAGTTAAGTATCCTCACTTGTTTGAAGAGAATTTTTACAGCTTGTAGTAAATTCCGAGGATGGAATTTTTTGTAAGGGGGAGGATGTAAGGCCCAAGCGTTGTGAGGCCCGGACCAGTGCGCAAAAAGGGCCCAGCCTTTTTCTTGGAAGTTTTCGGAATGGCACCGTTTTGGGTAAGCAATTTCCTTCACCCTCAGCTCCCCCGATTCCTTCTCCACCTTTTTCTTTTTCGATTTCTTCTGTTTTCCCCCGTATCCTTCTCTTTCCCGTAACCCACTCCTCCTTCTCGTGTCCCTCTCTTCGCTTCGTGGAGTTTGTTGGTGATTCCGAAGTCATGCCCTAGTTCTTCCCCATTTTTCTTTTCCCTCACATTCGGTTTTTCTCTCAAATCCAACGCTCTCTCTCTCTCTTACTCTGTTTTTCTGCGTTTTGTTTGGAGTTGCAGTGGATAATCTCAGTGAGTGATGCCGAGCCTTGTTGAGCGAGGTGCTACGTTGTTGGGTGGAAAAGAAATTTTTGATGGGTGGCCGAGAGCTTCTTCAGTGGTCCGTGATTTTGGTGGTTTTTTATTCGGTGCGCCTTGTGGTTGCCGTAGTGCAGTGAGTTCGAAGTTCTACTCGGTTTCACATAAACATTGAGTCTTCACCGAAAATTTTTCACTTCGTTGAGTATTTTATAAATTTTGGTCTTTTGGTTTGGTATTTTAGAAATAATTAGACGGGAATTTGTTGGGTGCCGATTAACATCTAGAAGTGATGGGATTTTTCGGTTGTGGACTTGTGAATGGAGAGAAACGTGCGATGTGTAGTGTCGTTTTGGTTAAATTGTTGGCGATTGCTTGGGGTTATGAGCTACTGAATTAAGTGTGATTTATTGATGAGTTGAGTTGACATTGGTTTTGATGGTTGTATTGGATAATATTAAGATTTGTATATGGTACGTTGGGTTGAAATGCGGGCTGTCCAGATTACTATTTGGCCGTATTAGTAAGTTGTTTTTGAGCTATATTATGGGTTTTAATTATTAGATGGACGTTATGTCAATTGTTGTTTGATACTCAGTGTATATATGTTTTTTCTATCGATAGGTGACGAGATTCTTAGAGGTCGAGTTCAAGACATAGATAACACGCTACAGGAGTCAGGTAAGCGGGGTTCCTATGCTAGGTTTTATACAAGTTAATAAATCTGAGATTGACTTTATGTAAACTTGCATATTTTGTGATGTAATGGGAACTTGGGAAAACGAAGATCAACCTCGGTCGCTTATTTGCATTATTCATGAAATCTGTGTGAAAAATGAAAAATATGTTCTGACATGTATTGTGTAGACATGAGCTAAATTCTGTCATGTAGTTTCTGAAATCTGAAAAAGGAGCGATATTGAGAATCTGAAAAATTGTGCATTTATTTATAAAGATGTTCTGGCATTTGCTTTCAGTGTGTGTAAACTGTCAAATTATGTTTTGGTACTCTGTATTATTTTGATATAACATATGAAAATCTTTGACATGGGGTACTGGTTTTTGTATTTGACTCTGTCTCTGTTTTGCTCTGCTCTGCTCTGTTATGCTCTGCTCTGTTTGGGTTGGTACCAACTTCTCTGTCTCTGAGTGGACCCACTTTGGAAACAAAGTGGTTTTATTGTGGTCTTTCCTGTGTGCACACTTGGGGCTCCGAGAAGAATAAAGGAAAGATTCACCTCTGTCTCTACCTGGTTTGGCCACCAGGGTTAGCACAACCTTACCACGGGGGTAAAACATGGTCTCTGCTCTGTGTGATACTCTGTTTTGATGTGAAGATGATACTCAGTTTATGTTATGCCAAAGTATTACGGGTTTTACTTGTCTTGAAACCATTGCTCTATTACATTTGGAAAATATGTTTTTGTTCTGCAAGATAACGCTGTAAAATATTTTGTTCTACATATTGCACTTTGTAAATGCTCATGTTTGCACACTAGCATATGTCTCCTGCTTACTGAGTTGTTGATAACTCACCTCCCATTTTCTTCATAATATTTTTAGATGATGTGGATAGTCCAACTGAGGACCGAGTTTAGTTTGGTGAGCATGATTAAGCCGAGGAGGGGATGTTAAGACAAGGAATTCTGATGTCCTTCAAATTTAATGTCTCTTAGATTTATTTTCATCTTGGTTTAGTAAGACTCGTTAAGTTATCAATTTGGTTTGTTATGACTACCGGGAGATTGTGGACTCCTTAGTTTATTTTTGTTCTGTTGCAATATTGGTTTTATGGAGTTTTCAAGGTGTTTATTTAGAAGACTTGAGTTTGAGTTTTGACAATAAAGTTTTGTTGGAGATTTATTTTAGTTGTCAAAATATGTGTTTATAAGTCACAGGTAGTAATTGTCCAAGCCACCCGGGTTTAGGGTGTTACATTTGGTATCAGAGCCAGGTTTGAGGTTCTGCAGACTATAGTATGTAAGATTTCAGAGTGTAGATAGTGTTTAAGAAATCATTTTTTAGATTTATTATGATAGTGAAGCGAACTATAGGGTTGAATATTGTAGATGTGGGAAGTCTTATAATTCGCAGGCTTTAGGAATGGTTTTGAGGTGTGGTATTTCACAGGTCTATGAACTAAGTTCATGTTGATTAAGGTTTAGATTAATTACGGAGTCTTCTTGAATAGTCAGATGGGGTAAGGTATTAGATTTTGGGAGATTGACTATTACTACCGTTGTGCGTACTTCTTTTCTCTCTTTTATAGGTTTTCCTACATTTTTGAAGTATAATATATATGTTTTGTTTTGTTGGAGATTTATTTTAGTTGTGTTAGAATATTTGTTTATAAGTCACAGGTAGTAATTCTCCAAGCCACCCGAGTTTGGGGCGTTCCACTTTCTCAAAGACCAAATTCCAACATGGTTTGCCATTGGAGGTTATGTTGGTATTGCTGCAATCTCTATGGGTACTCTTCCACATATCTTTTCCCAACTCAAATGGTATTACATATTGGCCATCAACATATTCGCAGCCATATTGGCTTTCTGTAATGCATATGGTTGTGGGCTTACCAATTGGTCCCTTGCATCGAGTTATGGAAAGCTGACCATGTTTATCATTGGAGCATGGGCTGGTGCCTCGCATGGTGGAGTTCTTGCTGGCTTAGCAGCTTGTGGAGTTATGATGAACAATGTCTCGACAGCCTCTGACCTACTGCAGGCTTTTAAGACAGGTTACTTAACGCTGACTTCACCGTGCTCAATGTTCGTGAGCCTAAACAGCAATCGGGTGTGTAATCGCGCCGTGTGTGTTTTGGCTCTTTTACAAGGCTTTTGATGATCTTGGGCTTCCTGGCAGTGAGTATCCTGCCCCTTATGCTGTTGTGTACCGTAACATGGCTATGTTGGGAGTAGAGGGCTTCTCAAGTCTACCAAACAAATGCCTCCTACTTTGCTATGTGTTCTTTGGTGCAGCCATTCTGATAAATTTTATTAAAGATATAGTGGGCAAGAAGTGGCGAAGGTTCATTCCACTCCCAATGGCGATGGCAATACCTTTCTATATAGGACCTTATTTCGTTCTTGACATTTGTGCTGGAAGCTTAATCTTGTTCATTTGGAAGAAAATAAACAAAAGCAAGGTAGATGCTTTTGGGCCTACAGTAGCAACTGGTTTAATATGTGGGGATGGGATGTGGACTTTGCCTGCTTTTATCCTTGCTCTGGCTGGGGTTAAGCCACCAATTTGCATGAGGTTTCTGTCACGAGGATCGAATGCGAAGGTTGATTAGTTCTTATCATCACAGGGCTAAGTATAGCATGTGACATGATATATTGAAGGTTTTAAATATTCATGAAGATCTTAAAATAAGGAGTGAGGCCACATATTTAGCAACATATGATATTGAAGATTTTAACCTTTTTATTAGATATGAATATTTGTCATGGCATTGTTTGCTGTGAATTTAGTGAGCAAAAACATACAATCTAAAGACATGCATATTGATGTTAACGATGAATTTTTATAGCTTAAAACTACAGAAAAACTGGATTCTTGTCTGTTTTAATTTTAGCTAAAGAAATTGGAATTCAAATGCAATTGAAATGTAAATAGAATCCATATTCGTGAAAGTTAATTTGTAGAAAGAAGTTGATGAATATATTGATGACGAGATGACACAGTCAGCTTAAAAATCTTGGCTTGAAAAAGAAGTTTGAGCGATTTCCAAGATATAAAAATATTTCTGGCTTAAAAAACTAAGATGTTTAGATGGTGATTATTTGACAAAACATTATCATAGCCTTGAGATTTTCTAAAACATGATGAATATTTTGATCTTAATGATTTAATTTTTTTGAATTAAAAGTGTTAAAAGTCAGATGTTCTACTCCAATGAAAGCATCAAATTATATTAGAGGATATATTTTTTCGAATGCATGCATGGTGTAAGGGATAAAATACACCAGACTCACAATATTTTCTAGGCCCCAGCCCAATGTGGGGGACTCATCAAGAGGGAAGAATAAGGATAGAGAGGGACGGGACAAAGGGTTGAGGGAGTGCAGGATGTCATGAGGGAAAATGGGAGATGTGATATAAAGAAAGGGCGATGGGACATAAAGGAAGGGGGGAATAAGATAAAATGTAGGGACACAGACGACTTCAAGGATTTGGCCAGGATTCACCTTGGGGGGTTCTTCAACCTCACGAAAGAAGTTCCAGTAACAATATCTGCACCAAAAGATAGACCTTTGAGATCTATTGTACACTAAGGATGAGAGAGCATGAAAGACTATAAAACAAGTTTATTATAGTGGATCATCCCCCCCCCGAACCCCCGTGGATGTAGGCCCAGTACTGAACCTCGTAAATCTGTGTCTCCCTTTCTTTATTTTTCCTACATTTATTTGTTGTTCACTATCATGAATGTACGCGTAAAAACTATACAGAAGCATTGAATCACCTTCGGGGCCTCCACACCACACTGATTGAGGCCCGAACAACCTCACCTAGGCCATGAATCGAAGTGAAAGAAATTATAGCTAGCCAACAACCACATGCCATGTGTCTCACTTGCACAACTCGCCTCTAGGTTACTTTGTATTTGGCCATAAAAGTGGGTAAGGGGAGTGAAAGAAATTAGGGTTTCGATAAACCCAAAGGACCCACACAGCACCCATAGGATTTTGGTAAGTTCCAAGGTGCAATGATTTGATAAAGGGAAGGGGCACTTGGACACTACAAATGAGACGCACAAGTCTCCAAAAGACTTCTAGGGCTTCGACCATAAGGTTTGCACGCCAACCATGTAGAAGCCAACCACTCCTTTGACACTTGTCATGCATGGAGGAAAAGCATGAGAGTTTCTAGAAGAGACGCCTGGAGAAAAAGAAGAGGTGCGTGGTGAAGGCACATGCCTAAACATGCATCGAGATTCATGAAGGATGTTTGTGACAGGAAAGGAAGAGGTGGGTGGCTAGGGCAAGATCCACATGCCTTGGGAACCAACACACACACGCCACCCCAAGTCTAGAGGAGAGGAAAGGTTGCCTAGGGAACAAACACTACAAGCCACCCAAGTCTAGGGAAGAGGAAGAGGCTTTATGGGGAAATGGTGAGGTTCAGCCAACCCACACACACACACATGCCACTTGCCAAGTGGCAAGCATGCACACTTTCATCCTCCCAAGGATGATTGAGGGTTTTGTGTTTGATCTTTTTAGCCATCAAATTCATTGCACCTAGACGCATGAGAAGGGAAACTTTTGGAAACTAAGATTTCAGATGAAGGGGTTCCACAAGCCACTTGTCAAAGGGACTCTTATTCTTCCCAAAGCAACACAAGGGATAGGAAGATGAAGGGGTTTTGGCCATGGTGCTACATGGCACCCATGCTCCAGTCTTTTCCTTTTCCAAGGTTAGAATGTGAGAGAAGGAGGATGTCTATAAAAGGGGAAGGGCCGATAGGTGAAGTGTCTTTTTGGACAAATTTCAAGTTCTCACTCTTGCTTCTTTTTTCTTCCCACACGCCTAAGCCCTTTTCTTACCATTTCTCTCATAATTTATCGTCAACGAAACACCATACACATACCCTCCACCTTCATCGAACCGATCTAACAAGTAAACAAGAAAGTGGTGAATCTACCGCTAGCCTTATACACCTGAAGGCTAGGGTTTCTTCTCAAGGGAAGAACCAATCCACCACTAGCCTTATACATGTGAGCATGAGATTTTGGAAGGGAAGAAGGCCAGGGTCACCCCTTTGAGTTGGAACTAGGATCCTTTTTCTCTATAGAATTCGGCCATATGAATGAAATCCAAATGTATGAGGAACCCTTCTAGCCGTGAAATGGTGTTCATGAACCATGAAGGAGTAAACCCTAGACACCACACACCCAAACATGCATCCACTCAAATTAATGTTTTGCTTGTGTCTTCATCTAATATTGTTTAATATATTTTCAACTTGCTATTTGTTTACTCTTTGGATTTTCTATAAGTAGACTCTCAACTTGCTTTAGTTAATGTTTGTATATGCCGCATAAATGTTGCATTTTATTTGCTTCGTATGCTTTGGTACAAATGTATGCTCTCATTGATTGATGATAATCTCTTGCTATGTGATTGGATTTACATGATGATCTTGCCATGCCTACTTGTTATGATGTTTTTGTAGTTCAAGTTGTTGGTTATAACATGTTTTATAAGTCTCAATGATTCGGCCATGTCTATACATAGATGCATGTTTAAACATTGTTCTTCCATTTGATATGTGTTGAGTTCTTTGCCTATGTTGTAAACTAAGTATTTGAATGTTCTAATATTTTCAAGCCCGATTATGAGATGTTCAATGTTTGACTACAGATTACATGACTCATGGCATTTACATGTTCATATGGTCCATGAAAAAGAAAAGTGTTACAAGTCTCATGTCACATACAGTTGGGTTGTATATCGCTTTCAAAGAAAAGAGTCTTAACATGTTTTATAACAACCCCAAATGCTAGGATGTGGGAATGTACTGGTAAGACTCCTATGTCCACTCTGGACTATTTAAATTGGAGTGGTAGGCCCTGGGTGAACACAATATCATCTGTGGGCCTCAAATGGATCCTTGTGGAAAGGATACTGAGTGGGGTAGCACCTAAAGCTAGTGGGTGCCTCACATGTGTCATGTGTCATATGCGGTGAAGGCAAAATTGCGAACTACTGCATAGTTAAGGATTATGACGTACTCACCACGGTCAAGTGGGCCGTTGCATAATGTGGCAACTAGCGGAGAACCAACGGTGTATGGGGGAGCCATGAGGTATCTAACTGTATGTTACAAGCAGTGAACAAGGAAATGAGTTATCGATATGTTACATGTTTATTGTTCAATGCGCCAAGATGGAAAAAGATGTTTTATTCAAAAGTTAAGTTGCATGAGCCATGTTTTTGTGTCAAGTACATGTCCATACATTCATTCCATGGTTTGCTCTTATATGCATATGTTATTTGTTGCATGTTGTTTGTTTACTTACTTAGATTCCTCGAAATCTCACATTGGTACTTTCTACTACCATTCCCAACCTGGAATGGTAGAAGTTGTGGCAAGTACGCATGACCTTAAAGAGCAATGAATGAGAATAATGAGGTGATAGGTGATGAGTTTACGGTAGAGGCTCGTTATAGTTTTGTTGCCACCATATCGGAGCTCACAGCAAAGTGTCTTAAGGACATTCTAAAAGCCATTAATAAGGATGACTGCGTGACCAGGTCACCCGAGCCCAAAGAGGCCTTTAAGATAAAGGAGCACGTGGATTTTGTGACGGGATATCTTAAAAAAGCAAGAGATTGTTCTGTCGAGGAAAAGGAAGTTGCTTCTAGCTTAGGACTTCTTCAACCCGAGCCGCTGCAAACAAGGGAATTTTCTTGAGTGTAACTAGCGAATGGACCTTAGTGCTACTAAAGTTTCCCATCTCCTAAATCGAGGTTTATTTTGGACATCCCCGTTGTTTTGGGAGATTTCAAAACATTGTCTATTTTGAAGCACTTTGAACAAAATGAAATCTTTTGAGATAATTAGTTTATGATTGCTTCAAATCTTACTTAGATTTACATAAATTTTCATTACGATTTATTGCATAGTGCTAAACTATATAAGTGCATTGCATCTTAACTATCATGTACAGGGGAATCATAAAGCGGTGGTAACAGAGCAATTGCGTCTTTGGGTAAACCCACAAGTTGTCGTAGGGATACATGGTACCAAATACTAGGTTTGAAATCTCATAGTCATAGGCTTTAATCTTATAGCAATAAGTTTGGATCTTTGTAGAAGTGTGAACGAAAGCAAAGTATTCAGTGTGGGCCACGAAGTAAGGTGAAGAAGAGGCGGTTCTTCCTATGAGGAAGAAGCTTATGTGCGTTGGTTTTGTACGTTTCAGGAGTAAAAGGAATCTATGGCACGTGGTCGACATTAAGGGACTTCTCCAAGATCAAGAGATCAGGAGGGTAGGAATCCTCCATTGGAATGAGGACAAGCAATAGTGGAAGCTATCTGCCAAATGATGGAAGTGGTATGACACTAGATGGCGCAAGGGCAGAATGCTAGGCAAGAGCCGCCTAGAGGGGAAAACTGAGGGTGTCCATTTGAGAGATTTCTAGTATATAGATACCTGAATTTCAGTGGTACAAAAGGAGCCCTAAGAGCCAATAAGTGGCTTATCGACTTGGAAATGACTTTTGACATCAGTGGATGCATGGAGGAGCAAAAGGTCTAGTATGCAAGACATTTGCTTTAATGAGAAGCCGGAATATGGTGGCACTCGAAATGACAATTGTTTGAATGCGAGTTGGGAGACATAGCTACTCTCACTTGGGAGCGGTTTAAGAATGAATTTGATTGTCATTTCTTTCCAAAGATGGCGAAGCAGTAGAACGCATTGGAATTCACAAATTTGACACAAGGTACTCTGACAGTGGAACAGTATGCGGCACGGTTTATGGCACTGGGGAGACTTGCCCCTCATTTAATTGATACAGAGAAGATGCAGGCCAGGAAGTTTCAAGAAGGGTTACAACCATGAATTCATAATCATGTTACATGCTTACGGATAGAAAATTTTCTTTGAAGTGTTGGTCAATGTTGCTTCGATAGCAGTGGCAAAGCAATAGAGTTTGATCTCCCAAGTCCACACTGACTGAGAAAAGAGAATGCCTTACTTTCCTGGGAGAGGTATGGAGAAGAGAAAGGTCCCTACCACCAAGAATAAAGGAAAAGGTATAATGGTCAGGAACATGGTACTTGTCACACCACCACAATGCCAAAGATGTGGACGAAGGCATAGCAGTGAATGTCAGTTAATCACTGGAGCATGCTGTAAAGGTGGTTGGATTGGCCACTTGATTCAGGATTGTCCACAAAACACGCCTGGAGGAGCAACGACAATAGGTGGCAAAGTGAAGAACCCCGTGAAGGCTAAGGTTTATGCCATCACACCTCGAGAGGTAGATTTGGAGGTTAACGAGGCAACTGAATAATCACTAGTAATATTTCCAACTCTACCCTAACTAGTAACTAGTGTTTGTTTGAGAATCCTTGAATAACCCTAGCTACCCTATTAGGTAAGGTTAAATTGATGCAACACACGGCTTGCACTCTCTTTGATTCTAGAGCGTCATGATCTTTTGTGTCTTTTGGCTGTGTACAAAGATGTGAGTTGAATGCAGAACCTTTAGCTTGAAAGGTTCTAATAGTTATTCCGAACGGGAAGATAATTAGGTGCATACGAATAGTTAAGGGTTGTCCATTGGAAGTCGCAGGTTTAACCTTGACCCTCGACCTAATCATTTTCCATCTAATGGAATTCGACTTAATCTTAGGAATGGACTGGATGGCAAGGCATTTCGCCAAGATAGACTACCAAAGGAAGGAGGTGGTATTCAATTTGCCCACCAAAGATAGAATCTATTACATGCGAGAAGCAATTAAGTTAGATTCGTCAGTAGTAACGGCCGGACAAGTTAAGAAGAGTTTGATGAGAGTAGTTGCCGCTTATCTTGTAGTTATGAGTAGTTCGATGGAGGAAACTAAAGGAGTCCAAGAAATTCCAGTAATAGAAGACTTCCCAAAAGTTTTTGCAGACGATTTGCTCGGATTACCCATGGACCGAGAAAGGAAGTTCATAATTGAACTGGAGCTAGGAACAACCTGAGTGCACAAGCCACTTACCATATGGTTCTGGCAGCATTAAAGGAATTAAAGGTTCAAATTGAGGAACTCCTAGAGAAGGGTTTTATTCACCCTAGCTCATCACCTTGGGGAGCACCAGCCCTATTTATGAAAAAGAAGGACGTGATTTTGAGAATGTGCATCAACTATCGGGAATTGAACAAAGTAATTGTTAAGAACAAATACCTTTGCCACATATTGATGATCTATTAGACCAATTACAAGGAGCTTCAGTATTTTCTAAGATAGGTCTGCGATCGAGGTATCACCAGCTCAAGATCAAGGATCAGGATATACCTAAGACCGCCTTTCTAACTCTTTGTGGACATTTTGAGTTCTTAGTAATGCCTTTCGGACTGACTAATGCCCCAACATCGTTTATGGATTTAATGAATTAGATCTTTACATAGTACTTGGACAGTTTTGTGGTAGTATTCATAGATGATATATTGATATATTCCTGAAGTGACGAAGAACATAGGGAACATTTGAGGTTAGTATTGGAAACTTTGCCAGAATACTAGCTTTATGCCAAACTTATAAGTGTGAGCTTTGGCTTCGAGACGTAAAGTTTTTAAGGCATCTCATCTCTAGTAAAGGAGTAGTTGTAGACCCTACTAAGATTGAAGCCGTAATTGAATGGAAAAGGCCGACCAATGCCCACGACATATGTAGTTTCCTTGGTTTGGCAGGATACTACCAAAGATTTGTTGAAGAATTTTCTAAACTCTCTGGTCCATTAACAACATTGATGAAGAAGAATGCCAAGTATATTTGGAGTGAGGAGTGTGAGAAGAGCTTCCAAGAGCTGAAGGAGAGGTTAACCACAACACCGATATTGGCTTTACCTTTACCTCATAAGCCTTATGTGATTTATAGTGATGCTTCGAAAATGGGGTTAGGAAGTGTCCTGATGCATGAAGGACGAGTCATCACTTATGCTTCGTGACAATCCAAAGATCACGAGTAGAATTATCCTACCCACGACTTAGACTTAGCTGCAGTAGTCTTCGCATATAAGATTTGGAGACATTACTTGTATGGAGAAAAATGTGAAGTATTTACGAATCATAAGAGCATCAAGTATTTGTTTAGTCAGAGGAATTTGAACATGAGGCAGAGAAGATGTGTCGAAATGATTAGCGACTATTAGTACGAGATAAAGTATCATCTCGAAAAGTCTAATGCTCTTAGCCACAAGGCTTAGACCGATTTGCCATCTCTATTAATAGGAATGAGGAACTTGTTGATCAGGAACCCGCCAAGAGATACCATATTAGCAGTTGTACAAGAGATCATACCATTGATTGCGGTAGAGGGCTTAGAAGGGCAGCGAAAGGATCATAAACTGGAGAAACTCGGATAAAGGATGAGGTGGTGACTAGCGACTATTAGTGCGAGATAAATCAGAGCCAACACATGCTCCTCCACCCAGATCCTCCATTGTGGACTTCTCTACTGCCTTGCCAGTAAGCCTTGATCCCTCCACTGGTTTTCTCTCTTGGTCTCTCAACCAATCTCTCTCTACTGCCCTTCGCTAGCAAACGTGAATTGTAGCAATGAGACCACACCACTAGCAAACACGAATCACCATACACATCGTTGATCCACCACCTCGTCAATCAAATCAACGCCACCGTGATTTGCCTCCCTTAAAGTATCTCTCTGCTTCTCTGCCAGTTGATTAAGTGGAAATAATATGAAAATTAAGCATGAAAATTAAGGGTTTTGGTCTGAAAACACAATAAGTTTACAACAAAGGCACCACAAGGTCAAAATGGGAAATATATGTGCAAAAAGCCAATATCTGACCACTTACCTCACACACCCACTCGACACTTAGAGGAAAAAAGAGAAGAAGGAATCCTCTAAAGCCCGTAACCCTTGCTGCTTTGCATCTCAGGCTTCGTACCTTAGAACCGCATGGAATTGGAGAGAGCAACAACCTGGAGAGAGAAACCAGCAGGAGCACTGGAGAGGATGAGGAAGGAGAGCTTAAAAGGGACCAAGGGAAGCATGAGAAGGGGATGTGGGATTTTTTGGCAAAGTCCGAAAATCACTTTGAAAGTTCAGCTTCTAATTTTAGGTTTTTTTTGTTTTTCCCTTTCTCTGGATTATGGATCAGTCTTTTTATTTGCTTAATAGCTTGTTTTCATACATGATGGAATAGTAATTTCGTGACCTAAGTCAAGGGGAACCTTTGGGCAGTAGGGTTTTGAGTGGGAGTTTTGATTTCTTCTTAGTTTTAATTTGTATTCTCCATGAATCTCTGTCATTCATATAGACATCAGGATTAGGGTTTCTCTGTGTCTTCTTTTATCCACTGTTGATTGAAGACACGGTGGATGCTTAAGGGATGCAGATCCTAACCTGAGTTGTATGTTGATTGCCAGTTTGATGTGAAATTTGTTGAGATTATTAAAGTTATAATCATATACATTATCCAAATGATTTTATCATGACTGAAATCGCGTTTGAAAGTAATTAAGGAATGTAAAACTCCCCTGGAATCCCTCTGTGTAAAGGTAAATCGAAGCCTAGGTATTTTTTTCTAAAAGCTTTTCAAAACATTGGTCTTGAGTTTTGAATTTGTCCACCTTTATCAATACAAAGAATTCAGTCTTTAGTTTTTTTTATTAATTTTAGTGTGCATCCAATCCATCTCATTCGCATATAGGATTCTCAAAAAAGAAGCAAAAACAATTTGCAACCCCTTGAGTCTTCTTGTATGAACAATCTGGCTTACAAAGTTGCCCAGTGACCGTAAGATAGTTGCACATCTCATATCTCACCTTCTTGCTTCCTGTTATTCCAATAAACAATTGCATAGCACAGAATCTACCTTAATCCCTGTGAAATCAACTTTAGGACTCTCATTATACACAACTATGACACCTTCTGCAATTGGGAGGTATTTTAAAGGTGGAACCAAGTTTTTGGCACCGTTGCCAGGGATTAAAGGCAAATTGCAGAGCTATTAGAACACTGCAGAGGAATGGGGGACTCAGTGTGAACCTCTTCACACTTTGGTGATCTCTGACCTTAGCTTTCTCTGTTTTCCCTTTGAATATCGCGAATAACATTCTCTATAAAAACTTACTAACATCATCATTTTTTTTCCTGCCATCACTATACACCAAAGCTTGGTGTTAGTTGTGTATTGTTGTTGAGCATTTGCATGTCTGTTTGGAGTAGAGATCATTCTTCTCGATTGATCAGATCAGATTCTGTGACACACTCTGATTGTGAGTCACTTTCATTTGAGTCATCTTCTGAGAGTCTTAGTACCATGGCTGAAGAAGAACAAGATAGGAGGAGAGTGGGGAATCATAACATGACTCTCAAAGATTATTTGCAACCTGTTAGGACTAGCTCACCCTCATGCATTATACAACCTCTTAGTGTAAATAATTTCAATTTTAAACCTGGCAAGATACTCCTTATACCTCATTTCGATGGGATGGAGTCTGAGAACCCGTATTTGCACATCAAAGAATTTGAGGAAGTTCTTTTATGGATCGAACTTGTGCTGAAGAAGTGATCAGACTCAAGTTATTTCCCTTTTCATTAAAAGATAAAGCCAAGACCTGGTTGAATTCTTTAAGGCCTAGATCCATAGGAACATGGCAAGAGATGCAGACTGAGTTTTTAAAAAAGTTCTTTCCTATGCACAGAACCAATGCACTAAAGAGGCAGATCGTGAATTTTGCCCAAAAAGACACTGAAACCTTTTATCAGTGTTGGGAGAGGTTCAAGGATTTGCTCAATGCTTGTCCTCATCATGGGTATGAAAACTGGAGGATAATATGTTTTTTCTATGAGAGCTTACAACCTAAGATGAGACAACTCGTGGAGACAATGTGCAACGGAAAGTTCTTTAACAAAGAACCAGAAGAGGTCTTTGAGTACTTTGATTACCTGTCTGAAAATGCTCAGTCATGGGATGTTTCAGATGCATATGATAGAACTGAACCTTTAAAAATAACTGGAGGGGGAAAATACAACTTGAGAGAGGTGAATGATTTTCATACTAGAGTGTCTATGCTTACTAAGAAATTGGAAACCATAGATACAATCAAAGTAAATGAAGTTCAAGTTATTCAGAAAATTCCAGAAAAATGCAATATCTGTGAAGAAATAGGGCATATCACTAGTGACTGCCTACAATTCCAGCTTTTAAGGAAGTCCATCTAGATCAATCTAACTCTGTTAATTTTACCCCCAACTCTTTTCCAAGCCCATTTTCCAACACGTACAATCCCAATTGGAGGAACCATCCAAATCTCAACTGGAGGAATGAGCAATCAGCTCAACCCCCCATTCATGCACCTTGTCCTTCTCAATATACAGCCAATCCAAATTTAGCATCATTGGGGCCACCTCAATATCCTACTGCAGCACATTTTGGTCAGAGGAGAAACCTTGAGGAAACTGTCCAGCAAATGGGAACAACCCTCCAGCAGTTCATGCAAGGGCAAGTAGCAATAAATACACAAAATGCTCAAAACTTTAATGACATCAGAGGGACCTTGACCAAGATTTCTACAACCTTGAGCATCCAAGAGAAAGGGAAATTCCCTGCCCAGCCCCAACCCAATCATTAAGGTCAAATTCATCAAGTATCATAAATGGGAAAGGACTCTAACTTGAAGCAAGCAAAAGTTGTCACCACTTTAAGGAGTGGTAAAACTTTTGAAAACCTTACTCCTAAGAGGACAAGTGGTAAGGTTTCTAACCCTATACCTGTTCAAGTTGAGGAAACAACTCAATAATTACCAGCACCTTTCCCTACTAGGCTAACAGTTTCTGATAAAGAAAAAAATCAAGCTGAGATCTTGGAAGTGTTCAAACAAGTAAGGATCAATATTCCCTTACTCGATGCCATTCAACAAATTCCCACTTATGCCAAGTTTTTAAAGGATATGTGTACAATTAAGAGGAAGTTGACTGTGAAGAAAAAAGCATTTCTCACTAAGCAAGTCAGTTCCATAATTCAACAAAACACACCTCCTAAATTTAAAGACCCTGGATCCTCTACTATTGCTTGCATCATTAGGAACTCAAAAATTGGCCATGCCTTACTAGACTTAGGTTCTAGTGTCAATTTGTTGCCTTACACTATTTATGAGAAACTGGGGCTGGGAGAATTGAAATCAACCTCCATAACCTTGCAATTAGCTGATAGGTCGATTAAAATACCAAGGGGAGTGGTGGAGGATGTTCTAGTTCAAGTTGATAAATTCTTTTATCCTGTAGATTTTGTTGTCCTTGACATGAAGCTGTCTGTTAATTCAGTTTTCCAAGCCCCTATAATTTTGGGAAATGGAGGAGCCTCAAGAAGTGAATCTGTTGGAAGGCATCATTGCAGAATCTTTCCCTCTAATTACTGAAAATTTTGAAGAAGATTTTGAAACACTAGAATCTGCAGACCAACCACTGCCTGTGTTTCATGTAGGACAATCAGTAGCATGGATGCTCATGGTTGAGCAACTAGGCCTAGCATAGCCAACAAAGAAGGTAGACAAGGAGCAAGTCTTAAGACCCTACCCACAGAACTCAAGTATGCTTTTCTAGGACCGAATCACACTTTACCCTTAGTTATATCTTCTTGTCTAACTAATAGTTATTAAAGGTCCTCATAAAACATAAAAATGCCATAGGCTGGACCTTGGCTGACATTAAGGGCATAAACCCTTTTATTTGCACTCATAAGATTCACCTGGAGGAGGATTCCAAGCCTTCTAGAGAAATGCAAAGAAGGCTTAATCCTTCAATGAAAGAAGTAGTTAAAAAGGAGGTCCTTAAATTGTTGGATGTGGGTATTATTTACCCCATCTCTGATAGTAGGTGGGTCAACCCCATACAAGTGGTTCCAAAAAAATATGGGCTGACTGTAATAAAAAATGAAGAGAATGAGTTAGTCTTCACAAGGGTAGCTACAGGCTGGAGAATGTGTATCGACTACAAGAAGCTTAATGCTTCCACTAGGAAAGACCACTTTCCCTTGCTATTTCTTGACCAAGTCTTGGAGAAGGTAGCTGGACCTGCATTTTATTGTTTTCTAGATGGGTTCTCAGGCTATTATCAAATTGAAATAGCACCTGAGGACCAAGAAAAAAATACTTTCACATGCCCATTTAGAACCTTTGCATCTAGAAGGATGCCTTTTGGGTTGTGTAACGCCCCAGCAACTTTTCAAAGGTGCATGCTCAGTATATTCAGTGATTTAATTGAAAATGGCTTAGAAGTCTTCATGGATGATTTCTCTGTTTTTGGGAACACTTTTGATAAATGTTTGACTAATTTGCAAGTTGTTTTGGCCAGGTGTGAGGAGAAAAACTTGCTGCCCAACTGGGAAAAGTGCCATATTATGGCTCAACAAGGATAGTACTAGGACATATAGTGTCCTCAAGGGGTATTGAAGTTGATAAATAAAAACTAGACCCGATTTCCAAGCTGCCCACACCTAAATCTGTGAAGGACATTAGGTCATTTTTAGGACATGTTGGATTTTATAGAAGATTTATACAAGGGTTTTGCTCCATTTCTAAACCTTTGTGTAAATTACTTATGCATGACATTGAGTTTGAGTGGACAACAGAACATCAAAAAGCTTTTGACCAACTCAAACACATACTCACTACAGCCCCTATAATGCAACTACCAGACTGGTCCCTCCCTTTTAAAATCATGTGTGATGCCAGTGACTTTGCCATAGGAGCTGTCTTAGGCTAGCGTAAGGACAAATTACCATTTGTTATTTACAATGCCAGTAAGACATTAACTGGAGCTTAGAATAATTACTCCACGACATAAAAAGAACTGATGGCCACTGTATTTTCTCTAGAGAAATTTAGAACTTATATTATAGGGTCACCTGTAGTTGTCTTTACAGACCATGCAGCCTGAAATATTTGTTTACAAAAAATATGCTAATCCAAGGCTGATTAGGTGGGTGTTGCTCTTGCAGGAATTCAATATCACAATTCAAGACACTAAGGGAGTGGAGAACGTGGTGGCTGACCACCTATCCAGATTGGCTGTCACTAAATCTGATTTTTCTTTGCCAATTTCTGAATCTTTTCCTGATGAACAAATACTGTTAATTGAGAATACACCGTGGTATGCTGACATTATCAATTTCTTGGTAACAGGATAAACACCTCAACATTGGATTTCTCAGGATCAAAAAATGTTCAAAGCAGAGGTAAATTTTTTTTTTTATGACAACCCTTACCTTTTCAAATACTGTTCTGACCAAATAATTCGTAAGTGTGTCCCTGACAATGAGATATCTTTTGTCCTATCTGCTTGTCACAATGGGGCTTGTGGGGGCCACTTTTCTACAAAGAAAACAGTGGCCAAAATCCTACAGTCTGGTTTGTATGTGCCCCATATGTTTAATGATGTGTTTGAATTCTGCAAAAGGTGTGAGCCATGTCAAAAACTAGGAGGGATAATAACTAGGAGGAATATGATGCCTTTGCACCCAATCTTGGTTTTGGAAATCTTTGATTGCTAGGGATTAGACTTCATGGGCCCATTTCCCCCATTCTTTGGGTATGTTTATATTTTGGTGGCCATAGATTATGTGTCTAAATGGGTGGAAGCCATCCCTTGTAAAAAGAATGATCATCAAATGGTGCTCAAATTCATAAAAGACAACATAGTGTCCAGGTTTGGTATGCCTCGGGCCATCATCAATGATTATGGAACACACTTTTGTAACAAACCACTAGAATCACTTTTAAAGAAGTATGGGATCCATCATAAAGTGTCCACCCCCTATCACCCACAAACCAATGGCCAAGTTGAATTAGCAAATAGGGAAATTAAGCATGTTTTTGAAAAAACTGTTAATCCCTCAAGAAAAGATTGGTCTTTGAGATTGATTGATGCCTTGTGGGCATATAGAATTGCTTATAAGACTATAGTTGGTATGTCCCCATATAGGCTGGTTTATGGCAAAGCATGCCATCTCCCTGTAGAACTTGAGCACAAAGCTTACTAAGCAGTGAAAAATTTAGTTTTGACATGGAAAAAATTGGATTTTTGAGAGGGTTGCAACTGTCTGAGTTAGAGGAGCTTAAGAGGGATGCATATGAGAATTCTAAGTTAGCCAAGGAACACATGAAGGTCTTACATGATAGAAGCATCCTTAGAAGAAATTTTGAACCTAATCAGCAAGTCTTGTTGTACAATTCTAGGCTTCATCTGTTCCCTAGAAAACTAAAATCTCGATGGACTAGGCCATACCTAGTAAAATCAGTTTCTCCTCATGGTGCCATAGAAATATCAAACCCTCAGAATGGTAATACTTTCAAGGTGAATGTTAGGGACTGAAGCCATTCATAGGGACTTATGCACTAGAAGTTTCATCCATCCCATTACAGGAACCAATTATCAACTGACTAAGTTCCTTCACAGACTGCAAGTGTTAATTACTTTATTTAGTTTTTGTTTTCTTCTTCTTTCTCCCCTTTCTTTGCTCATTCCATTTTATAGAAGCTTCTTTCTTCAAAGCTATTGGCCCATGATCTAACCAGATTGCACTGTAGGACATACTCATTTTTTTTTTTACATCTTTCAAATGTTAAGTTCTACTACCCAGGTAACATCTTTTCATTAACTCTTCTTCATGCACACATTGAGGACAATGCTTTATTTCTGTTGTGAGGGGGTATTTGAAGTTTCATGTTAAAAAAAAAAATATTGTCGCATGGAGAACAATTATGGTGCTAGGATGAAACACTTCATAGGAATGACTAGAAGAGAATTGTCTGAATCATGAGTTCATAGATACAAAAGAACTTTAAAGTGGCTTTGTTGAGAAGATCATATAATAAAGTGGCACTTGAACAAAGGAAATATTGAACACTTTGGATACTTCCAAACTATTTCCTTTGTAAACTAGGACATCTGAGAAGTCACACTTTTTTCTACTAGGGTTATAAACAGCGGAGCTGGGCATACCTTAACGAACCACATCTTAATGGTTTATTTTATTAAAAAAAAAAAGGAAAGAGAAAAGGGACAAACCAAAGATCTATGTGTTTTTGGAAAATGATGCCTATCATCAGGGCTTTAGCAAGAAAAGAAATAAGGAAGCATTTCAAAGTGTGAGAGCGTGAAAGCTAACAAAATCAGTGGTTTTGAATTAAGGACAAGGGTCATTCTTTATGATAGTTGTTACTGTAAAATAACCTGGTAGAAGATGGTGTGTAACTCTAATAACCTAGGAACAACACTAATTACAGTTTGGGATGTGCAATTGCATTATTGGTTTCCTTTGCATAAGTTTTTTTTTTTATTACATGAAGTTTTGAAATGAGGAACAGATCTGAACTATGGAATTAATGACTTATGTTTTTGACAAGTTCTCAGCTGGGAAAACCTTTGAAGGGAGAACTGCTCATCCTTTTATCGTACCTTTCCTATGGGTCTAGCAAAAAGCTAGTTGGTGGTTGTGATTAAGTGGAAATAATATGAAAATTAAGCATGAAAATTAAGGGTTTTGATCTGAAAATGAGCACATATGCTTATTTACCCAATAAGTTTACAACAAAGGCACCACAAGGTCAAAATGGGAAATACATGTGCAAAAAGCCAATATTTGACCACTTACCTCACACACCCACTCGACACTTAGAGGAAAAAAGAGAAGAAGGAATCCTCTCAAGCCTATAACCATTGCTACTTTGCATCTCAGGCTTCGCACCGCAAATCACCACACTGCAATTTCTCAATTGGTGGTATAATTTCTATCTTGCTATTGTAAGGAATATTATGTCAACGTAGTTGGAATTGAGAAATTAAGAACTGGGCTATGTGATTGTGATTGAAATAATTATGTTAAGTGTTGGGATTGAATTGCAGCACTTGTTGCGAATCTGTTGTAACAACTCGCTAGAAATTTATTCTTTAGGCTTTAGGAACCCTGTGAAAATTTTCTAAGTTTTCACAAATTGACCAATCGCGTAAGTTTTAGTCTATTAGCATAGTCAGTGTTACCACTCAATATAGTGCTAGAAGCGCGATTTTATTTATTTGAGGTAGTTAAAAGAGCTAGAATAAGATATGGTCTGCGTTATTCTACTCAAAGGAATATTTATGACTGTATGGCACAATAAACCCATTTTCTCGGACTAAACATCCTTTCAAAAACACATTTTGATTATTTTGAAGTACTTCGAAGTTGAATTTTGGTAAACGATTTGCAGTATGAGGTTAGTATGTTTATTTAGGATCTTTTAGTGCAAAGTTTATTTCCAATTTACCCATAGTGACTAGTAATCTCAATAGTAGCACCAACTGTAATGTTTTCAAAATTATAGTGTGGAATGTCTAAATTAGGTCAGAGAAGTTTTGTTTGGACACTTGAAAAGATCTTAGCCACACTTGCTGAATAGTATTGGATACTTGGCTCCAAGAGGAACGATGAGATAGAAATGTGAAGGAAATCAAGACATGAGATCATGCCACCTAAGCAAAACCCTATTCCAATCAACCATCCAATTATGCCAAATCAAAGAGGGTTTCAACCCTAGTGAAACCCTAAATACATAGAATCCAATTGAAACCCCAAAAATCTTAGAGGAAATCAAAACCCTAAATGGTTATCCCAAACCCGAAACTTGATTTCAAAACCCTAGTGGATTTGATTTTTAGAATTGTGTTTAATTACTTGATTAAATCACTTTCACATGTTTTTAATCATTCAAACTCATGTTCGGATATTACTATTCAACCCTTTAAACCTTGAAAATTAGATTGAGCCAAGAACAAATTGGATTTGGGATTCATAGCATTTCAAAACCTAACCAAACCCTTTTTAAACCACAAAATGAAGTCCATTCGGTTAAGGCCCATTATGCCCATGAATTTTGGCAACCTTGGCAAAGCTTCTTGTTGAAGTTTTCACCCACCCAAGGTGAACCACCCACTACTCAAGACAGCCCTCAATTTGTCCTTGATAGGAAAGCAAAGGCCACCTCACCATAACCACCTACACGACACCTCAAGGCAGCCCATACCATGGGCTATTTTTCCCTTGTTTTTGCCAAGACTTCCATGACTTAGGTGTCACTTAAGACCTCAAGTTACCTTTCTATTTGTGTAAGAAGAGGGCAGAAAATTCCCTTTCTCATTATATCTCTTTTCCCACACGTTTTCTAGAGAAGAACTTAAAAGCTCTCTCGGTCAATTTTCTAAGCCTTTTAGCTTGCAACTTTTGAAACCCTTGTAAGTATTTTCTCATAATAATTCCTTCATAAAATTTGTTCCTATTTGAGTCTAGTTTTTGTGGATACTTTTTTGTTTGCTTTCATGGTCATTTGATTGGTCCTACATTTTTATGGAGTGTAGTTAATATGTTTATATTAATGTTAGTTAAGGATTTGTTGCATGTTATAAGCTTTTTATGAAAGCTTTTCGTAGATCTAGAAATTTAGAACTAGAATGAGTAAAACATTTTCAGTTTTATGAAAGCTTGGATCTTTTGTGGTTTAATCTTACTCCAACGATTTTGATATTTCTATTTGATGATCCTAAGCCTTTATCTACATGTTAGGATGTTGGTTTGAAGCTTTTAGGTGTTGGTTTGTGAAGATATGATTTTTATGCCAAAGAATACTTGGTTGGGTCAAAAGTTTGATGATTTCGGCTAGATCCATGTTTTGGTTTATTTTTAGCTATGTGATTTTAAGTTTAATACTTGGATCTAGTTTAGGAAATATTTGTAAGCCATATGATGTACTTGGTTTGAAGTTTTTATCAAGGTATGCCTTGGATCAAGTATTTGAACAAATCAAAGTTGTGAAAAACATTTAGTTCTTGTCTAAGTGTTGGAGCCGAGTACTTCAAGTGAGATTTTGTGATTTTTGGTTACCTTTATGCGCTGATTCAAAGCATCTTAGCTCTTAGAAGTGTGTTATGAACATGTTAGAATTAAGTTTTTGAATAAAGTTTTTGAACTTTTGGAGTTCTTGGAGATATTTTGAAAGGAGTCAAAACTTATTGATTTAAGGGTTTGTGTTTTGTTTAAAAGCTTGAATCATTTTGCTTAAAAACTTTTATGGTTTTCTTAAGTAGATTTTGTTGGATGTTTTAAAAAAATTTTAAACTTAGGATATGAGGGTCTTTGTTGCAATATTTCAGTTTGAGCATAAGTTTTGAAGTCGGATGAAATTGCAACAAAATCAAGATTTATGACATTTGGAGTGTTTCAGTCTTACGGTATTTTTCATAGGTGCAATTGGTTTTAAATTTTTCTAAGTTGATATTTGAGTTTGGGATAAAATTTACATGAGGAATGTGAATTATGGAAACTTTTGGAGTTAGGATGTGAAATCCTTATGTTAGGGGTAAAATTGTCATTTTTTCACAAGGGTAAAATTGTCATTTTTGTCAAAGTTAGTGTTTTTCATGTCTCTAAGTTATTAGTGATGGATTTTTTAACATTTAGAGTCTCTACTTGCAGTTTCTCCTATTTCGTGCTCATCCCCATAATGCGACAACAAATGTAAGTTAACTTATAACTTACTATCGTATTACTATGTATGTGTGATGGGAAATGGAACTACTGTTTATGTATTTATGTTATCCTATTTGCCATGTTATGCCATGTCACATAATGTATGTCTATTATGCATGTTATATTCTATCACGACTTATGTATCTGTCACACTATTTATTCTATCACAAAATATTTGTTTGTTACACTATATATATTTTGTCATGTAAAGTTATCTGTTGCATGTTAAGCCATGTCATGAAAGTTTATCTATTGCACATTATGTCATGTCACGTAATGTTATTTATTTATTGAACAAGATTATAATTTCATGTGTTTCAAGTTTAAGCTCATGTTATTCAATTCAAGTTCAAGTTCACATTAAGTTCATGTTCAAGTCAATTCAAGTTCAAGTTCATGTCATGTCAAGTATCAAGTACAGTCCATTTTCAGCTTAAGTCATGTCAACTCATGCTATGTTATATGTCAAGTAATATCATACTTATTTATGATTATGATTATGATTATGATTATGCATTCATGCATTTACTGCCATACATGCATTTGTGTACTATATGTTTAAGTTTCATGTTAACTTGCTAAGATTTGTACTAAAATCTCTCTGTGGTAGTCCCAATTACCATTCCCCTCAAATGGTAGGAAATGTGCCAAAATCAAGAAAGGGAACAGAGCCTGGCAGACTAAAGGAGGTTGATTAGTCAACGTCAACATAACGCAAAACTTGTGGCCTCCATAGTTAGATTTATAGATAGTATTATGGAACCGTTATTCGAGTTATGTGAGTTTATCAATGAACTAGCATAGTGACTATGTTTTGATGATGTAATTATGGAACTCTATCTCTCATATTTTTTAGAATACAGTCCTCTTGAGACTCGTACTATAATCATGGATGTTAACATTTTAATATGTATGGATTATGTTTTAACTATTTGGGATATCTTTAATTTGGTGCATAGGATTGCTCAAAGAAAAAAATTATCTGCTGCAAATATTGGATACTGTTAGATGCATCTTAGGTGAATTTCATCTTTAATTGTCATGAACGAGGGCAAGTAATTTTATATTGCATATCCTGATGCTTCAGATGTCTGTCCTATCCCAAGAGGAGTTTGGAGGCATCACAAAGATCATTCCTCACGGTTTTGACCTCCCAACTTTGAGAAAGCCATAGTTTTCTCTCAAAGATCCTTTGTGTGTGTGTGTGTGTGAGAGAGAGAGAGAGAGAGAGATGGTTGTACTGTGCACTCTCTTCCTTAGAAAGCGAGACCCTTCCTTCCTTGTCCACACGTTGGAGGAGATGAGAGGTAAGGGAGACGTGTGTTCGGGTGGCAAGAAAGTGGTAAGAAAATTGTGAGAAAAGGCTTAGGAGTGTGGGAGGAGAAGAGAAGCAAGAGTGAAGTGTATGAGAATTCAAAATTTTCCCAGAGTCTCCTGTTAGCCCTTCCCCGTTTATAGTCATCTTTCCTTCTCTCACACTCTAACCTTGAAAATGTAAGAGACTTACGCATGGATGCCATGTGGCACAATGGTCGAAACGTCCTTCATCTTCCTCGTCATTGTGTTGCTTCGGGAAAGTCAAGAGTCCTATTGACAAGTGGCATGGAAGACCCTTCATCTTAAACCCTAGTTTCCTAGAGAGCCCCTCTGCACACGTCTAGGTTCAATGGATCTGATGGCTAAATGATCAATACAGAAAATCTCAATCATCCTTGGGAGGATGAACATGTGCATGCTTGCCACTTGGTGAGTGGCATGTGTGTTATAGCCTCTAGAGTTCTTGTACTACAATCTAGTGAGCTGGCCAAAATCCTAAGGCCTTGCTGGGCCTCTCTTATGGGCTAAAATTCTAATTACACCAAGGCAAATAATTTTAAATAAATAAAATCCCAAGATTTCTTAAGGGCTCTAAACCTTATGGACGGCCCAACTTAGGTATAACATGGTGATAAAAGCAGGTGAGGACTTGGCTTAGTCCAGGTTGTCACATCCTCCCCCCTTTAAGAAAATATTTCATCCTTGAAATCGGCACATGTAACGCCCGTCCTTGTGGTGGGACCTTTAGAAAATGATTTTAAGAAAAGAGATGTAAATTACCGTTCATTTGAAAACAATTTTTCGTTTCATGCCAAGATACAAAAGACTCCATGTTTATAAAATAAAACGTGTTTCTTAATTTAAAGGGTTACAGCAGAAAACATTAAACTTTATAAATTAAAGTCTTTCATACAAAATGTTATGCCTAGGCTTCCATGCTCTTCCCCTTGGGCCGTGTCCATCTTGACGTGTTTTACTCATTAGTTCCTGTGGGGGGAGGGGCATATATAAAAACTAAAAAGAGTCGATGACTTGTAAGCATTACTTCATACAGTTAAAATATACTAACATAGGTTTTCAGTCATGCATTCATCATTCCATACTAAGGGTGCTACCCGCCCCCTACGAGACGAGCCACCCCTTCCCCAGACCCCGCCTCGCGGTGGGCAAGGTACCCTGCCCTAGTGGGTGGCAGGGCAGATATCCAATCCGCCCCGCCTCCATCCACTTAAAAAATATATTATATTTTCACTAGGTTTAAAAATTATTCCTAAGTCCAAAAGTGATTAAAAATACATTTTTAGACCCAAATTGTAAATTTAAAATTTGTAAATATGACTATAATTTAAAAACTATGTAATTTTTAAATTTGCTAGTGCATATTTTGTATAACTTGTAGTGTATTAGTTTTTAAATTATGTAGTTTTTTAATTTGTTAGTGTATATTTTGTAAACAAATCTAACAAATTGTAATATATATTTATATATATACAATTTGTAAAATATAAACATATATTTATGTAACTATGTTTATATATATAATATATATAAACTATATATAAATAAAAACTATATATATAATATAATATATATAAAAATGTAAGTGAGGGCGGAGCGGGGTTGTGCCCTCCCCGTCCCCCGCCCCCGTTAGGGACTCTAGGTGCAGGGCGGGGGGCCCCGCTCCAGCATGGACAGAGCGGGGTTGCCCTCCCCGCCATGTGGGGGCAGGGCAACGGGGTGTAGGGGCCCCGCTGCCCACCCTTATTCCATATATACTATACATACATGAGACATACATTTATTTTGAAAACATCACTAGGCGGAATTTTTTTTCTTAAAAAGGGTTTCTTTTCGTAAAATGTTTCTCCCATCAATACCTTCATTTCTTAAAGAGTTCATTCCATTCATACATTCTTTCTTATCACTTTCATTTGGCCAGTACACACTGTTACGCCCCGTGTGTTGTGGTTAGCAGTCCTCTTTTGGACCTGGATTCTGCCCACGGCCATGGGTTGGGAATCCCTTTCAGTCAGGGGGTAGCACTGGGTGCACTACCAGTACTACTTACCCGGCATTGCAATCTGCCCAATCATTTGGTACCCTTTCATTCAGTCATGGTCGTTACGTGTTTTCATACATTAAAAAATTCATTTCCTTTCAGTCCTTTCCATTTCAGACATTTTCATTTATCAGTCCATTCATAGAAAAACATCATTTAAAAGCATTTGCCTAAATATCATCTTTCATGGCATCCATAAAGTATAAGTTCATATGGACATTTTAACATCAGTTCATAGGGACATTTTAAAACAGTTTCTTTGTATCGTCTAAAGCATCACTTAAAGCATAAGGCATAATCCTCACATCTCATTTTGTGAAAATACATACAATAAATACTACTATAGTCATCCATTCACATGCATACAATTAATACTTTGGTTGCATAAAAAGGGGTTGCTAAGAAGGGCCATACATGCGTATACCTTTGAACACTTATACTTAGCATGCTTTCATAAAATATCATTTCATTTCGTAAAGCAACATAAACAAAAAGAATTTCATTTTCATTTTATATCATTTTAGAAAACTCTAAAAGAGTATGAATATAATACTTACCTAGACTCTATGCCGTACTCATTTCATATAGTCCATTCATGTGTGTGTCAGATGGCAACCTACATGCATACGTATAACCTTAGTGTCATTCTTTATCTAATACAAAAGCAAATAAACTAGAAATAGAACTACAATTCACTCGGACTTTCCTCACTAAGACACACTCACTCTCCTTCTATCTCTGTCTTCTATGTTTTCATTTATCACATTTCCTCTTTTTGTGACCTTCTTAAGGTTACATTTTCTAAGCTCAGCATTCTACTTCAAGTGCTTACCCACTAGAGTGAGCCCCATGATTCACCTTAGGGTTAAGACACTAAGACCTTCATCTTATTCTTCTTATTAACCTCATCCCGATGCATGACTTAGACCGACTAAGTCACGCATCCAAATCCTAGATAATACATACGTCACTTCCTACATTCGAGCTTACGCTTCCTCATCGTCATGATCATTCTCATCCATGCATATCACATGACTCTATGCCAACTCTGAGGCTTAAACATTGTGTACCAAGAGTACCCATTACATATGGTAAATCCGTCCAGTACATATGTCTCACCAGATTACACATGTACCCTACCTCCTCACTTTAGATCAACATATAACACGTTGATCATCTGCTTATATAAACAAGCCTATGCTCCGATACCAACCTACTCTTAACCTAGCTAGCACGACTCTTCATGCTACCCGTCCCTCTTGACAGTTCATCACAACACTTAACACGGCAAGATTCCATTCATAGCTACACTTTACGTCACGTCATATAGCTCGAGACTACTCTCAAGCCACGTCGTGACGTTGTCACGTCACCTAGCATCCCGCTACATCATTTCTACGCCAACACCTAACTCATCATGAGTACGGTCCCTCATGTACTCCTGTCACATCGTGACCTCTCATCACGTTCCCACTACGTCACTCTTACAATAACTCCTCACTCATCACAAGCACGGCTTCTTGTTTAACCATGTCACTTCGTGACATTCCCACATCACGCTTCCGTTGTGCTACTCTTACACTATTCTATCACTTCACACATACTCCCAACCATAAGTCAACTACACAGTGACACTTGTTACCTCAGACTTCAGGCCACATCACAACTACTTCAAGACACTCTTCTACAATTCCTGACACTACTCATCACGCTCTAAGCTCATTAACTACACAACCATCCTTATCTTCGGGACACACCACACGGTGTATAGCTTCACCTCATGGAGTACACTCCACATGCACTCCCTTTACACATGCTATGCCACATCACCACTACAACATACATGCCATATGGTGCATCGCTCCACCACATGGAGTACACTCCACGTGTACTCCTTTGACACACGCTATGCCACATTACAACTATGGCATACATGCCATATGGTGCATCACACCACCACAAGGAGTATACTCCACGTGTACCCTTCCCAATCCACACAACTCCACGTCACCATTACAGCAAATGTTTTACAACCACACTTCACAACACAATTCATAACACTACATAGCACACTTCCCAACTATGCTCAATACTTCACTACACAGTGAACTCCACAATCAACCAACTAACATCTAACATAAATAATGAGGGATAGAGGGTTATACCATCATCGAGATTGACCCGTGTGTTGCTTGCTGACCGTCACGGTCAATGACATAGGAAAGGTCGTACGTGGCTGCTAAACCGCGTACGGTGGCTATCCACCTTACATGGTTGTTGTCCACCACGTAAAGTGGCGATTTGGGCTTTGGGCTAGGCTAGGGAGGTCAAGGGAGTCTGAGGGTAGTCTCATGGTGGCTGGGGTAGTGGAGCACGGCGGAGCTAGGGTTTTCAAGGGGAATCTGTGCGTCTCAAGGTATGGAAATGGAGGGGGAGCTCGGTTGGTTGTTGGCTGGCCATTGAAGGCTTGAGAGGGGTACGGTGGAGCTATGGTGGCGAGGTGGAGGCAGCATGGTGGTTGGAGGGCGGCGGATCTAAGCCAAAGGGTGGGGAGGAGCCGTGGGAGAGAGAGAGGGCTTGAGAGAGATTGAGGGCCTGGCTAGCACGGAAGAGCTCGGGGAGGAGTCATGGTGGTCAGGGGAGACCCGTGGTGGTGCTCATTGGTGGCTGTAGTTGACGACGGCAGCACTAGGAGGAGATATAGAGAGAAATCGGAGGAGAGAGGGGGCTCGCGTGCGGCTAAAGGGCTACAGAAGGGACTTCAATAGTGGATGTGCTCGCCGATGTGAGGTGGGCCGTCAGTGAAGGCGGTAAGGATGGCTGGTGCATGGCGGCGTCAGGCTGAGTCGAAGAAGATTCGGCTAGGGGCAGAGGGTGCGTACGGCGTAAGCTGAAGGGAGAGGGAGGAGAGAGAAGGAAAGGGAAAATGAGGGAGAAAGAGAGGGAGCTAGGGTTTTAATCCAAACCCTTCATCTTTGGATCTTCAAGATGATCTAACGGTGGGTTTTAAATACTGATTTGAAAATGCGTAAACATTAACTTGGCTAAAAGCACTGAGAGGAATTAAGATAGAATATAATTTAAACTAAAGTTTAGTTTATAAAATAATATTCTTTCATCATTAATAAAATGATGAAGTCATGTTTAATATCTTTAATTGAATAAAGCCATCTAATTAATTTGAGTTTTTAACATAATTTAAATCTCATAATATTTTAAATAACTAAAATCACAATGATAAAATGATGTTCTACAATTATAATATTTTTGGAGCTCTTCAAAAGTATTATAATTGTCTTATTTAAAATTAAGCTTGGTTCAATAATACTGGGAATACCCCATATAAATATTTTCAAGACATTTAAAACATTCGAGAGCTTAAAACACTAGGCTTACTTTAAAAATCAACTGCTAACATTAAAAACACGCCTTTGAGGTTTGGCAACCATAACGAGGGTCACAGTCGCTAGAGAAAAGGGACAGACTATTACATCCTCACCTCTTTGTAATAAATTCCATCCTCAGAATATGCTTACGTCAGAAAGAATGAGCGTGGTGTTACAGCACGCTCACTATAACTAATAACCAAAGAGAAAAACAATTTTCACCCAACACTTCATTTGATCAATCGCAGTACAAATAGCCAATCAAAACATACATCGTTACATACAAGCAATCATCCAATCCTAACGTACAAATGAATGAGTGTATTTAGTCTTCATTGAATCCTCTCTTTCCTGAGCACTTTGACCAATGTGATCTTTTGATTTTTCAGCTTTTGCTCCTTCCGGTCGATGATTTGCACTGGCCACTCTTGGTAAGATGGGTTGGGTTGAAGCTGGATTTTGCTTGGCTCCACTACTACAGGTTGTCGCTCCCCAAAACTCTTCTTTAGAGACGATATGTGAAACACGTCGTGTATTCCTTGCATTTATGCTAACAAATTTAGTCGATAGGCAATGGCTCCCACTCGTTCTACAATCTAATAGGGCCCCACGTATAGAGGACTTAACTTCCCTCTTTTGCCAAATCGGACTACTCCCTTCATGGGTGACACTTTGACATACACCCAATAACCTAATGCGGACTCCAAATTCCTCCTTCTGTTATCGGAGTAGCTTTTCTACCGACTTTGAGCTGCCTACATCCTTTCTCTGATTAATGCTACTTTCAAGCTTCCTATAGATATTTGGGTCCAAGTACCCTCTTTTCTCCCACATTGTCCCAGAACAAGGGAGATCTGCACTTTCTACCATACAGTGACTCGTATGGTGCCATTTGGATTGAGGCTTGGTAGCTATTATTGTATGCAAATTCTTTTAGAGGCAGGTGCCTTTCCCATTCTCCACTAAATTCCAATACACATGCTTGTAGCATATCTTTTAGTGTCAGAATGATTCGCTTCATCTGTCCATCTATCTGTGGAATATAGGCCCTACTAGACCTCAAACCTGTGCCTAACAATTTCTGCAAACTTTGCCAAAAGCATGATGTGAAACATGTATCTCTATCCAATTATGAATCCCCTAACCTCCGCTTGGGATTAGACGCAAACTGAAGCATCGGGGCATACAAATCAAGCCTACATACTCCCGTACATGAAAATTAAGATACATGCTCCTAGAATGTTTGTAGCAGTATACAATAAGCCGCAGCAGAATAAGTCATTTAATAAAAAATTGTACCAGAATAAAACTAATATCCCAACGTCATTCATAGCTTTAAATCACACTTCTTAGTAATGGAGTATCAAACTCCTTGTTAAAGTTCCTTGTTACACTTTAACATAACAAGTATTGTCTAAAAAGGTTTTAAGAAAGAAATCATTAAAGCAACTTTCTAATCTCAGCTATCTCCACGTATATCATGAATAAATCTATTCTTTTCTCTGGGTTGAGCTCATCCTTAACCTTGACAATCATCCTGACTCGCTACTCCAGGTCCTACTAAAGGTTTTACCATTCCGAGGGGAATGGTAGTGGAAACTACCATCGTGAGGTTTCGTGAAATCTCAACAAATTAATAAAAAATATACACAGAGATAACATAAGCATGTATAAGGTAAACCATGAGTATAAATCCATGGAAATGTACTTGACATAGAAAATCACTTATGCAATTTGACTCTTCAATATCACGTGACATAGTTCCTTTGACTTTCAAAACACATCTTTTTCCTTTGCACTTTGAACAATTTGACACACATCTTTTACTCATTGCCTTGTACACTTCTTGTAACATGTAATTTGGATACCTCACGGCTCCCCCTATGCACCGTTGGTTCCCCGCTAGTTACCGCATCATTCAACAGCCTACTGACCGTGGTGACTACGTCATAATCCTTAACTATGCAGCAGTTCACCATTTCGCCTTCACCGCATATAACACATGCGGCACCCACTAGCTTTAGGTGCTACGCCGCTCTAGTATCCTTTCCACAATGATCCATTCGAGGTCCACCAATGATCGACCTAGAGGCTAGCATTCCAATTTAAGCACTCCAGCATGTACAGAGGAGTTCCACTAGGATATTCCCCCATGCTAGCATTTTGGTTTGTGACAAAAATTATTTTTTTCTTTCTTTTCTTTTAAATGCACAACCCGAAATGCTTGTGACACGTACTTGTGATAAAATCATTCTTTTACCTTCAATGGACAACCCAAAACCATGTGACACATGACCATGTAACTCGCATGCAATAATGTCATGTACTTATGCCATATACATCACGTGCATAGCTTGAAAGAATTAGAACATGCTGAAACATATACTTGCGTACAACATATGAAAGCTCAACAAAGCATATAACATCTCTCAAACTCTCAACATGTCATTTGGAACAACAGTTTTATCAAGCAACATATAAGCATAGCATGATCATATAAGATTCAAACCATGGCATGTAACAAGTAACAATTCCATAGTCCAATTTTGTGCAACCAAAATGCAAAGTTTACACAAAGACATAAATTTAATTTATCAAGAGTAAGTTAGAGGCTAACTTACAAATTTTTCCTTGCTTACAAAGAGTATAATCTTCGTGAACTGAAATAAAAGCGTGCTAACATTAGAGAGATCCACAATTGAAACATAAACTTATAAAACTCTAAACTTATAAAATCTAGCAAGAGTCAAAATTTAACCCCTTGACTCTAAAACATTGAACATTAAGTTCTAAACCTTTAACATCGCCATCAAATCCCGAATTTCTCAAATCTTAACAACTTCATTTAGTATCCATTCAAGACCCATTTCCAACCTCAAAATATGTTTCCTCAATCATGTTACCACATAAAATACCTCATTAGAAGAAACCTTTAATCTAAAATCATTCACTGCACTTGGCTTAATGTCATACTTGAAATCACCTTACTCGAAATTAAGTACTCGATCTAACTCTAGGACAGTATTCCAAAGTGATTTCATCCTTTTGATTCATGCAACATATGACCAAATTTAAGAGAAAACACCATCCAACACATGTTTGGTCATCAAACCTTAAAAACCGGGACTTTATTTAAGGTATCTTACTTCCTTTGTACTTGTGATTCTTAAAGCATCAAAGCATCCAGAGTTTTCTAGACATAGTCATGATCAAGATCATTTCCTAGGATATCGAGTCCACATAAACCGACATACCTTTAGAGAGAAAACCCAAGACATGTATTTTGATAGTTTTGAACATGTGAAATCTTTACTTCTTGATTTCCTCATAGATCGGAACCAAGAAAATCATTTATAAGCCTATTCTAAGTCCTGAACCATCACATTACCCATAAAAAATTTGATCATTAGGCTATCAACCTCAAATTAATATTCAACCATCAAGATACTAGCCATGACATGTATTATTGACTCTAGATGGCATTATAAACCCTAATACCTTGAATTTCATGCAAGAACCTTTCATCCAACCAGCAACTTTGTTCCAAGCTTATACAATATATATATACGCCATGGAAGTCATAAAAATCCAACTTTTTTCAAGCTTAAACTCAGATAACAACACCAAATGCATTGTTGTCATCCGAAACTCATAGCCATCAAAGACACCATAAATCAACTTCTTTATTTTAGAAAAAGCTTCCACTAGAACACTAATGCAACCCTCTAACATCTATTAAGAAAACTATACAAAGGAAGATTACTCACCAAGTCAAAAATCTTGTACAGGAGGCTCGGATTATAGTGTTCTAACCAACAGCTTTTGGTTTTCACCATTGTTGTGTGTTATGCTCTTAATTCAAATGTAGTGTAGCTGAAGCTTTGAGTGTGTGCATGAATAGAGAGGAAAAGAAAAGAAGAATGAGTGATTTTCATGTAAACCCTCAAATCAGAAGATAAAGGGGTGTTTTTATACTAAAAATAACTCAAACTCTCTTTCTTCTTGCTTCAGCTTCATTGCCAAGTGGATGGCCTTAGATTTTGACTATTGCATGTTGGATAAGTGGTGCTTAGCTGATGCATGTGGGACAAGCAGCGCATTAGCTGATGCATGTGGGACAAGTGGCACACTAGCAAATGCATGTGGAACAAGTGTCACACTAGCTGATGCATGTAGGACAAGTAGGGCACTAGCTGATGCATGTGGGGCAAGGGTGCACCTAGTTGATGCACGTGGGACAAGTGGTGCACTAGTTGATGCATGTGGGACAAATGGTACACTAGCTTTTGCATGCTTGAGTGTTATTGGGTTATGGTGGGCAGCACACTTGGCTAGGATATAGGGTACACAAATCTAAAAGTGTTCTTGAAAAGAATTCACTTGCCAAGTGGCATGGGTCCTTGAGAATTTGAAATGCTCATCACCAACCCCATAATTGCTTTCCTAGGAAACCTAAACACTTCACATGTGTGCCAAGTGTCCATTTGTTGCTTAGGATAGGGATTTTCAGAATCTCCTTTGACCTAATGTTCAAAACCCTCTCATTTAGAGTTTTTCTAAACGCAGTCATGATCAAGATCACTTCCTAGGATATCGAGTCCACATAAACCGACATAACTTTAGAGAGAAAACCCGTGACATGCATTATCATAGTTTTGAACATGTGAAGTTCTTACATCTTGATTTCCTCATAGATTAGAACTAAGCAAATCATTTCCAAGCCTATTCTAAGTCCTGAAGCCTCACATTATCCATTAAAAATCTGATCATTAGGAGATCAACCTCAAATCAATATTATTCAACCATCAAGATACTAACCATGACATGTATTATTGACTCAAGATGGCATTATAAACCCTAATACCATGAATGAGGGAACCCTCTCGAGGTCAATGTTAGGGGACGGGGACGGGGCACCATCTGGGACTCTCAAATAGGATGGTCAATAAGGACACCATAAAATCACAAGGAGAGCAACTCCTCTCCGGGTGAGAGCTTCACAACACCCACTTTGCCCAGTGGGGTCAGAGAAGACGACTTTGAAACGGTTGGGAGAAGCCCCTTAGGTTGTGTAAGATTGGCCATCTGAAGATCGGCCCTATCTTGCCGAAGAGAAACTTGCCCCTCATGCGGAAGAAGAAGAAGAAGGCGTGCCGTGAAGAGGCGGCACAGTCACCACCACCCTCTTCAGCAACAAGAGCTTGGGCCGCTGAACGAGCACTGCAACAAAAGTTTTCCCCGAAGGAGGAATGGGCATTTCGTTGAAGTCGGCTTTAGCACAGTCACCTGCATCGGTACGGTCCGATCAGCCAAACGTATGTTGGCTAGAGGAGGCAAGTATCGTCGAAGGTTGCCCTCATCCAACAAAGCCTCAAAAAAGACAGCATTCAAATGGGCATTCACCTAATCGTGAACGACCTCGATCTGGTTCACTTCCTCAAGAGTCGTCGAGGGTCAGAAGCTCTTGTCATTGCCCACAATCCCCCAGATGGCGCGAACGGGGGATTCATACTAGTTGACCTGCTTGACTTAGAATTCCCACCCTTTGTCGTACAAGAAGAAAAAACATTGAATCCACCCCTTTACCCTGTTATAATGTGGCTCCAAACGAGCCAACGCCTGAATGGACTTAAAACCACATGTGTTGCCACTTTGCTTCAGAAGATTTTTGGTAACGAGGAACTCACGTGTGGTGAGATCAAGGTGCTCAGAACCTGCCTCCTCCAGCACTCGCCGCCAGATGACCAAACATGATACTAGGATCCTCCATGCATTTGGTGGAGTTGGGCACCTGCTAAGTGCAGGTAGTCCAGCACATCACGAACTGGATGGCAGAAAGGCAGCCTAAGGCAACTAGAGAACATGTTATGGTACACAACCACCTTAGATGCGTACCCTTCAAAGTACACGGCGCCTTCGTTGGGGGCAACACCTCAAACTCTACGATACTAGGCACCTTCTAAGTTGTCTTCAACGAATCCAACTCACCAGGAGTCACCACCGACCGCCACTAGAATGTGTCAAATATTTGTGACTTGGTGCAGACCTCAAGAGGATCTAAGCCCTCAGGAGCATGTGACAAACTAAATGGCTTGGCAGCCTCAGAGTTTTTAGGGGTAGGACGTGAAGATTTCTTTGGAGACATATCAATGTAAAGAAGGAAGAAGAGAAGATCGATTACATGCAGAGATAAGTTTGAAGAGAAAGGAAGGAAGCACGAAGAACCCTGAGAAAGGAAGAGAATGCAAAGTGGGCTCCAACGACAAAGGGGGAAATTAAATAGACCCCGGCGTGATTAGCATCTCAAAATCGTGGGAATGCACACGCCCCATGAAGTTGGCAAGACGTGCATGAATCCCATGGCATTATTGTACGATGCGACTAAGAGAGAAAGAGTTGCTTAACACTATCAATGCTGAGGGAACTGGAAGGATGCAATCAAGTGCAAAATCCAACTGTCAAAAAATGTGCCAATAAAGTCAGGAGAGGAACCATTGCCTAACCTCGTTAAATGACATAAAACCATATGGGCATAACCTAGAGCCCAGAACCTAACACGTAGAAGAGCCAAGAGAGTAATAGCCGCCCCTTTCTCGGGCAGAGGGTCTCAACGATAGCGATAGAGAAAAAATGATAGCATGAAGACAAAGGCAAAAAGGAATTCCCATGGAACTAGTCCGATAAGAATTGGTGGGGTAACTATAAGGGGGTTTTCCCCTCCTATCAGCCTGTATAGCAAGCCCGCAAGGGACCGCTAGGGAAGTAAGTCAAAGAGTCCGACCGACCCCGACCGACCCTCCTCTAAAAGGAGTCAATGGAACTATATAGAGTACTCGACCATGAGCAACACCCGTCCATGAAGCAACCCACATGTGGAGAAAGTGGACGGTAGGGGCAAATGGGACTCGCCGCCCTAACACCTCCATGATGAGACCCTACCCTTGGGAACCTGCGCAAGCAGGTGGGCAGAAAATACAAGGAGCCTTCAATCTCCTGACTACAGGCATGGAGAGGCATAACAAGGAACATCTACATAGTAAAATGAGTCAGGAAGCCACGCCGCATTAATGGTGCCACTCCTTGGACTCTAAACTGCAGTAATGAAGCCGCCCCAGAAGCCAAGCCACATTAAAGGATTCTGACTAGGCGAACAATGGAAGTGACATGGACTCCCCAAAGCCAAGTATGACTTGTCCCCACCCAAAAACCTAGCATAAAAGCTGACCCCCAGGTACGAAGAACTCTCTCTGATTTTGCTAAGTTCATGCACAAACTACTAAGGAAATATACTGACTTAATCATAGGAGACTCCCCAACCTCCACCAAGGCCCCCACTCTTCGTGTTTCTTAAGTGTGTGGGTGAAAGACTCAAGACCCAAGTTATTAGAACCTGGTCCAAATTCATATGAAACACGACGTTAACAAGAAGTATACAAATAGATCCTGGTTCTTGATGCTTTATTTTGGTCTCAATCTTATCCATTGCATGTGCTTAATTTTGTATATGGACTTCTAAGTTCTTACACCACCGCTCTTGGCATCAAGCCCCAACCATTATTGTAACAATGTTGCTATTTGATGTGTAGGGGTGATTAGCACTAAGTTTCAAGGAGTCATCAATTTTGACTAGGGATGCAAGAGACAATATAGGAATACGTGTGAAAGCTCATGGTTTTGGGAGATGGTCTATGTACTATCATGGTGTGGGGGTATGTTTTAATGGATATTGAGGAAATTGTTTGCGATTTGGAGATCCTATATGAATAAAATTACAACTACACATTTACATAGGAAGATGGTTATGTCGCAGGATGCATTTGTGCTTATAAGGGGTTGAGGTCATAGGGAGGTTCCAGGTGACCAAATCTGATTACATTAAAGATTTTGAAACCAAAGATTAGGCATCAATGGTAAACAACGTAATCTGAACTATAAGGCGCTAATTGCTAGGATCCTTGGATGTTGTAGATTATTTTGGTGGATTTGAAAATTCTGATACTATGTTTGGGATCGTAGATGGTATTGGAATAAGCATGGTCTTGATATGGGATTAGAGATACAAGAACAATCACATTATGTGCTTTTGAGAATAACCACAGTCAACCAAGCAGATTTAAAGTTAGACTTAGTTAATCAAGTTAGTTAGTGCATCTCTAGTTTTAATATTGTCTTTTGTCCACTACTTGCCGATTTCGAGGAAAAAATCTTTTCTTAAAGGGGGAAGGACTTGACAACCCAAACTTAGCCAAGTCCTCCTTTACTACTTTCATTACATTTAGCCTTGGCCCACTTAGTTATCAGTCCAAGTTTTGGCATGTAGAGAACATAGGAAGCAACAAGGGCCTTGCCCATCTTAGACAAGAGGCGCTCAAGCCCACTAAGAGACCTTGGGCTAGTGAAAGTCAGCCACTAAGGGTCTTGGGCTTATGAAAAAACCCTAATTAGGATTTTGGCATGGGAGGCGTCTACTTGGAAGCGGAAAAAGCTTTTAGCTCTCCCTAGAATTTCGATCGTTACTAACATAGGGAAGAAGCACCTTGGTTAGCACATTGATGCCACTTGACAAACATGCTTGAAGGTTTCTAGAAGAAGCTAAGGAGATGGAAGAGGATGTAAGGTTCGGCACACACCTTGGGCACACGCCCATCACACCTACCCACCCACCACAGCACCAACATGCAAACCCACATCTAAGGTACTTTGAACCTGGACATGAAAGTGGAAGAAGTGGGAGAAAGAGCAGAGGGTTTTGGAACCCTAATAGCCACACACCACACCCATGCACTTGTTTGAGTTCCTAGAAGATGCAATGATGTGGGGAGCCTAGGGAACGTACAAAATCATAAGCACAAGGTTCTAAGAAGCCCTAGGGTTTGGCCAAAGGGATTACATGCCTAGCTATGAAAAGCCAACAAACATTTTTTCCATGTGTCACGCATGCATGGAATGTGGGAGTTTTAGAAAAGTACAATCATAAGGAAATGGGAAGTGGCGCATCGAACAAAACAAAGTCAAATAACTCAAGTCTCAAAGAGACTCTAGGGTTTCTGGCAAGGGGTCTACACGCCCAACCGCAAAAGCCAATCACCACATTTGCCACTTGTCATGCATGCATTAAGTACGAGAGTCTTTAAAAGAGAATAATCATGAGAGAAAGGAAGAGAGGGCTTTGGGAAATGGCACACATGACTTTTGAGGATTCTAGAAGAATCTTAGTGGGAAGTGAAGACAAGAGGAAGAGAGAGGGTCAGCTAGGGCAAGAACCACATGCATGCCATTGTCAAATGGCAACCATGCACACATCCGAACCCTAAGACACCAAGACCCCCACTCAGGATTTCGACAAAAAGACTAACCTACCCTTGAAGGTTCATTGAACCTAGATCATACGGGGAACATTGACAAGATTTTAGGGTTTATGGTTAGGGCATGATTTTGGGCTATGTATCACTCATGCATAAGGGCTTGTGACATTTCTAAAAATAGGGCAATGATGAATAGAAGAGGGAAGTTTTAGCCAAAGCAAAAAGCTTTGTGCCACATGGCATCCATGCACATAAATCCCTTTGGTTCCCAATGTCTAAACCAAACATGAAAGGGTTCTGAAAATTAGGGCAAAGGGAATTCCGAAAATCCCTATCCCTTAACACTTGGCACACATGCAAAGTGTTCTCAGGTTTCCTAGGAAAGCACTTATGGGGTAGGGAAAGAGGATTTCAAATTTTCAAGGACCGACGCCACTTGGCAAAAGAATTCCTTCCAAGAAAATTTTTTAGATTTGTGTACCCTATAGCCTAGCCTATTGTGCCGCCCACCATCACCCAATAACACTCAAGCATGCATCAGCTAGTGTGCTACTTTTCCCACATGCATCAGCTAGTGTGTAACACCCGTCCTTGTGGTGGGAGTTTTTATAAAATGATTTTAAAAAGGACGACGAGAATTACCGTTTGTTTTAAAATTTTTTACTTCCATACCCAAGCTACAAGATTCTACGTTATAAAATAAAATATATTTTGAGAATAAAAGAGGTTTAAAGTAGAAAACATCAAACTTAAAATAAAAAGGCCTTTCATACATGTAAAACTCTCATGCCTAGACTTCTATGCTCTTCCCCTTGGGCCGTGTCCATCTTGACGCATTCTACTCATTTAGTTCCTGAGGGGGATGGGCATACATAGAAATTAAAATGAGTTGAATACTCAGTAAGTATTACTTCATACCATAAAAATATAGTAACATAGGATTTCAGTCATACATTCATCACTCATACATACATACATACAAGACAATAAGCATACATTCATTTTGAAAACATCACTAGGTAGGGATTTTATTAAAAAGGGATTTTCTTTTCATAAAAAATTTCTCACACGCCTTCATTTCCTAAAGAGTCTGGAGACTCATGCATTCTATTATCACATTCTATTGGCCTTTACACACTGTTACGCCCAATGTGCTAGGGTTAACGGGTCTTCCTTTGGACCCTGATTTTGCCCTTCGTTGCGGGTCGGGAATCCATCGGTCTGGGGGCAATACTGGGTGCATTGCCAGCACTATTTCTCAGCATTGTAATCTGCTCTTTCAATGGTACCCTCATCCGTTTATTCGTTCATCATGGTCATACATATGTTCATACATTATAGCATTCATTCCTTCAGTCAATTCTTTTATTCTTTCATTACTCAGTTCATTCATGGAAAACGTCATTTAAAAGCATAAGCTTAAACATCACTCGAGGCATCATTCGAACCATCAGTTCGTGGCATCCATAAAGGATCAATTTATAGGGACATTTTAAACACTTTCTTTGCATCGCTTATCTTTAGAAAAGGGGCTGCTAAGAATGGTCATTATGTACATATACTTGAAGACTTATACTTAGCATGTTTTCATAACATGTTGTTCATTTTGTAAAGCATCATAAAGGGAAGTATTTTCTTTTCATTTCACTCGTATCTTTAGAAAACTCTAGAAGCGAATGAACATAATACTTACCTGGACTCCATGTTATTTACATTTCATGTAGTCCATTCATGTGCGTGTCAAATGGCAACCAACATACATACATAACATAACCTTAGCATCATTCTCTATCTAGTACATAAGCAACTAAACTAGAAATAGAACTACACTTCACTTGAAAACACTCTGCTTCTATCATCGGCCTCTACGTGTCCCTTACTATGCTTCCTCTTTCGAGGATACCGTAAGTGGGTCACTACCTCTTCCAAACTCAACGTCCTACCTTGAGTGCTTATGCACTAGAGTGAACCCCATGATTCACCTTAGGGTTAAGACACTAGAGGACCTACGCCTTACTCTTCCTATCAATCTCATTCCGATGCGTAACTTAGACCGACCAAGTCAAGCATCTCAATCCTAGTCGATACACACGACGTTGTCGCATCCAAGCCTATGCTTCATCATCATCCTCATCCTCATCTATGCATACCACACGACTTTAAGCCAACTCTGAAGCTTAAACATCGTGTACCTATGCTTAAGACAGATTACCCATTACGTATGGTAAATCCATCCATCACGTGTCTAACCAGATTATACATGTACCCTACTCCCCTTTATCACCTAAGATCAACATAAAATCCATTGAACGCCCACTTATGTAAACAAGCATCATAGTCCGATCCCAACCTTCTCTTACTCGGTTGGCAGGACTCTTCCTACTTCTCGTCCCATTACAAGTTCATCCCAACACTCAACACGGCAGGACTCCATTCACAACTACACCTTACATCATGTCAGGTAGCTCGAGACTACTCACAAGCTACACCGTGACTTTGTCACGTCACCTAGCATCCCATTACATCACTTCTATGCCAATCCATCCCTTCACACGTACAATAGCCATAACACTGCTATACGGTGACACCCGTCACTTTGACCACACGGTCACATCACAATTAATCAAGCACACTGTTCCACATTTCCCGATACTACACATCATGCTCTACGCTCCTTAACAACGCAATCATCCATTCCTTCGTGACATGCCACATGGTGTATCATGATTCACCACAAGGAGTACACTCCTCGTGTACTCCCTCCAATCCACACTACACCACACAAAGTACACTCCACGTGCACTTTTCCCAATCCACACTACATCACGAGAGTACACTGTATGTGTACTCTTCCCATTCCACACAACGCCATGAGAGTACACTCCATGTGTACTCTTCTCATTCCACACAACGCTACACAGAGTGCATGTGGACACAATACGACAAGCAAGAGTACACACCACGTGCACTCTTCCCATTCCACATAACGCCACGAGAGTATACTCCACATGCACTCCCTTCAATCCACACTACGCCACGCATCACCCCTACTACACACTTCCCAACTACCAATACAAACCTAGTTCACAACACTACTACACAGCACACTACACAACTACGCCCAACACATCAGGTAGGGGGAGGGGTGCTGCCCGTGTGTGAGCTAAGGGAGGGAAGAGAGAGTGGGAAAGGGAAAAGTGATGGGGGAAAGCTAGAGGCTAGGGTTTTTCTACCTTGAGGTCTTCAAAACGATTTAACAGTGGGCTTTAAATACTTATTTGAAAATGCGTAAACTAACTTAACTGAAAACACTAAGAGGAATTAGGATAGAATATGATTTAAACTAAACTTTAGCTTATAAAATAATAATCTTTCATCATTAAATAAATGATGAAGTTTGCTAATTATCTTTTTAAAAGAATAAAACCATCTAATTACATAGAGCTTTCAACGTAATTTAAGTACCATAATATTTTAAATAACTAAATCATTTAGATAAAATGATTTTCGACAATTATAATATTTTTGGAGCTTTCAAAAATATTATAATTGTCTCACTTAAAATCAAGTTTGGTTCAATAACACTGGAAACACCTCATTTAAAATACTTCTCAGACTTTTAAAATATTTGAGGTCTAAAACGCAGAATGAGACTCATGACCGTTCGAGAGAGAAAGGAGCGAGTTGTTACATTCTCCCCTTCTTATAATAAATTCCGTCCTCAAAATTTGCATTAATCATGGGAGAAAAGGAGCGGGTTGTTACATAGTGCACCACTTGTCCCACATACATCAGCTAGTGTGCCATTTGTTCTACACGTGTCAGCTAAGCGTCACTTGTCCAACATGCACCAGCTAAAGATCTGCCACGTGCCACTTTTCCAACATGTAATAGTTAAAATCTAAAGCCATCCACTTGGCAATAAAGCTTAAGCAAGAAGGAAGAGAGTTTGGGTTCAAGAGGATAAACTCCAGTGGTTCATTAGACTCCACCTTCCTGAGCGTCTGTTCATCTCAGATCTCTCCATCTATTGTGGTATATTCGGGCGGGGGTGGGAGAGTGTGGTCATTGCCTTGGGTGTGGACCACATGCACCCCGCCATCCCTTGGCTTCAATTCCTGCACGTAACACTCCCTTGCCAGGACTTGCTCTCCTCGAATTTCTCCCACTCCCTGAGACGTGGAGAACTTCATCTTCAATTGGTAAGTCGACGTCACCGCCCTTAGACTGTTAAGGGTAGGCCCTCTTAGCACTTATTTCCCTTGATCTCCTCCTCCACTCCTGCTCTAGTCTCTGGGAGGGAGGATACCATAGCCTCAGTGGCCCAGTCTTGTCTATTTCCTCTTTCAAGGAAATGCATCTTCTTTGTTATGAGTGGTGGATTGATGGAAGGTGCAATAGCAGCTACTAGTGCTCCTGTAGCTGTCTTTTTGGAAGGCTTGTCGGTTTTCTTTCTGGATGGTGAGCACGATCTGGTTAAATCGAAACCCCAGGCCTCTTGTAGGGGCTTACTCCCTCATGTTGTCATGTGGTCCCTTCTCTGACTTTTCGCAAGCATTGCTCTTGGTGCCTTCACTTTCCTGTTTGCCTGATCCAGTTCTTTTTTTCTCTATTCGATCAAGGCTCGGAGTGTATCTTCGACGTTAATGAAGTCGTCAGCTTGATCCATGGCCTCTAGCTCTTTGTTGAACATGGATATGTATGCTTTCAAACCTTCGTCTTCCGCCTACTTGATGGTAAGGAGCTACGCTACAGGACGTCTTCTTCTTCTACTCCCCATAAATTGTGTGATGCCCCTAGATTCCACTTCTGATCAAACAAACATCTGAAGTATCAAGACATTTAACACAAGGTTACCTGCCCTCATTCATGAGGGATAATTTTTTTCTTTGAGTAACATCCAACTAAAAAAATCTCAAATACTTAAAACATGGTTCATACATACTGAAAGGATAAACGTCCACAATGACAGTATGAGTCTTAGGAGACTGCAATCTCAAAACATGGGAGACCGAGCTCCATAATTACATCACCAGAATATAATCACTAGGCTAGTTCGCTGAGCAACTCACGTAGCTCAACCAACGATGCCATAATACTATCCAAAAATCTAACTAAGGAGGCCATAAGCTTCGCGTCGCGTCGGCGGCGTCTAATCAACCTCTTCCAATCGGCTAGGCTTCGTTCCCTCTCCTCGACCTGACACATCTCCTACCATTCGGGGGGATGGTAGTTAGGACTACTATGGTGAGATTTATATATAAATCTCAGCAAGTTAAATGGGAACTTCCACACAAGTTAATAATGCATGAATGGCAGTAGATGCATGAATGCATAATCAGAATCAAAAGCAAGTATAAAATAACTTGAAGTGTAACATGGCATAAACTGACATGACGTGAACTGAACTTTAAATTTGACATGACATGAATTTAATCTGAATAACATGAACTTGACATGACCTTGATCTGAATAACATGAACGTGAACTTGAAGCATGACTGAACGTGAACTTGAAACATAGCAGGAACGTAAGAGTGAAATACATGAACTTGAAATATTATTCAATAATCTTAATAAATAAATGTGGCCATGTCAGTGCTACACAGATCTCCTTAAGCCATGTGTCCCTACTAATTACCACATCACAACATAGGTATCTGCACCGATTGCGAGTGCGTTAACATATGTGTCAGGTATTTTTACATACACGAGTACGTATAACATGAAATTGAAGTATGGCACCATCGATGTTAGTGCCTGCTGCACTCCGGTGACCATTAGGTCCCATTAGCAGCTCGTTTATCTTCACCTTGTCAACCTAGGAAATTTCACACTAGTTTACACACTCCAGCGTAAACAAAGGAGTTCCACTAGGATATTACCTTATCCTAGCACTTAGGGTCGTGATAGACATAAATAAACCCGACACGACTTGAAAGGTTGTTCCCGAGATACACAAGCTGTAGTCGAGATGAAATGTGACATGAAACAAAAGGACAAAAGTCCTGACGTAACATAACATGACATGAATGTTAGACAAAAGACATGACGTACTACGAGACAAAAAATATTTTGTAGCATGACATAACGTCTAACAGATAATATTTCATAACATAGCATAACGTGTAGCAGAAAATATTTCATAATATGTAACAGAAAATACTACGTGACATGACATATGTGTAACAGATAGCATTACTTAACATGACATGTTTATAGCAAATAGAAATACATGACAGAATAAATTGTGTAATAGATAAGTATTTCGTGATAGTATATAATATATGTAACAGATAAAGACATGGCATGGCATGACATATATAATGACATACCTACATAAACTGTAGTTCTCTTACCCTTCACAAATATAGAGTAATCTGATAGTATGTTAAAAACTAACTTATAATGATTGTCGCGTTACGAGGATTAAGCAAGAAACACAAGAAACTACAAGTAGGGATTCTAAAAGTTAGAAACCTTATAACTAACAATTAGAAACATGAAAAAAAAATGCAAACTTAAGTAAAACTACCATTTTACCCTCTACATATGGGAAAATGACAATTTCATCCCTAACTTAAGGATTTCACATCCTAACTCCAAAAATTACCGAAATTTACATTCCTTATGTAAATTTTGTCCCAAGTTCAAATATCAACTTAGAAAAAATTAAAAGCAAACACAACTATGAGAAACACCATAGGGCCAAAATTATCAAAGGTCACATCTCTTAATTTTTGTTGGAATTTCTTCCAACTCCAGAACTCATTATCAAACCGAAATATTACAAGATAGATCCACATATCCTAAGTTTAAAAATATGCTTAAAACATCCAACAAAAATACTTCTCATAAATATAAAACTTTTTAGTAAATAGATCCAAAATTTTTAACTAAAATACAAACTGTTGAATATAAAGGTTTTGACCAATTTCAAAGCATGTCAAAAAATTCAAACATTTCTTCTAACATGTTCTTAACACATTCCTAAGAACTAAAATGCTTTGAAGAAACACATAAAAGTCACCAAAAATCACAAAATCACATCCGACACTTGCCAAAAACAAAATTTATTTCCCAACTAGCTTTTATCAAACACTTGATATAAGGCTTTCTATGATGAGATCTTCAAACCAAAACATCATATGGTTTAAAAACTGTGTCCTAAAGTATATGCAAGCATTAAACTTAAAATCACATGGCTAAAAATAATTCAAAATATGGATCTAGACAAAAACATCAACTGTTTGACCCCGAGCGAGTAATCTCTTGCATAAAAATTCACATCTTTGAAACTAACACCAAAACTCTTCAAACTAACATCCTAAAATGTACATAAAAGACTTAGGATCATCAAATAAAAATATCAAAGCCACTGAAGTAAGATTAACCACATAAGACTCAAACTTTCTTAAAAGATAAATTATTTTTCCTCTTCCAGTTTCTATGTTTCTAGATTTGAGAAAATATTTTATCAAAAGATTTAATCATGCAACTAATCTCCAACAAACATTCATTTATACACGTTAACAACACTCCATAAAACTTTAGGACCAAGATTTGTCCATTAGCTTGGTCAAAAACTCCAAAACACAATACACTATCCAGATTATCGCCTAGATTGACCTTTCCACAGTTAACACAAGTTTTAACCGATCAAAAGACCATAAAATCAAACTTTAATGAATGAATCATTGTGAGAAGATACTTACAAAAGTCCAAGAAATGGAACTCAAAAAGCCTCTGGAATCTTCCCGAGAAAGTTCTCAAGGGTTTCTCTCCAAGAATATGGGTGAAAAGTGGTGAAGTGAGGGAAGTGGTGACCTGCACACCTAAAGTACTTCTAAAAATGGAGGAATGGCCTTGTAGGACATCTTGACGCATGGTGGTTAGGTCACAAAAAGGTGAAAATAGTGAAGGGGAATGGTTGTTGCTGCTGCCATGTGGAAGGGATGTGATGAGGTGGATTTTCCTCTCACATCAAGGGACTATTTGGGGTTGTTGAGGGCAGAGGTTGATGAGGTGGAAACTTTCTCTAGAAGCTTTGCCTAGGTGGCCAAAATTCATGGGCCGTAATGGGCCTTAAACAAGTGGGCTTCATTTTGAGTTTCAAGAGAGTTTGGTTAGGGTTTGAGGTGCTATCAAGACCAAATCTAATTTTTCTTGACCCAATCAAATTTTCAAGGTTTAAAGGGTTGGATAATGATGTCATAACATGAGTTTGAGGAATTAATAGAATGTGAAAGTGATTTAATCAAGTGATTAAACACAATGCTAGAAATAAGATCAAATAGGATATGGAGACCAACTTTAGGATTTGGGAAAACCGTTTAGAGTTTTGGTTTGAACCAATCTTTTGGGATTTTAATTGAATTCCATCATTTAGGGTTTCACTAGGGTTGAAACCCTCTTTGATTTGGCACAGCTTGGATGGTTGGATGGAATAGGGTTTTGCTTAGGTGGTATGATCTCACACCTCGATTCCTTCACTTTCAATCTCATGGTTTCTCTTGGTGCCAAATCCAATATTATTCACCAAGTGTCGCTAACAACTTTCCAAGTGTCCAAATAAAATTTTGCTAACCTAATTTGGACATTCCACACTGTGACTCTGAAAACACTGCACGAGGTACTACTATCAAGATTACTATTCACTTCAAAAAAATGAAAAATAAAATTTGCATTGAAAAATCCTAAATATACACACTAAACTAACTGTGCAATTTTTTTTTATCAAAATTCAATCCCGAATTGCCCCAAAATAAACAAAATGCATTTTCGAGCGAACGTTTCGTCCAAAAATTGATAATAGGATTATTGCTCCATAAAACCCAAAATAAACAACTGAGTCTAATGGCGCAGACCATATCACATTCTGACACTTCTAACTATCTCAAATAAATAAAATCGCACTTCTAGCACCATAGTGAGTGGTAATACTGACTATGCTGATAGACTAATGTAACGCCACAGTCAGGAAAGGGTCGTAGTGTTACTTCTTGTCATCAAAAATCATATATCATCGTACAAATATAAACTCTAATTCCTCAATTACTCATAGACCTCATTTTTTTAAACCATCTACTCCAAAATAATTAACTAATAATGCGACAAAGTCTCAAAATAAATGCCAACTTTCCCAAAGTACTAAGTTAACAGAGCAAAACAAAACTATTCAACAAAAATTCTCTAACAACAAGTACCCTCTATATCTGAAAAATGTTGTGGATATAAGGGATGAGTTATCAACAACTCAGTAAGCAGAGAACATATACTAGTGTGCAAACATGAACATTTACAGAGTACAGTATGCAGAACAAAATATTTCTCAGAGTTATCATGCAGAGTAAAAACCTGTTTTCAAACGTAACAGAGCAATGGTTTTAAGACACATAAAACCCAAACTACTTTGGCATAACATAACCCGAGCATCATCATCACATCAAAACAGAGTATCTCACAGAGCAGAGACCATGTTTCACCCCCGTGGTAGGGTTATGCTATACCCGGTGACCAAATCGGGTAGAGACAGAGGTGAAATCTTTCCATTTTTACTCTTCGAGCCCCGAGTGTGCACAGAGGAAAGATTACATAAAACCACTTTATTTTCGAAGTGGGTGCACCAAGAAACAGAGAAGTTGATACCAGCCCAAGCAGAATAGAGCAGAGTAGAACAAAGCAGAGACAGAGTCAGATACAAAATCAGTATACCATGCCAAAGGTTTTCAAATGCCATATCAAAACAAAACAGAGTACCAAAACATATTCAGATCATTCTCACAAACTAAAAACAAAAGTCGAAGCATCTTTCTAAATCAATGCACAATTTTTCAGATTTTCAATATCGCTCTTTTCCAAATTTCAGAGACAACATGACAAAATATAGCTCATGTCTACACAATGCATGTCAGAAACATTTTCTCTTTTTTTTTATACACAGATTTCATGAGTAATGCAAATAAATGACTGAGGTTATTTTTCCCAAGTTTTCATTTCATAACAAAACATGCATAATTTTCAAAAGAATCAACCTCAATCGAAACTATTCGAGTAAAGCCTAGCATAGGAATCCCGCTTACCTAAACTCTTTAACCATTCTGAGTCTTTCCACAATCATACCGAATGAATGCCAATCGCCACCTATACAAAACACTAAATATTACTAAACTTCTAAAAGGTCTTGCTAAAACTCTCCATTTATCTAAATTCATACTACAAAAAATAGCTTTGAAAACTTTTTAATTATAAAAATCTAATATACTATTATCATTAAAAATATTCTTAACTTATTATAGTATAATTTTATCAAAAAATGACAAAACAAATTAATTCATTTCAAAAATTAACTTAATCCTATTTAAAACTAATATCTCTATAAACTATTATTAAAACAATAATTTAAAATTGCCAACATATAATGTAGTAGAAAATCATAAACTTCTTGAGCATTAGCAATGAAATAAAGCCCATTTAAAATGTTTTAACAGTATAAAATATAAACTCAAACCCAACTCAAAAACAATTCAAACACCCCATGCTTTGGTTTGTAACTTAGAAGGGTGATGTTGTAACATCCAAAACATCTTCTCTACTATTATGTTATAAGAACATTACGTAAAATGCAAAGGCCATATTTTCGAAGAGACCCAAAGTCATCCAACTAAAACGCACCATGAGAGCAACTACGAAGCGGCAACGATGTGGCTGAGGCAGCGGTAGTGCACTATGGATGGAAGAGAAAAAGTGGTGAGAGAGAGAGAGAGCCTGAGAGGTGGGGAGGAGGTAGTTTACGTACGCTTCATGCATGCAACGTGAGGGCTGCAAAAGTAGTGCTGGACATCCAAAAGGGTGGCATAAGACGATGGATTGGGCGGCGTTAGCCTCAGATCGTGGTTTCCATGGGGGTTGGTTTGGTGTCGAGAGAAGTAGGTGCTATCCACTTTGTGTTGCACGTCTATGGAGGAGAGGAGCACAACGACCGAGTGGTGGGGGTTGCAGTCCAAAAATCAAGTCTTGCTTTTCGGCATCTTTTGTTTGCCGATGAAGGTGCATGAGGGTGGTGGACGATCGTGCGGGAAGTATCGGGGCTTAGAGCACTCTATTTGCTCTGTTTTCTTGCTTAATAACAGAGGCTTTGCTTTAGGATGGTCACGGTGTTGCCATGTGGGCTGGTGGAGCAGGGCAGAGTAGTGGTGGATCACTCGAGTTGGGCTATCACGTGGCAGGATTGGTTTCGGTGACAGGGCTAAGGTCAACATCGGCGAAGCCCAATGGAGCGTCGTGCGGGGTGGTTGAGTGATTTGTGGTGGCTAAGTGTCTCTCTTCCAGTTGTTGCTCGAGGTTGGCAAGGGCTGGGCAGTGTTTGAGCATGGTGGTTCGGGTGGTGCAAGTTGAGTATCGTGTTGGCTTATAATCGGTGATACATGGTGGTTTTCGGGTGTCTGCACAGCGTTAGTGCAAGATGACAGTAGTGATATGAGGATAAGGAGTAGAAGAGAAACCGTAGAGACATGGAGGTTTTGGAAACCAGGGTGGAGCAAATTTTGGGAGTAAAGAAAACTGAAAGAGAAGAGAAGAAATCGGGGAAAAGCAATTGAAATATGAGGAGGAAGATCATACTAAAATGTTGTCATTCCCTCATGAAAGGTTGGGCTTGGGTGTTACACCAAAACTACACGATTGGTCAATTCGTGAAAACTTATGGAATTTTCACAAGGTTCCTAAAGCCTATACAAATTCCATCATTGAATTTCTAACGAGCTATTACAAATTGTGTGAGAAAGAGACGAGCCAACTCCCTGGAGCTATTTATAGACCCGGGTGCCAAAGACTCGAACCATACTTTTGCCTAGTCCCTTCAGGCTCAATGAAAAAGCTCTACAAGCCACTTCTCCTCGAAAACCATGCAGGTGAACCGTTCAAACGTAACATTTTATACTTATACATTCGAATCTAATCAATCCAAAATGACATTGTTTAAGTTACGTTTGAACGAAACATTATTATAGTTTGAACGTAAAACCATTTCTCGTCTACCTTTAGCGACGAGTTCTTAAAACCGTCATAGAAAATGATTTTTTGTGACAGTTTCAGGACTTTCACAAATTTAAAACCGTCACAAAAAACTCAATTGTATTGTAGTATGTTAGAGCCCGCATCAGGTATTCAAGGATCTTCTAGTAATCATGTACATTGTGAACAAGTTGGAAATCACCATCTTTGCAAAACATTGACTTAATTAGCTGTAAATTAAATATCTCAATCTTCAATAATTTTATACAAAAGTCGAGGACTTTTCTCCTAATGAGCCAAAATGGGCTTGAACATCAACACACACATCGATCAGACTTTCTTATACATGGTGTAGATTATCCTTTGATCAGTGCTCCATAATGTTTATTGTTGGACCGTGAATTGATAACTCATCAAAAATTAATTATTACTAGAAAAGTTAAATGCACTTAAAGCCTTCTACGAGATTCAACCCATAGAAATATATAAAAGATAGAAAAACCGGTATTACGGACATACCCAACACACATAAATGCATTCTTGTACATTAAAAAACCAATTAAAAACATTCTTGTACATTAAGAATGGGTTTATTATAAACATTAAGCCTCTATTGCATACATACAAGCTAAGTATAATGACATTCACTACAAAAGAAGTAAGAATTACCGGCGTTTATATTATCGGCGGTTGTTTATGCGCCGGTAAAAATATATTATTGCCGGCGCTTATTGTTTACGCCGTTAAATAATTGATTTTTCCGGCGTTTATATTGTTACGCCGGTAATTATATCTAGCTTTGGCGGCGTTTACAAAAATGCCGAAAATATATCAATTTTACGCCGGTAAATTAGTTGTTTCCCGACGTTTATATTATTACACCGGTAATAAAATATAGTTTTGGCGGCGTTAAAAAAAAAGCCGAAAAGTGATCAAATTTATGCCGGTAAATAATTGAGTTTTCCCGCGTTTATATTATTACGCCGGAAATAATCTATAGCTTTTGCGGTGTTTAACAAAATACCGACAATTGATTAATTTTATGCCAGTAAATTAGTAGTGTTCCGGCGTTTATATTGTTACGCCGGTAATAATATATAGTTTTGGTGGCATTTTAAAAAAAGCCGACAATTGATCAAGGGACTTAAATAATAATTTTTTATGTTTAAATCACTAATTATTTATTCAAAGAATGGGTCATGAACCAAACTAGTAAAGGGCATCTTGCTAAGATTCACAACTTACAAAAAGAGTAGTAAAACTAATGCATAATTCACCACTTCACCTAACACCTGATTTCAAAACTTTTATAATTCGTTCCAATTCCAACTTAGCAAAACAGAGCAAACGTAGATATATGACATAACCATTAGTATTATCTCAATTAAAAAAGTTGCAAATACCATTAAACTAAAATATTAAAATATTAATATAATTTGAGATTCTTCACTTATAATCCCCTCAATCCTCGTCCTCATCGTTCTCTTCCTCTTCTTCATCTTCCTCTTCTACGTCTTCCTCTTCATCATTCTCCTCTTCTTCATCTTTATCTTCCATTTCATTCTCTATTTGATTTTGTCTTGAAGCCTGAAAATAAATTCAAATGAGAGTTCAAAATTTTCAAAATAAGATTGATTGATATCAACTAAATATATGTGAGGTGCTCACCTGTGCATGCACGAATGTGTTTACGAAATTTCGCAATTCAGTTAATTCGTTCCGCATTTTATCAAGCTCTTCCTTTAATTTACCATCTTCTTGCGTTGAAGTTGGTAATGAATGTTGACAAGTTTGCCTTGTAGGAGTTGGCCCAAACCCCAAACCACGCACACGTCCAGGCCGTTCTGGGCCCATAACTTTAGAATAAACATCATCTGTTGCCCAAGTCATGGTTTCTCCAGACCCCATTTCTATCGGCCTTATGTCCTGTGTTAAAAGTTCCTCCATCTCAGCCTGTAATAGATAATAAAAAATACACATTCTTCATCTTATAAATCCATTAAAATTAAAAAGTAATAAATTTGAAAAACATACAACTTTCTTCCTCGTCTCATCATTGTAGTGGGTGCCATCCTTTCTCTTATGTGTCGTGACAAACAATTGGGCTCGACTTGGCAATGTCCCAGTTGATTTTTTCTGCGTCCAAAATTTTATATTAAACACATATATTGAAAACAAATAACTAACAAATATTCAATAGTAAATAAATACTAATTAAATAAATACCGCATCATGGGCATATCTTGCATAACTTTTTGATCCTCCGCTGTGAACAACCAACTGCTTCTTACGACACTCCTTATTTTTATTACATTTTGACTACAACATCACAAAAATTATGAGAATTATGATTAGAATAACTAGTTGGTTGACTTTCTAAATCAATAAGAGAAATGCGCGCGTTTTTACCTTATATTCTGGATCGAACCAAAGATTGGCCAACTCCGCTAGTTGCGATAAATCCACCATATCGGGACTTGCCCTTGCCACAACTTGTGCTGCAGATGTGTCTTTTTCATGAAGTAACTTTTTCTTCAATTCGTGTTTGTAGTCTTTCCATTTCTTCCCCAGGTCCTTCAGTATCCATTTTTTGAATGCATCCAATTTGTCATCAGGAACTTTAAACTTGCCCTACAGTCAAAATAAATTTACACAAGTATATGTCTTGATTTCTAACAAAATTTTCAAAATATACCTATTTAATTAATAATAATAGTTTAATACAAGTTTTATACCATTATAAGACTCCACGCTTCCTCCTTTATGGTTTTAGGCACCGACCTCCAATCCTTGTAAATTATTGGAACCAACTTATTAGTTCTCGCTATCAGGCCACCAAACCTTACCACCTTTGAGTCTTGCTTTTTGATGGGTTGACCAAGATTATTGAGCTCCATATCAATTCGTTCCCCTTCTGGAAGATGCCAAATGTCATGAATCGAGTGCAATGGTCTTTTTACTCTACCTCCATTACTATCTGCAAAAATGGATTTAATGACATTATTACTATTTTGTAAATGTGCATTCATAGTAAAATAAATAAGAAGTAAGAAAAACAAAAACATACCAACAATGACAACAAAACGATCTCCAATGTCGGAAAACAAGTCGACATTTTCTGCTTCCGAATGTGGTTCTATTGGTACAGGTGTGCATGATTGGGTCTCTCTGTTAATATCTATACGTCTGGGTAGTTGGCCTCCCATTTGTATCGATGTAGAAGGTTGGGTCCCCTTCTGTGAAGATAATGATGGCTGGGAAGGACAATCTACAGAAGGTGATGACTCCACCATCCTATCAACGGAAGGGGAGGCCCATCGACAGAGGGTAATGAATGGGCCGCCCTATCAAGAGATGGGTATGATTGCGTCTCACTATGAACAGCTGGTATTGAAGTAGATTGTCTTCGCAAGTGTGGCCTGATAGTCTTTGCCTTCTTTTTTGGACCCATTGTACCTATACAAAAACAAGATTACATATATGCAAATTAATAGAAATAATAATATTTAGAGCATGATATGAGATAGAAGTAAAGTTATAAGAGATATCATGTTAAAAAGTCTAAATATATATTTCTTACTCAACACTATTGAGTAGCTTCGATCGTCATTCCATCTATGTCATTTCGCATCCACACAACATCGTCAGTAGCAGGTTCAATAGCTTCATCGTTGGAAGTGTTACAACATTCATTGACTAAATATTCATCCTCATCCTCGTCAGTCACTTCCTCTTCACCAGTGTCATACACGTCTCTTGGTTTTGTCTTAACGACAACAACCCAATTTGGACATCTTTCATCTGCCACATAATATACTTGAGATACTTGGGAAGATAAAACAAACGGATCATCAGTTATCCGATTACCAGTATGCACTAGGTGAGAAAAATTTACAAGACTAAACCCAAACTCGTCCTCCTTGAAACCTTTACCCCTAGTAACGTCTGCCCAATCACATTTGAATAACACATATCGAGATCCATCATAATACATAATCTCAATCATGCGTGTTAATTGGCCATACCAAGCAGGGCCATCTTCAGTACACACACTAACACCACAATTCTGAGTTTTCTTCCCATTTTCGTAATTCCTAGTGCGATATTTTGTGCCATTGATGACAATTCGCTTAAATTCTTTGGCAACTTGCATGGGACCTTTAGAATGCATTACGACTTTATGGCCCAATTCACTTCTTCCATTGTCATCCATTTTCATTACCTGAAAGGTTGGATTATTAGAATTGAGTAAATGACAAAAACAAGCGAGACATAACAAATTATGTGATATAATATTGAATGGGGTGTAAATAGTACATAGTCTTGAAACCAATTACAAAATTGGTCTTGGTGCCTCTTCTGTAGTTCGTCATTCGATGCATGCCTATCATCAATTGTATTCCTCAATATTTCCAAGTGCATTCTATATATATTCACGACATCACAAATGTCTGTTATAATTACACAAATATAAATGAAATATAATTTAATTCGTACGTATTAAGTATTGCAACTCACATGCGGAATGGAGTGAAATCATCAGAGTTGAAGAGAATATAACGATGTGCTTGAGTCCACGCCTTAAAATCGAGGCGAACGTCAAAAACTTTCCCTTTAGAATCATCCGGGTTTCTAGATGGTCTATTGAAGACCGTTTGACCGGATTCTAAATAACGAGAACAAAATGTCATTAATTCCTCCAACAAATATCCTTCAGCAATGGAACCTTCTGGCGCAGCTTTGTTACGCACATGAAACTTAAGTCGGTGTAGGTACCTATAAAAAAAATCATGAGATGACTTTTACTATTTTTTTAAAAATATCTTTTACTTTAATAGATTTATGTGTTTTTAATTCAATAATTATAGCATACCTTTCAACGGGATACATCCATCGATAATGCACGGGTCCTCCAAGTTTACATTCTGCAACTAAATGTATAATCAAGTGCACCATAACCGTGAAAAATGATGGCGGAAATATCATTTCTAATTGGCACAATATGTAGGGTATTCTAGATTCCAATCGGTCCAAATCTTCAAGCCGCATCGTTTTCGAACAAATTCCCCTGAAGAATCCAGATAGCTCGATTAAGGGTTCTATTACTTTCTTAGGTAATGACCCACGTAATGCAATTGGTAGGAGCTGTTGCATCAGTATATGGCTATCATGACTCTTCATGCCCACTATAGTACGGTGTTCAAGCTTGACACAACGTGAAACATTTGAAGAATAACCATCTGGAACTTTTACATTTTTTACGACCTTCAACAAGTCTTCTTTCTCTTTGTTACTCATTGTGAAAATAGCTGGAGGCAAATATGTCTTGTTTGCAGCTGTGATAACCGGATGAAGTTGTGGTCTCAAACCCATCTCTTGTAAGTCAAGGCGTGCCTGTATGCCATCTTTTGATTTCGTATCAATATTTAACAGTGTGCCAATAATATTATCCACCACATTTTTTTCAATGTGCATCACATCAAGATTATGACGCAATAAATTATCTTTCCAGTAGGGCAAACTAAAAAAAATACTACGTTTCTTCCATGAGTGTTCCTTAACAGTAGTGGACCCCACAACTCTATTTCTTTTACGATTTGTTCTAGCATTGCATCTTTCATCATCTAATTGTTCCAAAATTTCATCAGGTGTTGGCATAGTAGGTGGAGGATCAATTTCTCGTGTACCATCAAATGTTCTTGCCATCATTCTCCACCTATGATTTCTTGGCAAGAATCGTCTATGCCCCATATAGGAAAATTTTTTTCCATGTTTCAGCCATCTAGATCGTGTATTACCCATACAACAAGGACATGCTAAACGACCTTTCGTACTCCATCCAGACAAATCACCATATGCAGGAAAATCATTTATCGTCCACATTAAAGCTGCGCGCATTGTAAACATCTCTCTAGAGCAGACATCATAAGTTGGTGCTCCAACCTCCCATAATTCCTTCAATTCTGATGGTTTTTAAGGGAGGAAGGCTGGTGTGGAGGAGGAGATGTGATGATCAGGGGCGACGTGTGGAGGCGTTGCTGTGGGAACGTAATGCACGATCTGTGAGTGGTAATGGAGAAAGGTTAAACGGCAACCCTAGCTTTGTTGATGCAGAACTTTAAACGGCAACCCTAACGCGCAATGACGAAATTAGAGGGATATTAAGATTTTTGATAAGTATATATTAGCATGCAACAATATTCTTCTCTGTTATTAAAGAACAATGTTTCCAACTTGGATAAACATCCACCCAAACGTGCCCAAGCCAAATTCAAACGAAGTCAACCTTTTTTTATCTAACAAGATAGGCTCGGGAAGATCTCATTAAAATACTTGTAGAAAAGAAAAATAAAAAAAACAGGCATTCAAAGGTATGTACATAGAAAGTTTAGAAAATAAATACATAGATACATTCTAAGAAAAAATTGGAAATAATTAAACCAATTACCACAAAGTTTTTTTTTTTTTTTTGTAGCAATGGGAAGGGACGTTCTAGATTTGTAATAGAAGAGTTCTAACTTTAGCATCTTAAAAAATTTAACTTAATATTTATATCCAAAACAACACAGATAAGAGTTTCTAGACGACGGGTTGCTAAAAATCTAATCTTCTTTTTCTTTAAATTTGAAAAAAGATTTAGATCACAGAAATATTGAAGCGGCCTAAAACTGATAAAAATATATTATTTAATAATTACTGTTATTAATGCAACGTGAAAAAATGAATAATAAAATATAAGTGCTGCCGGAGAGGAAGGCTACTTGGGAAGAAATAATCCAAAAAAAAAAAAAAGATTATAATTTGGTAGAAGCCAAAGCTAAGGGAAGAGAGAGAGAGAGTGTTTGCAAGAAAGAAAATAGAAGTAACGCTCAAAGATTTAAATTTCGTACCGTACCGGCCGGTACGACCGAAATTTTTCGTTTCGGTCGTCCGGCCGGTACAGGTACTATACCTGTTCCGTACCGGCCCAAATACCGGCCGTACCGGCCGGTACCGGTCATACCGGCCTCAATTTCGGCCTGTACCGGCCTATATTTCGGCCTGTGTTTTTTTTTTTTTTTTCGTTTTTTCAAACTACAAACTTATTTTTTAACCCTCAATTCAGATTAGACTATTTATAATTTATATATATGTATTTGTATATAATTTATTTATATATAGACTATTATTTTAGAATATAATTTTTATATATATTTATATATATAATTTATTTATAGATCGACTATCTCGAAACGTTATCCCGAAACGCTATCCCGAAACGATACCGGTACCGAAATATTTCGTTCCAGTGCCTTGACCGATACGCTGTCCGGTACGGTATTCAAAACATTGGTAACACTTGGTAGCCTCACGCCAACCTACAATGTTAGGCCTAGAGGCTTAATTCAAAATTTAAGGATGTAGCTTCTTTATTTTCTATAAGTAGAGCTTAGTGGGCTTTATTTTAAGGGTTTATGTCCTGATAAAATACTGGCTTAATTTAGTTTTGGACAAATAAATGGTTCTAGTAAATTTGAGTGAATTACATTCCATTGATTATAACTTGAAGCTTAAATTAGGATTAAGGTTTATTGGTCAAGTTGTATATATCCGTGTTATTTCAAGCTCTGTTTTTGTATTAGTTTAACTACATTAATCTATTATAATTTAAAACTAGGAGTTAAGAGTTTGTTTAAGGTCTAGTGGTCAAGTTTGTTTATATTTGCTGTCGAAGATCTTAAGCAATTTCTTGATTATTCGATCTACAAGTATTAGCCAGCTTGTACGCTGGTTATGCATTAATAGTATTAGTAGTATTGCTCATGTCGAAGATCTTGAGCAATTTCTTGATCACTATAGTATATATGTTTATATATATCATTAATAGTATTAGTATTACTATATCACTATAATTAATAGTATCATGAGTGATGTAGTATTTGTATAACTAATACTATAGTGATTTATATAATAATTTATATACACATTTAAAGTATATTACTAATAGTAATAGAATGTTAGTATAAGATCATAAAATATAAATTGTAATTAATATATATACATTATATAACAACATATAAAGATATATGTTTGTAAAATATATCTATAATTTATAAAATATAAATTGTACATTATTACATAGAATTTATTAAGGCATAAAATTTTATTAATATATATTTTATTTAAAGTTTATGATCAAATAAATTCATCTAGATTATAATAACATATATATATTATATTAAGATAAAATTATAATAACATTATCTTATATATAATAAAATATTATTATATATGTATATTATATAAAATTATATATGTATATTATATTGGAGACATGCGGCATGCGAATGGCTGAATTGATAGTATGAAGCGCCACTGCCTAATGAAAACTTAAGTTGGCGCCTCGCCTCAATTTTTCATGAAATTTGAACTTCCCGCTCACGGCTTGCAACCCTACAAATTATAGTATTTCTTCCTCTTATTCCCTCGTTTATCAGCCAACAAGTTTACACATGTGAGACGCCGACTAGATCGAACCAGCAACCACGTCCTGCATATATAAGTCGATGCACCTGCAGTTGTTCTGCAAACCTCTGTTTTAAGCAAGACGAACAGAGCAATATTGTTCTCCAAATTAACCGAGCCGCCGAGGGCCATGTCTTGCTGCAGTTGGGCCACGAAACCACCGCAAGCAGCAACAGAAGACGCCGGAAAACAAGCCTCCACCGCCCAGTTGATGTTCAGCACCACTGTCCGCAACTCCCACGCCATTTTACGCGTAAACCCCCCTCAGATCATGCTTTCTCTCTCCATTCTCTTTCTCTTTCTCATCACATTATTAATATTTCTCCCTTCTACAGTACAGTACTGCCGCCTCCCAGCCACCTTGCGCCGCCGCTTCGTAGCTGCTCTCATGCATGGAGAGTCTCCGTCGCACATGAGCCTCTGTTTGGTTCTTCTCTCATGGACTTAACGCCTCTCTCATTTTTCATCTGTCTATGCTCTTCATCAATCTTTGCTTCTTCATGTTCATGCATGCTTGTTTGTTGATGTAGTTTGTTGAACTTTTTGGGGTACTGCATGCATTGGAGGATCAAAAATCCTGATCTCAAATTTATTGCTTATTTCAAGATATGAGTACTTCTTCAATGATATTCATATTTCTTCTTATATTACTTTATATAACTTGCCACCCCATACGGCATAAACGTTGACATGAAGAAATGCAGAAAGTCATGGGGATTAACATTTCTCTCTGTCCCTCTGATAATTATTTTTTTGTTTTTAGAGCGTATCATGCCTTACAATATTTTCGACAAAAAGAATTGGCCGGTTGGTTGGATCTAATTAATACAGTGAATTAATTATAGCAAATATATGTATGTTTGGAAAAGGGAAATAAAAAGATCATTGCTTCTTATTTTGTTAATTTTTTTCCACTTTCCATCTATTATCTGACAATTTCTGATGTCTCTCGCTCATCCATAGGGAAGTTATGGTACTAGAAGCACTTCTGCAATATTGTTTGTGAAAGGAAGAGATGAAGTAGACTTTTACAAGAGGCATCTGGGGAATGAACTCGTGGAAAGCCGTGCAACTTCTGTTTGGCTAATCTCATATATATATGTAACAAAGTTTCAAAATGATTTGTGAGTTAAAATGCTCGGGGTTTCATCACATGTAATGATTTTATATATAGTTGTTATTAAATGACTTTCATGTGATTTGATTTGTAACTTTTTTATATTACATGAATAATGATCCATTATATCATATTTATTATTAATTTATATATTATATATTTTTATTGTGGTATATACGATTATTGGTGCGTTTTAATGCAATGCGTTGACAACGAACTAGTAGCGGTGTTTATATTACGCCATTAATATATGGATTGTGATGGCAACGTACTCGTGGCGGTGTTTAGATAATTGTTATTAATTTATTCAATGTGTTGTCAACGTATTATTAGTGGCATTTAAATAAATGTCCCCAATTTATATGATGCGTCGGCAATGTAATAACAGCGGTATTTATGGTAACGTCGCTATTTTAATTAGTGGCGATGTTTATATTAATGTCCTTAATTTAATAAATGTCTCAACGTATTATTGGTGGCATTTAAATAAATGCCGTTAATTAATATGATGTGTAGACAACGTACTAGTAGCGGCGTTTATGGTAATGCCGCTATTTGAATTAGTGGCGGTCTATAGCTAAATGTCGTTAATTTATTAAAATGTGTCCCCCCAACGTATTATTAGTGGCGTTTAAATAAATGTCACCAATTTATATAATACGTCGGCATCGTACTAGCAGTGGCTTTTTTTGTAACGCCGCTATTTGCATTAATAGTGGCGTTTATCTAAACGCCGTTAATGTATTCAATGTGTCGCCAACATACTATTGGTGGCATTTAAATAAATGCCGCCAATTTATATGATGCGCCGGCAATGTTCTAGCAGCGGCGTTTACTGTAACGCTGTTATTTTATGCAATGGGATGACAACGAACTAATAGTGGCGTTTTGATAAACGCCGTTAATTTAGGAAAGCTGGCGGCGTTTAAAGAAATGCCGCTAAAGTGTATACAAACGCCGCTACTAAGATTTTCAAGTACCGGCGTTTTGTCAAACGCCGGTATGTGAAAATAGCGACCATCCACTACCGGCGGATGGTTACGCCGGCAAAAAACCGCCACTAATCATTTTGCGGCGTTTTTTTGTTAAAGTGCCGGCGCTTATGGAACGCCGGCAATCCTTGTTTTTTTTGTAGTGATTCCGTACTTGTTTTAATTATCACTTACAAAACCAAAGATAGTAATTAAACATTTGGATGGAGTAAACATTAGTAAAGGGAAAGGCAGACTTGAACCAAAATTTGTGTCCCATGGGACTTCTCTACTACTGGCCTCCTTAGTTATTCTTAGGTGGATGAGGTTTCGGGACGTGGTAATCAGCATTAAAAGCTACGAAACCAGCCATTTTGACATCATCCTTGGGTCGAGGAACTGCTTTTATTCGCAATTTACAGTTTACGTTCTGAATTCCAACATAACTGGCTGCACTCCCTTTAATCTTAAAATCGTCTCCTTTCAAACCCTCGTCTTTCACCATTCCCATATCCCTTTTAGTCATCATTTTCCTTCCTGATCCAAGCCCTTTTCCAACATACTCAACCTCAGCTGGAACACCACCATAGATTTTCTGGTATAAAAACTTACTTAACTTAGAATCACACAAATACCCATCATAAAGAAAATGATAACTTTGAGAACTATCATGGCTGTTTACCTCTTCAACATTCATACGAGTACTTCTTCTTCCTGCAGTTGGCAGCTCACGCGTTCCAGGAATCAGTGCTTGGCCCCGAGCTAAAAGAAAAATATTTAGGAAATATCTTTAGGAATACCTTTAACTGAAATCTAAATTTCAACAAAGTCGACGGAAAGAAAGAAAGTTACTTATGTACCTTCAGTTTGTGCAATAGATCGAGAGTCTCTTACATGAAGCATCAGGAACATAAGTATAAAGCTAACGACCCTTATGGACATTGTTCTGTCCTTTCTTCTTTGGTATATATGTTTGTTCGTTGAGCAACAAAGGAGAGGAATTAGTGAAAGAGAAGTTGCATCGATCTTTATAGACTAGTCCAGACGGCCTGGTCAAAGCTAGGTTTCCGACCCTTACCCTTTCTCCATTTCCTAGAATAAATATGATTAATAAGTACATGCAGTTACTTAGGAAGACAAAAAGGGCAAAAAAAAGGTGTTCAAATTAGCTTGAGTTGTGAAAAGTTGAAACTGGATTCTCAGCTGGCTTCAAACTGTTAGGGAAAAGGTCTATAATCGCGTGGAATGTCAGATGTTGGTGTTCAGCGCTTGTCTGCCGCCATGCATGCAACGAGGAGTGCTTTTTTTGGAGGCCAAGGTTGACCAAAACAAGCCCTAGGTTTCTATTTTTATTTTATTTGGGTGATCCAAGTCCCCATATCAACAAGTACTTAAGAACTGTTCTGTGTCTAATATCATAAGAAGTAAAGCTAAAAGGAAGTTTGAGTTAAAAGACGAAAATTAAACTCATGATTGATGATACAGCTGCCGGCCAAGTTGCCTTTGGCACGCTTTCTTATACAAATGGAGGCTACCTGCCTACTATATGCTTAGACTAGGTTTTTAAATTTGAAGAGATAACTTTTCATTTGCATAAGGAATATTAAATGTTAGTTTCATGAGTTGGGGCTTATTATTATTGTTTTGATATTTAAAAAAATTAAATTAAAATTTAAAAAAATTTAATTATTTATTATATTTTATATAAACATTTAAAAAAAATTATAATGTTGAGATGAGATGAAACACGTTCTGAATCTAAATGGGACCTTAAACAAATTTTGAATGACTTTGGCTCAAATGCTGGTGAACATTTGTTTTTGAATTGTTAAGATCATAAGGTTCTTAATTTTTTTTTTTTTTGAAATTTCATTTTCTATTATTTATTTAGATTTTTTTTCCCATTTATCATAATTTGATTAGAAGAAAATTAAACTAAGTACTCACTGCGTTGTTGGTTCTAGTACTTTTGGTGTTCTGGCACAATTAACTTGATCCTGAAGATTGAATAAGCTTCTTGCATGTTACCATTTTATGCACTTGATTCTGCTTGCTATGCTTTAAAGAAATCTGAAAGAAATATTCTATTTCGGCCACTCAAGGCATCTCAAATTAAACAAGAAGAAAAGACAGTATTCAGTTCTTTTAAACAAACAACTGATTATGCCAGCATTGAGGAAAACATTCCAGAGCCTATATTTGAGATTGAAAATTAAGTGTTGGCCGCATTGATTTTACACGGTTACACGACAGAAACCCTAATTTCTCATTTTCTACAATATTCACTCGAGCGCTGTGTCGAGCGCGCATCGAGCGAACTCTCTGTCTGGCCTTTTACTCAAGACATCTGTCGAGCGGCTCACAAGCGAACTCTCTGTCTAGACTTTTGCTCGGGCCATCTGTCAAGTGGCTCAAGAGAGAACTCTCTACCAGGACTCCGCTCAAGCCATCTATCAAGTGGCTCACAAGCGAACTCTCTGTATTATCTTCGCTCGAGCCATTTTTCGAGCTGGACTTGAGCGGACTGAGTCAAGCTCCACAAACCCAATAATTCTCCCACTTGGAAACTGGAATAGCCAATACATCGCCCTCTGCCTAAGAAAAACCTATATCCTCCACCTCTACAACTCATAGCCTTTGTATTCATACTAGAAGACCAACTGAAATTGTGCACAACTTCAATTTTTCAATTGTGACAACCTTTGTCAATCTATCAGCAGGGTTCTTGCTTCAACAAATCTTCTCAAGTGTCAATTTGCCATAATCAAGTAGGGATCAAATGAAATGATACATGATTTAAATGTGCTTAGTCCTGGAATGAAATGTCGGATTCTTGGCAAGGAATATGACACTCTGACTATCGGTGTAGAGAGTGCCCATTTAATTCTTCTTACCCAACTCCTCTAAGAAACTTTGTAGCAAAATCATCTCCTTTGGAGTTTCTGATACAGCAGCATACTCAGCTTCTGTAGTAGACCAAGAAACTGTCTTCTGCAAGTTCGAACCCCAAGATATGGCAGTACTACCCAGAGTGTATACAAAACTTGTGGTACTCTTTCTACTATCGGTGTCTCCAGCCAAATCAGCATCAACATATTCTTGTACCTCCAGACTCTCAATAGAGAAACACAAGCAGGCTTCTGAGGAGCCTTTCAGGTACTTCAGAATCAATTTCACAGTCTCCCAATGTTGTTTTCCTGGGTTGCTCATATATCTACTCAACTCTCACCTCATGGGCAATATCTAGTCTTGTGCAAACCATAGCATACATAAGTGAACCAATAGCTGAGGCATAAGGAACCTTACTCATGCAGTTGTGTTTCTCTTCTGACTTGGGGGGACTGATCCTTGCTAAGTCTGAAGTGACTGCCCAAGGGTGTGCCAACTGGTTTGGCCTTGTCCATATTGAACCTGCTAAGTACATTTTTCACATACTTTGTCTATGAGAGTCTCAACGTGCCCTTGACTCTATCTCTGACAATTCTCATGCCAAGAATTTATTTTGCAGCTCTCAAATCCTTCATTGCAAAATGTTTTGACATCTACTTTTTCAGATTATTGATCCCATCAATGCTGGATCCTGAAATGAGCATATCATCCACATACAATAGTAAAATAATTTAAGAATTGTCAAAGTGTCTGACATAGCAACAATGGTTTGCCTGACATCTAATGTACCCTGAACTGCACATGAAACTATCAAACTTCTTGTACCATTGTCTAGGAGCATGTTTCAGGCCATACAAGCTCATTTTCAATTTACAAAATGAACTCTCATTTTCCTGTACTATGAACCTCTCAGGTTAGTGCATATATATGTCTTCTTCTAGATCCCCATGAAGAAAAGTTGTGTTTTCACATCTAACTGCTCAAGATGCAAATCTTCAGTAGCAACCACTACCAGTACTAACCTGATGGCCATGATCTTCACCACATGAGAGAAGATCTCAGAGTAGTCAATGCCCATTTTCTGTTGAAAGCCATTTACAACAAGTCTTGCCTTGTATCTTTTCTTGCCATCATGCTCAGTCTTCATTAGGTATACCCACTTGTGGTGCAACGCCTTCTTCCCTGATGGAACTTCTGTTAACTCCCGTGTCTGATTCCCTAACAAGAAATTCATCTCATCCTTCATGGCTAACTCTCACTTGCTTAAATTCTCATCTTGCAAGGTTTCCTCATAGCTTTGTGGTTCTCCACCATCTATCAACAAAATATAGTTCAAAGTGCATGAAAAATGTTGTGGGGGTCGGATAGTCCTAGTAGACCTGTGAACTGCAACTGCAGGTGTGGACGGCTTTGGATTTGACTAAGGAATATTGGGAATGGGTGCACTAAGCCCACTCTCTCCATCACTGATGTCCCTGCACTACACTGTGACCTCTGGTAAGTCATCCAGACTCACAAACTCAGACTCCTGAAGAGTTGTATCAGCTACTGTACTAGACTTGTTCTTGTATATAACTTTCTTATTGACTATCACATTCCTACTTCTTATGATTTTTCGACTCTGCTCATCCCAAAAACGATAGCCAAATACCTCAACTCCATAGCCAATAAGATAATATTTTTTTAACTTTGCCTCAAACTTGCTACGAGCATCAGAATCAATATGAAGATAACAAACACAACCAAAAGTTTTTAGACGAGAAAGTTTAACCTCTTTTTAGCGCCTAACCTCCTCAGGCAACACTCTAATGGAACTGATAGCCCTCGATTTATTAGGTAAACAGCAGTGTTGACTGGATCTACCCAGAATGTAGGTGGTAGCCCAACATGCAGCCTCATACTTCTAGCACGCTCATTGATGGTTCTCTTCATGCGTTCAGCAACACCGTTCTGCTGTGGTGTCTTGGGAATGGTCTTCTCCATTCTGATATCGTGAGCTGCACAGTATTCCTTGAACTCTCCATCAATGTATTCACCACTGTTTTCAGACCTTAAGTATTTAGCTTTAAGTTTGTCTCTGTCTCAACTAAAATTTTCCACATTTTGAACACATCAGATTTTAAGTTAAAAAAATAGACTCATACCTTCCTGCTATGGTCATCGATAAGGCTGAACAAATAAGCCACTTACCCGACCTAACCCATTTTTCTGGATTGAGCCGACCCAAAAACGCGACCCGTTCACAGGTAAAATCAAAAATGGGGAATTGGTTGCACCGTTTCTCATTTTAACTGGTATTACCTATTACCCTATCATTTTCATTTCTACATGTCTTGCTTTGTCACTGTCTCGACTCGGACCACACGGACAGCAGTTTCAACTCGTGTATCTCTCCCTCATAAAAATCAGCACCGACACCCCAGCTCCGAGAGAGCCACAGTGGGTCTCAGTGGAAGTCCGTGATTAAGGCTTTAGAGATGAAATCCGCGTGGAGGTTCTCCATCATTCTCTTGCTGACTGCGAGCCACGAGTTTTACACGAAGAATTTGAGGATTGACAACGATGGGATTCCCAGACCCAAGCAGTCTTGAAGGAGCTTTGATTATGCCAAGCTAGCAGCTGCTATGGATAATTTCAATTCCAGTAATCATAAGCATTTCTTTTCCCTCTGTTTTCTTAAATAATCTTTTCATTAGAAATATAACGTCTGAACCCTCCCAATCATCTTTGATTATCCCCATCAAAATGATATTTGCCTACAACCGTTCTACCAAATTCAGTTTATTTTATTGCAAAAAATATTGCTAATGAAACTGTACAGTGAGCTCAAGCGTACTTTTTTTTTTTTTTTTGCGAGTTCAAGCGTACTTGCTTGTTTGTTGGATTGATCCACCTCTGAAATCATTCTAATTCAGTTTATTTTATTGCAAAAAAAAAAAAAAAAAACCTGTACAACAAAATCATTCTAATTGGATGCAATTTTCCTGGCTTATTTTTTGTATAGATGAACAAATTAGAGGAAGAAGAAGAAGAAGGGAAAAAAATAATAAGTAAGAAAAACAAAAATCAGGTCAAAATACCCGTTCCTTCCAAAACATTTTTCAGGTCGAGTAAACAGTCAATCGGAATGCCTCTTTATCTGGTTGGGCCGGAAGAGATGTTGTCGAGTTTGGTCGGGTCGGATGAACAGTCCTTGCCATCGATGAACGTGACATAATACCGAGAACCTCCAAGAGATGACACTGGAGAAGGCCCCCACAAGACTGTGTGTACAAGTTCTAGCTTTCTTGATTTCAATGCTCTACCACTCTTCAAGAAATTGACCCTTGTCAGCTTCTCCAGTATACAGCTCTCACACATGCTGAGATCAATTAACTTTAGTTCTAGTAGCTTGCCTTTTGACAGTAGTTTTTTCATACCCTTCTGACTCATATGGTCAAGCCTACAATGCCACAACTCTACGGTGCTCTCTGTAGCGATGGTAGCAATGGTGTCACTCAACCCATTTGTCATATACAGTGTACCAGTCTTCTTACCCCGAACTAGTACCACTGCCCCTCTAGTAACCTTCCAAGTGCTATCTGATAACACTAGTGAATGACCACAATCATCGAGATGTCCTACAGAGATAAGATTTTTCTTCAACTCAAGAATGTGTCTGACCTTTTGCAAGGTCCACGTGTTCTTGTTAGGGACTGCAATATCAACGTCTCTCACTCCCACCGCGTTCAGTGCTTCTCCATCAGCCAAGTATACCTTCCCGTAGTCACCCGCAACATAGTTTCGCATGATCTCTCGATTCGAAGAGGTGTGAAAGGAAGCCCTTGAATCCAGTATCCAGTCATCAACTAAACTGTGAATTGCAAGTAGTAGTGCATCCTGTGCATTTTCAGTTACCATGTTTGCACTGTCATTCTCCGTCTTCATCAAATTTTTATAGTTCCTTTTTATGTGACCCTTCTTGCCACAGTTCCAACAAGTTGCATGGTGTCCAGGCTTTGGCTTGCTCTTGCCCCTATTCTTTGATCTTGATCTACCTTTGTTTGAGGAGTTCCTATCATGTGCTCTCCCCAAAGCATCAACATTTAGTACGGAACTCGATCCTGAGGTCTTGCCTGAATCCCTCCTGCACACCTCCTCAGCCAAAACCAAATCACGAATATCATCATATCTTAATTACATCTTTCCAGCAGAATTACTGATAGTCATTCTCATGTATTCTCAACTATTCGACAGTGATGCCAATAGTATCAATGCACATATCTCATCATCAAACTCAATTTCAATAGAAGATAATTGGTTGGTGATAGTATTGAAGTCATTTAGATATTGGGCAACAAACATACCTTTTGCCATCTTCAGATTGAATAACTTCTTCATTAAGTGTACCTTGTTATTAGCAAACGGTTTTTCATACATACCTGACACAAGTCGTCATGAGATCTGTTGTAGTCTTCTCCTTGATAACGTTGTGTGCAACGGATCTCGACAGTGTTAGCCGAATAACCCCCAGAACCTATCAATCTAACAAGCTCCAATCAGCATCTTCCATGTTGTTTGGCTTCTTCCCCAATAGTGGAAGATGGAGTTTCTTCCCATAGAGGTAGTGCTCTATCTGCATCCTCCAATATCCTAAGTTTGTGTCATCAAACTTCTCGTCCCAGATACATTCACTTCTTCCCCAGCCATTGCTTTCCCTCATACCTGAACCTTAGCTCTTAATACCAATTGTTGTGAAAGCGATGACAATAAAGAAAGTATAAACATGAAATTATCAAACAATCAATCATACGACACGTGGTTCGACAACTTGCCTACGTCCACGGAGCTGCAGAGGATATTATTACCTTGATGAATCACAAAGTACAGTGTTTGGGGCATATTACAGAGCACATTGTACAGCCTCAATATTAAAAATACATATTTATAAGGTTACATGGCAAAAACCCTAATTTCTCATATTCTGCGATATTCGCTCTAGCGGCGTGTCAAGCGCTCATTGAGCAAACTCTCTATCTGACCTTTTGCTTGAGCTATCTGTCGAGCAGCTCACGAGCGAACTCTTTGCTTGGACTCCGCTCGAGCCATCTATTGAGCGAGTTACGAGCGAACTCTCTGCCTGGACTTTGCTTGAGCCATCTATCAAGCAACTCACAAGTGAACTCTCTACCTGGACTCCGCTCAAGCCATATATTGAGCGGCTCATGAGCGAACTCTTTATCTTGTCACCACTCAAGCCATCTGTCGAGCTGGGCTCAAGCGGACTAAGCCAGGCTCCGCAAACCCAATAGCCCGAACCGGAACCCGGTTGGATAACCGCATTCTAGCACAGGTTTTTGCATCACCCTAATCGGCCCAACCCGATCCAGTTACAGGTATTACACCCAGTACCTTTAACTTTGGCACCCCATTTTTATAAATAAAAAATTAAAATCCGTCTAACCCCCCCCCCCCCCCCCGCCCATGTGATTTCTCTTCTCTCTTATCTCTCAACTCTCCTCTCTCTCTCTCTCTCTCTCTCTCTCTGAGCAATGCCTTTGAATAAATCTCAAAAAATAATTCAATTTTTTCAAATGCCAAAATAAAAATTATATTATAACAATATTTTAATTTTATAATATTTTTTAACTAAAAAGTAACAATATTTTAATTTTATAACATTTTAGCCAAAAATTATAAAATGAGAGATATGGGTTAATTACTTGCTAAAGTTTTGTTGGAGTATGATTTTATTTATCAGTAAAAAGAGAAAACCAAACCAGACTGGACCAAAACAGGAAAAATCAGAAGTTATGTTTTGATGGTTAATCGGTCCGGTATCAATTTTTAAATTTTCAAAACCAGTTGATACCGGTTTGATTCTATAAAATGTCTAAAACCAAACCGAACTGGGCTGGTTACACCCCTAACCAACACGAATATTTCTATGAAACCTTAATTAGTCCATTTGAAATATATATGGTATAAATACAATTATGTCTTAATCGTGAAGAATGATGGATATAGATGGAACTAGCTAGTGCTCAAAGGCATAAAACCAGCTCTCTTTACCAAATTATGGAGCTATCTTTTGAGCAGTTGCAAACTTAGAAATTTCTCCTCACAACCACCATTCACATGCTAGTGCTATGGCATTTAATTTTGATAAGAAAAAATATAAATACAAAAGTAATATTAGATACAGTTTTAGAATATGTACTCATTTTGTAAAAGGTGGGGATTACCATTAATAATATAACTTTTTCAACTGAGTCACAAATTTACCCACTTTATTCAAAAAGAATGTACGGGACTTGGACATCTTAAAATTGTAAATATCATATTTATCTAAATATCATTATATTAAAAATTAAATATAATGTCATTGAGTTAAGCATAAAAGAAATGAAAAAGTTTATTTTGCTTGTGTCACTCATATGCTCGAAGACCAGTGCTGATAATGGAAAATAGTGTTCATTACTCATATGTATAAAATAAGGGTATTATAATTGTGGCCTCCATGTGATTCTGTATTAATTCGAAGTCGAAGCCACTTTCCTTTATTCGAATCCCCAGGTTTGAACGCCAAATTCAAATACCAGAGCCCCATGTTTCAACTACAATCTACATCCCAAAGTCTTTACTCCCGAGAAGATTTCGAATCCCTATACAGCAACTGCTAGTTTCCCGTACATATTGGGTACAAACATTTGAAATAGAAGAGAAGAACGATGCGACAATGGTGGTTTTTCCTTGGAATTGGTAGAACCTATATAAGTATGTACAACATAGAAAAATGCCACGGAGTTTTTTATGAATCTTTTAATAATTTCAATCACTAAACTGTGTAAAGAAATGTAATCCATTTTATTTTCATGAACAAACACTAGGGCTTATATATAAGAGAAGTAATTGTGTAAATGACCTTCAATTTCAAACCTTTCAAAGAGTGGTGGCGTAACAATTCGTCCCTTTAGAATTAAGAATAATGTCAATTTTAAAAATTAGAGGAACGTGAATATGACTTGCTTTTAAAACTTTCTTCTTTAACGAAGTATCATGCATAAAAATTCAATTTATAAAATAAAACGTACCTTATAAAATCAAAAGAAAGTCTACGGAAGCATTATTAAAAATCTCAAATCTTGTTTTATCATAAACATGATTATGGGACAGTGCAATAATTCCAATGAAGGATGTAGTTCTTGGGGGATGCACACCCCGTGGCAGGAGACCACTAAGTCCTATGAGAGGACAACCCTAGATGATGAAGGGACTAAAGAATTCACAACGCACTTGGGGGTAAACATGTTGGGTTGCATGTGGACCCTAGTTTGTGAGCAAAAAAGGTGCAGACAGAAAGTTCGCTCGATTGTTGCTCAAGTCAACCTGTTAGTTGTTTGAAGTGCACTCGACAATGGGCTCAAGCGAAGATTAGATAGATTGTTCGCTCAAGGTTCATGTGATGCTGGGCTCGAGCGAAGCACTAACCCTAGTGTTAGCTAGAGCAGTGCTCGATAGACTACTAGAGCCAATGTTTGAATGGTTGTTCACGCGAGCCACACTCGACACCCACTTGAGCGAAGAACCTAGTTTTTCTATTTAGGGTTTCTAGCACCATTTTCACTATATGTATGTAATATTTTTCTCTTGTGTATGCATTCAGAAAATCAGAGGGAACAAAGAGAGGCAAAGTTGTGCGAGCATATTAAGAGAGAGACAAAGCCCTAGAGAGTAGGAGTTGAAATTGTGCGAGTAGAATGGTACTCTTGTAACTCACGGTGTGTGATTGTAATCTCCTCTAGAATAAAATCCCCTGCAACTCTGTGGACGTAAACAAGTAGCCAAACCACATTAATTTTGTATCATGTGATTGTTGCTATAATTTCTTTGTCATCGTTGGTTTTACAATGACTAGTATTAGAGCCAAATTCGAGTCTGAGGGAAAATGATAGTTGGAGATGAAGTGAAAGCACCTCGGATTGAGGAGCTCGTCGGCACTGATTTTGAATATTGGAGGATGCAAATCGAGGATTACCTTTATGCAAAGAGGCTCACCCTCCTTTGTTGGGATTGAAGCTAGAGAGCATGGACGATGCTGAGTGAAATGTGTTGGATCATCAGGTTCTAAGGGTTATTCAACTAACACTGTCAATATCGGTTGCACACAAAGTTATTAAAGAGAGGACCACAATGGATCTTATGACGACTCTATCTGGTATGTATGAAAAGCCGTCGGCAAATAACAATTTGCATTTGATGAAGAAACTGTTCAATTTGTAGATGTCAGAAGGTATGTTTGTGGCCCAACACTTGAATGACGTTAATACGATCTCAAATCAATGGTCTTATGTAGAAATTGAGTTTGATGATGAGATTTGAGTGTTGATTTTGTTGACATAGTTTCCAAATAGTTAGGAGGCCATGAGGATGATGGTGAATAATTCAACCGACAAGATAAAACTAAATTACGATGACGTACGTGACATGATTCTTGTTGAGGAGGTATGCAGGAAAGACTCTAGGGATTTTTCTGGTACGGGTTTCACCTTGAATGTTGATGATCAAGGTCGGGAACCTAACAGGTCCAAGAACAAGGGTAGGAGCAGGACGAGATCAGGGCAGTAGAACACTTGCTAGAGTTGTGACAAGCCGGGCCACATCAAGGGAGACTACCAGAATAAGGAAAGTACTGATGATGATGTTGTAAACGCGGTGGTTGAAGAAATACAGGACCCTCTAATTCTTGCAGTGAACAGTTTGGTTGATGATTGGGTGTTGGATTTAAGGGCTTCATATAATCTCACATCAAGAGATCATGTAGAACTATGTTACTGGTGATTTTGAGAAAATGTACAGGGCTGATGGGGAGGCACTGGATGTAGTGAAAGTGGGAGATGTTATCATCGCACTTCCAAACAGGAGCGTGTGGATTTTGCAGCAAGTCAGACAACATTTCAGATCTTAAGAAAAGCCTAATCTCTATGAGACAGCTCGACGACAACGGTCATACAGTAGCATTTTTTGAAGGAGCATGGAAGGTCACAAAAGGTACACTGGTCCTCGTGAGTGTTAAGAGATCTAATACTTTGTATCTGACATCAGGGTATAGTGATGTGTCAGAAAATGCAGGAGTGCAAAAGAGCAGGCTTTATCCCGTGAATTATATGGGGAAGCAAAAGGGAGTTAGTTTCGTTGTTCCTCACATAAGCCTGGGGAAATCTCCTGAGACCATAGTGTGGAGCAAAGGTGTGAGGCATGGGAGCAAAGTGTCTAGTGTTCTAGGGAAATCTACACCTACAGTTGGTGCTCGCAGAGTTGCCAGGAAGACCAAACCTCCACGGTGGACACTTACCCTAAACTATATCCTGCTAATAGAAGGGGTTGTGAGCCACAGAAGAACAAGAAAATCTTGCAAGGCGGGAGATGTAGCAAGTGGAAGATGGCTAAGGTTGCAAGGGTTAGTTCAAGACCAGATACTCCCAGTGCAGTGGGAGTTGTGAGTCACCCAGTAGATATGCTGACTAAGGGCGATGCACGTGATAGACAAAAGTCGAGCTCGACTTCAGTACATCTTCTGGTTTGAAGACGGGAGCTGTGAGCTGCAGAGGTGATAGGGCTTGTGCTAGAAACAGTGGCTAGCATGTGGAGAACCAGTCTCCAAGTAGGAGATTGTTGGGTTGCATGTGGAGTCTAGTTTGTGAGCAAAAAAAGGCGCAAACAAAAATTTTACTTGTGTCCTGGGTCAGAGCAGTGATAAACCCATTTTTCCCTCTGATTGTTGGGCTTGAGATTATTGGTAAACCTATCTCTGATACCAGTGTTGGGTCATCTTGGGCTCTCTCAACCCCAATAGCTAACTCAAGGAGTGAGGCTTTCCCTCACATTTATAAACTTACCACTAGCCCATTCCACAACCGATGTAGGATAATCTCAGCAAAACCAAGCATGTAGGTTTCAGGATACCATAAACAGCAAATAATGTTAAACGTGAAGTTTTGGATAAGGCAAGATAGAAATAAAAAATGAGCCAGTTGATAATTGTTTGATTAATCGATATTATCTTTATGTAATCATGGCTTAGTTAAATATAATCATTTATGATATAACTTAATACTTGTTGCATTTATTAGTAGTATACCTTTATTTAGATGAAGGCTCATTTCTACATATTAAATGTGTATCTGTTCATTGTTGCACATTCATTATTATCGGATGAATATATTTGTACACTAATATCTACTCAATATAATCGGCTCATTTTTTTTTTATAGATGACATGACTTTACAACTCAACCACGACTAAAAGCTTTTCAAATATGGCTGTCACTATTATTATAGATAATCATATCCAAATGCCCAACGTAAGTTTGCGAGTCTTTTCCTGGATAGACAACCCCCGTTCAAGAATCATTAATGACAAAACATATGAGGAAACGTTTCCCTCTAACCTCCCGATAGTTGAGATATAGCAGGCCCCATTAGCACCCGCCAAAGTGGTTCTTGCCTCTCCACCAGGAAATGAATTTCTAGACTTTCCTATGGAGGACATGTCTCATGAGGATGGGGATTTGCGTAGAGTTTATCCTTAGGAAGGATAGGTTTAGTATCATGACTGTCCAAAAGAACGAATTTAACATTGTTTGGGTTTAGTGAAGAAGGGCAATTAAGTTCCTATGATATATTCTAAGGTATTTCCAGCTCTATTCACTAGGCATATAATTTTTGTGGCCTTGAAGATTGCTTCTAGAGATTAGATCTGAATTTTTGTAAAATTTGTAGGGCATGCTAAGAGTCTTTACCAACCAATATGAAGGCAGTTTGGGGGGTTGAACGCCCAACCATTGATCCAATGGTCTCTAAGGACATGGGTGGTGCCATTAGGCTAGAAGACCGTTGGCTTTGTCATTTGTCAGTTATTGACTTGCTCCCCCTTTATAGGTGATGCCCAAGCCAGTTCTCACTCTACTAAATCTTCCATTTCCTCTTGCCGCCTCGGGCCTTGGAGCAGAAGCCCATGAAAATGAGTATATCCTCGATAATATGCATCTCTCACAGGTTTTTCCTTTCTTCCCCTTCATGTTTCACAGCTTCTTTTCTTACAGTCGTCATTGTCCATTTATATTAGTCTTTTGCGTGTGAGAAAAAAAACTGTGCGCTTTATATTCTGGATGATTGGGTTTGCTTCAAGATTTTTTCTATTCAGAAGGTTATGTAAAATTTATCTGCAAATGCTATTCAGCTGCTGAGGATTTTAGATGTATATACCTTGTAGATTCAAATGAGAATGGAAGAAGTTGTTGTGAAATACTATGCAAAGCACACACACTAACGATGACAAATAAAGTAAAAGCAACACAATCAAGAACACGACACACAATATACGTGGTTCAGCAAATTGCCTACGTCCACAGGAGCTGCAGAAATCTTATTAACCATAGGAGATTACAAGCACTCAATCTCAACTCACACTCTCTAGGGCTTTTTGCTCTCTCACACAATATGCACTCACTAGACAATTGTTCTCTCTCAAAATATGTTTTAGGCCGTCCAACACAAGTCTAATATGATGTATTTATAGTGAATGGCGCTGGAAACCCTAATCTAGCAAAAACTACGCACTACGCTCGAGCGGAGTGTCGAGCGCAACTCGAGCTAACAGCCAAATGAACATTAGCTCGAGCGGAGTGTCGAGCGAGAGTCAAGCAAACACTAGGGTTTGTGTCTAGCTCGAGCGGAGTGTCGAGCGGGACTCGAGCGAACTCTCTCTGACTTGCCTTTGCTCAAGCGGTCTGTCGAGCGATGTCGAGCGAACCTTGGCTCGAGCCAATAGTCAAGCCAACTTCAGCAAACACTTTTTCAGCTCTAAAATCAGTCTCCACATATACCCCAACAGAAATGACTGGCGCTGGTTTGGATACCACTTCTCTTGATGATGAGGCTTTTGATATCGAAGTAGCTCAAGATATATAGATGCATCTTGAGGCATTTTGCGTCCTGTTGCAATGGTGAGTGTTTACAATTTATGGTAACATCCAAAGATAATTCTTTGTTTTTTTTTTCACCTAGGCTTTTCTAGCTTTTATATAATTAAGATTAGGGGTGTAAAAAAAAACCGGTGAATCGGTAAATCGGACCGGACCGAACTGGTGGATTTGGTCCGGTACCAAGTTTGGCTTGGTCCGGTACCGGTTTAATTTTTATTAAAACCGGTCAAAATCGATCTTGTTCCGATTTTTCTTTTTCTAAAACAGGATCGAATTGAACCGAACCGAACCGGTTCATATATATATTATAATTTTTTTATATTGTATATAATTTTTATATATAATATATAATTATATATATATAATACTTTTGTATTATATGATAAATTACTAATTAATATAATATTAAATTTTAAAATCTTATATCACTATAGTCTATTGTACTAATAGTTATACTAATAGTATATCACTATATATTATAATATATCACTATAGTCTATAATACAATTATAATATATATTATAATATACTACAATATATTATCACTATAATATTATATACTATAATATACTATTATAGTATATTAAAACCGAAAAACTGGATCGGAACAGGTAAATTTAGGGGATAACCAATGTGGAATCGGTTCTTGAAAATGCAAAACTGGTGCATACTGGTTCGTGTCTAAATTTTATCCAAGAGCAGACCCAACCGGACCGGTTACACCCCTAATTAAGATTCTAAAAAATAAAATGAAATATCATAGCCGTGCTTACTTGTGGTTGTTGTGTCAGGCGATAAGCTTGTAAGGGCTATGGACCTACTGAAACTTTTATCTATGGAAAAATATATGAAGGGTGCAATCAAGCTTGTTACTGCACTGAAGCTTCCTAACTTGGCTGAGCGGTTCAATGGCATATTGGAGGTAATCATTCATTGTCTGAAGCTGTGCAGCTCATTATTGGTCAATGGATCGTTTCAATCTTCATCTTATGCTTCGCTTATAACAGGAAATGTTGCTTATTGAAACTAAAGGGATGAAGCAAAACTCTCTCCCAAACTCTGATGCACGCATGATGGCTGATATTGCAGTCGGCAAAACCTTAACTTCTGCTGAAACTAGTAAAACATCAGAAACTGTAATTCCTTTGTTGTTAGGTGAGATTGGAAAAGAAAAGAAGATAGAGTAGGTAAAAAGTTCTGGGGAATTGAGGAAGGCAGGGAAAAGTCTGTAGTTGTAACACCTCATTCCCGTATGCTAAGAGTGTCACGTGTTTTTCATAAAATAAACCAAACAAGAGATCTCATATTTCATAAATAAAATTAGAAATTTATTTTGTAGAAAAATGTCTAACAAAATGTCTTCCAAAAACATTAATGAATAAACTGAATAAATTCACATCATAAAAGCATGTTTGATCTTTTAGAAAGTCTGAAACTAAAATTAATAGCTCCTTCTATTCCTGGTCTGCCTGCTCATATTCATTATCCTCACCTGGGTGATTAAAAACATGAAAAACAAACTAAAATGAACATAATGAACATAAGGTTTTCATAAAAAATTTCATGCTGAAAGTTTAAAATTCATTACTCTTCATACTGATGCTTATACTATGTTGACTGATTTAACTGAATTAACTGACTGATCTGACTGATTTATCTGATATAACTAATTTATATGATTGGCCAACACACTTAATCCTGTGTGCGAGGTTGTGTACCGACCCCACGTCTCGCTGCAGCAAGGGGAGCCGCTGATAGTATTCTGGCATACTATGGTGGACCACGACTGAGTTTGTGGCTTGCACATCCACCCTAAAACTGAACTGCATTGGTACCATGCATCTGAACGGCCATATTATTAACTGATCTTATCTTATCTTGCACTTTGAACTTAAGATAGCTTATGTGTCTTATACACATGAGATGCATGATATAATACATACATAATTATAATTTCTGAATTTGAACATGATGCGGAATGCCATGATCTTATGCTATGCTGGATGACATGTTTGCATATGACATGAGTGGTACATAAATATGGCTGTCAATGAACTGGCTTGAATAAGACATATATATAAGCTGAACTGTGATGATCCTAATCTATGATCAAATTACTTACCTCCCTGAGCTTCTACTTGAATAACACGTCATAACTTGACACCTATAGGCAATAACAACTATCACTAAATTTGTTTGGAAAAAAAATAAGTACTAATATCCTACTTAATTAAACTCACAATCTAAAAGATAGTCAAACAAATCTTTTGTTTAACACTATAATCAATAAATCATAGTATTTAAATTACTTAAATACTAATTTATAATTTTGTAGAATACTCGAGCTATTTTAAAATAATTCATAAAACTTAAATTCTTAAACTAAGTTTCATTTCTTAACATAATTATTAAATCTTATGAGAAACCTAATAAATACTAATATTGTTTAAATATTCTCGACATAATAATTTTATTAAATTCTACTAAATAGACAAGGGAATATTAACAAAATATTAGCAAACTATCCTTATAAAATAGCCTTTGACTAATATATTTATTTAAAAAAATCTAACTTTCAAAAATGTTAAGCCAAATAAATTTAGTAAAACTGTTGTTGAAATAAAATAAGATTAAATCTAATTTAAAATACAAGTCCATTTAAAGATCATTAAAATTTGTAAGAGTTGCAATATGGCCCATAATATTATTACTACATGAGCCCAACCAAAAAAAAAAAAGAAATAAGTCCACCCCACGCACATAAAGGCCTAAGGCTCAAGGCCCATCAAAAACTAAGGGTTCTTCTAGAAATAGAATACACGGCTAACAAAAAAAAAACAGAGAGTTTGAGAGAGTGAGAGGATCTGCAATGGACTCACCGAGAGAAGGAGAAGGCCACTGCGACAGCTTAGGGTGGCTGGCAAGGGTCATGGCGGCGCGACAGGATGGTCCTCTCGGCAAGGAGGTGCGACGCTAAGAGAGAGAAAGTGAGAGTTAGAGAGAGAAACTGCTAGACCAAAAACAAGAGAGAGAATGGCGGACGGAGGGAAAAATTTACCGAGAGGGGCTGCAAGGCAAAGTGGCTGGCGGGGTGACTAGAAGTGGACGGCGACGCGGCTGGGTTCCAGAGCAGGGAGGTGCGACGCCGAAAGAAAGAGAGAGAAGGGTGGCGACAGGTTGGCAGCTTGCAGGAATTCGATACGAGGCTTAAAAACAAAGGTTCTATGTTTAAATTCCAGAGGCTTTGTGGGTTTCTTATAGATGCTAGGAATGATATATGGTAGGCTTTCATATATGTGTTGGTCTCCTATTAGAATTTGAATTTACTAAACTAGGGATGAGGATGAATATGAGGTTACGATTACAAATTCAAACAAAATAGGGATGAAGCTTATGGGTTTGGAGATTTAAAGTGTGTAAATAGAGGCTAAAATCGAGAGATGAGGTTCGATGGAGATAGAGAGAGAAATAAACTTTAAATTTCAAACCAAACTCCAGTGAACGTAATCTGATACAATTTAGTAATCATTATTAATACAAAATTCTAGCAAAGTTCAAATAAAATTATAATAGTAATTATTAAAATAAAATAAATATAAAATCTGATAAAACTATAATCATAATAATAATAGAAAAATTTTTACTACGAAAATTTACTTATATACCCTAACTCCCAGACTAGAATGTTACAAATTTCCCCGCTAAAAGAAAATCTCGTCCTCGAGATAGAACGTATCTCAATTTAAATAAGTTGGGGTATTTCTCTCTCATGTCTTCCTCGTGTTCCCAAGTGGCTTCTCTCTTGCTGTGGTGACTCCAAAGTATTTTGACCATTTGAATAGTTCTATGTCGTAGTACTTGGGCCTTCTGTGCTAATATTCTCCTTGGAATTTCTTCATAGCTGAGGTCGTCTCGAATCTGAAGAGGTTCCTACTCCAAAACATGTGTAGGATCCAGGGCATATTTCCGTAGCATAGAGACAAGAAACACGTTGTGCACTACCGACAAGTGAGCTGGAAGTGCTAGTTTGTAGGCTGCAGCACCAATTCTTTCTAAGATCTCAAAGGGGCCTATGTACCTCGGGCTTAGCTTCCCCTTTTTACCAAAACGCATTATCCCTTTCATCGATGCAACCTTCAAGAGTACTTTATCTTCTATATCAAATTCTAATTCTCGTCGTCGCTGGTTCGCATATTTCTTCTGTCACTCTTGTGCTATGGCGAGCTTCTTCCTAATAATTGATATTTTCTCACACATATCTCGTATAATTTCTTGTCCCAAAATCCTCTACTCTCCTACTTCATCCCAGTAAAGGGGCGACCTACATCTACGTCCATAGAGAACTTCATACAGTGCTGCCTGAATACTTTCCTGGTAACTATTATTATATGCGAACTCAATAAGGGGTAGATACTTAATCCAACTACCCTTAAATTCCATCACGCACGCTCTAAGAATATCTTCTAGAATCTGAATTGTCCTCTCTGATTGACCATCTGTCTGAGGATGAAATGCCGTGCTGTAAGTCAGTTGAGTTCTCAACTCCTTCTGTACCTTCCTCCAAAAAACTAAAGTGAAACAGGTATCTTTGTCAGAGATGATCTTAGATGGTATCCCATGTAATCTGACAATCTCTCTAACGTAAAATTCTGCCAATCTATCCACGGAGTACGTCATCTGAATAAGAATAAAATGGGCTAATTTTGATAGTCAATCAACAATCACCCATGCTGCATCTTGACCTCCTAGCGCTTTTGGGAACCCTGAAACAAAGTCCATCCCGATCTCATCCCAAGTCCACACTAGTATAGGGAGTGGCTAAAGTGTACCTGAGGGTCTCTGATGCTCTACCTTGACCTGTTGACATGTCAGACACTGTGCTACATATGTCACTATCTCTCGCTTCATCCCACTCCACCAATAGTGTTGTTTTAGATCCCGATACATCTTGGTGCTCCCCGGATGAATTGTGTAGAGTGAACGATGAGCTTCTCTCAAGATCAAATCTTTGATTACTTTATCATTGGGTACACATAATCTTCCCCTAAATCTCAAGGTGCCATCATCTGACACTAGAAAATCAGGTCTCTTACCCTCTGCTATTTCTTCTTTAATCTTAATCAATTCTGTATCACTTGCTTGAGCGACCTTAATTTGATCTATCAATGTTGAACCTAGGGTCAAACTATTCATCTTGGCTTGAGTGTCCTGGATTACCTCAATGATAGCTCGCTCCATGTCTAGTAGTATATGCTTCTGAGGAGTAAACATCGTAGCCAGGGTGCTAGAGGATGACTTTCGACTAAGTGCATCTGCTACGACGTTTGCTTTACCAGGTTGGTAGTTAATACTGAAGTCATAGTCCTTTAGAAGTTCCGACCATCTCTGTTGTCTCATATTCAGTTCTTTCTGTGTGAAGAAATATTTCAAACTCTTATGATCAGTATAAATCTCGCACTTTTCACCATAAAGATAATGTCTCCATATCTTCAAGGTAAAAACCACTGTTGCAAGTTCCAGATCATGGGTTGGGTAATTCTGCTCATAACTCTTTAGTTGTCGGGAAGCGTATGAAATAACTTTCATATTCTACATTAAAACACAACCTAAACCCTTTAGTGAAGCATCGCTGTATATAACAAATCCTCCATCTCTCGAAGGAACTGTAAGAACAGGTGCCGTCACTAATATTTTCTTCAATTCTTGGAAGCTGTCCTCACACTCATCTGTCCATAGGAACTTCTCATCCTTTCTTGTCAACTTTGTCATCAGAGCTGCTATACTTTAAAATCCTTCTATAAATCTTCTATAGTAGCCAGCGAGGTCTAAGAAACTTCGTACCTCATTGACATTACTAGGCTTAGCCTATTGTACCACTGCCTCAACCTTCACTGGGTCTACCACGTGTCCCAAAAAGGAAATCTTTTGTAACCAAAACTCGCATTTCTTAAATTTTGCATACAACTTCATTTCTCTTAGTGTCTGAAGGACAATCCTCAAATTTTCCTCATGCTCTGCGCTACTCCGAGAATAAATGAGAATATCGTCGATAAAAACTATCACAAACTAGTCCAAATAATCCTTAAATACCCTATTCATAAGATCCATGAAAGTTGCGGGGGCATTAGTTAGACCAAATGGCATAACAAGGAATTCATAGTGTCCATATCGTGTTCGAAAGGTCGTCTTCTGCACATCTATCTTCTTAACTTTCAACTGGTGGTATCCAGATCGCAAATCTATCTTAGAAAAGATTTGGGCTCCCTGAAGTTGATCAAATAAGTCATCTATCCGGGGTAGAGGGTATCTGTTCTTGATAGTTACTTTATTTAACTCCCAGTAGTCAATACATAAACGCATAGACCCATCCTTCTTCTTCACGAAAAGTACTGGAGCACCCCATGGAGAAACACTGGGGCGTATGAAACCTTTTTCTAGTAACTCTTGTAATTGATCCTTGAGTTCCCTTAACTCAACCGAAGCCATGCGATAGGGTGCTTTAGATATAGGCACCGTTCCTGGAGTGAGATCAATCGCGAACTCTACTTCTCTATCCTGGGCTAACCCTGGAAGATCTTCAGGAAACACGTCTCTAAAATCTCTAACTACTTTTATGTCTTCAATCTTGAGTCCATCCTCTGGTGGTAAGATCAAACTCGCTAAGAATCCCATACACCCTTGTCTCAAAAGTCGGGTGGCCTGTAAAGGTGAGATTACACGAGGAGGGGAACTTTCTCATACTGACTGAAAACTAAACTCCTCCCCATCTATGGAATTAAAGACTACTCTCTTATTAAAGCAATCCACATAGGCATGGTTCCGGTATAACCAGACCATTCCCAGAATCACGTCAAATCCGGACATATTAAATATGATTAAGTCCACAGGTAGAATTCTCCCTTGAATCTCTATCGGACATCCAATTAGTACAGAATCACAAATGATATGTTCTCCCAAGGGCGTAGCAACAGACATACTAGGTTCTAGTGGTTCAGGTATCTTCTCAGTCAAAGGCGCATAATGATTTGAAATGAAATAATAAGTAGCACCAGAGTTGAATAATATGGAGGCATGACGTGAAAACAACGATAATGTGCCTATATGAATGTCATAACAACTTAGAGCTATCAGGATCATATGATTTATTCATCGTACAAAAGACACATCTAAATTAAGGATAACGAAAGGTACCTGTGACTACATCATATGACGCTTCAACATCAACAGGGGTGAGAGTATATACTCTTGTCGTAGCTTGCATCTTCTGTCCTCCGCTCCTACCTGGTTCCCTGGGTTTCTTAATTGGACAGTCCCGAGATAGATGGTTTGGCCTCCCACACTTGAAACACATGTTTTGGCCATACATACACTTTCCCAAATGTCGTCTCCCACATGTTGCACACGTGGGGTAAGTTTGCCCTACTGGTGGTTGCCCTTGACGATTCTCAATGTGAGGCCTTTTGTCCTTATGCAACACTGTTTGGAGTTGTTGCTGTTGCTAGCGCTTCCTTTGGTTGTTGTACTCAATGTTTTCTTGGAGGTCTTCTTCAGCAATGGCAGCTCGGGTGACTAGCTCCATGAAACTCTGAATCCTAAGAGTATGCACACGTTCTCGAATCCTATGATCCAGTCCACGTTTGAATTTTTCAGTCTTCTTTTCCTCATCTAGAATTAAGTAACTGGCGAAACGAGAAAGCTCCATGACTTTTGTAGCATATTGTGCTATCGTCATTGTTCCTTGAGTAAGGTCCATAAATTGGCGAGCTCTTGACTCCCGAAGAGTCTGTGGGAAAAAGTGATCTAGAAAGATTCTCTTGAAATCTTCCCAAGAAATGGGGACCGCTTCCCCTAATTCCAATTGAACCAAAGCCCGAGTCGACTTCCACCACTTGTTTCCCATGTCAGTCAAATGGTAAGTGGCATATTCCACCTTCTGATCATCCGTGCAGTAGAGCGCTTCGAAAATCTGCTCCATACGCTCAATCTAGCTTTCCGCATCTAAGGAATTCAATTTGCCATTGAAGGTAGGGGGATGTTGGTGGGAAAATTGCTCCAAGGTACAACCGGCCTGTGGAGCTCTAGGAGCCATAAATTGGCCACTAACCATTGATTGGAAGAATTGGGTAGCAGTTGCGACAAGAGGATTCGAGTTATCATTCTGATTAGATCCAGAAGATCCCTCTCGATTTGGGTGATTTCTAGTGGGCCATGATCTACGTCAAGATGTCATAATAACAATTATCTAGTATTTGATAAGAATGAACAAAATATAATGACAATAAAACAACTACAATGATGGCTCTAATTAATAAAAACCATAAAGTATTCAACCCTAAATAAAAACAAACCTTGATTATTCACGAGCAGGCTAGGAGCATCCTAGGTAACTTAACTAAAAAAATTTATAAAAAGTTTTCTTTTCTTTATTTTTTCTTTTTTTCAAAAAGTCTACAGAATCTCTCGACCGGCTCTAATACCAAATTGTAACACCCCATTCCCGTAGGTTAGGAGTGTCACGTGTTTTTCATAAAATAAATCCAGTAAGAGATCTCATATTTCATAAATGAAATTAGAAATTTATTTTGTAGAAAAAGGTCTACTAAAATGTCTTCCAAAAACATTAAATGAATAAACTGAATAAATTCATGTCATAAAAGCATGTTTTATTTTTTAGAAAGTCTGAAACTAAAATTAACTGCTCCTTCTATTCCTAGCCTGCCTGGTCATATTCATCATCCTCACCTGGGTGATTAAAAACATGAAAAACAAACTAAAATGAACATAATGAACATAAGGTTTTCATAAAAAATTTTATTCTGAGAGTTTAAAATTCATGATTGTTCATACTGATGCTTATACTATGTATGACTGATTTAACTGAATTAATTTACTGATCTGACTGATTTAACTAATTTATCTGATTGGCCAACACACTTAACCTGGTGTGCGAGGTCGTGCACTGACCCCATGTCTCGCTGCAGCAAGGGGAGCCGCTGATAGTATTCTGGCATACTATAGTGGATCACGACTGAGTTCGTGGCCTGCCCATCCATCCTGAAACTGAATTGCATTGGTACCATGCATCTGAATGACCATATTATTAACTGATCTGATCTTATCTTGCACTTTGAATTTAAGATAGCTTACGTGTATTATACACATGAGATGCATGACATAATACATACATAATTATAATTTCTGAACTTGAACATGATGTGGAATGACATGATCGTATGCTATGATGGAAGACATGTTTGCATATGACATGAGTGGTACATAAATATGGTTGTCAATGAACTGGCTTGAATAATACTTATATATAAGCTGAACTGTGATGATCCTAATTTTTGATCAAATTACTTACATCGTTGCGCTTCTTCTTGAAAAACACTTCGTAACTTGACACCTATATGCAATAATAACTATCACTAAATTTGTTTGGAAAAAAAATAAGTACTAATATCCTATTTAATTAAACTCACAATCTAAAAGATAGTCAAACAAATCTTTTGTTTAACACTATAATCAATAAATCAAAGTATTTAAATTACTTAAATACTAATTTATAATTTAGTAGAATACTCGAGCTATTTTAAAATAATTCATAAAACTTAAATTCTTAAACTAAGTTTCATTTCTTAACATAATTATTAAATCTTATAAGAAACCTAATAAATACTAATACTGTTTAAATATTCTCAACATAATAATTTTATTAAATTCTACTAAATAGACAAAAGAATATTAACAAAATATTAGCAAAATATCCTTATAAAATAGCCTTTGACTAATATATTTATTTAAGAAAATCTGACTTTTAAAAATGCTAAGCCAAATAAATTTAGTAAAACTGTTGTTGAAATAAAATAAGATTAAATCTAATTTAAAATACAAGTATATTTAAAGATCTTTAAAATTTGTAAGAGTTGCAATCTGGCCCATAATATTATTACTACATGAGCCCAACAAAAAAAAAAGAAATAAGTCCATCCCACGCACATAAAGGCCTAAGGCCCAAGGCCCATCAAGAACTAAGGGTTCTTCTAGAAACAGCATACACAGCTAACAAAAAAAAAAAAAAAAACAAAGAGTTTGAGAGAGTGAGAGGATCTGCGATGGACTCACCGAGAGAGGAAGAAGGCCACTGTGACGGCTCAGGGTGGCTGGCAAGGGTCATGGCGGCGCGACAGGGTGGTCCTCTGGGCATGAAGGTGCAACGCTGAGAGAGAGAAAGCGAGAGTTAGAGAGAGAAACTGCTAGACCGAAAACAAGAGAGAGAGAATGGCGAACGGAAGGAAAAATTTACCGAGAGGGGCTGCAAGGCAAAGTGGCTAGTGGGGTGACTAGAAGTGGACGGCGACGCGGTTGGGTTCCAGAGTAGGGAGGTACGACGCCGAAAGAAAGAGAGAGAAGGGTGGCGATAGGTTGGCAGCTTGCAGGAATTCGATACGAGGCTTAAAAAAAAAAAGGTTCTGTGTTTAAATTTCAGAGGTTTTGTGGGTTTCTTATAGATGCTAGGAATGATATATGGTAGGTTTTCATATATGTGTTGGTCGCCTATCAGAATTTGAATTTACTAAACTAGGGATGAGGATGAATATAAGGTTAGGATTACAAATTCAAAAAAAATAGGGATGAAGCTTACGGGTTTGGAGATTTAAAGTGTGTAAATAGATGCTAAAATCAAGAGATGAGATTCGATGGAGATAGAGAGAGAAATAAACTTTAAATTTCAAACCAAAATCTAGTGACGTAATCTGATACAATTTAGTAATCATTATTAAAACAAAACTCTAGCAAACTTCAAATAAAATTATAATAGTAATTATTAAAATAAAATAAATATAAAATCTGATAAAACTATAATCATAATAATAATAGAAAAATTTTTACTAGGAAAATTTACTTATATACCCTAAATCCCATACTAGTATGTTACAATAATACAGCCGAATCGCTCATCTAATCCATTTGTAAAGTCATTAAACAAGCAGGAAATGATGAAACTAGGGGAAAAGCAAGCACAATCTCATCGCCCATCAAATCCATTTTTGAAGTCATCTATCAAGTGAAGTCCTTTTGTGTTTGGCGCTTCCTATTAAGCCCAGAAGAGCGCAGTGACATTGAAGATAAAGATCGGGCTTAACCCCAGCTGGAATTTCCCACACCTGCAATTTTTCTTTCAGCCTCTATACTCGGGAGGAAGATTGTTATTAGGCACTATAAAACGGAGTACTGTGGAATGTGGTTTTTGTAGTCATGTATTTGAGAGATATAGGGGCTTCATTCTGTCTCGGTAGCTAACAATCATGGTCTCATTGTATCAGAACGAGCAATTAATCATATTGTATATAAATTCGAATGTAAAGTGCAGTCACATCTTTTGGAGATTGATTTTGTATATCAAGAAAAACTCTCAATTTGAATTGTGCATTTTTTAAGAAAATAATAATAAATTATTATTATCTTATTCTTTTTCCCAAAATTATTTTTTCTTGATATGCTTCAAATAAACAATTATCAAATTATTTTTTCTTGATATGTATTAAGGCATCAACAATGGCAATAACAAATTCCACAACAACAGAGCACTAAGTGAAATGAATACTGCTGTGTAACAACCTTCTGCTGTGTAATATTCTAGAATACTGCTATGTAACAGAATGGACAAATGTCATGTATTAAGTGGAACGAATATTCTAGAGTATTACTCACTGCTTCTATAAATGGAGGCATACCGTGTATATGGTTATCAATGAAAAAGTGAACCATTTTTCAAGTACTCTGTGTATGGCCTTTTTACAAACATTTGGTGGGTTGCTATTCTCTTCATGGTAATCAGAGCCAGAAAGGATAACGTCCCTCCTACAATGGAGACTCCCGCAAAATTCACTTCCTCCTCTGTAAGTTCTTTCATTATTACTGCAGCGACACCCCTTGTTAATCTCAAACTCACCATAGAAAACCATCCTCTATGGAAAGCTCAAATTGTCCCTTTTCTAAAAGGTCACAAACTGTATGGGCATGTTGATGGTACTTACTCGATTCCTGAGTCTCTTCTCAACAACAAACCTAATCCTGAATATGAACAATGGCTACTTCAAGATCAACTCATTGTCTCAGCCATTAACTCCTCCCTCTCTGAATCGGTCCTTACTCAAGTTCTTGACTGTACCACCTCAAAGCAAGTATGGTCGACTCTCCAAAATCTGTTCTCTGCATAATCTTCTGCCCACATCATGAACACTCAATTCCAATTAGCCACTCTAAAGAAAGGAGCCGAATCAATTACTGAATATTACAATAAAGCAAAAAATCTCTCCTCTCAACTCGGTGCTGCAGGTCGTTCCCTCTCAGATTCAGAATTTACTATCTTCCTTTTAGCAGGGCTGGGGGCTAACTATGAGTGCTTAGTCACCTCCTTAACCACACGTCCAGATCCACTCACCCCTCATCAACTTTATAGCTATCTCCTAAATCATGAGTCAAGACTCTCCCATCAAACCAACTCTCTTCTCTCGGGTACTTCCATTTCAGCCAACAACACTACCATACGACCCCCTTCTTCACTTGGACGTGGTCGTAATAATTTTCCCGCTGGTCGTAGAGGACGTGGTTTTGGTAAAGGAAACAACTCTGCTCGTGGTTCAGCTTCCTCCTCCAATTTTTTCACCAATCATTCATATACTCGTCTTCTATGTCAGGTCTGTCATAAACCAGGGCACACTACCCTCCTTTGTTATCATCGGTTCAATCAATCTTACCAGGCATCACCACCACCAAATTTTGCTACACATTTCACTGCAATGCCTCCTTCCACAACACTGAACTCAAGCCGGTTCCCTGATACGGCAGCAACACATCATTTCACTCCAGATTACAACAATCTCAACCTTGATTCTGTCTCTTATCAAGGCTCTGACCAGGTCAGCATCAGAGATGGCTCCTCACTGCCCATCCAAAACATTGGCTCTACTCAACTTCACTCTTCTACTGGCAATTTTCTCTTAACTCAACTCCTTCATGTTCCTTCCATATCTAAGAATTTACTATCTTTTCGACAATTCTGTCAAGATAATAACATTTTCTTTGAATGTCATTGTGATCATTTTTTTGTGAAGGATTCTCGCACCTGGGTAACGCTGCTTCAGGGTCCCGTTGAAGAAGGCTTGTACGTCCTTCCATCATCCACCATTTCTACTGCTTCTCCTTCCCCACCTCAAGCTCTACTCAGCACAAAAACAACAAATCACCTTTGGCATCTAAGACTTGGGCACCCTTCCTCCAGGATTACGGCTCTTACTCTCAATCAGTTTCATCTTCCCACCTCCAACCATGGTCATCTTCTTTGCTCCGCGTGTGCACAGGCCAAGGCCCATGCCTTGCCTCAACCCTTATCTCCCACTCGTGCCTCTAAGCCATTTGGGATTCTTTTTATTGATGTATGGGGCCCAGCTCCAATTTTATCTTCAAAAGGATGTCGGTTTTACCTTTCAATAGTTGATGACTATTCCAAATATATTTGACTTTTTCCTATGCATTCAAAATCTAGTGTTTCCACTTTATTTCTTGCATTTTCCAATTATGTTAATAATTATTTTTCCTCCAAAATTATTTCCGTTCAATCCAATTGGGGAGGTGAGTTTCGACCCTTCACAATATTTTTCAAAAAATTGGAATCTCTCATCGGGTCACGTGCCCTTACTCTTATCAACAAAATGGAAGTGTAGAATACCGACACAGACACATAGTTGAAACGAGCCTCTCCCTTTTGGCTCATTCTTCCATGCCTCATAAATATTGGGTTGAGGCTTTTCAAACTGCCACATTTCTCATAAATCGAATGCCCACTCCCATTCTTCAAAACAATTCTCCATATGAGATCTTAATGGGCCACGCACCAGACTACTCTTTTTTAGGAGTCTTTGGTTCCTTGTGCTAGCCCAACTTAAGGCCATTCAATAATCATAAAATGGACTACAGGTCCAAGCCATGTGTGTTCATGGGCTACAGCCCAGATCACAAAGGTTATCTGTGTCTTCATGTCTCCTCGGGTCGCATTTACGTTTCGCGTGATGTCACCTTCCATGAGACTATATTTCCATTTGCAACTCAGACTTCCACTGACCATGGGCCCTTTATTTCCTTTCATGGCCCGTTGATTACGTACTCTTCGATTCCTAATACTTCATCCACATCTTCTATTTCTTCTCCCAGCCCACACACCGATTGTAGCCCATCCCAGCCCAGACTTAACTCTCCCTCTTCCGCATCTAGGGCTTCAACTTCCTCTCCCTCAAACACAGACTCTTCTTCGTCCTCGATAGAACCCACTCCTCTGTCTCCCAACCTTCCTCCACATCTACTTCATCTCCTCTCTCCGACAGCTCGTCCACTCCGCCCACTTCACATCCGATGGTCACAAGAGCTAAATACAACATCCATTGCCCTCTGGTGCGTTCCGATGGCACAGTACCATGGCCTCAAGCCAAACCCAGTTTTTCTCTCACTTCCTCAGTGTCTTCCACTTCTACCTCTCCTTCCATCGTACCCGAAGAACCCAATTCGTTCACTGAAGCCTCCAAATATCCCGAATGGAGGAAAGCCATGCGGCTTGAGTTTCAAGCCTTAATGACCAACCGTACTTGGGTGCTCGTTCCTCCTTCCCCTCACTATAATATCTTGGCCTCCAAATGGATTCTGAAATCCAAACGCAGAGCTGATGGCTCCCTGGAACGCCGCAAGGCTAGACTTGTGGCCAAGGGATTTCACCAACAACCTGGTTTGGATTACTCAGATACCTTCAGTCCTATCGTGAAACCTGTCACCATCCGTCTACTTCTCTCCCTTGCCGTAACTTCCAACTGGCCACTCCATTAACTGGACATACAAAACGCCTTCTTGCACAGTGATCTTGAAGAGGCAGTTTTCATGCGCTAGCCACCTGGGTTCGTCCATCCCGAACATCCTATTCATGTATGTAAGTTGCTCGAATCCATTTATGGTTTGAAACAGGCTCCTAGGCCTGGTTTGCTAAGCTTTCTAATGTTTTAATTTCACTTGGTTTCCATGGTTCTAGGTCAGATACTTCACCGTTTATCTTGAACACTACTACTGGTTGTATTTACCTTCTCATCTATGTAGATGATATCATAGTCACGGGTTCCAGCAATGCTCTTATCTCTGATTTTATTTCCTCTCTTAGTTCACACTTCCCAGTCAAGGACTTAGGATGTTTACATTATTTTTTAGGAATTGAAGTAACCTGTAACTCCTCTGGCCTTTTTTTATCTCAGTCTAAATACATTTGTGATCTGATCTTCTTACCCGTGTCAAAATGCATGCCTCTAAGCCAGTATCCACCCCGATGTCAACTTCTACTAAACTGACTGCTTTAGATGGTGAAGATGCTCAACTGTACAGAAGTGTGGTTGGAAGTCTTCATTACTTAGCATTCACTCAACCAGACATATCGTTTGCTATTAATCGTGTGTGTCAATACATGCACTTTCCACGGTTGCCCCACTGGCAAGCTATTAAAAGAATTTTACGTTACCTAAATAATACTCAAAACCTTGGTCTGTCCTTCTCTCCATCCTCCTCTTATACCCTGTCCGCCTTCTCTGATGCTGACTGGGCAGGATGCCCAAATGATCGCAGATCCATAGGTGGTTTTTGTGTGTACTTTGGGACTCACCTCATTTCATGGGGTTCAAAAAAACAGCCGACTATAGCCCGCTCTTCCACAGAGGCTCAATATAAGTCAGTAGCAAATACTACATGTGAAGTTCTTTGGCTTCAATCATTGCTGCGTGAGCCGGGTGTTGTTCTCAAACAACCCCCTACACTCTGGTGTGATAACTTAGGTGCCACATACTTGTCAGCAAATCCGGTCCTTCATTCTCGCATCAAACACGTTGACTTGGATTATCACTTTGTTCATGATAGAGTAGCAGCAAAGACTCTTCAAGTATCATTCATTTTCAGCAAGGATCAAATAGCAGATATTCTTACAAAGCCACTTTCAGCTGCACGGTTCCATCTTCTTCGGTCAAGCCTCACTATTAAAACAGTGCCACTTGACTCGAGGGAAGGTATTAAGGCATCACCAACGGCAATAACAAATTCCATAACAACAGAGCACTAAGTGGAATGAATATTGCTGTGTAACAACCTTCTGCTATGTAATATTCTAGAATACTGCTATGTAACAGAATGGACAGATGTCATGTATTAAGTGGAACGAATATTCTAGAGTATTACTCACTGCTTCTATAAATTGAGGCATATCGTGTATATGGATATCAATGAAAAAGTGAACCATTTTTCAAGTACTCTGTGTATGGCTTTTTTACAAACTTTGGTGGGTTGCTATTCTCTTCAATATGCTTCAAATAAACAATTATCAATTCCGTTTGGTCCTCTTTAGTTTCTTTGTTTGCGTTGCTACTGAAAGATAGAAAGGCTAGGAGAGAGAAAAAAACAGTAAAATAATGTTTGGAGAGTGGACAATATTTCTTCAAATAGCTATGCAAAATTTTGAAAATGCATAATCTAATGCAGACCAATTTAAGGAGATATTATGAAAATATGAAGATGAATATAAAGATGCATAAGCTATTACCAATGTTCTCTGGTCGTGTATGGAGTTAGAAAATTGATAAACTACTTAGATGATGAAAATGCTGGCTTGATTAGCCGCTACCCACTACCCAGACCTTGGCTCATGTCTCTGATGAGTAATATTAACCTCCATGATGGATGGAGCGAAAACAATGGTGGTGAAGGCCCAGTCGGTATCCCAACTTGGCATGATGATCAGGCTATCGCCGCCATTGCCTCGGTGCTTATATCTTCAATGCTGTGAAGCCCCCCTTGTAGATAACAAAAAAAGAAGGGACGGTGGTCTTGTACAAGATCAAACGTCTTTTATATGATATTATAATATGAAGTGTCCATATTTCAAAGAGTCATATTGATTGTGGCGCCCCCAATCCCCCCTATAAAAATACACAGGGATCGAGACGCCAGGATGGTGACAACACGGTCACACATCCCAACGAAGTGCCAGTGTGTGTACATGCAACAGTGTTCAAATAAAATAACGCAGCGGATAGTCAACTAAGTACCAGAATTTAATTACAATCAAACATCAGTAAAGATTTAAATAGCAGTTATACAGTCATCCATAAAATAATTTACAATAGTTTTAAATGTACAAACGAGTGATCCCAGATCACTCCTCAGGCGGAGCCATCTCCTCAGGCTCGCCCTCCTCCTCCTCATCAGCATCAAAATCTGCGACACCACAAAATGGTCTCGCAGGTAAGTATAACCCAAACAACAACGTAATATAAAATGCATTAAATGCAACTAACATACATGCACATGAAAACATGCATTTTTCCACAAAACATCATTTTCCCCGAAAATGATAAATTTCCAACACACACCAAAATCACATTTGGGTCCAAATTATCCGTAAAACATTTTTCCAGAAGATGATTTACCCAAAAATCAACTCGCACTATTTTCCCAGAAAATAGTGCATTAATCCCAAATGCACCATGCATTATTTCCATATGCACCATGGTCTCCCCTATGGACCATCCGCACGTCCTGGCTTCGCAGCGGTGCTCAGTTCCGCGCCCAGCGCGTACATGGCCAAGCACTCACACTACGCAACGAGCGATGCCCAGTTCCGCGCCCAGCGCGTACGTGGCCAGACATCCTCTAGTCCCCGCCAGCAGAAGGACCACGGAGTCGGCACGAGACCATCTCGTTCGAACCCATTGTCGCCTGGCGACAATCCAGGGGACGTTACTCAGTATATTCCGCTCCCGAGTAACCAGAGGAGCTCCACCGAGTTAATGCCCCATCTCGGCTTGGGGTCGTGATACACACACACCAAAAATATTAACACATAAAATCATAGCTTTTCAAAGCACATGAACATGAATGCAATACACGAAAACCCAGTTTTCTTTTACAAACATGATCATGCATGAAATGATGAAATGCACATGTACCAACACAATATCCAAACCAACAAATACCAATCCAATCAAATCCAACCAAACAACTCCAATCACAAATCCATCCGACCCCCGAACTCCTCGGACTCAGTCCGGCATGCCAAAAACACAGTGAAATGGGTTAGTGCAAAAATACATTTAAATTACGAATGTTCTTTGGAGAAATACTTACAGTGCAATATAATAATTTTTCGAGGATCACGAAGTTGAAAAAGGCGACGTTTGAGCAACACCACAGTGTAAAATACACTGTGGCCGTGGGTCACAAATACCAACTTTTCAACGAGGACAAACGAAGACCCAAGATTGATAGGGTAGGGCCTAGGGAGGTCGGTGAAGCTAGTGGTGGTGGTGGTTTGCCGTGGGTGGCGGCGCAAGGGGTGGTTTTAGGCCAAAAATGTGCAAATCGGAGATGGACTTGGTGGGGCTTCACCGGTGACGGATCGGAGCTGGGGTTGGGTCCAATGGGTTGCCAAGAGGCCGGGGATGAAGTGGTAGGAAGATGGTGGCCAATGGCGGTGCGACGGCGGCGCAATGGCGGAAAGTGTGCCGCGGCGTCGTGGGTTTCGTGGGCTTCGTGGAGGCTAACGGCGGCACGAACGGCGGTGATATTGGTGGGGTAGGACGGCCGGCGGCCGGGGAATCTAATGGGCTGGGCGGTGTCGACCACCGCCGGCGGACGGCGGCGCAGCTGGTGGGGGGAGAAACGGACGCGGGGAGAGAGAAAAGGAGAGGGAATTCGCGCGCACGGGGGAGAAAGCCAGGGAGAAGAAAAAGAAAAAGAAAAAAGAAAAGAAGAAAAGAAAAAAGAAAAGGAAAAGAAAAAATAGAGGGAAAAGAAATGAGGTTCAATCCTCATAACTTGGGTCGCAAAAATGATCCAACGGAAACGATTTTAAAACCACAAGTTAAATAAAATAATTTAAACGTAATGGTAAAGTCAAATTGAAATAATTAAATCCCACGGTAATTAATTTAAATATTAAAAGCAATTTAAATGCATAACAATAAATAAATATTAAGAAAGCATATAAAAATAATTTTCACCAAATAAAAATCATAGAAATAAACTCACTAAAATCCAACCAATTTAAAATAAGAGAAATTATTTTAATTACATAAAAATAATTCCTTCAGTAAAAATACACTAAAATACGGGGTGTTACATCCTCCCCCCTTAAAAAAAATTTCGTCCACGAAATTGGCAAGGTCAAATATTGCACCATGACAAGATCAAGATTCAACCAAGAGAATACTTAGAACATACCGTCAAAATCAATCAAACAAGTATGGATATTGCTCCCTCATGTCGGCCTCTCTCTCCCAAGAGAAATCTTGAGCCAACGGATCACCCCATGCCACTTTCACCATAGGTATTACCTTGGACCTTAACTCTTGCTCTTTCCAATCTACGATCTGGGTCGGGGCAACTTCATAAGTAAGGTTGGGCCGCAGTTGAATGCGTTCGGGATCCACAAAACGTGGCTCTTGCTGTCCAAAACTCTTCTTCAATGAGGACACATGAAACACATCATGAACATCTCCAAAATAATCTGGCAAGGCAACTCTATAAGCAACAAGCCCAACCTTCTCTACGATCTGAAAAGGGCCAATATATCTTGGACTAAGCTTTCCTTTCTTACCAAAGCGCTTAACGCCTTTCATAGGAGAGACTTTAAGATAAACCCAATCTCCTTCTTCAAAGGATAAGTCTCTTCTTCTTGTATCTGTGTAACTTTTCTGGCGACTTTGCGCTTCAGCCATCTTCTTCCTGATAAACTGAACTTGATCCTTCATTTCTTGAATTAACTCAGGCCCAAGCAATTTGTTCTCGCCAACTTCATCCCAACATAAAGGCGATCTGCACTTCCGTCCATATAAGGCTTCATACGGGGCCATCTGAATGGAGGAATGAAAACTGTTATTATAAGAGAACTCAATAAGTGGTAAGTGATTCTCCCAACTTCCCTGGAATTCCATGACACAAGACCGCAACATATCCTCCAGAGTCTGAATAGTACGCTCTGATTGGCGGTCCATTTGGGGGTGATACGCCGAACTGAACTTCAATTTAGTGCCTAATGCCGCCTGCAAACTCTTCCAGAAATGGGACGTGAATCGCGGGTCCCGATCTGTCACAATACTCTTGGGTATTCCATGCAAACGCACTATCTCCTTGACATATAACCGAGTCAACTTACCCAACGAGTCAGTATTATTAACAGGTAAGAAATGGGCACTCTTGGTCAACCGATCCACAATCACCCAAATGGAGTTCTTCCCACTAGGAGTCCTCGGCAACCCTACCACAAAATCCATAGAAATATCATCCCACTTCCATTCCGGAATAGGGAGAGGTTGGAGTCTACCAGCAGGTCTCTGATGTTCAGCCTTTACCTGTCGGCATGTGTCACATTTCTCAATAAACAGGGCGATGTCCGACTTCATTCCTTCCCACCAGAAATTCTTCTTTAAATCCCTATACATCTTTGTGCTTCCTGGATGAACTGAATAAGGAGCTGCATGAGCTTCTGCTAAAATTCGCTCTTCAAATTCAGAATCTCGGGGAATCACTCTACGATCCCGAAACCGAAGAATGCCATCCTTATCCAAGCTGTAATGCAAGGGTCCTCTAGACTTTCTGACTCTTTTCCTGATAGCCAACAGATTAGGGTCCTTTCTTTGAAGAGTCTTTAATTCATCAAAATCCACTACTCGGACATCCAAGACTGAAGATAATAATTCTTCTTGCTGTGAACTCTCGATAAGAAGTCTCCTCATTCCACAAAGGAGAGAGTCCACATCTGAAGATTCCGCTTCATCCACTTGTTGTGACTTCCTACTCAAGGCATCAGCGACTAAATTTGCCTTTCCTGGATGATACTTGATTTCACACTGATAGTCGCTAATTAGCTCTAACCACCGTCTCTGCCTCATGTTTAGATTCTTCTGAGTAAACAGATGCTTCAAGCTCTTGTGATCAGTATAAACTTCACAGGCTTCGCCATACAGATAATGCCGCCAGATCTTAAGCGCAAAAACTATTGCCGCCAACTCCAAATCATGCGTGGGATAATTCCTTTCATGAATCTTCAGCTGACGAGATGCATAAGCAACAACCCGTCCCTCTTGCATAAGAACGCATCCCAACCCGAATTTGGATGCATCACTGAAAATCACAAATGGCTTGTGTGGCTCCGGAAGTGCCAAAATAGGTGCCGTTGTCAATCTTCTCTTCAACTCTTGAAAACTTCTCTCACATTTGTCAGACCATACAAACTCAGTATTCTTCCTAGTCAAAGCAGTGAGAGGTCCTGATAGTCGAGAAAAACCTTCCACAAATCTTCGATAGTAACCGGCAAGTCCCAAGAAACTTCGTATCTCACGAACTGTCGAAGGGCGAGGCCACGACAAAACAGCTTCTACTTTACTAGGATCTACAGCCACCCCTTCTTGAGAAATCACATGTCCAAGAAACTTAACTTCTTCTAACCAGAATTCACACTTGCTCAACTTAGCGTACAATTGATGTTCTCTTAATTTCCCAAGTGCCAGGCGAAGGTGACAAGCATGCTCTTCCAAATCTCGAGAATAAATCAAAATGTCGTCGAGAAACACCACCACAAAAGAATCCAAGAAAGGCCGAAACACCCTATTCATTAAATCCATAAAAGCAGCAGGGGCATTAGCTAACCCAAAAGACATCACCTTAAATTCATAATGCCCATACCTCGTCCTGAAAGCAGTCTTGGGCACGTCCTTATCTCTTATTCTCAACTGATGGTACCCTGACCTCAAATCAATCTTCGAAAAGATAGCCGCTCCCTGAAGTTGGTCAAACAAATCATCAATTCTTGGTAGAGGATACTTGTTCTTAATAGTCACTTTGTTAAGCTCCCGATAATCTATACACATACGGAGAGTACCATCTTTCTTCTTGACAAACAACACGGGCGCTCCCCACGGTGAAGTACTAGGCTGAATAAATCCCTTGTCGACCAGTTCTTGCAATTGAGTCTTCAACTCTTTTAATTCAGTCGGTGCCATGCGATAAGGTGCTTTATGCACAGGAGCCGCACCAGGTTCCAAATCAATAACAAATTCCATATCGCGAACCGGAGGCAATCCGGCAAATCATCTACAAACACATCAGGAAACTCGCCCACAACTGGAATATCTACTAACGACTTCTTCTCAGATGACGTAGACTCAACTTGGACCAAAAAAGCATCTGCTCCACGAGCTATATCTCTCCTAGCTTGAATTGCTGATATAATTGTTGGTTTTGCCTTCAACTTACTTCCCGCGAATTCCACATAATCATCATCCGAGAGTTGAAAACCAATTACCCGACTTCTACAATCAATATTTGCTGAATATCGATATAGCCAGTCCATTCCCAAAATTATATCAAATCCCAGCAACTTGAATACAATCAAATCTGCATCAAGTGTCCTCCCTCGAAAATCCAAAGGACAGCCCAAAGCAACTTTAGAGCACCACACCATCTCACCATTTGGAAGTGCCACTACTAGAGTTTGCGATAAAGGCTCCGAGACCAGATTACACATCCGTGCAAAAGTGGCAGACACAAAAGATCGAGACGCCCCAGAATCAAACAAAGTACATGCATAGAAATCATATAGGCGAACTCTACCTGAAGCAAACACATCTACCAGACAATCCCAAATAATCCAACCATAACAAATATTAAATCAAATTAAAATGATTAAATGCATACCAGTAATAACCCCAGGATCGTGGGTCTCTGGAGCTCCGTAATCCACATCACCAGGGGTCACTGCATAGACCCGAGCTTGTACCAACTGTCTCTGGTTGCCCCTTCCACCTCGTCGACCTCCTCGTGCTCCTCGCGCTTCTTGCCCTCCTTGAACTTGACCAGGACACTCCCGAGCAAAGTGACCCGACTGGCCACATCTAAAACACTGAATTCCTCTCTGGCCACACTCACCCTCATGGGCTCTATTGCACCTGTTACAAACTGGAGCTCGACCTCCAGCACGAACACCGGTGGTCGTCTGCGGACGAGCACTAGTCCTTTGCACGAACTTATGAGGCGACCCAGAACTACTCCCTTCGCCAAGGTAACTCCGCCTTTTCTGACCCGGAGGGGAACCTGCTCCAAAACTGTTTTCCCGTTCTGCAATGCTGGCTAAATCCACTAACTCTTGAAAGTCCTTAATCTGAAGGCAGGCCACTTGTTTACGTACCTCATGGCACAAACCCTCCAGGAAGCGCTCGACCCGCAACTCCTCCGTAGTAATGAGGTGAGGAGCGAACCGTCCAAGCTCCATAAACTTTCTTGCATATTGCTCCACAGTCATGCCACCTTGGACCAAATTATTGAACTCCCGAGCCTTTTGCCTTCTCACTGAAGCAGGAAAGAAACGGTCATCGAACTCTTTCTTGAAACGCTGCCAAGACACAGCAGCCAAGGAACCCAACTCCATTTCTAATAATGTCCGCTTGGTCTCCCACTAATTTGCTGCTTCACCTTGCAGCATATAACTTCCATATAATACCATCTGAGCCTCCGTGCATCCACAAACTTCAAATGTTCTTTCCAAATCTTGAATCCACCTCCTAGCCCGCATTGGGTCCTCCTCCCCAGTGAAGGCAGGGGTCCTATGCGTTAGGAAGCGCTCATAGGGACACCCCACTTGGGCTCCTCTACTTGAATCTCCCTGCGGCGGTCGGAAATTCTGTTGAAGAAATTCTGTCATTCTATTTAATGCTCTTGCCATAGCATAATTTCCATCACCTCTAGGTAACTCATCTTCAGGCACCTCAGCTTGCCTTCTTGGTCTCACCATAATCCTGTCATAGAACATTCTCCAACCCCGCTTAAATCCAGATAATTTATACTCAACCAAAAATAAACAATAATTAAAGCGATAAATAAAATAATTTAAATAACAACAATTAACATAAAATGACATAGCAACAAACTCATAATATAAAATAAATAACTTAACTTACATCACTTTTAAAAATTTTTTTTTTTTTTTAAATAATAATAAAAATAATTTTCTGGTACTATCCTAAAGGACATGTGGTTTTACCCAGAGCCGAACTGCTCTGATACCACCTGTGGCGCCCCCAATCCCCCAATAAAAATACACAGGGATCGAGACGCCAGGATGGTGACAACACGGTCACACATCCCAACGAAGTGTCAGTGTGTGTACATGCAACAGTGTTCAAATAAAATAACGCAGCGGATAGTCAACTAAGTACCAGAATTTAATTAGAATCAAACATCAGTAAAGATTTAAATAGCAGTTATACAGTCATCCATAAAATAATTTACAATAGTTTTAAATGTACAAACGAGTGATCCCAGATCACTCCTCAGGCGGAGCCGTCTCCTCAGGCTCGCCCTCCTCCTCCTCATCAGCATCAAAATCTGCGACACCACAAAATGGTCTCGCAGGTAAGTATAACCCAAACAACAACGTAATATAAAATGCATTAAATGCAACTAACATGCATGCACATGAAAACATGCATTTTTCCACAAAACATCATTTTTCCCGAAAATGATAAATTTCCAACACACACCAAAATCCCATTTGGGTCCAAATTATCCGTAAAACATTTTCCCAGAAGATGATTTACCCAAAAATCAACTCGCACTATTTTTCCAGAAAATAGTGCATTAATCCCAAATGCACCATGCATTATTTCCATATGCACCATGGTCTCCCCTATGGACCATCCGCACGTCCTGGCTTCGCAGCAGTGCTCAGTTCCGCGCCCAGCGCGTACATGGCCAAGCACTCACACTACGCAACGAGCGATGTCTAGTTCCGTGCCCAGCGCGTACGTGGCCAGACATCCTCTAGTCCCCGCCAGCAGAAGGACCACGGAGTCGGCACGAGACCATCTCGTCCGAACCCATTGTCGCCCGGCGACAATCCAGGGGACGTTACTCAGTATATTCCGCTCCCGAGTAACCAGAGGAGCTCCACAGAGTTAATGCCCCATCTCGGCTTGGGGTCGTGATACACACGCACCAAAAATATTAACACATAAAATCATAGCTTTTCAAAGCACATGAACATGAATGTAATACACGAAAACCCAGTTTTCTTTTACAAACATGATCATGCATGAAATGATGAAATGCACATGTACCAACACAATATCCAAACCAACAAATACCAATCCAATCAAATCCAACCAAACAACTCCAATCACAAATCCATCAGACCCCCGAACACCTCGGACTCAGTCCAGCATGCCAAAAACACAGTGAAATGGGTTAGTGCAAAAATACATTTAAATTACGAAAGTTCTTTGGAGAAATACTTACAGTGCAATATAATAATTTTCCGAGGATCACGAAGTTGAAAAAGGCGACGTTTGAGCAACACCACAGTGTAAAATACACTGTGGCCGTGGGTCACAAATACCAACTTTTCAACGAGGACAAACGAAGACCCAAGATTGATAGGGTAGGGCCTAGGGAGGTCGGTGAAGCTAGTGGTGGTGGTGGTTTGCCGTGGGTGGCGGCGCAAGGGGTGGTTTTAGGCCAAAAATGTGCAAATCGGAGATGGACTTGGTGGGGCTTCACCGGTGACGGATCGGAGCTGGGGTTGGGTCCAATGGGTTGCCAAGAGGCCGGGGATGAAGTGGTAGGAAGATGGTGGCCAATGGCGGTGCGACGGCGGCGCAATGGCGGAAAGTGTGCCGCGGCGTCGTGGGTTTCGTGGGCTTCGTGGAGGCTAACGGCGGCACGAACGGCGGTGATATTGGTGGGGTAGGACGGCCGGCGGCTAGGGAATCTAATGGGCTGGGCGGTGTCGACCACCGCCGGCGGACGGCGGCGCAGCTGGTGGGGGGAGAAACGGATGCGGGGAGAGAGAAAAGGAGAGGGAATTCGCGCACACGGGGGAGAAAGCCAGGGAGAAGAAAAAGAAAAAGAAAAAAGAAAAGAAGAAAAGAAAAAAGAAGAGGAAAAGAAAAAAATAGAGGGAAAAGAAATGAGGTCCAATCCTCATAACTTGGGTCACAAAAATGATCCAACGGAAACGATTTTAAAACCACAAGTTAAATAAAATAATTTAAACGTAATGGTAAAGTCAAATTGAAATAATTAAATCCCACGGTAATTAATTTAAATATTAAAAGCAATTTAAATGCATAACAATAAATAAATATTAAGAAAGCATATAAAAATAATTTTCACCAAATAAAAATCATAGAAATAAACTCACTAAAATCCAACCAATTTAAAATAAGAGAAATTATTTTAATTACATAAAAATAATTCCTTCAGTAAAAATACACTAAAATACGGGGTGTTATATTGATGTTTATCTGAAATGGACCAAAGCAGCTAGCAGCGTCTGGATATGTTAAATTGAATGTTGATGGCAGTAGCTATGGTAATCCAAGCTCATGTGGAGGTGGTGAAGAGATTAGAAATGACGATGACGTTTTTATTACAAAGTTCTCTTAGCTTTTTTACGAGGGAAGAAATTCTATGGTTGCAAATGCATGCATTATAGGAAGGGTTGAAACTATGTGAGAAATTAAGTCCGGTTTAGATATAAAAAAAACTATTTCATCTCATCTCATTGTTACAATTTTTTTAAATTTCTACACAAAATATAATAAAAAATTCAACTTTTTCAAATCCTAAAATAAAAATTATATTCTAATAATATTTTATTTAACTAATTTCAACAAAGCATCTCGTCTCATATCATCTTAATTGCGTAACCAAACGAGTCCTTATTAAGAAATAGATAGAAACAGATTGGTGGAATGGGACAGGGATGATCCATTGGGTAATGAGGGATTATTGGGAGCAAATAAAGTTGGTTGCACAACTGTTTTCTTTAATCAGTTTGTGGATCGGTTGGCCAAGCAAGGTGCATGAGGAAGACATGGGGAAAGCTAACATGCGTCGTAGTTTTTTTAAGTGTATTTTGAGAGCGAATAAAGCAGGTCTTCAAAGTTTTCGTTGCAAATGATTTTTACATTTTTACGCATTCATAGGATGTTTTTACAACACCTTGGTAAAATTATGGAGTATTATTTCTTCTTCGTCAAAAAAAAAAAAGATAAGATAAGAGAGGTTCATAATTTTTCTTATAATCGATTAGGGCACAAAGTCTAGTCCATTTCTTTCCACAAATTCATTTTTATTGAACAGTAATAATCATTTCATTAACTATTAAGAAAAAAATAAATAAAAATATTTGAAACAATCTTTGAGCCATAATTTTGACGTGCTAGTGTTATCCATAATGACTTGCACGTACAGCAACTGACAAGAATATGCTGGTTTGGGGTGAGGTAAAATACAAAATTTTCATCTTATAATTACACATTTTTTAAATTTATATACAAAATATAATAAACAATTCAACTTTTTTAAATCTCAATTTAATTTTTTTAAATTTTAAATTAATAATAATATTAAAAAATATATCTGAGCTCACCCCCGGAGCAGGATCACCTCCGAATCATCTCTCCGCCTCCTCACAAAGCTTCGCCATTGGTATCTTCACTTCTGTTTTGCTCGTCCATAGTATTGGGCTCAGCCCCAACTTGACAGCCCGATCAGGTTCAGGCCTGGTTGCGAATTTGGGCCTGTACTCGCATTATTCCCAACAAACTTAAAAGCAACAATTCTACTCCCATTTCTAACCAACGTGGGAATTTGCATTTTGAAGTTTTCATTATATAGGAAAAAAATGGCATCCTAAATAAAAATAATAATTAATTAATTATTCGGCAATTAATGATCTGCAACCACCATGCATAATAAAGCAAATATCAAGTTTATTAACTCATTTTATATTTGGTAATGCAAAAATATAAATGCTATGGGAAAAAGGAAATGAGTAAATGTTGCCTTCACTCCTAGCTAGCTATGTAAATGATCCCAAAAGGGAAAAAGGCAAAATCTAAAGACCACTTTACATGTAAACACCCGCATCCACTATCAAGGTGGTGCAACCGACATTTCCAAACATGGCACTGGATTTGCACAAAAATTAAAACATCCTCTTCTTGCACGTGATATTGCAAGCTTTTCAACATCCTTTCAGCACAGGACATATGGGATTTGAGCTTTGCTTCTTTATCATCTCCATACACCACACAATACACATTATTTATTATTATTATTTTTTTTTTATTCTTCTTAAAATCATTGAATTTTTTTTACTCATCATCTATATACAACACATTTGATAGAAGAAAAAATAAAAATAAAAATAAAAAGTGTGGTGTGTAGTCTGACTTGTGAGGATGATGAATAGAATTTTTCAAGGATATTTATATATGGGATTTGAGCTTTGCTTCTTTATCATTTCCACACATCATACACTACATATTATTTTTTTCTTGATTTTTTATTTGATTCTTCTTAAAATTATTGAATTCTTTTACTCATCATCCACATACAACATATTTAGTAGAAGAAAAAATAAAAAAATATAAAAAGTGTGGTGTGTAGTGTGTGACTTGTAAAGATAATTAATAGAATTTTTTAAGGATATTTATATATGAGTAATGATACATATAGTCGTAAAGTACGTAAGTACTGTGCAATCGTTTTGAAAAAGAATAAGGTCTACTATTAAAAAATTAATTTCTTTTTATGTAGATATTTATTTATTTTTTTAAAAATAATTACATAATACTTATACATTCAAGATTGTAACTATTATTTTTTTATATATATATATATATTGGTATATTCATAAAGAGCACATTATACTTCTTAGATTAGGACGGTTGGAAATTCTAGTCAGGATGTTAGGTAGATCGGATCGAATTTTAGATAAAGATAGACACAGTACCATACACATCTTACGAGATTTAGTGACCCTTTAACTTTGTCAAAGAGACTCGCACACGAGCGTTATAAGGTTTATACATCATGTCTAGTCTATTTCTCTATAAATTATACCCAAATTTTAGGGTAGGGATTATGACTGAACATTAAAGTCCGGTTTATATTTATAAATCATTTTAATTCATTTTAATTTATCTAAATTTATCTAAATTTATTTTATTACTATTTATTATTATTTATTAATTTTAATTCATAAATCTCACTACTATTCATAACTTATCTTATTACTATTTACAATCTATCTCAATTCATTTCAACTCATCTTCAAATTTAAACAATATCTAATTCTTCTCGTTTGATCTTTTGTTGTTTCGAAAATGATACCCAATTAACGTTTTTTAAGTTCTATATGTAGTAGATCATAGTGAAGTGTCTAGAGACATATATACATTTCCGTAGGGTTATTAATGCTTTGTCTGCCCCCTTTTTGTGAAGTTTCTGCTGCGATATTGTTAATTCAATTTTTATGCTAATGTAATAGGCTGCCGTCCAGGAGGGACAGCTGGACGTGCCGTTTAGGTGAAATTTTTTATTTTTTATATTTTTTTAATATCTTTAAATATTTTTTAAAATAAAAAAAATCAATACACTAATAGTCATTTTTTTAATCAGTAAATAAAAAAATAATTAAAAAAATTAAATATATAAACGGTCAAAATAAGAAGACAAACTAGTATTATTCATGTAATATACAGGAGCTTCAAAAGACAAAAGCCTTTTAACAATATTCATTGATTTCATCCTCCATAAAGAGCCACAAACACATGAGAAGAAACTTGGAAGAAAAATATATGTTCTATGCATGGCGTCATTTTGGATCCTAAATTGATACATCTTCTAATTTTTCTGCTTACCATCGATTGAAGTACCAAATATCACTAACATTTGAGTAATAGCCCCTGTGTACATAAAGAAAAAGGAGCAACTCCTAGTACTTACGTTAATGAATGTCATTAATGGCAATCTTCAATACGTTTTAAGTACGACTTATACTATATACTATATTTTCATTTTATGTGCTATTAATATAGCTAGCACTGTCTATCAATTTTTTGATCAACTCCAGTTTCTCAAAATAATAAATTCATCGGTTTATAAATAATGCAACATTACTATAATAATGAATGTTGGTGATATTTGAGATCCGGCATTATTTGGAAGAGAGAAGTTATTGCTGTTTATAATTATTCCAATGAGACTTTAATTATACCATTGATTAGTTCTTGGAATATGGGATCAGATGTGGTTTGAGTCTCCCTTGAAGTGTTACATGCAGGATAATAATATGGTGATATAGTATTTTCTCTTAGCTACTTAATTAGAGACCTTGTAACCAAATGTAGGTGTGAATTCATTTACCTGCCTAAAATATATAGTGGGTCAAATTTGACACTAGTTGAACAAACTCTAAGACTTGGACATTTAATGAGAAGTATATATATATCATTAAATTATCTTATTCTTTCTCATGTGTATCATTTGACATTTTGTTTTGACGCTAATTAATGAAGTTATAACTTGTTGAAATGCTTTCATATCATTGTCTTAGAAAACATCTTCGGCTAGATGAACATAAATTACAGGTTTTTAGAATAATGTTCATCGATATGAATACAAACATTGGTCAGAAAATAAAAAGAAGAATCGTTTGGTTGGGGCCTTTATGCAGCAGTCTAAGTTCTAATCCCAGTTTTAGTTGGATTAGTGTTGAGGAATAATCTCACATTGCATGTGGACAAGGTCTTAGATATGTTTATAAGAAATGAGCAATCCTCTCTTGGAGAACCGATTTTATGAGATGAATTAGGCTCATAAATTTCTTCATGGTATCAGAGTCTGTCACAGGACGAATGGAGGCCCACACTACTTATCCTATGATAAGGACTAGAAAAAAATAATGGCCTATACATGAAGGAGGTGTTGAAGAATTATCCAATATTGCCTATAGACAAAGTCTTGGACATATTTATGAGAAATGATTAATTATCTCTTGGAGAACCAGTTTTATGAGACGAGTTAAGCCCATGAATTTCTTCAATGAGTTGGGTCTGAACTTGCATGGAGTATAGGAGGCTAGGAGCAATACAATTTGCTTTTCTTATGAATTGGTAGATTAATATGATGAAGAGGATTTTGTCACTTAGTTTCTCCAGCGCGCGTTGTGTTTGCAAAAACCTGTAAAACGGTTGTCAAGAAAGCCTATTAATGTAGGTATGCCAGCAAAGATTGAACTACATTGAACATGAGATAGCAAGAAACTTTCAATCTCTCTCTTTTTTCTCAAATGCATGCATCTCTCTATCCTCACTTCATAAAGCAACTTTTTAAGCACTAGACTAATCTCTTAAGCCAACTCTTTTCTTTATTTCTGTCACAACTCCCACTTAAATAAATGACGAAAAATTCTTCTTATTAGCCATTATTCACCACTTCACACTCCACACCTTATGAAAAACACTCTTACACCCTATGAAAAAAATAAAAATAAATTTTTACGTCATGTGTGAGATGTGTAATGTGAACAGTTGCTGATTTGTAGCAATATAAATGACACACCCTAGTACTACATAACATAGCTAAAGTCCTTCTATAAAACCCCCCCTCTTCCCTTGTAGCTCTCTCTCTTCAATTCACCTGAAAATTTAAGCCATGGAATCAAATGAAAGCAAGGGATTCCATGATCTACCTCATGCAAATGTCCTTTTACATTTCCAGAGTCTTTCTCACACCCACAAACACAATCACATCTTGAGCCTCCTGAACATGCAGCCAGATGAAGCTGAACACCATAGCCTATCCCATGCAAGCCTATCTCGAAATCCAGAGTCCATACCATTTTTCTTTACTAGATTCTTCCCTGACTCTCAAACTCATGCCCCACTACAAAAGTTATCTCCAAATGCATCATCTGATCTCAGTAATGACACCACTTCTGACAAAGCAAAAGACCTCCAACAAAGCATCATCAACGAGAGGAGGCTCAAAAGAATGATATCTAACAGAAATTCTGCTCGGAGATCGCGCCTGCGGAAAAAAAAGCAAATTGAAGGGCTCCAATATCAGGTTCAACAGGTCCAAATTTCGAATCAACATCTCTCCCAAAAGCTTATCCAACTATTTGAGTGCAACCAACAAATCCTCCAAGAGAATGCTCAGCTCAGGGAAAAAGTCTCTTCCCTTCAACTAGTCCTCACCGACGTGCTAACGCCTCTAGGCCGAAATGTGGAAGAGGACACTTGCAATGCAAATCGATCCACCACTGAAATTTGAGAAGAAAAATGGTCTGGAACATATATTCTATATCAGGTACAACATATAAATAGCCAAACAACAGCTTTGAAGGACATGATTTGGATCACCAACTTTTGTTGTGATGTTTGTGATCATTTTTAGATATATAGCCTAAAGATACCTTCGTGATTCTGAGAACATTAGTTGTCTGTGGTGTAAATATATCTCCATTTTCTTGCTGCATATATAAACACTTCAGCAGTTATGTGGGAATGAATTATATATGATGTCTCTGCTATCCCTTTTGTCAACCCTATTTCGTCTTCATCAAAACATTTCTTGTCTGTCGACTTGGGTAAACGAATTAAAGATATACATATATATATATATACATGTATATAATAAACAAGCATTTGTGACGATAACGACTATTTGCCACAAAAACAAACTCATTTTGACAGGAAATAATCATTTTCACTGAAAATAACTAATCACAAATAAACAGTTTTTTTGTAACTTTAATCATCGAGGTGATCCCCATGGAATCTTGATTAGGAAATAGAAGCAGAATTCATGAAAAGCAAGTTGCAATAGCGCAGGTAGTTTGTGATGCATAATGAAAATAATATTTAAAAAATTGAAAAGATAATATTTGGATTCTCAAAATTGATGTTGGACGGAGAGTTTAGGGTTTTGAATGCTCAAAATTTTACCCTTTGAACATTGTTAATGTGGTGTAATATATACTGACACAAGCATTGTATATGCACGATTAGCTAATTCATAGGATTACATGCTTGAGACAAAATATAGATTCAGATGCCTTTTTGTCTCCCCAACTCCCTAGAGATCTCCCGTTTAAGCTTCGCAATTTGTACGTTTCGATCATTTGAAAGAAGGAAGGATCCCAAAAAATTGATCTTTCTATTGATCCTTGAATCTCTTGTTGATTGATTAATAAAATTATATTTTGAATCCTTTTGCTTTTATAGGAAAATAACTTCATTTCATCAATAAAACAGAACAACAAAAACTGTTTATCAAGCCAAATAACATTTTCAACAAAAGGGGCAACACTATGCCACCAAACTTGCATATCAGTTGCACTCCATGCATGTCTTCCAAGCGTATGTGCTGCCACATTTGCTAATCTGCTTGCATATTGCAGTTTGCACTCCTTGAATCCTCGCATCAGCCTTCGAACCTCAAACACCAGTGTTTTCTGTCCGCTGCAAAAGACTCAGTACCACTATTGACCTCTTCTATCATCAATAAGCAATCACTTTCAAGGATAAGATGATCAAAATCTATGTTCACACATAGCTGTAAGCCTCTTAACATTGCCAATACCTCAATGCTTTCGGGACCAAGTACCTCACCTTCCATCTTGCTAACAGCCATAAGCACTTCACCACTAGAATCCCTTAAAATAGCCCCTACACCTGCTTTTTTCTGAATAAAAAACAAAGCCCCATCTGTATTAAATTTGAAGAAACCAGTAGGTGGGGGGGACCATTTGTAATCCACTCTCTGGATACTACCCTTCAAATGCACCTTAGAGACGGATTTAATCTTCTGAGAAAGGGCAAAACCCATCACCTGATGTGGAAGCAAAACCCATCATCTATATTTCGAATCCTGATTGTTAATGAGATCGATATGATTTCTAGATTAATTAAGAACAATCTTTCAATTGGTTAAAATTTATATCTTTAACAAAATTAGATCTTGACCCAGGGCCAACTTGCATGAGGAGAGGAGAGGAGAGGAGATCGTCCCCTCCCTTTGAACTCTCTCTTCCCCTTCAGCATGGTGCCCACACCTTTCCCTCCCTCCCCTGTTTTTGTTTTTGTATGTTTGATAACAAAAACATTCTGAAACAACCAAACAGAGCAGCTTTCAGAATTTGTCTTTCAAGTCCACCACGCTTCATCATGTAAATAATGAAATCACGTCATGGGTCCGATGGAAGAGATTAATATTGCACCACATAGACCAGAATCATTCTTTATCAAATTTGAAATTCAGATACCCATACGAAAATTGAATCTTTTCTTTCAATTTGTTTTGGTCAGGAGATCCACCTACAACTGAAAATGGATTAAGAACACAACTCCTACAACTTGTTAGCCTTCTGGTATGTCAAAGGTGAATAATACAGCAATCTCAGCAATCTTTTTTTTGAATTATTATCCAACTATTCAAGTTCAGCAATGCTAGAATTGTGTCGTCGACATGAAGCACATTCGGATGCTCTATATAAGCAATATAGCCATTATTATGCCAAGGTGTATGTTGAATGTAAATCCTGCCATATTTCGCACCAATTTGCAGCCTTCACTTTTTTAAAGTGTTCATGATGGCTAATAATAAGCTAAAGTTTCTGGAACCAAATGCATTGATAATTGCATAAATGTGTACATTGCTTACATTAAGTGGGAGTCTGAGGCAAAGTTGTGGTTCATTTCCGCTGGTAGCTTCTTGGTCCACAACATGCATTCAAGTATACACAATACCATATAGGTAGGTCAAAATGGCTGGGAATAGCGGAAAGAGATCTATCATTAGCCATTCTTCTTCAAAGGGTGCTTCCCATTGGAGATAGTAGTTGGGGATTCATCTGAATAAGCAGAACCGCTGCTTCTTTGATCTTCGAAACCCTGCACGGGGTCTGCATATGATCGAGTGCAAGGCCACCTATAGGGACTAAAACAGATCAGCTTCTGCTACAACAGGAGTAAATTCAAGTTCAGAAACACATGGTTCAATTTAGTAGTACCTGCTTGACTTTATGACCTCATCTTCTATTGTTATATCCCCATCATAAATGTTGCCTGCAAAATGACAGAAAAAACTCAATAACAACGAGAATGACAAAGATAATATCAACTAAAATGATGAAACATAAAGAAATTTATGTGCAACATAGTTTTCCACTACAATACAAAAGAATTGAAGTTTATCAAAATAACTTTTGACTGTGGTATGGAAAACCTATAGAAATTGAATCATTGTCTTGTGTTCTGAATTGCATTAGAACAGAAAAGTCGGTATTACAATACGAAAAACTTATATAATATGACGTCAACCTAGAATCTTTTTTTTTTTTTTGCAAGTAAAAATAAAGAAATTATCCATTCCATAGCATGAAACAAATATCAGAGAGAAACGACTATCAGGAAGATGCTGTACTTGCTTGAAATATGAGAAAAATAAAAAAATTGCCCACTGAACTTGCACTAGAGAAATTGTAGCAACAGCACGTTAAGAAGATAGCCAATACGTTGTATGATTTCCTATGCGATGACTAATGATGAGATTTTAATACAGGTTCAGAAAAAAATGGCTAAATCATGGTTACGTACAAAATGGTGTGAAAAAATAGGTCTATATAAGTAAAATGCAGTTGCATGATGTTCACAAAGGTATGTGGTACAGGGTGCCAACCATATGGCATTCAATAAACCATCATACAAATCTCAAAGTCCTGGGAGATAAAGTGAGCAATTTTTACAGCTTTTTTTTAAACAGAAGAAAATTAACAGGGAAAGAAATTAAAGCAGAAAAAACGGTTAATAACATTAAAATTTGAGATGCATCTTAGATTAATCAAACGAAATGTACAAGGGATAGGATTAGTTATATTAAAAGTACACGACAGAGAGAAAGATAGAGAGAGCTGTTGTATTGATAAAAGGCGTATAAGAAAACTGGCCGTCAAGAACATCTTCTTGCTAACAGATATACAGAGGGAACTCAAAAAATGCAAACCACTTGCCAAAATCTCAATAAAAACAAATCATATAAAGTCCTGCAAAGCACATGAGTATACGAAAAAAACACAGAATGATCCATATCAAACTTTTCAGAGAAAGGAAGAAGTTATAGCAAACATTGCTTACCACCATAAAGATTCTTCTTTGAGAAGTATTTTGCCATTAGCCGACAAGTGTAGTCAGCTTCATATTTCTTGAACCTCTCAATGTATTCTGTGCTGTCAAGATACCTGACAAAGAGCAAGGTATATCTATCATCTAGCCTCTGATACACATCTACAAATGGTACTCCATTTCTCTGAAAATAAGTGTCCTCATTGAAAAAAGGCCACTTTTCTTGAAGAAGAAGGATCAACAAATGCATTGATAACACACCTTTTTGTATTTTATTTTGTAATCTCAATTTCAAAGGTCTAAGAGGATAAAACATATTTCAAAGCAGCGGTTAATATAAAAAAGTGCACAGTTGTATGCATTTACTTATAATAATGAGCATGTTTTCCTTTAAATACAATTCAATAGGAAAACAAAGGGGGGCATCTTTTTATTTTACAGAAAATAAAACAAAATAATAACATTATGATATCACTTAAGCACAAAGAAGTAAGTAGAATACCAAGGAACAGAAAGAGCATTTGCTATCATTCTATAGATATGCTTGAACTAACAACTGAATCTAAGCTATACTGAATGGTTCTAAGTAACTCCATGTTCAAATCGCAAGATAGACAACTCATGTAAATTATCTAAAGTATGCCATTTCTATGTGCTTACCTGAGCAATATTCAATCACCAGCATCATCTATAAATGTAATTAAAGGAAATCCCTTGTGGGTAATATCAATGATTCCAACTAATGGATATGGTTGAATTGCAATCGGACACAATTTTCCCCAACCTTAAATATAGGTTAAATCCCAAGGAGGAGCACAAAGGAAGACAGTTGATCCCAAACCAATCTAAAGCAGAGATCAAAGGTAACAAAATCATTGTCTTAAACCTAGAAGTGACAATTAAAATGCTTCAACCATCTTTTGAAGGACAAAGAAATTCTCATGTACTGAGATTGGAGACAGCTTAAGTTTTAGTAAATTCTGTGTAGATTTCCAACCTACACTGCCTGTTTGGCATTTTTGGCCATTTTGACAAATAATTGTTGAACAGTTTATTGGGCATTTTTGTCCCATTTCATTAAACTCAGCATGTCAGAAACCTTTATTTATTTCGGAGCCACACTTGAAAGGAGGTTAGCTGGTTGGAAAATGATCTACATGTCTAAGGGGGGAAGATTAACTCTAATAAAAAGTACTTTGTCTAACCTTCCCACTTATTTCTTATCTCTTTTTCCGCTGCTGGCAAGGGTTGAAAGAAGATTTGAGAGTTTATTTCGGAATTTTTTAAGTGGAGGAGTTGAAAAAAAGTTTCATTTGGTTAGTTGGAAGGTTTGTCAACCGACTGATTGTGGTGGGTTGGGGATAAAAAATTTGAGATTGTTTAATAGAGCATTACTTGGGAAATGCTTTGGAGATACCACTTGGAAAGTAATGCCTTTTGGAAAAATGTTATTGATGTAAAATATGGTAGTTTGTGGGGAGGTTGGTGTTCTAAAGATACTAGAGGTGCGTATGGGGTGAGTTTGTGGAAGTTCACTAGAAAGGATAGAGGGGTATTTTCAAATCATATTAGATTGAAGGTGGAAGATAGGAAGGGGATACTTTTCTGGCATGACTTCTGGTGTGGGGATTCTTCACTTAAGCTGGACTTTCCCTCTCTTTTCAGAATTGCAGGGGATTAAAATGCAGCTGTAGGAAATTCTTTCTGTTGCATTGACAATAATATTCAGTGGAATGTATCTTTATCAGGGATGTTAATGACTGGGAAGTGGATGATGTTAAGGCTTTTCTGGAAAGACTTTACAGTTCAAAGTTGATGCTGGGTAGGGAGGACAGCATGCTGTGGATTCCTGCAGGAAATTCTAAGTTTTCAGTCTCACCTTTTTACAGAATATTAACCAGTCACAGGAGTTGTGAATTTCCCTGGAAAAACATCTGGAAAGTGAAAGTTCCTTCCAAGGTTGTTTTTTTTCTGTTGGGTGGTACCCTTGGGCAAAGTGTTGACAACTGAAAATCTTAGAAGGAGAAGTATGTACATTGTTGATTGGTGTGTCCTGTGCAAGAAGGATGGGAAATCTGTTAATCACCTCTTTCTTCATTGTGAAGTGGCCAGGTTCTTGGGGAATGAGGTTTTGAATCAGACTGTTTTACTTTGGGTAATGCCCAAGGAAGTGGTGGATTTATTGGTAGGGTGGAAGGGATTGAAGGGTAGCAAGAATACTGTTCATGTTTGGAAGACGATTCATTCTTGTCTCAGGAGGTGCCTATGGCTTGAAAGGAATGGGAGATGCTTCGAAGACAACGAACGTTCATTGGGAGAACTTAGGGATTTTTTCTTTAGTACTTTGAGTTTGTGGGCTAAAACTTTTGTAATGGAAGATAATTTCCAGAATCTGTTTAGTTTTCCTTTCGTTTTTGGAAAGTAGTAGATATTTCCTTTGTATACGTCCTATGTACTTGGGCTTATGCCTATTTCTTGGGAATAAAATCTTTTATTACTTATAAAAAAAAAAACTTGTATCAGCAGCATACTTCACAGATTCTAAGAGGGGTTTACCACCAAAGTTTTTTAAATATTGTTTAATTACAGTCATGTCTATCTATTGTCACGGTTCATAAAGATTTGACCCACATATTATTTGTCGAGCAAAATAACAATGCTCAATCTTACAACTTATGAACAACTCAATCTTTGTATTTTTCACACAACACACTTTCTAGTACCGTTGATACATATAAAAGGCTGTTTTTCGCAATTTAGTTTGCAGATACATACAATTCGAATTAGTAAATTCCTCATTTCCCACCCTTCAGTAATCCAATACAAAAAAGACATTTGCATAAGTTTATTTCCCTGAATCATTATAAAATATATTAGTCAAGCTTGTTTTGTGGGCTTCCTTTATGATCCATTTGGTTGCTCAGAATGATAGAAAAGCAAAGGAACTCACTTCCTTGAACATCAGAATTTTCACTATTTGAGAACCTTTATAAGTATTTGAATATACTCATATGCAATGAAAAAAATAATGCTACTTGGTCAATATATGTTTTAAGGCTGCATTTGGATGCTGACATGATCTCAAATAATCTGAATTGATCTATGAATAGTACTATTTTGTAGATCTTATTGAGATGCGTTTCAATCTAAATAGGTTGAGATACCTGTTTAAATATATGAAGTAGGTTGTAATAAGTTTAACTTTTCTATAGGAAGTTGAAAAAGTAGTAGCTCCCATTAATAATTGGGTTGAGATGAGTTTAACAACTAAACACAGTCTTAGAGTGGGTTAAGGCAGATTCTTTACTTTGTCCCTACGCTTGCATTGATTTCCCGAGCAACCAAATAGATCTTAAGTGAAACCCGGTTGCAAATAAGGTCTATTCTTATTTACACCACACAGATAAAAGAAAAACGAAGAATGTGTTCCAAACGGGATTAATCTTAAAACCAGGAAAAGAAATATACTCATCCCAAAACTTTGTATGGATATACATTCAATAAATGACAAAGGAAAGTCAGACAAGTATAAATATAAGACACTAACTCGAAGTTCTCGGGCAAGTCAGGTTCTTTCTCGTCCAAAGTAAGAGTTCCTCCATTATGCGTTGCTCCCTCAACCTTACAAAGAGAAGAAACCCTAATAGAAATCATTACACATAACACAAACATACTTTAAAAAATAAACAGAGAGAGAGAGAGAGAGAGAGAGAGAGAGAGAGGACCTGGGGCTTCTGTGTGTGAGAGGTGGTGGGGCTGGTGGCGGAGTTCTCGGAATTGGAGGCTGAGGGAGGTGACGACGGAGGCGGTGAGCTCGATGGCACGCTGGCCATTGCTTCAGATTTTGGAGGTTTAGAAGGGTAGAGGCGCCGGGGGGGTGGGTGGTGCTAATTGCTTCTTTTGTTCCACGTTTTCTTTCTTTCCAGAGAAAAGTCAGACCGATGAACGTAAAATTATAAATTAGTTTTTTTTTTTCTTTTTTAATTGACAAGTACACGGCGATGGTGGGGATATTTGCTTAAGAAAAACTCTAGAAAACCTCCTACTATTCTATTCATACAACTTCCACATACTACATGATTAGAAAAAAAAAAAAAAAAAACTTCCACATACTACATATTTTTTAATTTTTATTATTTTTTCTTTTATTAAATATTTAAGGTATGAATAATGAATAAAAAAAATTAAATTATTTTAAAAAGAATAAACTCAAAAAAAAATTTTAAAAATATTAAAATTTAAAAAAATGTGGTGTGTAGAGGATGAAGAGGTTGTGTAGAGAAAATATTTCAGCTTATCATCTTTACATATTATACATTGAACTTATTTTAATTTTTTTATAATAGATGTATAATATATAAATTATAAGTAAAATAACTCAATTAGTTTAACAATAATAAAAATTAATATTAAAATATGTAAAGTGTGTGGTGTGGATGATGAGTAAAATCTCTCAAAAACAAATTTTTTTGAAATGGAATTACTTTTTTTTATAAAGAGACTGTACATAATTTATCTATTTGAAATTTATACAAATCATTTCTCTTATTAAAATAAAATAAATAATGAGGTTTTTATTTTTATTTCATGCATAAAAATTAATAAGGGAGCATAAAATATGTGACATGCACATGTTTCTTTTAAGAGTGTGTTTGGATGTTGAACTAAGTTGAGTTGAGTTGAGTTGAGAGAATAAAATATTGTTAGAATATTATTGTTTATTATTATTATTATTATTTTAGAATTTGAAAAAGTTGAATTATTTATTATATTTTATATTGGTATTTGAAAAAATTGTGATGATGAGTTGAGATGAGTTGGTATTTTCATCTGTCTTTTACTTTTTACATGCTCAATAAATATATATAATTTTTAAAATAGATTAGGAAACTTCCTCCAACCCAGTTTGAAACAAAATTTTAATCCTTTCTTATTGATGAAGTGTGAAGGGAAGGGGTAAATTTTAATCCTTTCTTGTTGGGAATGAATGTGTCCTGAAAACAATTTGCAATTTGCAATTTTTACATTTTAAATTATTGAATTTGGAGAAATTAATTTGAGCATTTAGCAGGTTGTTTTAAGTCTATAAATTATATCCAAAACGGTAATAGAATTGGGCGGTCTATTTGAGAAATTCTAAGGCCCGGTTTGGATACACAAAATAATCTCATCTCATCTCATTTTATCATTACAATTTTTTTTAAACTTTCATATAAAATATAATAAACAACTCAACTTTTTTAAATCTCAAAATAAAAATTATATTAAAATAAAATATTTTAATAATATTTTATTTAATTTTAATAAAACATTTCATTTTATTTCATCTAAACTGCGTAACTAAACGAGAGCTTTAATCTATGATTATGATAATGATCATAGGTAAGAGATTTCAAATTGACATGTCAGTTTAGAGACAATAATTAGATCATATTAATCTCTCTGCTGGCTGTAACCCAATAAATAGATCGAAATCACAAGTCTCTATGCTGATCACACGTAAAGATTACCACTAAAATTTGCAAGTATAGAAACTCTACAAACAGGGTGCTATACATTGGGTGCCCACACCACACTTTTAGATGCTACTTTTTCACTGGAATTAAAGAGAAGGTTATGAGATTACTTTACTGTGCCTTTGATTAAAAGAATACCACTACTCTGTTGTGCATATGATATCAGTATCATTTTTATATATTTTTCTTATTAGCATCAATCTCCTGGAACAACATCTCGACTAATCTCAACGGTGCACAGCAAATGATTTCAATATCATAAACCAACAACGGCCTAGTTTAGCAAATTATGCACTTTGGAATAACCACATGAAAATTGAAATCCATAATGTATGACATATTTGTGGATTATCGCCAGGATACACCATTTCAGATGCTTATAAAGTGGTGATAACTAGAGTGATTTGTTAATACCCACAATATTCTACTTCATTTTAATTATCACATAAAAATGAAGTTTCATAAAGATAGTAGCATCTATATTGATATTTCATTTATGTAATTTTGAGTCAATTTGTTGATGAAATTTATTGGCATGCTTGGGAAAGAGATGATATGAGAATTTTGTGAATTGTAGTAAGATAATTTGTTAATAGTAGTGAGATAAGTATTTATTGTGTTTTGAAAAAAGAAAGAGAAAAATTTGAATAAAAAATATTATAAAGTTAAAATATTGTTAGAATATTATTTTTTAATATTATTTTTGTTTTGAGATTTCAAAAAATTGAATTATTTATTGTTTTTGGTTTGAAAAGTTAGGAAAGTTCTGATGATTAGTTTAAAAAAGTTGTAACGATTAGTTTGAAAGTGTTTATGTTCGGATAATTTTTGGGAATGAAGTGAGATGGAATGAGATGAGATAAAATGGGTTGTGATGAAAAATGTTTTCAAATATCCCCTTAATGCCAACGAAGTTGTTGTATTTTAATTATCACATAAAAATAAAGTTTCATAAAGATATTAGCATCTATATTGATCTTTTAGTTATGTAATTTTGAGGACGAAATTTATTTAATGTCAACGAAGTTGTGGTTGTCAAAAATATTTTAGAAGATTGTTAAAAATCCAACCATTAATCCAAAAGTCTTAGGACTATTGGATACTAATTTAGTTAAATATTTAACCTTTGTGATCATAACATTCTACCATACTTCTGAATCTGATATCCATGACGATCCACTCTATGAACACTAACTCGATAGTAGCTCTTTCCCTCTATCAGTATTTAATGACTTAACACTACAAATACATAGTACTAAGGCATTTTTATCTAATCTATGGATCACCCCTGCATGACTTGAACTTGTGACATAATTCTTACTCTCATACTAATTGTTAAGGACTCAACTATTAATCTAAAACCTTAGAACTATTGGATACTAATTTGATTAAATTTTTAACATTCAGCATCATAACAAAGGTGGTGTTAAAGTGATAATTATATTATAGAAGATCATAAAGATTATCGGGATTATAATTTGTAATTAAATCATGAATCTGACTCGACAAGGAGGTCTTAGAGTGTTCATCTGACTGGAACAAAATTATGACTCGACCCAGTTTCAAACAGGTCGAAAAGTGTTTTGAATTGAATTCATGTTTCAGCAAAAATTCTGACTAGGGGCGAAGAAGTTTCAGTCCGAACTGAAAAAACCAACCAGACTAACTGGTTCGGTCCCCGAAACTGTATGTGGTCGATTTTAGTGCCACAGATGGTGGACCAAATGGGTTTCAGTCCAATCCCGAGGTTTGTGATTTTTAGACCAAATCGAAACCGACCAAACTATATTTATTTTTTTTAAAAATATATATTTTTTATTTATATAATATAATAATTGTATTAGTTAATTATGTGATTTTCATCTAATCTATTATCATTGACCATATAAAATGTTAAATAATATATGTTATCAATTAATAATATATCATAAATCATATTATGATTTATGTTATTATATGTAGATACATTCATACATACTCTACTATTTACACTTAATTAAATTAATACTAATTAGGTAATTTTTTTTTTAAAATACCTAAGTTAAGCATGAATAATCTATGTACAATAAAATTATTTGATATTCATTAATTATATATAAAATGTAGGATATTATAAATAATTATACATATTAAAGAGTAAAATTTAAGTTAGTAAATAATAACTATCAACATCATAAATATAATTATAGTGAAATATTTTTTTAATGAATTAGTTACATGATTTACATTAATAATTTACTTAATTTTAATTTTAATAATTTAAATAAATTTTTAATCATTTATTTTAAAAAAATGAAATAAAATAACTAGACCAGATCCATAGGACCATAGCTATCGGTATGGTCCACTAGGGGTGATCAATCCACTGGATCGTTTTACACCCCTAATTCTGATCCGACTCATGTTTCCGAGAAAAAAGTGATTTTCCAATTCACTCCCTCCCTCCATCTTTACCTTTTGGTTTTCTTTTTTTTTTTTTTTTTTTTTTCCCAGTTTAAGGGAACGTACTCCGGATAAACCTTTTTAAGAAAATTACAAATAATACGGAGGAACTAAAAGCCCATAAAACTTAGTACAAAAAATATATCTATTGGAGACAGAGCCGGGGTAGACAACTAAAGCAACCCCCGGGAGTAGGCCCCCCAAAAGGAAAAAAAAATTATATTATGACCTTAAAAAATAAATTATAAAAAAAATATTGATTAGCATAAAAGATGGAAATATTTTTACCTAAAATAAAATCAATCTTAAATAGTAAAATTTGGTAAAAATAAAATAAAACCAGTAAATATAAAAGCTTTACTAAAAAAAATCTTACTCAAAATATACAAAATTTTTAGACAACAGTGAAATTGGAATAGAAATAGCAAAATGATGATATATTACTCTTGAATATTTTATAAAATATGATGTTTATTTTGATATCGATGACCTTATTTGTTTTCATAATAAAATATTAAAAGAAGTATATATACGAATAACGAATAATATTTTATTTACAAAAAAAATTAGATTCTCTTTCAAATTGTTATAGTAATTATAGATATTATTAATTCATATTTGTTTTGCATTTCAGAAAATTTTAATAAAATTTTATTATTTAATATTTAAATATTATTATCATTTTTAAATTAAAACGTTATGTACTTTATGGTTGCCTTAGGCCACAAAATACAATGAGCCCTCCCTGATTGGAGAGTGAATCCATCCTCAAAGTGCAGTGTGGGGTGGCATCTTCTAATTTCAGTTTGACATGGAGCTTACAGTACTTAGCCATAAGGCCTCATTTAGATGTTGAGATGAGATAAGATAAAAAAAATTGTGAATAATAGTGAAATGATTTATAAATAGTAGTAAAATAGTTTAAATTAAAATATTTTATGAGATATTAGAATATGAGATAAAAAAATAATAAAAATATTATAAGGTTAAAATATTATAAGAATATAATTTGAAATTTGAAAAAGTTGAATTTTTTTGTGTTTTGTTTGGAATTTTGAAAAAGCTGTAATGATTAGGTAATGATTAGATAAAAAAAATTAAATATTTAAAATTGAAGAATGTTTGTGCTTGAGTGATGTTTGAATACTGAGATCATCTCAACATTTTAACCAACCCGGTTAAGTCTTTATATGGAGCTAGGAAGTCTCTTGTTAAGCTTTAGAGAGTACTCTTCCTTGGCAATGTAAGTTGTAATTTCAATACCAACTAGTTAAACACCCCCCAAAAAGTATTTGTATTGAATCAAAAATTTGTAAACAAACACAATGTTTCCCAAGAGAGAGCTAGAGAGACTTGGATGGAGATGTAAAGAGACTATGATGGCGAGGTAGGCTAGGGTTTCCAACTTTCCACTACAAGAGACAGAGAGCCAGCGAGCTAAGAAAGAAGAAACTGAGACGTAAATCGACTTAGGCATTAATCAAGAGCAAAATGACAGCGTATAACAATGGTTTCAAGTGATTCGGAATTATAAACAGTTATCGGGTATAAACCGATACCCAAACTGAAATTTTCCGAATTTGGATTTCCATATTTGATTTTTGACTTGTTAATATTGAGTTTGTTAATTTGTCTCAGGTCAAGTCGAAATGGTTGGGTTGGGGAAATGAGGTTGGATGGACAAATATTTTCCCAGTTGGATTGGGCTTGATCCATCTTACAGAGGCCCCCAAACGAAGCACCACAGGCCCAGCGAGTATCGCACGAAGGATCAAATAGTAAAACTACGTAGAGATATCAATATATTCGAATCACATTAATTATGGATTAATGATGTAATCGTCAAGGGAATCTCGAACCTTCCTAAAGAGGATAAACATCCACGATACTCGCCCACGATGCTGTTTCCCTCTTTGGCCTATCCAAGGCCCAATATTCAGCACCGTCAAAATAACTGGAGAGGATCGTGTTGTTATACTATCCTTATCGGTCAAGTGAACACATCTATATAACTGATACCAATTGGTGATTTGAGGTAACTCTTTAACCCCATTGATTTTATACTTCACTATTATAAACACTGACTAAGCCATTGAAGGTGTTTTCAACCCACCGAGCCCCTATGCTTCTTTCAGTGTAGGTTGATTGAGTTCATTGGCAGTAGTGCGAAACATGTTCTTAACAGTTGGCGACGTATATAAAATCTAGTCGGTAACCTTAGCGTATTTTTCATATGCCTGCTACAATGCATTCTCAAGTGACATGCAATCAAGAAGTTACCACGATAAACATGGAGGGAAGATTTGTAGAGATGGAGGACAGAATGAAGAAGATGGTGTTGGAGATGGAGAATCTCCAGTGGGAAAATGAAATCCTGAGGCAAAGGAACACTGATTCTGGGGAAAGTGTTGAACCAAGCCAAAACGATCGAACCGAAGCGGAATCACAAAGTGCTGGCAGGGTGGCTGCCGACGATGAGGATAATAAGAGCATTCACAACAAGTAGCGCAACCTCGTGGATAAATATGAAGAAATGGCCAAGAAGATAGGAGCATTGTCTTTGGTCGACCAGTTGCTCAGTAGCATGGATCTCCCTTACAATGTCGAGGTTATGGCCACACCGCTCCCACCTAAATTCGAAGTTTCACAAATGGAGATGTACGACGGATCTAAGAACCCGATCGAACATCTAGAGATGTTTAAGGCTCACATGATGCTCCAAGGCTTTCCTCTTGACGATTAAGGGGTCAGCCAGGGGATGGTTTGAAGTTCAGCAGCAAAACACCATTGACATTTTCGAGGAGCTGGGAAAACAGTTCCTAACGCAATTTATGGTCAATAGGAGAAGAACACCACGACCGCCTAACTTCTCACCGTAAAACAACAAGATGATGAGAGCTTGAAGGCTTACCTTTCCCTGTTCAACAAGGAGCGCATGTCCGCGGATGACCAAAATGAGAAGATTACACTAGCAACACTTCTGGACAACATTTGGCCTAGGAGTCCTTTCATGGCGAAATTGGTGGAAAAGACCCCTGCCATGCTACGAGGTGCGACGCCAGAAGGCCATGACCATCTCCTTTAATGAGAATCACCGTGAGGGGGTGATTTACCCCCACACCGACACCTTAGTGGTAACAATGCCAGTCACCCACTTAACCACCTGAAGAATTTTAATAGATAATGGAAGTTCAGCCGACATACTTTTTGGGAAGTGTTCGCAAAGATGAGAATCGACCAAAGCCGGTTGTGCCCATTGCCAACACTCCTAAGGGGATTCTCGAGGGAGACCATATAACCTTAGGGTTCCATAATCCTACTTGTGACAGTCGGGTCAGGGACATGCATAACTACCACTATGGTGAACTTCTTGGTGGTCAAAACTCATTCCTCCTATAATGCGATCATCGAACAACCGACCTTCAACAACCTGAGGGCCGTAGCTTCAAAGTACCACTTGAAAATGAAGTTTCCGAAGGAACTAGGCGTAGGAGAAGTGCGTGGCGAGCAAGTACTAGTGAGAGAATGCTACGTGCAAGAACTCAAAGATGGGGGAAAGGAGGTGCTTACAACGGAACCACTTGCAACCGGGCCATGAGTTCCACCCCCACCTCCTAAACTCATCAAGTGAGAAATGGAAACTCGAAATAAGCAAAATCTAAAGCACGGGGAGGTTGATGAATCCCTAGAGTTGGTGGCACTAGATGATGCTCATCTAGAGAGGAGGGTGAGAATAGGCACAAGAATGGAGCCCAAGGTGAGTTCACAGTTGAAACGACTACTCGTCGAGCACAAGAACGTCTTCATTTGGAGTCACGAAGACATGCCCCAGATCGATAAATATGTGATCAAAAGCCTTTTCAGTAAACCCCGATGTCAAGAAGATTCAGAAAAAATAGAGAAGTTTCAATACTATGAAGTACGTCGCAATTGCATAGGAGCTTCAATATAGTCCTGGTCCAGAAGTTGAATGGCAAGTGGAGAATGTGCGTCAACTTCACCAAACTGAACAAAACATACCCCCAAGATAGCTTCCCCTCACCACGTATTGACTTGATCGTTGATTCAACACCCAGACAAAGAATGTTAAGCTTCATGGATGCCTACTCTGGATACAGCCAAATCCGGATGAGTCCTGGTAATGAGGAGAAAATCACTTTTGTGATGGACCAGGGATTGTACTACTATCGAGTAATGCCTTTAAGCTAAAGAATGTCGGGTCGACCTATCAGAGGTTGGTAAACAGGATGTTTAAGGAGCAAATCAGGCTTAACATGGAAGTCTACATAGACGATTTGCTCATCAAGAGCATAGAACTAGAGCAGCACACCAACAATTTACAAGAAGCCTTCACGGTCCTTAGAATTATAAAATGAAGCTTAGCCCCATGAAATGCGCCTTTGGAGTAGAGTCAAGGAAATTTCTCGGCTTCATGGTCTGAGAAAAGAGGCATTAAGGCTAATCTGGAGAATATCTAAGCCATTATCAACATGAAGTCTCCTAATACCCTTAATGAGGTGCAGAGATTAGGGGGAAGGATCACAGTGCTCAACATATTCGTTTTCAATTTGATGAACAAGTGCTTGCCATTTTTTTAAGTGCTGTGAATGGTCCACGAATAAAATGAGAGTGTGAAGAAGCGTTCACTTGGCTCAAGGAGTACCTATTGAACCCTCCATTTCTGAGTCAAAATTTATGAGGAGAAACCCTATACCCATATTCATCCGTCACGATAGAGGCTATGTCAACAGCATTGCTACATCAGGTATGGATGATGCAGCACTACCATGGGCATTGATCACCAAAACGTTGGAGACCCCAATCATTGCGCTCGAAGTCTCATAAGTGAGGGTGGGAGTACCTGAATGGGCACAAGGGATAACCAAGTTCATAACCACCAGGGAACTACTGAGTGAAAAAGAAGAGGCGAGGAAGATGAAGAATAGGGTGGCCAGATTCACCTTCTTCAATGGAACACTGTACAAGCAAGGATTCTCCTCTCCCCTCCTGAGGTGTATCTCACCGGAAGAAACCCAGTACGTAATGGCTGAGAGACACAAAGAAGTATGCGAGAATCACTTGGGTAGAAGAACCCTGGCGGGAAAAGTCATGAGAGCTGGTTATTATTGGCCCCAAGCCTCCAAAGACACAGAATGATTCATTAAGAAATGCACGAAGAGCCAAATACATGCACCAATTCCACATTGTCCGCCTAAGGAGCTAACATCGATTACTTCCTCGTAGCCCTCTGCACAATGGGGGTTGAGTATTGTAGGAGCCATGCCCCCCAGGAAAAGGAGGTGTAACTTTCATCATAATCGCAGTGGACTACTTTACAAAGTGGGTGGAAGAGAAACCCTTCACAACAATAACTGGGCCAGCATCACTAGGTTTTGGTGCAAGGTTGTAGTATACTGATTCAACATACCACAAACCGTTATTGTGAATAACGTGCGACAATTCACCTTCAACCACTACCGAGATTGGTGCACAGAGTCTAGCATAATGGCCAAATATCCTTCTCGTGACACCCCTAAGCCAACATGCAAGTCGAAGCAACCAATAAAACTATGGTACGAATGAAGAAGAAACTGGAGGCTAAAGGAGCATGGACAAAAAAGCTCCAAGGGGTGTTGTAGGCATATCTAACCATTATTAAAACCCCGATCGGGGAAGTGAAACAGTGATCCTAGTGGAGGTAGGAATGCCGAGCTATAGAATCATGTGCTTTGACGAATGACTAAACGAAGAGGCATTATGCGAGAATCTAGACCTAATGGAAGAAAGGAGAGAAGCGAAAATAAAGAAAGCGACCAATAAGAGGAAAACATAGCAATACTTCAACAGAAGAGTGAGGCCAATATTGTTCAAAGTAAGGGATTTGGTACTAAAGGAAACAAGAGTGATCTCCCAAGAAGAAGGGAAGGGGCTGAAATGGGAAGGACTGTACGTGTCCATTTGGTCCGCTGTGACTGCATACCAACGACAATGTTCCTTGGCCTCCTTTAGCTCTACTTCCAATCGAGCTACCCGATCCCACCCAATATCTCACTCCGCTTCCAACAACTTGGCCTCGAGGTAACAACGAGTTATCTCCTTTGATTTTTCTAAGTCACTCTGGAGGTAAGACGCATCCACACGGAAGGCCGAGATGCTCCTCTAGAATGAGCAGGAATAAGCATCCGCATGAGCAAAGGTGGCTTCCGCCTCATCCCTCTCGGTGCTCACCTTGGTGACCTCCCGGTGAGCTTGGACCACTAAAGACTACAGTGCACAAGACTCGTCCCCTAGATTGGCCCTTTCATCAATGATCCATGTAGCCAGCGAGTCGACCCCCTAACACAAAATCACAAATTGGTCAACAAAGGAATGACAAGGGACAATAGACTGAAGATGAGTGTTGAGAAAGTTTATTGAGGAAAGACAACTTTTAAGCTTGTCGGCAGTCTCACGAACAAATTTGGTCTAGGCATTATGAGTGCTTGGACTGAACCTAGAAGGACGAGACCTCGATGGATGGGACCCAGAGGGCCAGGGCAATCTGAGAAACCGGGCCTCTAACCCGAGAGGGCGGCCTTAAGCCTCCCAGCTAGCCTAGCTAGTAAGAAAGATAAGGGGAAGGAGCCTGAGATTAAAGATCCACATTCCCGAGAGCGTCGGACCTTTGCTTACTTAGAGGCTCCACGTTACCCACAGGAGGAGTCGGTGGCATGGTCCCTCTAAAGCCATGAGTGAGACAACCTTTGGCTCCGAAGAGGTGTTGAAGGGTGAGAAAGGTGTCGAGACCTTAACCTCACCCAGATCCATGGTCAAGGGATTATCTTGGGACAAAAGCAAGGTCAAAAAGAAGAGTCAGGGTTTCACCTCTAGATACAGTGAAGTGAATAGAGCAAGGGGTGTGAGCACCACCGTCACCAAGGCCCTAGGAAATGCCAACATCCGAGTAGGAAGGCACCTCGGAAGTGGTCACACACACCCCAGCACCAGCGTTCGAAGGTGTAGCGATCTCCACAACATCCTCATGTGTGGACACCTTTGCAACATCCTTGGAAGGAACATCCAGAATGGGTTAGTGAGAACCTCTTGGAACGGGTTTGGTTTGAGAAAGGAACACCTAGTGAGAACCTCTCAGAATGGGTTCCTCCTCGTCCCGACCGAAAGCCTCAGCCAGCCCCTAGTATCCTGGTAGGGTAGAATGCAAATCCAAGGAAAAGTGATGGAGTAGCACACAAGCCTGACCAAGGACATTCAAAACCCAGTGCCATTGCCAAATTGACCTTAACTTGCTCCAAGATGTCTTCAAGGTTGTTTGGGTTGGACAGGTCATGCCAAGTTGATCTACTAGCCCTCGATGATGATTGAGCTCACAGGGACTAGCTAGGACCACTGAGCGGAAAGGGTGCCTCTCGTTCAGGCCCTTGGCAGTTAAGAACTTACGGCCACTAATGCACGACCGGTCCTACATCACTAAGAATTAGTTAATATTAGCTCTAGTCGAAAGAGCATTAGTTCAAACCTCTTCCTAGTGCCACAGTTAAACAAGTTCAGAGAAAACTCCTTGTCTTCTGGAACGACTCCCCACACAGCTCGAACCAGAAACTCTTGACGAATGACCTCACCGGCAGAGAATCCCAACCACTTCCCGACACAAGAAAATAACCTTTTAAACCACTCCTTAATGCGAAAGAAGCAGGGTTCCAGGTGGGCTACTTGGTAGTTGGTACGGGAACGAAAGTTGCACAAGCTGCCGTCATGACATCGTATCCTGGGTATAAAAAAAACACCCTAGCAATAAAATCGGGGTATTCCTCATCCTTAGTTCCCAGGACTAGGTGCCATAGGATGCAGCACGATAGGAGAATCCTCCACACGTTAGGATGGAGCTGCGAAGGGGCCAACGCGAGGTAATCCAAAACATCTCGAATGGGATGGTAGAAAGGAAGTCATAGCCCGTTCGAGAACATAAAGGGCTACAATGCGACCTTCTCAACATATCCCTTGAGTCAACAGCCCCACGGCAAGCCCCCTGTACTTCCAAGATGATGGAGTCAGGCACTCCGTAGGAATTCCTCACAACATCTAGGTCCAACGAGGCAGTGGTCATAGACCAATGGTATCCTTCCAAATACCGAGGATTGTTCTGGATAGAAGCCCCAGGGTTTTTGGGAGATCCCTTAAGACGTCACGAATGCGAGCCTCGAGATGAAAAATGGTAGGTGTTCATGGGTGTCATTTGCAACCGAGGGAAAAATCGGAAAAACTTGTCGAAGAGAAGGTAAGAACAGTAGAGAGTTGTAGGAAATAGTTGATAAAAATCGGGACTTGAAGTTTAAATAGGAGGACAATGTTGATTGGATGACTCTTAGTAGGAAAGTGACAAGTGTCACCAGAAAGAAAACGTTAGCGGCAAAAGCCATTATCCCCATTGCACGAAGAGATGTGGGAGCCTGGTCGTCACACATTACCCCAGGCATGGGAGCGTGTACCACCTTAGACAATGAATACGGGTCACTGAAGCATTGCTAGGTAAAAAATGAAATTCTCACCACACATGTACGGTAGGAATTTACGGGATAACTAGATGGAAAAATATTTCCCTAGTCAGAATAGGCCCGATATATCTTACAAAGGACCCTAAACGAAGCACCACAGGCCCAGCAAGTATCACACAAAGGATCAGGCTGTATAATCGCATAGAGACATCAATATATTCGAATCACATTAATTATGAACTGATGAGGCAATCATCGAGGGAATCTCAGACCTTCCTAAAGAGGATAAACATCCAAGATGCTCGCGATGGTGTTTCCTTCTTTGGCCTATCCAAGGCCCGATATTTAGCACCTCTTAAATTAATAGAGAGGATCATGCTACTATAATATCCTTATTGGTCATGTGAACATCTATATAATTGACACCAATTGGTGATTTGAGGTAATTCTTTACGACCCCATTGATTTCATGTTTCACTATTATAAATATTGACTGCGGCATCGGAGGTGTTTCCAACCCACCAAGCCCCCATTCTTCTTTTGGTCCAAGTTGATTGAGTTTGTCTGCAGTAATGTGAAACACATTCTTAACAAGAGTTTTCTACAGCCTGAAACTATCCTTATTTTCAGGTTTTTATGCCCTCAGGCAATGCCAGTACAGCGAACCAGTCCTGGTAGAGGACAGGGAAAATAAATGCATGCAGTGCAAGCAAATCAAGAGTGTACGCCCTTACTTCAGGAGAATTCAAAGAGGACATCTTATAAACTCAGGAAGCAGACGTACCCTGACTTTAGTAATTAGTTAAGAATTTAAGGAGCATAGTGTAAGTGGCAAGTTGTTCGGTCATTTCAGGATGAGTTGAATTATTACAACATTACACGAGTATCCTATTTGACTCGAGTGGAACCAAGTCATTTGTGTCCACTACGTTTTCTAGGATAAGTGGTCTTCAGGCAGAACCAATGTAGCAAAATATTTATGTAGCATTACCTAATGAAGAGACAGTTTTTGCACCAAGATGGTTGCAAGTCACTTGGAGATAGGCGAAACTCTCTTGAAAGCGGATCTGCTAGAATTTGGTTTATTGTGTTTCAATGTCATCTTAGGCATGGATGAGTTATTTAGGCATTTTGAAAATATAGATTGCCAATAGAATACGGTAACATTCCGAGTGCTTGGAATGGAAGTTAGAGTATTCCGTGATAGCAAGTTGCAATCAATGTCGAGAGTAATTACCTCGCTACAAGCCAATAAGGAGTTGGTAAGCAGGGCTAAAGCCTATTTAGCACATTTACTACTTGAGGAGAAAGAGCCTAAGGAGGTATGAGGCATACCAATAATAAAGGAATTCCCAGAAGTGTTCGGAGAATTTTCAGTTTCTATGCATAAACCACCCTATAGGATAGCCCCAACTGAGTTAAAGAGTAAATAGAAGGAATTACTGACAAAAAGATTTATTAGGCGAAGTATATCTCCTTGGGGAGTGACGGTGCTACTTTTTAAAAAGAAAGATGAGATCTTTAGGATGTACATCGATTATCGGGAGTTGAAGAAGATGACCAAAAACAATAGATACCCCTTGCCAAGAATAAATGACTTGTTTGACCAGTTGAGGATTAAGGAGGACAACATACCAAAAACAACATTTCAGACGAGGTATGGCCATTTTGAGCTTGTGATGATGCCATTTGGGTTAGCTAACACCACAACAACATTCATGGATATTATGAACAAGATGTTCTGTCCATTCTCGGATATGTTTGTGGTGGTGTTCATAAATGATGTTTAATATATTCCAAGAATGCCAAGGATCATGACGATTACTCGAGAATGGTGTTAGGAATATTTTTGAACAAAGATTTAAAATCCAACTTTGTTTCCTTTCCACCAAAGTCATTTCTTTCTTTGCATCCCATCCTTCTAAGAACACGAGCCTAGTGTAAGAATTTTGAAAGTAGAATAACTTGTAATTGGGAGTCAAAATGCCTATTTTCTTTATTTTCATCATTCTAGTTGTTATGGACATATTTCACCGCCACCACCTCACGATCACCTACAACCAAAGTGTAGAGACCGCATGGGTCTGAGGGAATGTCTCCGATGCCTAAATCAGTAATTTGAGGATAATAATGATAATAACAATAATCCAATCCCTTTACTTACCTAGGTTTTTCCCTATATATACAGTTTCGTGATCTATCTTTATTCTGCCATGGATAATGGTGATCTTTTATTCAAATTTAGAGATGACGATTCATCTCTTAGCAGATTCGAATAATAACCTCATTTATCTTTTGCCATTGACTGGATAGCTACCCCGTCAGTATTAGCTTATCCGGTCATTATCGGCCATGGGCTGGTTTCCTTTGCACTGGGCTGGGCTCCTCGGTTATGATATAGGTTTTAATCATTGGTAAGGGCCAAAACCCATCTTAGGGGCTAACCGATTGGGATATCCTCTCCAGTTAACCTGCAAAGTCTCATTGCGCATGGCGTGATGGGACTTAATTATTAGGTATCGTTTCTTTCTTCGAGGCGTGTTAGTACGCCGCTTCATTTTCTCTTCTCGGGCACGTCAACCGTCACCTCATTTCAACTCCTATTTATTTCCCATTTTCCCTTTTCTTTTGGTCTTTCGTCACGCTTCTTGCTTTCCACTTCTTCTCTGAGTTCTTGCACTTCTCTTCTCTGGATTCTTGCATTCCCTTTCCCTCTCTGAGTTCTTTGACTCTTTGCAATTTCTTTCAATCCTTCCATGGCTTCCTCTTCTTCCAAGGGTAAGGTTGTTGCTACTCCGAACTCTTCACCACCCTGCGACTTTCCTCCCCAACTCATCATTGCTCTGTCGGCTTCCATTTTTGTGGGTTCTCGTTGGTCTTCCGTCGTCACTGCACGTGAGTTGAAGAACGCTAGGAATAATCTCAACATCCCTAATTTCGTTGAGTTGAAAGCTCTAGCCCCCAACCAGAAACCTATCGACTCCAAAGGTATGGCTATCTTTGTTGCCCTTTATCTCGCTATGTTCACCATGGGACTTTGTCTGCCTTTTGTGCTCCCTGTTCGCGACTTGCGAGACGTCCTAGGGCTTGCTCCCGCTCAGTTGGTGCCCAACGCATGGAGGATCTTGATGGCCTACTGCGTTTTGTGGCGACGGGTGCTGGAACCCATGGGCGATGAGTACCTAGACCTAACAGCCCGTGAGTTTTTATCTCTTCACGGGTTTAGGCATTTGAATGGTAATTTATGCAGTTTTAGAGCTCGTCGAGCCTTGGTTGATTTAGAGCGCAAGTACTCTCATGTGAAGGAGTGGACCAATACAATTTTCTTTATTGCTGGCTCTGGCTGGGAGTTTCCCCCCGATAAAGTTCCTAATCTGAAATTTCCCATTAGGATCAGTTGGTGTCTTGTCCCTGACAGGGATGACTACAAAGTGATTCTTTCAACTAGTGAGGAGGCCCGTGTTAGGCTGGTAGATTCCTAGGTTCAAACCCACCCTAGCCTGTGCCTCTCGGATGCACTTTTAACCCCAGTAACATTGAGAGGTTCGTTCCCAGTCGGGCCCATGTTTTGGGGTGTGAATTTTTTGGTGCTCCCCCGCTGGCGGGAGATTTGAAAAAGAAGAAACATCCTGACAAAGGCGGGATGAAACAAAGAAATGTTAAAAAAGCTCGTGTCCCGCCTCGCTCCGATGAGTCCATCTCATCCAAAGGTGGTGTTCTACTTCCCTTAACGGTGGGCGGGGATACAAAATTGGTACCTCCCAAAAAACAGAGTAGGACCAAGTTGAGTTCTTCTCAGGAGTTGCTGAGTAATACTGTCCCCCAGAAAGGTGGGAGCACCAAGGTGGCCACTTCTCAGGAAGAACTAAGTGTTATGGAGCCACTACCTCTTTCTTTGGATGACGTAATGTTGTAGGCCGAGAAAGACCTTGATAGTATACTTGCCGCAGAGGCGGCCACCAAAGCTACTGCATAGCCTTCGATGGCTCCTACTGATAATTCCCGACAGCAATGCGAGGATACTCCAGTGGACGAAGACATTCTTGTTTTGAACCTTGTTCTCCTCACAATGCCACCATCTGTTCCTGCAAGCTTCCCGCCCTTTGTAGCTTCTACGCCTTTACTGACCTCGCACCTGCCAATTGTTTTTGTGCCTTGTGATGGTCCTTTGGATCTACCTAGATTGGAGGGAGGCGAAGAGGGGAGTGCTCAAGAGTTAGTTGCGGCGCTTAGTTCCCCCATTGCCTCAACGACTTCAGGTGGGGTTACTTCGGATTTGCCTTTGTTTTTCCAACCCTCTCCCTCGTTAGTGGCAGCAAGGTTTCGATTCCTTCTCCGCCTTTTAGTGTGTCTCCTCGAGGGAGTGGCGATGCATCTTTGTCAACTCCTGAGAGGGGTCTCGGGACCGATCAGGCTGTACCCTACCAGGATGAAACTAGTGAGATTGGGAAGGCCAAAGACTGCTTGGTCCCTCTTGTTGAACCAACTGTTTGCCGCCCTTTATTCGTTGCCAATGAAGCTGCTTTTCCTCAGGGGGATTTTGCTAACGTCTCCTGGCCGGCTGTCAACCCAAGGGGCTCTTCTAGCTTTTATCTAGTGGCTTTCCCGGCCTCCCTACATACTCGCCGAGCTGAGGCTATCAATGCCTTTGTTCAATAGCTTTGTGGTGTTTTTGCACCGGTATTGTTACGTTCTCATTAATACTTTGGTCAATAATTTCCGAAGAGTATGTTTTTAATCCTTCTTTTCCCTTTTTTTTAGGGTATTAATCATCTTGTTGTCGGCCTGGAGGATGATTATGCATTTGGAGGGCAAGAAAAACCAACTGGCTGACGAGTTGGCTCTTTTTGAAGCTCGCTCTCATTCTTCTGATGACGAGTTGGCTGCTCTTCACACCCAAGTTGCTTCGCTCCAAGAAGAGCTGGCAACTTCTTCTGTGGATGCTGACCACTATCGTCAGGAGGTGGTAGCAATTAGGAAAGAACGTGATGACCTTGCTATTCGCCTGAATGAAGCAGAGGGAGCTGTGCGTGAGAGGGACAACTTGGTTGCCCAGGCAGAAGTTTTTAAGAAAGAACGTGATGAGTTGGTTGCTTAGGTGGAGCGTGTTTTGAAACAGCGGGATGGCTTTACTGCCAGCTTTGATCGCACGAACTTAGAAATCGAAGGATTGGCTAAGTCCAAATCTAAATATGCTTCTTGCCTAGCCTCTCTTGGAGATGAAAAGATGGAGTTACTTATAAAGCTGGGGGCGGCTAAAGGGACAAAAGTTGAAGTCGAGAAAAACTTGGCTGAGGTGAATGGCCTTTTTAAAAACAGCGATCTCCAATCCCTTCACCTTGACAAGGTTGTTAAGTCTGCCAAGAAAACAATTTCTATCCTGGAACGCCAATTGGCTGAGATGGGATCTTCTTTGTAGGATTCTCAGAATGACCTTAATCAGGTTCTTCCCCAGTTGGCTGCTGCCCCCAAGATTCGATTACGAGCCTGGGGTATAGGCTTTAAGTTGGGGGTAAAACAACTTCGTGAGCTTCTTCTTCGGGAACCCACAACGAACCTGCACACCTTAGAATGGAAGTCTTTTTAGGCTAGTGAGGTTGCCCTTCATTTTTATGACTCCCTCGGTAGGGTTGAGATGCCTGACGCTTTTCGCCGCCCGTCCTGACGCTTTCTAAGTTTGGAGCTTTTTCTTTTAATTAGAGATTTTTTCCTTTCTCTCTCTTTTTTTTTTTTTTTATAAAAAAACCTTGTAAATGACTGAATTTTGGAACCCTCTCTCTTTTACATATTGGACTTTTTTAAGCCCTCTTTGTGGCTTTTGAATCTTGTTTGTTGGCTGTGAAACATTCATTGTTGCTTCTGTATAATGATATCAGTTCATGCTATTCGTTCCCTATGTATTGGCTTTGTGTTGTTCTTGACTACGAGTGTTACATCATCTATCAGTAGGAGCTTCTTTTGAACTCCTTTAACCCTTTAGGGCTAGCGGGAGAGTTCATCCACCACATCGTCTTCTTGCGAGGAGGTATTAACAGGAGGTTTCTTCGACCGTTTTTACCCTTAAGTTCTTAGGCTCGTGGGAGAGTTCCTCCATCACATCGCCTTATGGCGAGAAGGTGTTAACGGGAGGTTTCCTCTACCGTTTTAACCTTTAAGCTTTTAGGGTCGTGGGAGAGTTCCTCCACTACGTCGCCTTATGGCGAAAAGGTGTTAACGAGAGGTTTCCTCTACCATTTTAACCTTTAATTTTTAGGGTCGTTGGAGAGTTTCTCCACCACGTTGCCTTATGGCAAGAATGTGTTAACGGGAGGTTTTCTCTACCGTTTTAACCTTTATGTTTTTAGGCTCGTGGGAGAGTTTATCGACCACGTCACCTTGTGGCGAGAACGTATACACGGGAGGTTTCCTCTACCGTTTTAGCCTTTGAGTTTTTAAGGTTGTGAGAGAGTTCCTCCACCACGTCGCCTTATGGCAAGAAGGTGTTAACGGGAAGTTTCCTCTACCGTTTTAACCTTTCAATTGTTAGGCTCATGGGAGAGTTCCTCGACCACGTCGCCTTACGGCAAGAATGTATAAATGGGAGGTTTCCTCTACTGTTTTAACCTTTTGAGTTTTTAGGCTCGTGGGAGAGTTCCTCTACCATGTCGCCTTATGGCGGGAAGGTGTTAACGGGAGGTTTCCTCTACCATTTTAACCTTTAAGTTTTTAGGCTCGTAGGAGAGTTTCTCGACCAAGTTGCCTTATGGCGAGAACGTTTACAAGGGAGGTTTCCTCTACCGTTTTAACCTTTGAGTTTTTAGGCTCATGGGAGAGTTCCTCGACCACGTCGCCTTCTTCTTTTATATATATATATATATATATATATATTATCTTGGATACTTATTGAAAAGCCAAAGGGAGCAAAACAAGAGAAAGGGTGGACAAAGTGTGCTGGCATTTATTAAAAGCGATATTCATATGTAAATCAACAAACGAAATAAGAGAAAACTACATATCTTTACTTTAAACGCAGTACTTTCGCAAGTCCTCTGTGTTCCATGGGTGAGGTAGATGGTGTCTTGTGGCATCCTTGAGGTGGTAAGTCCCGGGCCTGTGGCTTGCCACTACAACGTAAGATCCCTCCCACCGAGGGCCTGATTTCCCTTCTTCTCCCGAGGTCACGCCAGTTTCCTTTAGCACTAAGTCGCCTGCTTTGAATGACCTAGGTCTCACTCATTTGTTGAAGTACTGCTCCACCTTCTTCTTAGAAGCTGCAACTCTAACTTCTGCATGTGCCCTTATCTCCTCTAAGAGGTCTAGGATTTCTTCTAACTCTGCTATGTTTGCCTCTGGATCAAAATTTCTTCTTCTGTGGCTTGGTAACCCGACCTCTACTGGTGCCATCACCTCACTTCCATAGGCTAGGGCAAAGGGTGTTTGGCCTGTTGAGGTTTTTGCTGTCGTTATGTAAGCCCACAAAATTCCTAGGAGCTTGTCGGCCCATAGCCTTTTTCTGGCGCCTATCTTCTTTTTTAGTATTCCCATGATGGTTTTATTAGTTACTTCCACTTGTTTGTTTGCCTGGGAATGGCTTGGGGAAGAGTACTTGACCTTGATTCCTAGCTCTACACACCATTGACGATAATGTTCGGAGTCGAATTGCCTCCCGTTATCAAAAATGATACACTGAGGTATCCCGAACCTGCATATTACAGCCTTCCATAGCAACTTTGCTATGCTTTGAATAGTTATTGTAGTCATTGCCTCAGCTTTTGCCCACTTTGTAAAGTAGTCGACAGCTGCAATGATGAATTTGGTTCTTCCTTTGCTAGGGGGTATTGGGCCTACCAAGTCTACTCCCCATTGGGCGAACGGCCATGGGGACGTTATGGACCGCAACTCTTCAGGGGGTGCACCTTGAATTAGTGCATGAATCTGGCATTGAACACATTTTCTTGCAAACTCTTTCGTATCTTTGAGTGCATTTGGCCAATAGTACCCTGCCCTTACAATCTTTGCGGCGAGAGATCGTCCTCCTGAGTGACTCTTTTAAATCTCCTCATGTACTTCCCTCATCACATACTCAGCTTCTTCTTCCGTCACGCATCGCAACAATGGGTTTGAGAAACCCTGCCTGTAGAGTACCCCGTCAATGAAGGTAAACCTGGTCGCCCTACTTTTTAACTTTATCGCCTCTTCCAATGGTGAGGGAAGTTCTTCTGTCTCCAAATACTTTTTTATATTAGTAGCCCATCCTAGCGTGTTCCCCTTGATATGTAAACTTTCTTCTCCTATCGCTAGTCTAGCCATTGCTTGTAAATCAACCTTCCATAGTAGTGTTTCTTCTTGCTTTGCTGAAGCCGTGCATGCCAATCGGTCAGCTTTGGATTTGTCTCCTCGAGGTATCTTCTCGATTCGAAAGTACTTGAGATTTTTGCTTTGTTCCTGTACTTGGTGAAGGTATTTTATCAACTTGGATCCCCTCGCCAAATACTCCCATGTGATTTGCCCAACTACCACTTGTGATTTGGCTTTCATCTCGACTTCTTCGCCTCCTAATACCCTCGTGATCGCCAAAACGGCGAGTACTGCTTCATATTCAGCTTCGTTGTTTGTCACCTTGAACTCCAATCGTACTGTGTGGTATAATTCTTTCCCCTCACTTGTTACTATGTACACCCCAACTCCTCCACCTGCCCGGCAGGCTAACTCATCTACATACACCTGCCATGGATTCTTCTTGGGTGGCTTGTGGACTTCTTCTTTGAAATGGAGAACTCTGCTAAAAAATTGACTAGTATCTGCCCCTTCACAACGCTTTTCGGTATGTAGTTGATGTCGTATTCACTTAGTTCAATTGACCATTTGACTAATCGTTCTGAGATGTCTAGTTTCTGCAACACTTTTTGTAAAGGCGACAAAGTTATTACCCTTATTGGGTGGGCTTGGAAATAAGGTCGTAATCGCCTTGCTGCTACTACCACGGCCAAGGCGACCAACTCCACTTTTGGATATCTGGTCTCTACTCCTCTCAATGCTCTGCTTATGTAATACATTGGCTTTTGCTCCTTCCCTTACTCTCGTGCCAATGCAGCAAATACTGCGTCTAGAGTTACTGCTAAGCATAATGACAGTGGCTCTCCCGGCTTGGTGTGATTGAGCAATGGTGGCTTAACTAGATACTCTTTCAACTGAGAAAATGCTTCTTCGCACCTAGCATCCCACTCTCGTGCTTTTTTAAACAACTAAAAGAAAGGAAGACATTTATCCGTTGATCAGGATACAAACCTGTTCAGAGCTGCGATCTTGCCCTCCAATTTCTGTACTTCGTTCAAGTTCATGGGCGACTTCATGCTTTGAGTTTCTCAGGGTTTGCTTCGATTCCTCTCTCTTACACCATAAAACCGAGGAACTTTCCCGACTCTACTCCAAATGCGCACTTTGTTGGGTTGAGCTTCATTTGGTAATGTCATAAAACTTGAAAAGCCTCTCTGAGGTCTTCTATGTTTTGGTCAAACTCCTTACTTTTTACTAGATGATCATCGACGTACACCTCCATGCTCCTTCCGATTTGGTCTTTAAACATTTTGCTTACCAACCTTTGGTAGGTTGCCCCAGTGTTCTTCAAGCTGAAAGGCATCACTTTATAGCAATATAGTCCCCGGTCAGTTATAAAGGCAGTTTTCTCCTGATTAGCATTCTTCATTTTATTTGATTGTATCCAGAGTAGGCATCCATAAAGCTTAACATTTTATGCTCTACTATTGCGTCTACTATCAGGTCTATCATTGGTAATGGGAAGCTATCTTTTGGGCAAGACTTGTTGAGGTCGGTAAAATCCACACATATTCACCACTTCCCGTTGGAGTTTTTTACTAACACCACATTAGACAGCCACTTTGGATAATGTGGTTCTTTGATGAATCCAGCTACCAATAACCGATCCACCTGCTCTGCGATTGGTTCGTACTTCTCAGTACTAAAGTTTCTTTTCTTTTGCTTTACTGGGCGTACTTTTGGGTCTACGTTCAACTCATGTTCGATGACTTCCTTGCCTATCCTGGGCATATCTTTATGACTCCATGCGAATACATCTTTATGGTTTAGAAGGAAATCTATTAGTTGTTGTCTTTTCTTTTGTGCCAATTTTGTCCCGATTTTCACATGGCTTTCGGGATGGTTTTGCTCAAGGGTGACTAGCTCTAGAGGCTCATCTGCCTCTCCATGCTTCAGTGTATCTTCGTCCCTAGTCTCTAACTCTGTCGCCATTACCTGCGGTCCCAACGGAAGGATCGTATGCTTTTCAGAATCCACCATACTGACCTCCTTTTGCCCTTGTCTGAGCTCCTGCACATAACACTCTTTGGCCAAGACTTGCTCACCACATACTTTGCATATTGCTCTTGGTCCGTGTACCTCGCCTGTTGGGAACTTCATCTTTAGATGATAGGTTGAGGTAATGGCCTTTAATGCATTCAACGTGGGCCACCCAATGATCGCATTATATACCGACCGAGTTCTCACTACTAAAAAGTCAGTCATCGTCGTGGCGATATAAGGGTCTGTGCCCATAGATACTGGTAACGTAATGGACTCCATTAATTGTACTACATCTCCAATGAACCCTTTCAGTGTAGTTGGTGTTGGTTTCAACTGTTCTTTGCCGATTCCCATTTTGCTAAAAGCATCCCAGAACAAGCTATCTGCCAAACTTCCGCTATCAATCAGTATTCTCCTGGTGGTAAAATTTGCCACCAACATCGTTGCTACCAAATCATCATCGTGGGGGTACACAACCCCTCGACAATCTTCCTCGTTGAAAGATATCGTGGGGGATCCTTGTACTCGGGGCTGTTTGACTGGCTTCTCTACGTTATAGATTTCTTCATACCTTGCCCACCTTGCATAGGTCTTTCTCCCTAAGGAAGTTAGGCCACCTCCTGCATATCTGCCAGCAATAGTGTGTATCTCGCCCACAGGTTGGTTTCTTCGATTTTCATTTGCTCTCACTTTTCGGTCCCTAGGTTCATTTGACCTCCTCTCCCTTTTAGATGATTTCTGTCGCTTGGGGCTCTTACTTCTTCTTTTCTTGTACTCATTTTTCCTTTCGTTTGTTCACCGTGGGGAGTCATGTTTTGGGTGATCAATCGTTCTAACTCGCCATTGTTCCTCATTTCTTCTACTTTTCGTTTTAGGTTGTAACAGTCCTCGGTTCTGTGTCCCCTTGTCTTATGATAAGTGCAGTACTTCTCGGTTTGCCGTTCTTTCTCAGCTGGTTCTTCTTCTTTTGTCTTTTTTGAATAGTGTACATAACCGCCATTATGCCTTCTTACACTACCATCCCGCTTTGACTCTTGCTGGTCTCTCTTCGCCCTTTGTCCTCCATCTCGGTCTTTCCTCTGTCCTCCTTTTATTTCCCGCTCACTCCTTCTTTCTGGTTGGGTGGTCAAGGCAATTAAGGTGTCTTCAGCATTAACAAAATCATCAACTCTATCCGTGAACTCTCATAAGGTAGAAGGGATTTTTCGGGCCAGCTCGGCCATAAAAGGGCTCCTTGGCCAAATACCTCCCAATAGAGCTACTAGCATGATTTTCTTCCCTTGGTCATCGGTCGTCATCTTTTCTTTATTGAAGCGAGTTAAATACGCTTTCAAGCTTTCATCCTCCCTTTGTTTGACAGTCAATAAGTAGGCGACGGGTCTCCTGCATTTTCTACTCACCATGAATTGGGTCAAAACTGTTGGCCTAGCTCTTCGAAACACTCGATGGAGTTTGGTTGCAGTGCACCAAACCATCCTCTCGCCGATCCCCCTAGAGTTAGAGGGAAAGCTCTACAAGCAATTGCCCCCAAGAACCCGTGAAGCATCATATGAGCTTTGAAAGTCTCAAGGTGCTCCACGAGATCTTTCGAGCCATCGTATAGGTCCATTGTCGGGACTTTAAATTTTACGGGCAGGGGCATCACCAGGATTTTAGTAGAAAACGATAGATTTGTACTTGTTAGCAATTGATCTACCGAAGAAGACGTTCCTATCTTCTTGGCCATCTCCTCATATTTGTCCATCAAGCAACGCACGTCGTGGTGTAATTTCTTTGCTTCCTCGCTCATGGGCTTTCCCACACTATTTGCCTCCATCTCTACTCTGTCAGCTTGACTGGGTGTCGCATCCTTGCCTGATGGCCTATTTCTTGACTTAAGAGTCTCATTTTACTTACGTAAGGAATTCATCTCCGTGGTAAGCTTTTTTATCATCTCCTCCATTTCCGTGATCTTCTCCTCCATGTTTTGTGAAGTTTCTCATTGATCTCTAGTTGCCTGAGATCAAGTAGTGATGGGCATGTGAAAAGCACGCAAAATGTGATACTTAATCAATCCCACAGACGACACCAACTGTTATGGACGTGTTTCACCGCCACCACCTCACAATCACTTGCAACCAAAGTGTAGAGAGCATGGGGGTATGAGGGAACGCCTCTGATGCCTAAGTCAGTAATTTGAGGATAACAATGATAATAACAATAATCTGGTCCCTCTACCTACCTGGGTTTTTTCCTTTATATAGAGCTCTGTGATCTATCTTTATTCCCTCATGGATAGTGGTTATCTTTTATTCAAATTCAAATTTAGAGATGAGGATTCTTCTCTTAGCAGATTTGAATAATAACCTCATTGATCTCTTACCATTGACTGAATAGTTACCCCGTCGGTATTAGCTTATCCAGTCGTTACCGGCCATGAGCTGGTTTCCTTTGCACTGGGCTGGGCTCCTCGGTTATGATATGGGCTTTAATCGTTGGTAAGGGCCCATCTTAGGGGCTAACCGGTTGGGATATCATCTCCACTAGTCTTAGTTTTTAACAACGTTGCAGAGGAATTACTTATAATTTTTAATTTTTCATGTAATTACCCGAATGGTTTGAATGTCTCACATGACATCTAGAGCAAATTGCTTATATTTATAGAATTATGCTTCTCTATACTCTGTTCGTACTAGAGTAGAGCCATAGAAAATCATTTGTTGTTTCGATTATTTATTTATATCAATTAAAAAGGGGTACGGTAAATAAAAGGATATTAGAGATAGTGTGACTTGATTTTTCATACTAACTTATTTGCAAGTTCTTTTCCACATTTCTTAGGATATCCACCGAGTCCCCAGCCATACAAACTGATAGATATCTATAATTGCTTGCAAGCGGCATGCAAAGTTTATGCACAATTGAAATGCAACATGAGAAACGGTGGGTATCAGTGGGTCGAGGTTCACCTTTGCTTTGACATGCAACAATGCTGCCCATATCAGTTTAGCCAATGCAGTAACAACGATCAGAATTTAGTCAATTTTTCCAACGAGAATATTGTGCACCAAATCAAGGGGTAAGTTTTTCTTTTCTTTTTTTCGTCTCTGTTTTTTTTTCTTTTTCTTTTTTTTAATTGGGGGAGGGAGGTTTTAAACTCCAGACCTTCATTTTGGAGGCCGCAGGTTATACCAATCAGGTCACATGCCTTTGACATTACCTAGCCATTTTTTTATGAGTAATACTATTTTTCTTCTTAAATATTGTCATGCTTAGTGATACTCGTTGATGTGATATATTTTAAATAATTCCATATTTCAACCACTTAAATAATAACCACTGAACATGTGCCATATGAACAATTGTAACTTATGGTGATAAGATTTAAAATAATAAATAATATTTCTTTTTCTTTCTCGCCTTTAGGTTTTTTTTTTTCAAATTTCCATTCAATTTTCTCTATATGCAAGCCATAATTTCATTCTAATTGTTATTTGTTTCTTTTTTCTATCGAAGTAATGTGACTTCTAGGACCATTGGTCCCACTACAGCCACGTAATGGTTAATCCAAATCCAATCCTCTTTGGTGATACGAATAAAAAATGTCAAATGATTAAATCTTGTTGGGACACCAAAATGTATAAAATGTAGAGATAATTTTCCAAGTGATTGAAATATAAAATTATTTAAAATGTGTCAAATCGACAAGTATCCCTAAGCATGACAATATTAATAACATTACTTATAAAGAAAATGGATGGGGAACGAAGGAAAAAAAAAAAAAAAAAAAAAAAAAAGCAAACCCATTATTTTGTCCATTGGGGAATAAAACAAATGCTTTATGGTTGTAACCGCATGATGGGCTGAAAGAACAATTACGAAGTTTCCTTTGACGGTCAAAGCAAATACGAACCTCAACTAGCTGCAGATACCTACCGTATCTCTTGTTCTTGCATATCAATTGTCCATATGTGCGGCGAAGTGCGTGAAACAACGCATTATTGATAGTTTCCCATGTGTATGGCTGGTGTCTTGGTGGACATCCTTAGAAGTGCATGTGGAAAAGAACTTGCAAATCAATTGATATGAAAAATCAAGTGGCACTAACTCGAATATCCTTATTTACAAAACCCATTTGCAATTGTCAAACCAACAGATAAAAAAATAATAATCGAAACAACAAATAATTTAAGCATATCGATGGCTCTATTCTATAAATAAAAACAATTTGCACTGGATGTCATCTGACAAATCTTAATATATGCCAGAAGTTGAAGTCATCATGGGGACCAAGGCTAGGCCAATACTCTTGTAGCTTACTTAATATAGGACCTGGGAGCTACAAGTCATGCCAAGATATATATATACATATCAAATTTAAACCGAGTGAAAGGATTTTTGAGCAAACGTGACTGTAATGTAGTCTAATTACCTGGCTAGAGCTTGTCAATTCATTTCCCGTACAATTTTGCACGGAAGGCCACAGACCGTGTATTAAAAAACTTCGATAGTTCTCCCAGCGTTCCGGACAAGCTCGATCACCACCCACACTATTGCATACAGAATTTGGCCATTGGACTGCCAACATATATGGGAAATTCTCTGCAGCATTGCTAGAAGCTAAGACTTGAATGATGAAAAATAAAGAACGTAGAAACCCTTTTTCTTTTTTCTTTTTTCCAGAATGAAAATCAACTTTCGTTGAAACAGATGAGGATACCATAAAATTCTAGAATAAAGCCAAATGGAGAGAGAGAGAGAGAGAGAGAGAGAGAGAGAGAGGGATCAGGGAGAGAACACAAGCATGCTATAAGAGACCCCATAAAAAAAAGCAAATCAATTTCGGTGTGCTAAACCTACCACGAGAAAATTGCAAAACAAAATAAGAACTGGAAAAGTAGGATTAATAAGCGAAACTATAAAAGTAGGACTAGTAAGCAACAAGAACGAAGCAGCAAACAAAAGCGTGATTTTCACTTCCATGACAAAGCACTTGGACCGAAGAGAGAGAGATATTTGTGATGAATTTCACATGCTGGTCTGGGAATATTTATAAGGTTTCGGGATATTGGGTAATCGAGTTTGGGTCCAAAGTACGTACATTCACTTTATAGCTCCGAATATTTACATTTGTCTATACATCTCAATATGCAAAGTCATATTTGCATGAGTCTAAATTCTTCTATATTGATTTATACATCTCTAAATATTTAGCTAGTTATGAATAGGATCTATGTAAATTTGGAAATTAACTATTCACTCCCCAAAATATATTTTGTTTGTTTTTTCTCTCTCCTCCCTTTCTTGAAAAAATTGTATTGTATTGTAATGATGTTGGAGAAATTTTTATTGTAATGATCTTGGAGAAATTTGTATTGTAATGAATTTGTATTGTAATGTATTTGTATTGTATTTCCATGTTAATATGTGTTGTTTATGAATTTGATATACTTTTTTTTAATAAGAATTTGATGCACTGGATGCTATGAAATTTTATTTAGGTAAAAAATTAATAATAATAAAATAATAATATTTTATTATTATTTTGTCTCAAATATGTATATATAAGTCAATGTAAGAGTTTTGCTTGAATGATAAAGTGGATATGTAAATTAAAGAGGTAATGTATAAATCAATGCTAATACTGCCAACTGTTTGGTATTTTTTAATTAATAATATTTTTAATAACATTCCTTTTTACCGATGCTTTCCTTCACATAAATGGCAGTGTCATAGATAGATATCTTCAACGTTGTTTTTAACGGGCATTAATCTTTTTTTACTTTGGGAAGAACGACGTTGGCTCTGAAGGGTTTAAGATTGTTCATCCGAAGTTTGGTCTGGAATATAGGTATATCCGACCAGAATTCACATTTGAAATTCGAGCCAAAATCTGAATTAGCACGGATCAGATCCGGGTTGAAACACGAATAAATCCAAATTTTTTTAAAACTGTATTTCGAGCTCAGGATTGAATCCGATTTTTTTTTCTTATCATTTCAGTTTCAATGTTTTGAATCTTTTGTTTACGTACAGGTTATCTCCATAATCTCAAGGGAAAATTAAAAACGTATAGGTTACCTTTACATCGACAGTTTAAATATGACGAAATTAAATGAAATATTTTAATTAGTAATTACATAAAATATTATGAAAATATATTTGTTAATATTATTTTTATTTTATAATTTAAAAAATTAAATTATTTATTATATTTTTATATAAAAATTTAAAAAAAATTGTAACGTTTGAGATAGACGAGATTATATTAGAGGATTGTGTATCTAAAGTGAGTAGTTTTTTGTCCCTCCGACTCTAGCACTCTGCAACTGCCCAATGTGCCCAGCATTCATTGGTGCATGGTTCTCTAGGCTATTGACTTTACCTATAGCACCGTGCCACTTTGCAAACTCTAGGCGCATTGGGAAGGAAACTCTAGTTTAATCAGAATAATTCAGAGTTCTTGCACGCAAATTCGCAATATCTTTATTTTATTTTCATCCTACCTATATTAAAAAATAATCCAAACCATTTGGAATCCAGAATTGAAATTTGGTTTCTCGGATTTCGGTTCGGACCGGAAAAGAATTCGACTCGGATGAACAGTCATAAAAAAATTTAAGTTGGTTATTTAATTGTTTTTCCCGTTTACGTGCAGGCCAATCGATTTTTTGTCCAATAGACAATATATATGTTTGTTTATTCCTGATGTACGAGTGAGATAAAAATATTTTTTAATGAATAATATTTTTAATAATGTTTTTCTTCCCGTTGCTTAGAGCATTCTCATTAGGTTCTCCATATCTCCCATATCCCTATAATTTTGAGAAAATTTTAAGGTTTTGGAGAAAAACTCTCTCCATCCCAATCCCCATTTTGCGATTTGTGTTTATGGTGTGTACAGTCGTTCCCCATATATGGGGAACGACTGTACATCCCATCGAATTCAGTTTGGCTGTCGTCCCGCTTTTTCTTCTCTCTCTGTTGGCCCCTCCCTTGCAACACCAACGATCGCAACCCCTTTTCATCGGCAATTTTTGTAAGTTTGATTGCGGTTTTTTCAAAATTGTTACCGTTTATCTCTTCCCTCATTTTCTTGTATTTTTCTTGGAATATCTCTCCTTCTCTGTTTCCCGCTTCCCCTTTTTCTTCCTCCCGACGCCATGATCAAGATAAGTATGCAATGGAGGGCATACGGTATACTCTCCACGTCGGCGATGTCTTCGCTGTTTAGCTGTCGAGAAAGCTTGCAGTGCTTTCACCAAGAAGAGTATTCCTTTTTTTTTCTTTTTTGTCATTGTCGTTTAAATTTATGATTTTGGGCTTTGTTTGAGGAAATCGCTTCATTTTTTTTCTTGCGTTGCCATTGATTTGTCTGTATTATTTTAGTTGTGTTGACTGTTTGGCTACCGAGAAAGTGATGATGTTTTGACACTTTTTTTTAATTACTCTGTTTCTCTCATTGCAAAACCGACTATTTTTCTTGATCAATCCATTCATTTAGGCTTGGGATTGTGGATTTTTTAGGATGATTTGCGTTGGGTTTTTGGTTGTGTTCACTGTTTGGCTGCTGAGAAAGTGATGAGCAATTTCACACAATTTGTTTTTTTTTTAAATCTATTTCTCTCATTGTTGTCCAACCAATTTTTTTGATCGATTGTTTGTGGTTTGCGACTGTAGCTTTTTTAGGATACTCTACAGTGGGTTTTTGGTTGTGTATGTGGTTGGCTGTGTTGATTGTTTGGCTGCCGAGAAATTGATGATGCTATCACACGAAATTGTTTTTTTTAATTTGTTTCTCTCATTGCTATCCAACCATTTTTCTTGAGAAGAATTTGGTGGAGTTTGTGGTTATAGAATTTGTGAGGTTTTTGGTTTTGAGGAGAATTTGGTGAAATTTGTGGTTATAGAATTTGGTTATGGAATTTGTGGGGTTTTTGGTTTTGAGGAGAAATCGGTGGAGTTTGTTGTTATGGAATTTGTGTGGTTTTTGGTTTTGAGGAGAAATTGGTGGAGTTTGTGCTTATGGAATTTGTGGGGTTATTGATTTTGAGGAGAATTTGATGGAGTTTGTTGTTATGGAATGTGATTTATCATTGTTTGTGGTTATCCATTCATTAAGTTTCTCTATATATTTTTTACTATGTTGGGTGAATTTTTTGCTTCCCAACATTGGTTTTTTTATATCCAAAAAATTCAGTCAATTCTTTCAATTAATTCAGTTTCATTATTCTTTCCATGGGTAATTTGTTATGTGTTGTTGGATACTTTGCAGTGTTTCGTATCTCTCAGAGGAGAGGCTGTTATTAGGCTGTGATGATGGTGTTACAGTGCGGGTTAATTCACAAGTGTTAACAAGGCCCATCGATATGTCAGGGTAATCCTCATCCAGATTGCCATATTGCAGTTTGTGGTACTTTGCAAAAAAGACAATGGACGTTTGGACGGGGTTTTGCAGCCATTCGATGTGAATGGCTCCTTACTTACGCATGCTATCAATATTTCCACCATTCTGAACCTCATTTATTTATACATTCGATATAAATGTACTAGATGAGAATGCTCTTATTTAGTATTATTGTGATTTGCATTGTTGTTTGGTTGTTGTTTTGTGAGAATATGTGAATTGGTCAGTTCTGTTACATTGTTTTTTGTTGTGTCATTGTTTGAGAAAGTTATGTTGTGATAGAAAAGTCATGTGTAAATTAAACCCCCACGACTGTGATGATGATAAAGCCTGGTGGGGATGCAGGAAATTTATGGTCATTTCCTCAATAACTAGGTAACCTGGACTGCCAACAAGTAGTGGCAACTGGTTGTTGCTGCCATGAGAGGGTGACCTAATTTCGTAAATGTCACAATTTGGTTTCCTGAGCCGGCGATGGAAGAACTCCAAACTTCATACTTACGTGTCTAACATTTCAATGCATTTTTAGAGATGGATTCACAAGACCCTGGACATATATACTTCACCAACCTCTTAAGTGAAGATCCTCAACTAGACCACACTTACGGTGGGCAAAGTGGAAACTCTCCTATGACTGTTAATGACTCTCCACCCCTACCTCATAACAATCCTATTGGCGTTAGGAAATCAGTCAGGGGTGCAAACTTCACCCCCAAAGAAGACAAGTTACTTGTCTCCGCATGACTTAATTGTAGCCTTGATGCCGTCCAATGAACAGACCAAAAACACTCCCAACTTTGAGAATTTTTTTTTGAATACTTCTAGCAATTTAAAGAAACCACAAATGACCGGATCATAAAGTCTTTAATACATCGGTGGTCGATTATTCAAAAGTCGACAAATAAATTTTGTGCGAAACTAGCCTAGTTTGAAGGGTTGGATCAAAGTGGCATGACCGAGTAAGACAAGGTAGAATATCCATACTCTTACATGTTTTATGAATAATTAGTTTTTTTATACATTGGTTTAACATAAAATTTTTTGTTTACATACAAGTTTGACAAGGCCAAGGTTATGTACCAATCGTTAGAGAAATGTTCATTCCAATTCGAGCATTGTTGGCATTTGTTAAAGGACCAACCTAAATGGATTTGGCTTTTGACAACGGAGGATCCAAAGCGAAGGAAGATGATGTCCCCGCCCCTGACCCTGACTCGATGTTCGGGCGCTACGGTGGATTCAGTTTTTGATCTCAAGGCGGATAATATGATAGATAATGACATGATCAAATTGGACCGACCAATGGGAAGGAAAGCTGAGAAAGGAAAACGAAAGGCCCAAGCCACGTTAGCACAGGAGATTGTTGGGCTCAGCAAGCTGAAGTATACGCTTTTGGAGGATTCATGTGCTCAGGAGAAAGATTATTTTTGCCTCAAGGCCGAAAATATGGAATATGCAAGGAAAAAGAGCTAAATTTCATCCATCTCGAGGATGAAAGATTGAGGTTGGATGCCGAGAAGATGAAAAATGAGAAGAAAAAAGAGTTAAATAAAATTCGACAAGAGGACGAAAGACTGAGGTTGGAAACGGAGAAACTAGAGCTCGCTAAGAAGGAAGTGGATCAGCGCATTATGATGACGGACATGAGTGCCATGCCAGGACTGCAACCGTTGTATTTCCAGGGACTGCAGAGGGAAATCATGGCGAGACGCAATGCTGCAGCACATTTGGATTGATAAACCTTTTCTGTAATTTGTTTATTTGTTTATTTATTTAATGTTTCAGACAATGATGGATGATAATATTATTGATACTAAGACAATTTAATTTTTTATAGAAATTGTGTAAATTGATATTTTGAAACAAGGAAATTGACTATTACAATTTCAGAAACTATTACAGATTCCCTCAAATATAGCCACTATTAACATAAAGGAAATACGAATGTAAATTTAATTAACTCAAATATAGTTTATACTAACATGAAAGAAATACGAATTGAAATTTGATTAACTCAAATATAGTCACTATAACATGATGGAAATACCAATTAATTATGTGACATGTCTGCTGTTGGGAATATAATAGCCATTGATGTTCAATTAGATCTGCTTGGAGTTGATGATGTGCCAAGCTGTCTCTAATATGATGATGACGATGGATGAAGTCCGTAAGCTCAGTTGTATGATTGCGCGACAGTTCCGGAACTTCATCATCAAATTGATCATACTCATTGTTCGGACCCTCACTATCATCATGCTCGTCTTCAATGATTATATTATGTAGAATAACACATGCCTTCATTATATTTGTTAGTTCCTTGACTTTAAACATTTAGGAAGGTTCACGAATGATTGCAAGTCATTGTTGAAGTACCCCGAATGCACGCTCGACATCTTTTCTTGCGGATTCTTATGCTTTCACAAAAAAAAAAAAAAAAAAATCTTATTCCCTTGTGGTGATGGAATCTTCTTCACAAAAGTTCGCCACTTGGGATAAATACTATCCGCAAGGTAATACCCCATCTGGTAGTGGTTATCATTGATTGTGTAATTTATTGGAGGAGTACGCCCTTGGACAAGTTCAGTGAAAATAGAAGATCTATCTAGCACATTAATGTCATTATGTGAACCGGGCATACCAAAAAATGCATGCCATATCCAGAGATCATATGAAGCAACTACTTCTAAAATAATAATAATTCACGAATGTGGCCGGAGTACATACATTTCCAAGCTAAGGGACAATTTTTCCATTTCAAATGCATGCAGTTAATGCTTTTCAGCATTCCTGGGAATCCCCGTTGTTCACCAACCGCAAGCAATCGAGCAATATCATCAGCATTTGGAGACCGCAAATATTCATCTAAAAAAATACTTACTATTGTCTCAGATAATTTTTTAAGGCTCTCCATTGCGGTGTTTTCACTAATACGTATGTATTCATCTATAAAATCTCTAATAACCACATACGCCAGCATTCTAAGTGATGCGGTTATCTTTTGCATAGAAGATAAACCGAGTCTTTCGGCATTATCTATTCTCTGGACGAAGTACGACTCGTAAAACTCTACCTCATTTAAAATACAAAGAAATAGGGGACGGCTCATCCGAAATCTCCTTCAAAATAGATTCGAAGGATATACTGGATTTTCTACAAAATAATCGTGAAATAGGCACTCGTGCCCTTGTATATGATCACGCTGAATAAACTTACGGCGTTGGCGATTGGCAAGATGCCTCAATGACTGTCCTCGTCATTAAGAACAACATCCAACTCATCTTCAAAAGATAAGTATGTGAGCAATTTGCGAAAGAATGTATGAGTCATTTGATGAAGGGAGCGGGAGATTAGGGAAGACTATTGAATTTCAGTTCTTTAGATCAAATGAGACTTGAGATAGTGAGTGATAGGCCACGACGTTCGGGGAGGGGCCTAAAACCAAATCCCAAGTATATGGGAGGAGGTTAAACGTGCAAAGGCATGGACGTAGTGCATGGAAAGGCATGGACGTAGTGCATGGACCGAGTCATAGTTGTTGAAGTCACATGCGTGCATGGACTGAGTCGTAGCTTGAAGTCAGTTTCTATTTTCTGCTGCATTTATCTTTCTGTTGTTGCATTTTATCTTTCTATTGTTGCATTTCTATTTCCGTTAGAACGTGGAGTGTGTAGGCGTCAGTCACTAGTAGTGGCTCTAGGTGTTTCCTCTGTTTTCGGCAATTCTGTTTTCACTTTGTAATTTCAGTTTTGTGAACATGGACTGCTATTTAAGCAATCGTGGGTCATCAATAAGAACACAAAAATTATTCCAGCAAATAATTGTGGTACATCCTCACCCGAAGAGGACATATACTTGAGTTTTATCATCTACTATTATAAGGGACCTATCATTGGCATCACAACCAGGTTCTTATGGGCACTAACAAGGAACGAATCAAACACTTGGAGTCCGGACTTGGTACAGTTCAAGAAGGACTTCAGCGGATGGAGGAAGCTCTCACTAGACTCTCAAATGTTTTGCTCACCAATCCGGAATCCTCAAATCATGGCCATCACCACCGAGACAACCAAGAGGGAGGTAGACCGATCGTTTCGTCAAAATCAGCCAAGCTAGAATTTCCACGCTTCTCTGGAGAAGACCCGACAGAGTGGTTCAACCGAGTGGAACAATTTTTCGAATACCAGGGCACTGCAGAAAACCAAAAGGTTTTCATGGCTGCTTATCATCTAGAAGGGGAAGCCAACCAGTGGTGGCAGTGGCTTCGAAGAACGTTACAGGAAGATGGACGAGCGATTCCATGGGAACAATTCGAAGAGGAATTATGGGCTCGCTTTGGACCATCAGGATGTGAGGACTTTGATGAAGCACTCTCAAGGATCAGACAGCTAGGAACGTTGAGAGATTATCAACGTGAATTTGAGAAGCTGGGCAACACGATGCGTGGATGGACGCAGAAGGCGTTGGTGGGAACATTCATGAAGGCGGAAATTTCTGATGGGGTCCGGATGTTCAAACCGCAATCCCTCAAGGAGGCTATTAATCTAGCACTTATGAGAGATGAGCAGCTCACAAGACAGCGGCGGTTCATGCGACCACCACCTACAAGAGTTCCACTAGCTCTCCCACAAACCAATCGGGTAGCTTCTGTTACCTCGTCAACTCCATTCAGGCATTTATCATGGGACGAGATGCAGAAGAGAAGAGTGCAAGGTCTCTGTTTTAACTGCAATGAACGATTTACAACTGGGCATAAATGCCAAAAACCCCAGCTATTACTCTTGGAGGGCTACGCGGACGCAGGTAATGTGATCTGTGAGGACATCACTGATCAACATACGGTGGAAATTGACCAAGGGGGAGACACGGGAGAAGTGCAAGAACCAGAACTGGAACCTGAAATCATGCTCCACGCATTGACGGGATGGACCACCCCAAGAACAATGCGTATAACTGCAACTATGGGCTCCCGCGAAGTAATGGTGCTGATCGACAGTGGATCCATGCATAACTTCATCAGTGATCGCTTGGCAAACTCACTGCGTCTACCAGTGGTGCCAACAGAACCGTTCATCGTTCGAGTTGCTAATGGCGAACAACTAACATGTCAAGGACGATTCAATGAGGTATTGGTGAATTTACAAGGCATTGAGTTTTACCTCACCCTTTTCTCTCTACCTTTATCAGGTCTTGATCTAGTGTTGGGCATTCAATGGTTGGAAATGTTGGGTTCCGTGGTATGTAATTGGAAGAAGTTAACCATGGACTTCAACTGGAATAAGCAAGCCCGCAGATTGCAAGGATTGGACGAACAAGCTGTTCAAGAGGCTACATTAAAAGAAATGTCAAAAGAATGCCGAATGGGCCATACGTTGTTTGCACTATGCATTCCGTCGACCACGAAGAATAACTTACAAGGTGAATTTTCTGAAGTCAAGCATCAAGACTTGCAACGGGTTATACAGGAATACGAGGATGTGTTCCAAGACCCCTCGTGTGTACCACCTATGCGCGAAGTAGATCATTGCATTACACTCAAAGAGGGCACCGAACCGATTAACGTGCGCCCTACAGATATGCCCATTTTCAGAAGGAAGAAACTGAAAGGCAGGTCCAAGAGATGCTGGATTCCGGGCATATTCGTGCTAGCACCAGTCCATTTTCTTTGCCGGTACTTCTCGTAAAGAAAAAGGATGGAAGTTGGCAATTTTGCACGGATTACCGCGCACTCAATAAGGTCACTATCAAGGATCGATTTCCCATTCCAACAGTGGAAGACATGCTGGATGAATTATATGGCGCATAATATTTTACAAAGTTGGATATCCGAGCCGGCTATCACCAAGTAAGAGTAAATCCTCCTGATATTGCTAAGACTGCTTTTCGTACTCATAATGGCCATTACGAATATCTCGTAATGCCTTTTGGCCTTTGTAATGCACCCTCGACATTTCAGGCCATCATGAATTCTATATTTCGACCTCACCTTCGAAAGTTCATTTTGGTTTTCTTTGACGATATTCTCATCTATAGTTCGACGTGGGATAAGCATGTGGTGCATGTGGCACAAACTTTGGAGATTTTGAGACAGCATAAATTTTTTGCAAAAATAAGCAAATGTGGCTTTGAACAGCAAGAATTGGAATATCTGGGGCATATCATTACGCCTCAAGGAGTGAAGGTGGATGACAAAAAAATTGCAGCCATGCTCGCATGGCCACGACCTACTAATATTTCTGAATTGTGTGGTTTTTTAGGCTTGACAGGATATTACAGAAAGTTCGTTCAAAATTATGGCATTATCGCTCGACCCCTCACCAATCTACTCAAAAAAGGGAAGTTTGGATGGCATGAAGAAGTCGAAACAGCTTTCTCGACTCTTAAGCAAGCAATGACCACTACCCCAACTTTGGCTATGCCTAATTTCAATGATTTTTTTACCATTGAAACCGACGCATCAGGCGAAGGAATTGGCGTAATCTTAACTCAACTAGGCAAGCCCATTGCCTTTATGAGCCGAGCACTGGGAGTCACAAAAAAATCATGGTTAACCTACGCCAAAGAAATGCTTGCCATTATAGAAGCCATTCGCCTATGGCGACCTTATTTACTGGGAAAGAAATTTTTTATCCAAACTGACCAACGTAGCTTGAAGTATTTCCTGGATCAAAGTGTAGCAACTCCGGAGCAGCAAAAATGGGTAGCCAAATTAATGGGCTACGACTATGAAATTATTTATCATCCGGGACGTGAGAACTCAACTGCAGATGCTCTGTCACGCAAGCCAAACAGCCCAGTAATTAATCATCTACACGTAGCAACGGTAACTTTGTGGGATGTGATTAAAGAGGCTTACGAAGGTGATCGCTATATTCAATCTATTAATCAGACGGCCAAGCTCAAACCGAAGGACCCTATACACAACATCAAGGACTTTTGTTCTTTAAAGGAAGGGTAGTCATTCCATCATGCGAGTCATTACGCACTAAGATGTTGCATGAGGCACACAATACCAAGATTGGAGGGCACTCAGGCTTCTTACGTACATGCAAACGGCTATGCCAACAATTTTATTGGCCGAAAATGCACCAGTCCGTCCAAGAGTATGTCAAACACTCTGAGGTATGCTAGAAAATGAAATTTGAAACACTTCCCCCTGCTGGGCTCCTGCAACCTTTGCCCATCCCATGTCAAGTCTGGGATGATATTTCTCTTGACTTCATTGAAGGTTTACCAACTTCCCACGGCAAGGATACAATCTTAGTAGTAGTTGACAGGTTAAGTAAATTTGCACATTTCTTAACTCTCACTCATCCATTTACTGCTAAGAGCGTGGCTGAAAAATTTGTTGAAGGAGTTATTAAATTGCATGGTCTCCATAAATCGATTGTTAGCGATTGAGATCCCATCTTTATTAGTCAATTTTGGCAAGAATTTTTTCATATGTCTGGTACTCAGTTGAAACTCAGCTCCGCCTATCATCCGCAAATCGACGGCCAGACGGAAGTGGTGAACAGATGTGTCGAACAATATTTGCGCTTCTTCGTTCATCAATGGCCACGCAAATGGACCACCTACATTCCGTGGGCTGAACTATGGTATAATACAACATATCATGCATCTATTGGAATGACTCCGTTCCAAGCTTTATATGGTCGATTGCCTCCTCTGTTTCCCAATTACCATAGTGGAGACTCTTGGGTCCATGAGTTAGATCAGAATCTCGTGTCCAGAAATGAGCTGCTGCGTCAAGTAAAAGCAAATTTGGACACTTCCATTAATCGCATGAAACAATCAGCGGATCAAAAGAGAAGGGAGGTGAGTTTCGAAATTGGGGATATGGTGTTTCTCAAGTTGCATCCCTACCGCCAACAATCTATCTTCAAACGTGCTCACCAGAAACTTGCTAGTCGCTTTTATGGACCATACCCAGTTGTGCAAAAAATAGGAGCAGTTGCTTACAAGCTTCAGCTGCCGGAAGGAGCTAGAGTTCATCCGGTCTTCCACGTTTCACTGCTAAAAAAATTCGTGGGCAATCGGGTGGTACCATCTACGGAAATGCCGCCAGTCACCGATGAGGGCCTTATTGTTCTGGAACCAAAAAAAATATTGGACACTCGCTGGGTCAAACGAGGAAACAAATTTGAAGAAGAAAGCCTGGTTCAGTGGAAACGTCTACGCGAAGAAGAGGCCGCGTGGGAGACAAAGCAATCGTTGCTAGAGAAGTTTCCGAATATGGACCTTGAGGACAAGGATCCAATTGAGGAGGGGAGTATTGATAGGCCACGACGTTCGGGGAGGGGCCTAAAACCAAATCCCAAGTATATGGGAGGAGGTTAAACGTGCAAAGGCATGGACGTAGTGCATGGAAAGGCATGGACGTAGTGCATGGACCGAGTCATAGCTATTGAAGTCACATGCGTGCATGGACTGAGTCGTAGCTTGAAGTCAGTTTCTATTTTCTGTTGCATTTATCTTTCTGTTGTTGCATTTTATCTTTTTGTTGTTGCATTTCTATTTCCGTTAGAACGTGGAGTGTGTAGGCGTCAGTCACTAGTAGTGGCTCTAGGTGTTTCCTCTGTTTTCGGCAATTCTGTTTTCACTTTGTAATTTCAGTTTTGTGAACATGGACTGCTATTTAAGCAGCCGTGGGTCATCAATAAGAACATAGAAAAATTATTCCAGTGACCTATCAGTGAGAATGTGAATGAAGGCAGAATGAGTATTTATAGAGGAAAAAGTTACCGGTACATATAGGACAAAATATGTTACCGTTTGAGATTGGAGAAAAAAAAGTTACCATTGGAGAAAAGACAAATTTAGTTACCGTTGGAGGAACTTTCTCAAATTGTTACCGTTTGAGAAAGTCTTCAAAATCTTACCATTAGAGAAAGTCTTCAAAATCTTACCGTTAGAGAAAGGAGAAAAAATGTTACCGTTACAGAAATGACAAAAATGTTTATGACCAATACGTGGCTAGGTATTACCATTAGAGAAACTGATAAAGAGTAGATATTAAAAAAGACCATCACGTTAGAACATGCACATATTAAAAAAATTACTATTTTTATAATATGGATTTCGGTTTGAAAAATAATACTGCATCCGGTAGTCAAAATTGTATAAGTATTTAGTAAAATGTAATATTTGAAAAGAAGATAATTAAATAAAAGAATTAGTAGTTAAGATTGTAAATTGAAGCGAGTGAAAAAAGTAATAAAAATATAATAGAGAAATATTATTTAATAGAATAGAGATAGGGATGGGGAATGTGATGTATGAGACTTTTAAAAAGATGAATAAAATTTAGGGAAAACTTTTAAGGAATGTGAATTTTAGTTAAATTATAGGAAATTTATGGGGAACCCAATGGGAATGCTCTTATACATTTGGTTTATACCGGCCATTTGTTAAGGACGTTGCTACGTCCACAAAGAATTTCTACCGAAATTCTCTACCGAACACTTCAACTCTTTTCTTTTTATTTTTTTTACTTTTTCTTTCACCATTTTCTTTAAAAGCATTTAGATATTTAAAAAAAATGACATATTCATTTAAAAACATTTACTTAACCATTAAGAAAAAAAGATAAAAATTTAAAAAAATTTGGTAGACCGAAATCTTCTGTGGGCATAGTGTTTCCATTTGTTAATGGTGTAATAAGTTAGTGCAATCGGGTTTTAGTTAATTGGCTCCTATTAGTACCATTGATTGCCAACGTCTTTTTTCTTGTCAATTTCTTTTTCATTGATGAACCAGTTGCCGGATGGAGGAAAACGACTATTTTTTATTTAAATGGTTGGAGCTTATTGAGAGAAGATGGGATTGGTCCAGTATTGTTTTTGCATTTGAGTGTGGCGTTGGTTTTTTATACAATATAGGGAAAAATCTCTAGAGAGATTAAAAAGAGGGTTGTACCTAAATAATTTTGAGAGTATTTTCAGATAAAAGAAATGTGTTCTTTTGGTAGAGTTTTGAGCTCAACCACTTGTGCAGAGTTGATTCTGGCAATACAACAATCAGTTGGGTTGTTGTATCCTGGAGGAGTCAAGTCATGAAGAGTTTTGCTGTACCGATTAATTTGAGACTTTGTACCTCGCAGAGGGCTTGAATCTCCTTAAGGAGAACGATATTTCCATGCCTCAGTTCAAACTAGTTTCATTTGAATGTTAATTTTATTGTAATTTTTATTACATTATCGTGTATTTCACTAACCATTTTAAGGAGATTCAGATGGAGCCTACAATCGAAAAGTGCACGGAAAGCGTTGGAGATCTCCATAAGCCCTTTCAATTTGTTGAAGGGTGGTTGGCAGATTCCAGTGCCAATAGGCATATCTGCTATGATAATGGTTGGTTTAAAAATTATACTCCCTTTGAAGTAGAGAAAGAAATTACACTTGGTATTCAAGTAAAACCAAGGTTGTTGGAAGTGGTGAGGTTGAATTGAAATTTACCTCTTGGTGTATATTGACGCTCAAAGATGTGATTTATACACCGTATATGATGAAGAATTTGATGTCGAGTTTTTTACTCAACAAAACGGGTTTCAAACAAACTATTGAATTTGATAATTTTGTTACAATGAAAAATGTTGTTTTGTGGGCAATGACTATGTTTGTGATGATATGTTAAAATTGAATGTTGAGCATAAAGCATCGAACATTTCTGTTTATATGCTTTCTTCTTTAGATTTTTGGCATGCACGTTTATGTTATATCAATAGTACATATGTTGCTATCATGAGTAGTTTAGGATTGATTCCCAAACTGACAAAGGATTTTAAAAAATGTGAAGTTTGTAGTCAAGCAAAAATTACAAAATGGCCTCATAGAAATGTTGAAAAAAATACCAAATTGTTAGATTTAATTAACACCAATCTTTGTGAATTTGAAGGAATTTTAACTCGTGGAGGAAATAGATATTTTATCACTTTTATTGATGATTTTTCAAAATACAATATCTTTATTTATTAAAAAATAAAAGTGATGCTTTTGAAAAGTTCAAAGAGTTCCTCCATGAAATTGAAAATCAATTTGGTAGAAAGATTAAAAGATTTAGAAGTAATAGAGGCCGAGAATATGATTCAAATGAGTTTAATACTTTTGTTCAGTCATTGGGAATTATTCATGAAACTACTACACCATACTCACCTGCATCTAACGGTGTGGCTGAGAGAAAAATAGAACGTTGATTGAGTTGGCGAATGCTATACTTATTGATTCATGCGTTCCCTCAAGTTTTCGGGGTGATGCAGTTTTTGAATTATGGAGAGGGTATAAGCCAAATTTGGGATTTTTTAAAATTTGGGGTTGTTCGGCTTTTTTAAGGTTAACAGATCCTAAAAGGCCCAAATGGAGTGTTAGAACTATCACTTGTGTCTTTCTTGGATATGCAAAAAATAGCACAGCTTATAGATTTTTTGATATTGAAAATAAAGTAATTTTTGAACTAGTCAATGCAATTTTTCATGAAGAAAAATTTCCTTTTAAATAAATAAATAGTGGGGCTCAAGAATTTAGAAAAAATAATTTTTCTAAAGCTAGTTCTTCTATTCCTCTAGAAAGTGAAGAAATTTTTGAATTCAGGAGTAAGAGAGCTAGAATTGAAAAAGATTTTGGTTCCGACTATTATATTTACAATATTGAGGAAAATCCAAAGAATTTACAAAAAGCTTTAACATCACCTGATTCTGTATTTTGGAAAGAGGCCACTGTGGATGATGAGACGGATTCACTAATTTCTAATAAAACTTGAAAATTAGTTGAATTACCACCGAGTTGCAAATTTATATGGTGTAAATGGGTTCTTAGAAAAAAAATTTAGATCAGATGGAACAATTTAAAATTCAAGGCCAAGCTAGTTGCAAAAGGTTTTAAGCAAAAAGCTGACCTTGATTTTTTCGACACTTTTTCTCTAGTTCCAAGAATAACATTTATTGGATTATTGATTGCCATTGCAGCAATTTATAATTTAAGGATTTATCAAATGGATGTTAAAACAACTTTTTAAATGGAGACCTAGATGAAGAAATTTATATGAATCAACTCGGAGGCTTTGTAGAGTCTGACCAAAAAAGTAAAGTGTGTAAGTTAACAAAATCCCTATATGGCTTAAAACAGGCCCCTAAACAATGACATGAGAAATTTGACTCTTGCATGATCGAGAATGGCTATAAGTCAAATGAAAGTGATAAATGTATTTATTGTAAATCTTGAAAAAATTCACATATTATTATTAGCCTATATGTGGATGATTTATTGATATTTGGTTCTAATTTACATGTTATAGATGAAACAAAAAGCATACTTTGTAACCATTTTGATATGAAAGATCTTGGTGAGGCTAATTTCATTTTGGGTATGAAATTTACCTAAACGTGCGATGGTATTTTTCTTGATCAATCGCATTACGTAGAAAAATTATTGAAGAAATATAATTATGTTGGATGCAAACATGTTGTTACTCCTTTTGATTCTAGTATTCATTTATTTTTTATTGAAAATGATTATAATGTGATTAATCAAGAGGAATATGCTAGCATGATTGAGAGTTTACGTTATGCGACTGATTGTACTAGACCTGACATTGGTTATGCGGTAGGAGTACTTAGTAGATTTACTACCAATCCTGGAAAACATTATGGCTTGTTTTATAAAAAGTATTCTGCTGTACTCGAAGGCTTTAGTGATGCTGATTGGAATATCTTGTCAGGTGATTCTCTTTCAACTACTTGTTATATTTTTACATTGGGTGGTGATGCTATATGTTGGAAGTCAAAAAAATAAACGATTATTGCTAACTCAACCATGGAAGCTGAGCTTATAGTTTTAGCTTCAGCAAGTGAGAAATCAAACTAGTTGAGAGATTTATTACATGAGATTCCCTTATAGGAATAAACAGTTTCACCTATTTTAATTCATTATGATAGTACTAGTACTATTGGTAGAGTACAAAACCGTTACTACAACGGTAAATCCATATCCTGTGAGATCTTATTTGACTGATAGTGTTATTAATATGGATTATGTTAAGTATTGTGATAATCTTGCAGATCCACTAACCAAGGCTTTGACAAGAGAAAGGGTTTGGAATACATTGATGGGAATGAGATTAAAACCCATAAATTCATGAGTCATGTATGAGGATACCCAACTTGAGGACCAGAGATCCTGAAAACTGGGTTCAATAGAAAAAACGAATCATATGATGGTCGTAAGAAATGTCCTATTTATTTTATTTCTCATTTCTATGATATGAATGCATTTATTTCTCATTCAAGGTTTCAAGTAAAAAGTTGTTCTATTAAAGAAAAATTATATGTATTTTTTTAATTTTTTTGTGATAAAAAAGAGTTAAAAAATGAACAGTGTATATATATGTAGTCCATCAAGATGAAGTGCAGAAAAAAACTACTTCTTGTGCTTTTATTATAAGTTATAAAACTACTTCTTGTGCTTTTGTTATAAGTTTCATAAATTAACAGAATATCTTCACCTACATCATGATTAGCTGCTCCTTGTACTACTGCAAATTTAACCCCATTTGCATGCACACTTGGTACTGATCTTCGTGAACATACATACATGATCAGGAGGAGAGGTCAAGTTCTGGAATCAAACCCAACGGCTTATAAGTAAAATGAGAGCATCCAAGCTGGCTTGATCGAGTCGGTGCCTATCAAATATTCTAGTTTTGGTATCATTTTTTTTTTGGGTGATGCCGTATCTGATTTTGTATAATCAACAGTTTGGTTGAGAGGTCAATTTTGTTAATTGCTCAAGTTGGTGCATGCAGACCGGAATATTATTGAAGTTTGTCTAACTTTTTATCACTAATAATAAGAACTAAATAAAGAATAATGTACGCATGTTCACCATATAATATACATATATGTATATATAGTAAGATCCTCTTAAGGCCACCAGTTCTACATTAATCCAGCGGTTGCTTGAGGAAAAGGCCAAATCAATAAAGCATTTGTAGGCTTTTGCCAAATTGCAGGATAAATTAAACAGAAATATTATTCTTTATTTCTTTTTTTTTTTTTTTTGAAAACATCAAGTTTCATTCAACAAACACTATGGCCTTCAGCCATTACAAAGTTGAGATCAGGAACCGACCCTACATTATCAGGGTTTACAACATCAACACCAAAATGTACAAGGCCAGGAACAAACATTACAAAACCTGAATTTACAACATTTACATCAGACTGAACAAAAGTTGTTCCATCTTCACACAAACTTTATCTTTGTTTGTCAACAATAACCTGAGCACTTATAACTGGGTTGATACAGTCAATATCCATAATTTCACAATTTTGATAAAGTACTTTCTGTGCTAGCTGGTGAGCCACCTTATTAGCATTGCTTTTTACATGTGATATCTTCCAACTAATACCTGCCAAGATCGAGTGCACATCTTCCATAAGGCATTGTAGCAAACCATTATTCTGAATATTTTGATTCACTGCATTAACAACCTGCAGTGAATCTCCTTAAAAAACTACTCTCTACAAACTAAGCTCTTTACACAACTTGGTTGTTGAAATTAAACCTCTAGCTTCTGCTAAATCAGCTTGTGGGCAAAATTGTAGTGGTTGCATACATGAAGCCATCATATCCCCTTCAGAGTCTCTAGCAGCAATCCCAACTCCAATCCGAGAACCCATCTCTTTGACTGCAACATCCCAATTGATCTTGATCCATTCTATCTCTAGAGGTTGCCAATGAACACAATCTGGTTGAGCCACCCTACCATTGTTTCTAGAGTTGAGTTGCTTTTCATGTAGTTGATGAAAGTCATTATACTCTTGTGTTGCTCTCTTTATCAGTATAGAAGGGGCTAAGAAACTGTCTTAAAAAATCATCTTATTTCTTCTTATCCATAACATTCTGGCTATTTCTGCAAATAAAGAGATTTCAGAGTTACCCAATCTGTGCAGCATGTTCATAAAAATCTCTCCAAACTCGTGATGAGTGAATGCAGCCTTCTAAAATTTTTTGCTTCCTAACATCCACACATCCTGTGCAGATGGACAGTTCCAGAGGACATGAGATGTAGTTTCTTCCACCTGCTGACATATTGGACAGAAAGAATCATTTACAATTTTCCTCTTGCCCAGATTTGTCTTAGTGGGTAGAGCATCATTACACGCACGCCAAATAAATACTTTGACAGCATTTTTGGTATTCATTTTCCATATTTGCTTCCATAATTCTTTGTGCAGCCTTTGTGTTGAAGATTCCCCTTTTTTCTGTTCTTGCCTCTGCTTACATAGATGATAAGCACTTTTGACTGTAAAACAACCATTTCTTGTATACTTCCAAACAATATTATCCCTTGAAATGTTGGTCTGAGCTACAGGTATTCTTACAATCTGTTGCACATCTTCTTCCCAGAAAATATTCTTAAGCATCTGCATATTCCACCACCTTGTATTATGGTCAATAAGTTCAACCAACTTAGCATTTGATGACAAAGTATTCATTGGAGACATAATTGTACCAGATTCATGAGTTGGAATCCACTGATCTTGCCATATCTTAACATTTTCTCCATTGGCAATTCTCCAAATCATTCCATTTTTAACAATATTGATTGCTGAGCTAATGCTTTTCCAAGTATAAGATGGTCTAAATCCAGCTGTTGCCTGCAAAATAGAGTTATGAGGGAAGTAAACAGCCTTGAGAATTCTAGCTGCCAAAGTGTTTGGATTATTGAAAATTCTCAAGACCTGTTTGGCCAGTAAAGCTGAATTGAAAGCCACCAAATCTCTAAAACCAAGTCCCCCACCTGCTTTATTCTTGCTCAAACAATCTCATCCTTTCCAATGAATCTTTGCAACATTATCCTGAGTGTCCCACCAGAAGTTGGAAATCAGTGAGTTCAACTTAGTACATAAAGTTTTTGGAACAGGAAACACATTCATGCTATAAGTAGGTATAGCATGTACCACTGCCTTGATTAGAATGTCTTTACCAGCTTGTGAGAGAAACTTCATCTTCCAATTCTCCATTTTTTTACTCACTTTCTCAATTATGCCTTGGAAAGCTATTGATTTTGACCTTCCAATAACTGATGGCAACCCCAAGTATTTCTCCATGTTTGATGAAGCTCTCAAACCAGCCACTTGCAAAATATAATTCTTTGTTTCTTGCTTTGTGTTGTTGTTGAAATATAAGGAAGTCCTGCTTTTGTTGAGCCTTTGTCCTGAGGCCTGCTCATATCTATATAAAATCCTATTCAAATTAACCCACTCTTGGATATTAGCTCGACAGAAAAGCATACTATCATCAGCAAAAAACAAGTGGGTTATCTTGATCTGATCTCTGCCCATGGAAACCCCAGTGATCTGTCCTTTCTGTTCAGCTTCCATTACATGATCAGTTAGCACTTTAGCACAAATGATAAACAAGAAAGGAGATAAAGGGCAGCCTTGCCTAAGACCCCTAGTTGGTTTAAAACAATCTTGAGGGACACCATTTACTAACACTGAAAAGGAAGATGAAGAAATACACCTCAAAATAAGTTCAGTCCATCTAATATCAAACCCCATCTTCAACATAGCTTCTTTGAGAAAATTCCACTCAATTCTATCATAAGCTTTACTCATGTCAAGTTTCAAAGCCATGTAGCCCTTCTTTCCTTTCATCTTAGTTCTTATGGAATGCAAAACTTCATAGGCATCCAAGATATTGTCAGATATAAGCCTACCTGGTACAAAGGCACACTAGTTTTGAGAGATTATGGATGGGAGTATCTGTTTGAGTCTATTGGCTAGTAATTTAGTGATGATTTTATAAAGAACATTACAAAGACTAATTGATCTGTAGTCAGTAATGAGCATTGGGTTACTGCATTTAGGAATCATCATTAAATAGGTAAAATTGATATCTTCCATGCCTTTATCAGAATTCAGAAAATCAAGGATAGCCTCACTGACCTCTTCCCCAACACATACCAGTATTTTTTATAAAAACAAGCCCCAAAACCATCTGGACCTGGTGCTTTGTGTGGTCCCGTCTAAAACACAACTTCCTCAATTTCCTCTTTTCGAAATGGTGCCAAGAGAGTTTCATTCATCTGGTGACTAACCTTTCTTTTAACTCCCTTCATCGAGTCTTCCATATTAAAATGATTGGAAGTTGCAAAAAGCCCTTTGAAAAACTGTGTAAATGCCTCTCCAATTTGCTTGGAATCTGAAATAGTCCTTCCATTCTCATCAATAATCTTGGATATCCTGTTTCTCTCTCTTTTTTTTTCTTTTTTTATTTTATTTTATTTTATTTTTTTATTTTTTTATTTTTTTTTCTGAGTTGCACAAAGATGATAGAATCTCGTATTTCTGTCTCCTTTCCACAGCCAAATCTCTTTTGCCCTTTGTTTCCATTTTACATGCTCCCTTTCCAGCTGTCGATCAATTTCTTTCTGCAAATCCCCAAGGTACTGCACAGATGTTGCTGTAACAGATTGTTGCAAAGTCTGAAGAGATTTCCTTTTCTGCTTTATACTTGCTCTAGACTCACACTCTTTTGGGTAGCTCCATTTTCTCAACACCTGCAAGCAACCAACCAGCTTTGTGTTTATCTTTGAAAGGCCATCTTTATTTCTACCATGTCTCTACCAAGCATTATTAATAACATCCTCACATTCAAAGAAAAGAGACCAACTATCTTCATATCTAGAAATATGAACTGATTGCCCATTCCAATCATTTTGTTTCCCAACAGTCATCAAAATAGGGCAATGATCTCAAGAGTATGATGCTAAAACTTGTACCTCTCCCCCACCAAAAGCTTCGCACCACTCAAAATTGGCAGTGGTTCTATCAAGCCTTTCCTTTGTGAAATTATGATCTTCTCGAAGATTTGACCATGTATATTTACCTTGGATACAACCCAAATCCTTCAACTAGCACTCCTGTAAAACACATCTGAAATCATCCATCTGTTTTTCACCCCTTCTAGCTTCACCATACTTTTCACTATGATGCAAGATTTCATTAAAATCACCTATACATAACCATCTTCTAGGCTGTAGGAGATTCAGATGTCTTAAGATTCCCCACCCTTCATTTCTCTTATCAGTTTTAGGGTTTCCATAAAAACAAGTTAGCATCCACTCAGCATCTGGTTGAACAACCCACATATTAATGTGTCTTTGTGAGTAGGAGCTAATATTAATCTGAACATCATCTGAACATAACAGCATCATGCCTCCACTTCTTCCCACACTATCAACTAAAAATAAACATTTGAAACCCAATTTCATTTTCAAAGCATCTAAATTCTTCTTATGCAATTTTGTTTCCATGAGAAACAAAATGCTAAGCTTGTGAACCTTAACCAACAAGTTAAGATCTCTAACTGTTCAAGGGTTGCCAAGCTCTTGAAAGTTCTAACTTAGGAGCCTCATTTCTCCTGGCGGGGCTGACAAACAGCCTCTGCCGATATATCAAAATTAGATAGTAAAGCTTGCTTCTTACCCCTACTATCTTGTTGATTTTCCTTTGCCATCAAAATAGATTCTTCATCATTTTTCCTCTTCCTCGTAGCATAATTGGCAGATTGTATCAATTCAGTGCTTTGCTGTCCCCTTGCCCCCCTCTTCCATCTATTAATACAAACCTCAGGAACTTCTCTGTACTTTTGTTGATTCTGCACAATTTCTGACTGATCAAGCTGAGTAGTTATCACCATTGGCAGAGAAGGTTGAACTGCATATTGTTCCAATAATTCCTTTGAATTGTCAAAAATTAGTACTTTTGAGTCTGCCTCCCTATTAAGCACAGATAGATCATTAATTTGAAGATGGCCAACATTACTACCTTCATTATCCTCTTCTATTGTATTATGAGTCAGCAGTTCTTTACTTGATTCACTTGTCACCAGCTGAATTTCTTTTTGAGTCAGTTGTTCCACCTTATTACTTGATCCTTACTTTATTGCAGGAGGAAATAAAGGACCTGAAGTGCTACCATAACTAGAAACTGCAGCTGAGCCTGAAGCACGTAGCCATGACCATATTGTTGCATATTGTAATCTTTGTTATCTTCCTTCTGTTTATACATCCCCACACAACCTTGTACACCATGCTTAATAGCCCCACATTTAAAACAAAATCTAGGCAACCTTTCATATTTAAATTGAATAAAGCTTTTCTGGCTAAGCAACTCCATAATCTTTCCTCTTATTAAAGGCTTCATTAAGTCCACCTCAACCTCCACTCTAATCCACTTACCCCAACAATTCCCAAAATAATCAGCCTCCACCTAAATAACTCTACCAATAGTGGATCCAATCCTACCTCCAATATCCTTATTCATGCATCTGAGAGGTAAATTATGCAATTGAACCCACAAAGTAGTTGAGTTAAAATTCAGATCAGTAGGTGGTGTAACTCCATCAAATTTTTTTATACATACCAGGTTAGTGTCAAACAACCATGGCTGGCCTCCCCAAATTTTGTTCAAATCTTCCTCAGTTTGGAATTCAAACACATAAAGATTATCGCCTACTTCATGAATTTTGGCTCCAGCACAAGATTTCCACACTTTTAACATCGTGTTCATAAACGCATCCTTATTAATTTTTTTATCAGCAATTACTTTTCCCACCAGACATAATCTCCCTCTCTTCAAATTATTCTCGATGTCTTGGTCAGTTATTGCAATTATTCATGAATAACTTTACATGAATAACTTTACAATTATTCATGAATAACTTTACAAGTATTCTCATACAATCTCATACCTTTCCTCATGAATAACATTACAATTATTCATGAGGCGCTTCTTCAAGCAATTAATTATTAGGTTGCGTTTGGATGTTGAGTAGTTCTTTATGAATAGTAATGAATTGAATAGTAGAGGGAGTTATATAGGATCCATCTAAACTAAGTTTAAAATGTGTTTAGATGTTAAGATGAATTTAATACTTTTTTATAGAAAGTTAAAAAAAGTCGAGTTTTACGTAGAAAGATATGTTAAGTTAAAAAGATTGTGAATCTCATATATAAGGAAGTTTTAAATTGAGATAAATTTAATAATTTGAAAGTTGAGTATTTAAATATTAAATTCATCTTAAAATTAGATTGAATTTAACTTAATTCAGTCAAATCTTGTAACCAAACGCAGATTTAGGTTCCCTGGCGTGGCTTGAGTTGCGAAGTCATATACAGATGAATCATGATTTCAGAGTTCAATGATCATAAATTAGGCTTATTATTTCGAACACATTACGTCCATTTCTTTTTTGGGATTGTCATATATACATGTATTCTTTCATATTTTGTCGCATTTAATCAATTATATGGGACCGTATTGGACAGTGGAGCTTTAGATTTAGAAAAAGCTTACTCTTCCGCTTTCATATTTCCGCTCAAGTGTACCGTTTGAAAAAAAAAATTATTTTTTTTATTTAGTGATTAAGAAAATAATTTTAAGTATATTGATATATTTTATTTATTTTTAAAAAATATTTAAATATATTAAAAAAATATAAAAATAAATATTCAAAAATTACTGTACAGTCAAACCGAGAGAGTAGCCCGACTCTTAGATTTATATTGAAGTGATCGATCGATGAGCCTCAGTCACTGGGGTGGGTGGGATACGGATGAAAACTCATCTCATTTGGATGCTTCAAAGGCAAGGAGGAAGGAAACAAAAAAGAAGAAGAGCCAGCGAACTTGCGTTTCTTTTATGTTATTGAGAAGTACTATTTTAGTGCAGTAGGCCATTTAAAGTAGTACGTACATCAAAAAATCATTTTCAAAGAAAAAGAATTTTCAAACTCCCCCAAAAGAAAAATATTTAATTATGAAAAATCTAAACATTTTGTATATAAATGTCCTAACAAGTCCAAAACTATTAAATTTAAAAACAAGCCTAATCAATTAAATATTAATGTCAATGATAAAAAGGAATTGATTCGACTCCTAGAATCAATATCGTCTTCATCATCTAACATTGATGAATTCAGTTCTAATGATTCAGAATATCACTCTGAGATTAGATCATCTGATTCTCCAAATATTAAGGTTGGATGTGGTGATTCTTGTTACAAATTTTTAAGTAAAACAATTAATGTTTTAACCAAAACTGAGGAAAAAGAAAACCTTTTATTAGCCTTGATTTCCCAAATTACTAATCCTAAGTTAAACGAGCAATATTTTCATAAATTTAAAAAGACAATAGTTGGTCAAGAATTAAAAACTTTTAAACAAAGAGTTAATTTTCAATACACTTTAAAACAAAAACACAAGGATATCTTTACAAACGATTTGCAAAGGAAAATTTGTTTTGTTAAAAATAAATTGTTGAACTCAGAGTTGAGATTAACAACCTCAAATTTGAAAATGAGAATATTTATAAGGTTTTAGGATATTGGGTAATTGTAATGAAAAATGATAAACATACATCACTTTTCATAACAAATTATACAATTATATTTTAAAATGGAAGATAATTTAGTAAAATACTTAATAAAAATAATATCATTTTATAAAAATATTCTCACTTTTAAATAAGTATTGTGAAGTATATTGTAAAATGTACAGTATAAATCATTACTCAATTATAATGCCCAGTGACATCATTACTCTTTGGACTCTACCCACTACTTCGACAACTCCCCCGCAATCACCTCATGATTTCCTTTCCGTTTTATCCACCGCTCAGTTTTTGTTTTCATTCTCTTTCGGTGAATCATATGATTATCTATCAATATTAGAGACATATATATATATATATATATATACACACTAGCAGTAGGGCAACGTGGGAGACATATTTTGCCGGTTGAATGAAAAAAAAAAAAAAAAAACGTGATCATTCGCAAAAGAAGTGGTATATGAAGAATCTTTTTTCTACACCTAATAGGTGAACGAAGATAAGGAGAATCTATGTGGTATATAGAGAATCTTTTTTCTGCACCTAACAGGTGAATATAGATATGGAGAATCTATGCAATGACGACAATGTGCGAGACACATTTGCCGGTTGAATGAAAAACAGTAATCGTACACAAAAGAAGTGGTACATGGAGAATTTTTTTCAAAAAATTCTGTATACAACCGCTTGCGTCCCCATTGCGGCATCGCCATCCGACGTGCCAAAAATTCAAAACGGCGTTGTATCCAACCGTTTCAAACACAACTAACTTTGAAGCCTTTCACCTCTCCCTCTCCCTCTTCTCTCTTCGACTTTTTCTCTTTGCTTTCTCCCTCTCCCTCTTCTCCTTTCGACTTCTCCGTTTTCTCCTTTCGGCTTCTCCTTTCGTCTCTGGTTTCCTCTCTGGTTTCTCTTTCTCTCTCTCTCTCTCCCTTCCTCTTCTCCCTTCGTCTTCTCCCTTCGTGGTATCCCTTCGGCTTCTCCTTTCAGAAGATTCCCTTCCCCTTCTCCCTTCGTCTTCAATTTTTGAGAGCCCCGAAATCCCCTTCCCAGAGCCCCGAAATCCTAACGCACGACCTGCATCACCGTTGCGTGAAACCCCCTTCCCACATAGCCTGAATCTCTAACCCTAACCCGAAACCCATGCACGACCTAACCCGTACCCTTCCTAAGTTCAAAACTTCAAACACACTCCATACCCTAACGCACGAAGATAGGTTGTCCCGATAAGGTTCCATGTCCGTTGTCCTATTTTTCTCTCCTTTTTGGCACACATATATTTTTGAAACAACCATTAGCTAACCTAACCTTAAATTTTTTTCAATCCTTTGAACAGGTCAGATATATGTTCAGTGGAATCATAGTCTTTGAACAGCTCAGTTATATGTCCCGGTAGAGGTGGAATTGAAATTGCTTTTTTTTTTTTTTTTATATATAATTCGGTGGAATCATAGTTGCTGCAGATAATTATTCATTTGCTTGTTTCTCTGTTGATAGCTATGAGCTAAGTTATGTTGAATGTCTCGACATTGGTGAACTCCTTTATGATTTATGACCTACATGGAACCTTGATGGTTTGTGAATTGTTTGTGAATTATTTGTGAATATGTAATTATTTCTGCCTTTGCTGATTAAGTTGCTTGGCTTGTTTAGATTATTTTTTACACAAAAAAATTGATTTAGGGATTGTAGCAATATTTTGATAAGGAGTCTACTGCCAAGTTAAAACTTACCTACTTATTTAAGCTTTTCTAGTGTTCCAAATATGAGCCAGTGCTGTTTTAATTGGCAAACCTATATCTATAGTTCAAACTTTTTTCTACCCTGTTTTGGCAGCTGTTGAAATATGTAGATCATGGTTTGTCTTAGTATTATTTATTGGTGTTTGAACTTAAGTCTTTTAACTCATATTGGTTAAATTGCTACGATTGGACGTGTAGCAACTTAACCCTCACACATGGTTAGGATTACATAGGCCTCACTTTTCCACCCTGTTTCTTTCTGACATGAATACACAAAACATCTTTCATGAGACTAGAATTTTTGAAAATCAAAGTTATAATGTTTACAATTTCACCACAAGAATATTTTGGTTCATCTTAGAATGTCGTCGTCGTCGTCATCATCAACGACTTTTGGCTCATCCTTTGCTAAACACACTTTGGGCATACCATTCTCTTTCTGTGATGTGGAAGCCACACTGAAATTCTCAAATACTACAAAAAATTTAGGACAACCCTTCTTAGGGTGTCCAAACTACAACACAGAGGTGACTACATCTTTGCCTTACATAATACATTTTTAAATCTTAATGATTAATATGCTGAACATCTATCATTTCCTATATTTATATTTGTATCAAATGATTAGGGATTACCATATTATAAGTTTTTCAAGTGGGTAGATAGTAATCAAGTGAATGAGTTTCAACTTCGAGAAAGAACAAATGAAGTGTTAAGGAAGGAGAGAGAACTCGAGAAGAGAGTCGAAGATGTCGAAAAGAGGGAGATTGAGCTCCGTAAGAGATCGGATGACATCGAGAAGAGAGAGATGCTGCTATCTAATATTAATGAGGAGGTTCGGAAGAAGGAGTTGGTGCTTGTTGTACGTGAAGCTAAAATCAAGCGTTCAGGCACATTACTCCGGGTCTATTGGGCGTTTGCATTTGTATTTGGCTGTTGTATTGGACTCTATACTTGATGTAAATATTTTAAGTTCTTAGTTTCTGCCCAAAGTTGGTGACTAACTTTAATCTTAATCTCACTTGAAATCTGTTCCTTAGTTTGTTTAAAACTTTGAATGTAGATCTGCTTCTCCATGTGGATAATGTCACTTGATGTATTTATGTTATCTAATATTGCTCTTGCAGTTTATTTATCCGAAAAGGAAGATATTATCCTTCCTGTATTCATTGTGGGGTCGTTGTCTATTGCTTTTGTTTCTTTTGCAGTGCTGTTTTTATGTCATTTTTGTTGTTAGTAGAAACATCTTTAGTTATTCCATGTGATAAGAGACCAATGTTTGAGATGTCAACTCCAAACATTATACATGCATCACACAGATTTGTGGCGAATTGAAACAGGGAATGTTTGTGGGAATGTTATTCCAATCATATGTTGAACTCTTCCAAAGGAAGATCGAATTCTTCCAGTACTCATTACTGGACAGATTAAAAGAGCACACTCTTTTTAAGAACAAAATTAAAAGTAGTCCTAATTGAAGTTTATTAAGGCCTCACTTAATAAACTAGTACATGCAATTGTAACAAACTCAAACATGATCTTGAGAGTCACGTACGAACCTCAATAAAACCCAAAACCAAATGCCAAAAACGGCCACTTACAAAACTAACTTCAAGAAACAATAAAAATCATTACAAAACCCAGTCCGCATATGCATAAAACTCCTTGCTTTTGATACACAGATAACAAATTCCATTAAACATCAACACTGCCTCAGTATACATGCATCACACAGATTTTGAAATTACCTCTTCTCAAAGCATTACACTAATTCCTTTTCATTACAAATGAGAATCAAAATGTAACATAAGTTCCCAAAAAATTGTCGTTGATCCATTTTCATTGTATGGCCCTTTACCAATGGTGACATGTCTCTTCCAAAAATGTTTGAAATATTTATTCCTTCAGTCAACACCTTAAATAAACCAGTCCAAGCCCCTTAAACAATGCTTTCTATGAGCACTTCCAAAGATGTCTGAAATATTTCCACCAACAATAACCAAAGGAAGATAGATCAGCAGATGAAGTGTTATTGAATAAAAGTAATTTTCTAATACTAAAAAAAAAAAAAATGGTTTTTTGTTCTATATTCGTCTTGGAAAAGAAAAATAATAATGAAATGATAAACCAACATAGGAAACCTTCTTTTCTTTTTTCTTTTTTTTTTTTTTGGAGTTAAAGGGACACAAAATTTTACATCAATTTGAATTAAAGTTGAAATAAACAAATCTTGGTATGTGTTTTTTTTACATGAAACAATAAAAATATGAAATCTTACTGGTCATAAAAAAACTAGCATGCGGTCAGCCTAACAAAATCTGGAGCAAAACAACGGCTTACCCTTCTGCATATGCTTTCATTCGTTCATAACACTAGCCCCAACAAACCCATATACAATGAACCCCCAAATATAAGTCTAAATATAAGTCTATATGGTTTCCACCAACAATTTATATTTTCATCTTCCTAACATGACATCATTAAAAACCAAAGTTCATCCAATCCAAATGTGCAATTAATATCACAAACACTCAAGCAAGCATATCCAACCTCTATAAGAACTTTATGATGCATCCAACCCAAAGTACACTGATTGTGATCCATCCAACCCAAATTGTAGCTGTAAACAAAAAAACCCAATTACTAATGTTTCTTGTGTCGATCTTTAGATTTAAATATATCGAAAACAACACTTACACTTTCTTGACTTTGAAACATTGTTTCTTGTGTTTGGGTTCCATTGATGTCAATAGCGGCGCTTTCTGGAACAGCCTGGACGCCACCAAGATTTGACATATCGATCTCTGGAGTAAGGAATAAATTCCTGCATGTTTGTCTTACGACTAGTGTATATCCTCCATCACACTATTAATCAAGTAAGAAATAACAAGTTACACGTAGGAATAGTTGCATTTATAAAATATTAATAAGAACCAGGTATTAAATAACTGCACCTCTTTACATTTTGTTTTTGCTTTAGCTTTCCACATGTCATTCTCCATCCTGGATGCTCTTCTCAGAGATGGGAGTTTGCCTTTCCCACTCACAACATGTGGACTGAGTACTTGCTTAGAACTACCAATTGTGGTTGTGTCCTTTGTCGTACAATCGACACTGGAACCCGTTTGGGTCATTGATGGGGGTTCTTGATTGGCACTATACATGTTAATCATCGCATGTAACTTAGTAGTTGCATCCTCTGCATTAGATTTCGAACCCACTGCATGTGTGATCATCTGATAACAGATATTCAGCAGACTTGAATATCTATTACAATCTGTGCGCTGCTCCCCTTCGTCATAGCTGCTGTGCATCAAGGTGTATCTCTTTTTTATCTCCTTTCTCCACTGATCCAAAATGTACCTATCTGGCAAAGATTTAATCCCGTTACATTTGAATACGGCCAAAATATGCCGACACAATATGCCCCTCATTTCAAACAAACCACAAGAACACTTTGCAGATGCATCTTCCTCAGTAAAGTCCACATAATGCGTCACCAGTTTAGTGAACTCTTCCAAACGAACTTCATCCTCTAGCGAATAGGTATGTACTGCACCATCCCTCTTAAGTAACTTTGGATCCATATTGATGATGCCAGTAACTTGTTGCTGAACTTCCTTGAATTTGGCATTCGTGTACAAATCTTGAAACCTCTTCTCAATCAGAGATCTGGATATGCAGGGAATTGTGACGTTAAATGTGTGCAAGTCCGCGGCATTTTCATCCTCAATTTTTTTTAAAGCGTTCTCAAATTGGTCGACAAACTCTTTCAAGTTTGTCTTAGCATGAACATAACCGTCAAAGAATACATTCATGCTCTCACTCCGCTACGTCATACTCATTCCAGCCCAAAAATACCCTTTCAAGAATGCCGGAACCCAATGCGCATGCTCAGTGTATAAACTTTACAACCACACATTCTCATGCAAGTTGTAAGTGGTAATTAAATGATCCCAACATTTCTCAAACTCTTCAACGCTTTGGGTGTCATACACACATTTCATTAGGTCATTTTTCATTCCACTTTTGTATAATCCATAGGAGCCAAGCTTTTCTAGAACTTTCTTCAATATATGCCACAGACAAAATCTATGCCGGCTTTTGGGAAAAACAATAGCGATTGCTTTTTTCATGGCTTTGTCCTGATCAGTGATTATAGCTTTCGGAGCTATACCATCCATGCACTGCAGCTAGGTTTGGAATAACCACACAAACGTCTCGGTATCCTCACTAGAAATCAAGCCTGCTCCCAACAGAATTGATTACCCATGGTGGTTTACACCAACAAATGGTGCAAAAGGCATCCCATATCTATTCGTCAGGTATGTGGTATCGAATGTGACCACATCCCTGAAATATTTGTAGGCTGCTCTACTACGGGGGTCTGCCTAGAAGACATTTTTCAACCTCCCCTCATCATCCAAATCCATCAATGAAAAAAATCCAGGATTTTTGTATTGCATACATCTGAAATACTCTTGAAGCGCTCCTGCACCACCTGCGCCAAGTCTTAGATGTCTTGCCTTGTCTATATAATTACGATAATCTTTTTTCAAAAACGGGAGGTTCTCAAACCCACCCGTACCAACAACAAGAGATCCAAAGCTCTTATTCATTCTGATGCCAGCCAAATCATTCATGTCTAAGACCCTCTTTATAGCATCACTCACTTTTCTATTACATCGAAAGAACCGAGATCTTTTTGGACTGAGGCCGTGATTATGGATGTTATGAACTGTAGTCAACCGAAACTTTCCCTTGGTTTTTAACGCATTGATCTTTGCCTTACATTCATTCTTTCTTGTCGGGCGTAGATTGGCGACATTCAAAGTCCTATTCCGAGCCTTCCCACCACGGGCACAAGCAATGGTGACATATCTAATAGTTTCATCATCTCCCTTCTCAGTCCTTTTTGTCATCATCCCAAATCCGCATTTCTTACCATATTCCTTATAATAACTTATTAAATCTTCCAGGTAATTAAATTTCATCCCCGACTTTGGCTCCTCAATCATATCATCACCATCCAACTGCACATTTTGAGATGACCCGGCATTGCCATCCTCGGTTTCCCGTGGATTTGGTCTATGCTCATTACTTTCTTCAACTCTAGATGTACATGGCGCATAAGTTTGACAACCATCAGGTCTATTATCATCTGAACCAACTAGTTTGTTTGTAGCGGAGCTTGTATTGATGGGAGGGCTCAAAGGTTCCATGTCATGCTGACGTGGATAACCAACATTCTACAAAAAAAAAAAAAAAACTGCAATTAAACTCCTGAAAAGAAGCCAACATTTTTAAAAATTATACATGATAAATATTACCACCTGTATGTTGATTGGATATTGGTTGTCAACTGGATAAGGCAGAAAATCCGGTGACCACGCAGGCACTGGTCCATAGTAACCAGACATGTAATTTGGAATGTTTGGATAAGTTGATGGTATGTCCTAACATGTCACTAGATAAAGTTATTGATGGATTCTGAGATTTCAATATCAACTCAACAAATTCAAGTGTTATTGAAATATTCAATGATATAACATACTGCGGATCCGGGATTTGAGCTAGTTGGTGTTAGCGTAGATGGTTGTTCTTTCCCGTTTCCCATGCTGAGAGGGAGACAAATGCATTATAAATATAAATATAAATATTATTTATATAACAAATGAATTTTTAGAACAATATATAAAGAAGTTAGTATTTTAAGATCAATGTGTAACCAGCAAGTATTTTTAGCGCAATATATAAGTGCAAACTTGTAAACGAAGAAACAAAGTTGACCCCCAACAACAAATTAAGAAATCTAACCCGTACAGTTCAACTAATGACATTTGTTTCCTTTAATTCACTAGAACACTAATTAATGCACATGAGTTTGTGAAGCTTATAAAGAACATAAAAATAGCTTCCAAGTTCCATGTCATGTTTCAAATAACCTTAAGCTTTAGTTGTCAAGAAGTTCATTTCTTTGTAAGTATCAATGCAAAAGGAAAAACCATTAATTCATGATGTTTTGCAAACTTTATGAGTTTGTCTTGCATCTGGGGTAAAAAATTACAAGATTAATGCATTCTAAATTTTTCAAAACCACTACAGAATTTTTGATTAGCAAATGATTTCAATTTTTTCCAACTTCTTTTAATGGTGTGTTCTGGGTCCATTTTAATGCATTTTATATTTTCCAAAACCACTATAGAAATCTACTATCTCCATTAACCATTAATGCTATAAAAGTAACAATATCATAACTACCTAGTGCTTTGAATGATTTTTACTGAGATGATGACCTTTTACTAGATTCGCCCACAAACTCTGCAGTGCTTGTGTCAAAGTACCCAACAACCTGTTCAATACAAAAGCCATCATTGACAAAAATTTTAAACACGATAAATATCAATGTCTGAGGAAATTTTTGTTGATGAAATTCACCAAGAATGTTCGGAGGACTGGGTCTCAACCGAATGTACATGGTTTTGCTCTCTACGTTCGCTATACAGCAGGGTACGAAATCTCAAAATTAAATCTCAACCGTATCAAGCAGCTCTTTTTTGTAGGATATCACACAGGATGAACAACAGAGACCAACGACGCACGACAGCGAAGACGGATCCAACGCACAAAGACAAGTTTCCCTCTCTGGTTTCGAACGAAGACAGGTTCCCTCTCTGGTTTTGCACGAACACAGGTTTCCCTCTCTGGTTTCGCACGACCTCTTGTGTTCGCACGAACTCTCTGCTTTCCCTCTCTGGTTTTGGTTTTGATCTACAACACCCAACCCAACGCAGCTTTTTGGTGCCGATTTCCCTCTCTGGTTTCGCAAGATGCATCCAACGCACGACGGCCCAACACACGACGGGACTGGTTTTCAGTTTCTTCCTTTCTCTGGTTTCAAACAAACAGAATGCTTTCATTTTCGTTCTCTCCCTCTCTGTTTTCTTTCTTTTTTGGTTTTTCCTCCTTTCTTCCGCCTTTTTTTTTTTTTTATTACACTCTGTCTGCCACGTCAGCCAGTTCCACGGCGGGTGTAAAACGCGGGTGTATCTAGAACTATTGTTTTTTTCTGCACCTAACAGGTGAACATAGATATGGAGAATCTATGCGATTATGATAGTACTCTCTTTGTCCTCTTTGTCTCTCACTCACTGCAGCCTCAAACGAACAGTATCCATTCTCAAGATTGTCAAAAACCCGTCATTTCAACGTCATCTAAGTGAGAAATGATAAAAAAAAGTTGAGAATATTTATAAATAGTAATAAAAAATAATAAATTATTTTATTTAAAAAGATATTATATAATATTTGTTAATAGTTAAATCGTCTCATCGTTAATATTCTTTAGATCTAAACATAAATAGATATTATACTCTCTCTCCTCTTTGTCTCTCACTCACTTCAGCCTCAGACGAACAGTGCCGGCCATTCCCAATATCGTCATCAACCCGTCATAAACGCCATCTAAGTGAGAATAAAGAATATTTGTAAATAATGAAGTAAGAATACTTGAAATAATCTCAAAACCTAAAAACTTTTTTTTAGCTCGTCATTTCAACTCCACATGCTTGCATAAAAAAATTCACACCATCATGCACAATATAAATTACAGAAAAAATTGAAAGCAGAAGAAATAACAAAAAATCTCCACAACCTCTTCATACTCCATATTCTATTATTTTTTTTAATTTTTATTATTTTTTTCTGTTATCAAATATTTATTATATGAATAATTGAATAGAAAATTTGAAATAATTTTAAAAATATAAACTCAAAAAAAATTTTTAAAAAAAAATTAAAAAATTTTAAAATTTTAAAAAATATGAAGTGTAGAATGTGAAGTATGATAGACATTATGTAGTAAAACTCACGAAATAAACCGACCTGCAGAGACTTTTTAGTTTGGTAAAGTGCGGGGAAACAAGAAATTATTACTGCTGCAGTTGAAAGAGACTGGAAACTTCAGAAGAATCTGTGAAAGAGAAAAAAAACAATAGAAATTAACTATTTTATATTAAAATCTAAAAGATGCCAGAAAGAGAGATCAGAAAATATGCGAGAATACAGCCCTATTGTGAAAGATCAAACTCGAAAGAATAGAAAGTAGAATAGTCAGGGCTCAACCGGAAAGCAGGACACGAGTTAGGGGCGCAACTGTAGTTGTAGCAGGTCACACGTGGACATAAGCGTCTCTGAAAGTGTAAAACAAAAAACTATTCATTTCTATTCATTTGCTTAGAGCATTTTTAATAGATTAATTAAAAATTTAATTTATTGAATATTTAATTATTAAAAAGTAAAATATACTCATAATGAATTAGTTAAATTTTAAATATTTAGAATTTAACTACAATAACTTTAAAAAATTTTTAAATTTAAAAGTTACTGCACATACATCAAATATATATTTTATTAATTATTTCTCTTTCATTTCTTTCAATCACATATTTTATCATAATTGGTATATTAATTTGAGTTAGTAATATATTAATTTAATAAGAATATGATTATTAATTAATATATAATAGATAAAATAGTAAAATATGATAAAATAAAATAAAATAATAATTAAAAAATTAAATATTTTTTAAATTATTAGTTATTCATTACTATATAATGAATAAATAGATAATTTAATATGGAGATTTGATGTGAATAATCAAAACCAAATTCATCTTATATTATTTTATTGTTATATAATGAAAAAATAATTATTCCAATGTGGAGATTTATGTGAATGGAATAGCCAAAAATTAAATTTCTCTTACATTCATAAAAAAAATGTCATTTAGCTTTGGCTAATCCATTGAGAGTGCTCTTATAGCAACATGCATTTATTTGGATGTTAAACTGAATTGAGTTGACTTAAGTTGAGATGATAAAATATTATTAGAATATTATTTTTTAATATTATTATTATTTTGAGATTTGAAAAAGTTGAATTGTTTATTATATTTTGTGTTGAAATTTTAAAAAGTTGTAATAATGAGTTGAGATAGGTTGAGTAACCAAACGTACCCTTAAGATGTAAGGGATATATATGAAAAATACTATTTTATCCACTCAATTTATCTCTTGATTTTGACACGTCATGTATTTTATTTTTTTTTTAAATTTTTTCTTTACTTAATAGTTAAGGAAATAATTATTAGTGTATTGATATTTTTTTTTATATTTTTTAAAAATGTTTTTAAATGATAAAAAATATGATTAAAAAAATTGAAAAAAAATAAATAGACTAATTTTACTTAGTAGTTGAATAGAGTAATGCTACTCAGGCGGCAGAGTAGCATCACTCTCTCTATATATATATATATTTGAAAAACATTAAATATATTTAAAAAAAACTTATAAAAAAATTTACTTATTTACATATCAGTTATTATTACGTTGAAAATAATAAAATTTAAATTTCAAAAGTAAATTATCAAAATGAGTCTTCTAAATATAAATAAAACTGTAAATACGTGTAGCAACATTATATATTTATATTATATAGATATATGTATATATATATAAAATAGTGAGCAAGTTGCCAAGTGCGAATAACGAAATCATGCAAGTAGATAGAAATAAAGTAATAAATGCAAGTATGGGGTAATAAATACAGGTATGGGCAAGATGCGACGTAATAAAGGTAAGTAGGTAGAACCGTAGAAATAATGAAGTGCAAGTGAATGAAAGTTAGGGCAAGCGCTACGTAATGAAAGGAACTAATAATAGGACCAGATAATTTGAAGTAAATGATAATAGAAGCAGCACCAGATAATTAGAATTAAATACAAAGCTGGAACCGGATAACTGGATTCAAATGAAAATAAATGATAAATAAAAGTACGTACTAAGTAAGAGAAATTGTAGTTGTTTATTTAAAATAAAACAAGTTACAAAATATTATAAGGCAATATGAAGCAAGAAGAAGAGGAGATTGAATTCGAATTGGGAGAGGCTTCAGGAGATCTAAGAGACTTCTTTTTTCTTTTTTTTCTAAGTAAGCAGGTTTTGATTCAGATAAGAAAAATATGATACATGAGGAGGGATGAGATTCCTCAACAAATGACGGAGTATAATAACTATAGTGCAAATGTGAAGGAAAAAATAGGTTTTTAGACTAATTTTTTAGTCTTCACATATACTCTATAAAGAGGACGCCGTTTTCTAGTTATTGTAAGTGGAAGCGTGGAAGAATTTGATTGAAGTGATTGCAATCGTAGATCGCAGTGGGGGAAAACTGAAACAATTCAATTTCGTTTCAAAAGCTCATAAGAGGAAAAAATTAAGAGGTCCAGCTTGTCAACAAGCAATACTGGCCATTAAATTTTCAGTTCTTCTATATACAGTCTCTACGTGTAAACGACGTGCAGTCGACTGACGCACAGCAACTGATATTAAAATAAAAAAAATAAAAAATGAAAACGAGTGAGAGAAATTAGATAGAACAAGAGGCAAGGATTTGAGTTTTCTTGCAAAGAAATGGAAGTTGATTCAAACGAAACCCATGTGCAGCTTAGAAAGAAAGAAAAAAAAAGAATTCCAATGATTAAACCCATTTGCCAAGCATTCTTCGTCGATTGAAACCCATCTGCAGCTTAGAAAAAAAAAAAAACCATCTACTGATTGAAACCCATACCTCGATCCAACTGCGTTGGGTGCCCATGTCTTCTCCACCTTGTTCCCATCTGCCTTTCTAGTTTCTTTTGTCTTGGAATTGCTCTCAACTTGTCACAACTTTTTTATGTTAGACTTTTTTTTTTTTTTTTTTTTAAGAGCGTGAATCTGGGTTTGATTGCAAAGAGATTTTGGGACTTGTGAGTTCATTTTTAGTCTGGAAAGCTTGCAATTTGAGGTAAGAATCATGGGTTTTGTCATTCTTAGATGTCTGATTTGAATTTGAGAATTATGGCTTTTCCTTTTTGTTTGATATGAATAAATCTTGAAAATTTTCCATTGTTGAGATTTCAATGAATGAAATAGAAGAATTGGTTGAAATCAAAAAGAGATTGGTTCTCTTAAGGTTAATGAATTTGTTACTTTGAATGTTCCAAGATGATCGTAGGAAGAAACCTTATACTTGGCAGTGAAAAAATGGAGACTTTGGAGTAGCATTCATGGTGTTTTCTACATTTAGAAGTTGATTCAAAGAAACGGAAGGGCTTGGAGTAAGAGAAATTACATTTAGAAATGTAAGAATGGATGGGGTAGCTAGAGAGAAATTTCTTGAGGGTCTTCAAAACACTGTGAGGAGAGATGGGGCAGATGGGTAGAGAAAGGGGGAGAGGGGTCGAAGAAAACGAAAAAAAATGAAAGAAGAAAACGAAAAAAAATGAAAACGGCGTCGTTTTGTTTTGTCCACGTCAGCACCGTTTCCCCAGAGCTTGCACTAGCCGACTGCCTCCAGCATTTTTCTTAAATTTTATAACAGGAGATGTCCTGTTATTTTTGTACATGGTAGTAATAAGATTACTATTTTTTTACTACTCATTTACAACTAAAGTATATTTGAAGTTTATTTTATTTTTTTATCATTTTCTTTAAAGTATTTTTTTAACATCCTTAATTATTAAAAAAAATAAAAAATATATAACTTTTATTAATATTTACTTTCTTAATCATTAAGTAAAATAAAAAATTATAAAAAAAATTAAATACAAAAAAAATAATAAATAGATAGTAAGAAGTTTATAACGTATTCTTTCCAGCATTAATGTGTAAAGCTTTTTATAGTAAATAATTTATTTTATTGGTTTAAAAAGGCAAATTGTTGGTACCGGTCACTATCGCATAATATTTCCAATTCTCTCTTTGATACTATGAATAAAATCGTCAAATGAATGAATCAGGTTGGGACCCCCAAAATGTAATTTATGTGAAAAATATTTAAATTTATATGTTATTTCTAATTTTAAAAAGTGGTTGAAATAAATAATTATAAATAAATTCTTTCTTCTAAAAAAGTCAAAGCATAGAAATTGAATATGATTATACTTAATTCACAAAATTTATGAGAGAGGGTGCATTACCCATGTTCGCAGGGCATTAATTGCAACATCATGCAAATATAAGGATCAATATCAAAATTCTCGCTATTAATTGTATAAAAGTTATTAACCTATTGAATAGTACTATTTCAAACTTTTGTAGAATTGCACAGAATATATCGTTTTAAGAAAACTTCAAAACTAAAAGAAAAGGAAAAGTTTAGTTTTATCAAAATGAAATATAAGTTTGTCTTGTTTTCCGAGAAATGTAACTCACCATCCAAACACATTTTTTATATATTTTAAAATTTTTTATTATTTATTTAATTTTAATTTAATTTTATTCTAATTAAATTAATTGAGTTGTTTTACTTTTCATCCATATATTACATATTTGTTATAGAAAAAAATGAAGAAAAAAAAAATATATATAGTATGTAGTGTGTGAGAATGATAGGCAGAATTTTATTTTACAAAAATAACAGGATATTCCAGTTACAAAGATTAATGGCCAATATTATATGTTGATCAACAAGTCGAATCTATAAATTAATTTCCTATTTTTTATTATTTTCTTTTCTCACATTGGCACGCCCTGCCACTCGTTTTAGTCAAATCAAAATCCTCCATGCTGTCACTTGTTTTCCCTGAGCAAGTAAGTTTTCGTTTAGAATTTTAGATACAAAAAAAATGACACATAAAGAGGGTGGGTTGCTCAACGAACGTTTCAGTATAATAAATGTAGTGTAAAGGTGGAGACAAAAAGAAAAAAAAAAAGAATTTTGAGATTAATTTCTTGGTCTCCACCCATAGTCCATAGGACTGTTCATTCGGATCGAGTTTTTTCCTGACCCGATCAGAAACCTAAGAAACCAGAACTCGGACTGCAAAATCTGAATACACTCGGTCTGGATACTGAGTTTTAAACATAGTACTCGGTTTTTTTTTTTAGTTTGAATGTTTTGATCTTAAGCTATGAAAGGCAACAAGAGTAGTATGATGGGTACTCAGTATGAGAGTAGTCTCTTCTTGAGTTCATTGTCCGATTTATTCAGTAGGAGAAAGTAATCTCTTCTCGAGTTCATTGTCGGATTTATTCAGTATGAGAAGTAGTCTCTTCTCGAGTTTTTTTTCCGGCCCAATCCGGAACTCAGGAAATCGAATTCTAGTTCTGGGTTCTAGCCCGAAATCTAGATTGCAAAATCTGAGTACACCTCCTCCGTGTACCGAGCTTTAAACCTAGTACTTTTTTTTTTTGTATTTTTTTTGGAGTGAATGTTTTGATCTTATGCCATGAAAGGCAACAAGAATACTATGATGGGTACTCAGTATGAGAGTAGTCTCTTCTCGAGTTCATTGTCGAATTTATTCAATAGGAAGTGTCAGTCACCCTTTCGCTTCACTTTTTGTATAATTGCACTTGGCTTTGTGTTGGTGCTAGCTCTTATCCTGAACTTCAGACCTCGTAATACAACTGGCTTTATTGATTTCTAGATTCGGTAAATTGGTATCTTGGCTGTAGGTTCCATTAGAATATTTTTTGTTGAAGTGCTCAATTTATATAATTTAATTTTGTATAATTCTTCTTGATGCATGGAGATTACCTATCATACTACTCTTGTTGCCTTCCATAGCATGAGATCAAAACATTCAAACTCAAAAAAAGGTACTGAGTTTAAAATGCAGATTCATCCGAATTTCAGCCTGGGTTTGAAACTCTGGTTACAGTTTGAGTATACTTAAGTTTTCGGGCCGAAACTCAGATGAACAGTCCTACCCATTCATAACCTATAAAGAGGGTGTCGTCTTAAAAGACGGCATTTGGCTATGCAAACTGTGGAATCACTGATGGAGGCGCTCCACGCTGCAACTTACAACAGCTTTATTTTCTCCCAACACATTTGATCAACTATAACGTTTTCAATAAAAATAAATAAAATTGTTTATTTATCCATTAAACACACTAGTAATTAAAAAAATATCTATTCATCCATTAAATATAATAACTAGAATCAAAGATATTTATATTTCTTTGTTTTTTAATATTTGTAATAAATAATATATTACATACCATCGCATAGATAACATAACAAATGTAAGAATATTCTGTTGGTCTCTTTAAATTTATCTTTTTAAAATTTTGACAAAAATGTTATACGAGGAATGTTAAAAACAGTACTAGAATCTCTTTTTAAAAAAAATTATATTTTAATATTATAAATATAACATTTTTATGTGAATCCTAAATGTATCTATTTTTTTTTTAAAGAAAATCACTTCAAATTTTTGAAATTACATAAAGTGGATGAAATATTTTCAGCATTAATGTAATTTGTTTTATTGGTTTCAAAAGGCAAGGGGCTGGTACGGTCACTATCACATAAAGTTTCGGTTTTTAACACGTTATATATCATCGTGAATTCAATACAAAATACTATATAAAATTAATCTGTTTAAATTTGATATAAATGGATTCCAATAAGCTCGTTTAACTCAAAATCAAAGTGTAATAAATTGTTTAAATTTTATCTTAAATTATAATTTTATTATAATTATAATATTTTATACACAATTAAAGATTTAATTAATATAGGATATCATTCATTTTCTAATTTTTTCAGTCCAACTAATTAATATGGTAGCTCATAAGTTGGCTAGGACTGCGTTTCAAGTCGATAGTATGGCTATTTGGTAGAATTGTATTCCAGACTGTATTTCTCAAGCCGTTTGGCTTGATAATTGTCTGTAATCGCTTTGATTTCCTATGAATGAATGATATGATCATTTCTATCAAAAAAAAATTCTCAACTATTAAATTTAAACACGAGTAATAATAACTTTTGAGTGGTCTAAAACAACGTAAATCATTGACTTAAGAGCTGACTTACAAAACAAAATCCCCCAAAACAGAATTAACATACAGGAATCATATTCTCAGCCACAAGCTTAGACGATGCTCCGTGTTTCACGTCTTCAAATCTGAAACACATTCCTCAAGCACATGATAAATAATAATAGTCCAAATCTGTGATAACAATATCATAATCATCAAGTGTCTTGTTGCTCAAGCACATTCCTCCATCCATTAATTAAAACTAGGCTCTCTTCGTAACTCACCAGATCAAACATTTCCGAGCCTTGGCCATATATTGGAAGATTCTTAAGTTCTCCTGTTCTTGGATCAAACAATACCAAACATTTATCTGAAACACAATGGCCGCCGTTAAGCACAATCAAACCATCGTCCCGAAATTGTAAAGGACGGCTGGGTACTGCAATCGTAAATAGTTTAGTCCAAGAACATTCCACAATAGACTCGTTCATCACCCATATTTCATACTCCAATGATATTCCAACGTCATTCCTTCTACTATTACTATATGTAGGAAACATCACAGCTACAGAGTCATTGATAATGGCAATGTCAACAAGAGATCTTGCATTATCAGGCAACATTGTTTCCCGGAACATCTCATTGCTCATATCAAAGGAAAGCAATAAATTATGCTCCCTGTCGCAACGCGGAGGAATAATCAACCAATAACAGAATCCATTTAAGTATGAAGGAAAAATAGATCTACAAATAAAATAGGCTGAGTTGAGGGATGCATCAATCACTCTCCAAGAATCAGTAGTAAGGTTGTATAACTCAACTTGGTAATGCCGCGGAGAATGGAAGCACGTGATTTTAACCACCTTGAAGTCATTGGTGTTGAGATCAATGCCAAAGCCAAAATTCTAACGCGGGACGCGAAAATCAGGGGGGAAAGGGACAAAATCAGGCGGGCGAGGGACAAACGGAAGCCTCTTAGATTCTCTGGTTGCAGGATTCCAAAGCCCTATCTCCCAAGCCCGGTCTGGATCAGGACCACGATGAAAACGCTCTACAGAAATACCAACAGCACAAACTATTCCATTACAGGAACCGATGAAAAGTACTGGGTTAATATCTTCTGAGAACAATTGTGGGATGAGATGTATGTCGCCGGAAAACTCCAGGGTGTCGTGAGAGTGCATGGAGAAACATGGGGTATCTAATGTTGCTCGGCGACGCTCAAGGATGACTCGACGGCAGTGATTGCGATTGTGATCAGAAATGGCGAAATTGTGGTGCTTTGCGATGAAATGAGGGTTTCTGATGAGAGCATACCAGGCTTTACTCACAGATTTAAATCGCATCAACGATTTTACCGGCAGCGTCGACAAAATTTCAGTCACCACGTCTTCAGGGAGATGGCGGCTCAACATTCTTAATTTCACCACCGGTTGAGACTTGAGAGTACAAAAAAATATTAAGATTTGAATTTATTTATAAAAGTATTTGCTACCTGTAATTTAAGATTTTCTGTAAAGATGCTTTGCTGGCTGTAATGTCTTAGCTTAGACATTATGCAATTCCATACTCGTTGTCAATCTTATCTGTGCAAAACCAATGCAATAAATGTTCATATCTGGGCAGGTTTTGTCCTTAATGTTGGTTTTCATGATAGATTTAATGCTGAAAATTCATAAAATATTAATTTGCTGTAATTATTTATTAGAGCTTTCTATATATTAATTTTTCTTTTATTTAACCCATAAGACGTGATTGGTTCAGTCAATTAATCGAAGTGTTCTCACTTCACCTTATTATATGAATAACTCGTATCTGAACTTCGAATTTTAATAAATTAATAGCGACATTGAGATGATATATTTAATATTATTTTTATTTTAAAATTTTTGAATAATATTATTTGATCATATAAAACTTAACGCTCATACGACTTTTTTGAAGTGGTACCACTATGTAATGTTACGTGGTTTATTAAAAAATTAAAAAAAATACACAAAAATATTAGAGAAAACCAAAAGTTTCAGTCTTCACCCTTTTATATTTTTGGACCCCATTTAGTTTAGAAGAAGAGCCGTGCTACTCCTATAGTTTTTAAATCACTTTAAATTTTTTTCAAAATAAAATAAAATTTATAAACTAATTAGAAAACAATTCTTTAATCATTAAAAAAAAAAACTTGAGTACAAAATATGTGTACAAAAATTCGATAGCTCAAGATATATATATATATATATATTTAATTTTTTTTTAATAAACTATGTGATACCACGGGGCAATGTTATGTCAAAAAGAACATGAGAGTTGCTATGCATCCTCAACTGTTTCGATGCACACTACACACACTTTTTATTTTTTTTAAATGTCAGACGCCTCATCTATGTCTCTCTCTCTCATCAAGCTCTCTCTGACCTCTCTCTCTCTTCAAGCTCTCTCTCATCAAACCCCTCTCTCTTCAACCTCTCTCTTCGACCTCTCTCTCTCTCCTCAAGTGTTCTCTCTCTCATCAAGATCTCACTCTCTGACTCTCCTCAACGTCTCTCACTTCTCTCTCTTCAAGTGCTCTCTCTCACATCCAACTGCCAGTTACAGTGAGGAGGAAAAAATTCAAATTGTAAAACAATTCTGCTACAGGTACCCGGTGTTGGGTACCTGTTGCGGAATTGGCTAACGTGGTTAATGCCACGTCACCCGATATTATTTAAATAAATAAATAAAATTAAAAATTAAAAAAATAGAATATTAAAAAAGAAAAAACGATTTCAAAGCAAACCTTAACCCGCACACAAATCGGTCTGCAACTCAAACTCATTTCAGAGATAAAAACTGTTGGGGTTTACGAAAGGAAGAAATCAAAGGTCCTTGTTCTTTCATTTTTACAGATTCGGCTTCGCATAGGAGGTTGCCTTGTTCTTTCATTTTTACAATACTATTTGGGTAAATTCTAAAAGTTGCATATACAAGGAATCAAAGGTCCTCCACCTTCGTTTTTTTTTCTGGGAATCTACCTATGATGTAGAAGATTTAATCCCAGGTGACAAAAGCCCCAAATCATGATGATCAAATTGTTGCCCATGATGATCAATCCTCTTTTTTTCTATTCTTGATTGAATATTCTGGTTTTCAATTCATACCCATGGCAACATCATGAGTAGATCCTTGATTCCTATCAATCGTTGGTTGAAGAAACCCTACCAATGGCGCACAACTTGGTCAGAAAATAACGAAGACGAAGAAGATGAGAACCAGTAGATGAGAAGAACCTGTCTGCGTTCTGTGAGAAGAAAATGCGAAGAAGATGCAAAGAAGAAGATGAGAAGAAAACGAAACGCACCGTTTTATTTTTACACGTGGATAGACGTGTACGCGGGGATTCCCCCTCCCGGGTGAAAGTAGACTTTTTCATTGTAAAATTGGTTGGCACGGAAGGTGTGCAGTGTTTGATTTACTACAGTGATTAATGAGAATATTTTCTCTTCTCGATAATGTTTTAAAGAAAAAATCCACACAACCTCCTACTATTCACACGACCTCCACACAACACATTTTTTTTTAATTTTATTTTTTTTTCTTTTATCAAATATTTAATATATGAATAATGAATAAAAGAATTGAATTAGTTTAGAAAGAATAAACTCAAAAAAAAAAAAAAAATTATTAAAAGATTTTAAAATTTTAAAAAATGTGGTGTGTGGAGGTTGAGGAGGATGTGTAGCATTGCTCTATTATGCGTGTGTCTAATTACATTTCCTGAATCTGTGTCTAAAGTTTCAACCCTGTTATGTGTAATTGGCATTTTGAGCCAAAGAAAGCAGCCATAAGCCTACCTGGGTTTTTACCCTGCCAAGGGGAGGCCCTCCTTTGGTTTCTTGTATTGAATTGTTTAAAGAAACTGTCCTATGGTTAACTTACCCTGTGGTGTTTATGTTGTACAGAATGTGGAGGGAAATCAGACTTTTGGCTGAATCAAAACCTGTCGTTGCATCAATGTCTGATGTGGCAGCGAGTGGAGGATACTATATGGCGATGGCAGCAGGAACTATTGTTGCAGAAAATCTAACCTTGACTGGTTCTATCGGAGTTGCGACAGGTGAAGCCAAGAATGCTTTCAATGAAAAAGAAAAAGAAAATATATATATATATATATAAAGAAGTGAACCTCAGAGCTGTGGGTGTTAACTTTAGCGCTGAATCCTCCTTACCGTAGAAAACCTTGTAATTAGTTTCTCCTGTAGATTCTCCAGAAATAGCTAAAAGAAAAATCTTAGTTATTGAATGCCCTTTGGGAATGCTGTTAGGGATCTTGAGACATCTCCACAGATGCATCATATCTGCAGGTTACACTCAGCATACAACCTATTTTAAAAAGTTTGGGACCCACTAAGCAAGCATTTCTGTATACATTTATAATTGGTACTCTATACCCAATCACGACTGAGTTTGTGGTGATTAAGCTTGAACATTTTTATTCTTTTCAGGATTTTAATCCGGAAAAGGGTCCAGAAGGTCTGTAACTGAAGAAGTTCATATGAGTAACTTGTCAATAATTTCTCATCTCTGTGCATTGCTCCTGGATCAGAATGTGCTTTCCATTTGGAAGTTAATTAGTCTCTCTGCGTGTCTCTGGTTCCAGGTTGATAGGTATGAACACTCGTTCACTCTACTCACGGTGCAGAACCGACCTTCTCTCAATTCACGGTATTGAGAATACCAAATGCTAGTTGGCAAAACTAATTCAATACCCATTCCAAACGTCTCATGGTTCCATATAGGCAACCATTTACAACCTTGGAAACAAGTCCCATAATAATGAAAAGCATTAACCAATAGAAGAAAACACCCAAACAAGGAAAAGTCTAGTAATAACAAATAAAACAGTAAATAATAATAAAGATCAAGTCCCACGCATCAAGCAACGTAGTCTGCCAACTTGACATTTGGTATGCTGGTTCTTGTGCTTCTTCTACGTGATATTGTGGACCCTTCAATGTTCGTATCATTCGCCCCTCCTGTGAGAATAACCTTGTCCTCAAGGTTAAAGTTTGGAAACTGCTCTTTAATAGTAGAAGTAGGCTCCCACGTAGCATCCTCTTTAGGTAATTTATTCCAACGAATCAAAGCCTCCCTTACGCGGCCACTCGCACTTTGAACCCAACATTCACCCAAAACAGAATCAGGTTGTAGCAATGGTAAACCATCATTAGCATATGGAGGTAAAGTTGGTTGCACAACCCCATGGTCCCCGAGTCGATGTTTCAAAAGAGCAACATGAAAAACAAGATGGATTTTTGCATCAGCAGGCAATTGAAGATGGTAAGCAACATTACCAATACGTTCGAGAATTTGATAAGGGCCAAAGAACTTGCTAGCCAACTTTTGATACGAACGCTTAAGAGCATAGTGTTGGCGATACGACTATAATTTTAAATAGACCCAATCTCCTACCGAAAAAACTTCTTCACGTCGACCTTTATCAACCTGTTGCTTCATCCGATTGCGAGTAATTTCCAAGTTAACTTTGAGTTGGTGAAGAATACCATCTCGAGAAAGCAGAGTGCTATCAACCTCAGCTACGATGGTAGATCCAGGAACATATGAATTCAAGATGGGTGGTGGGCGGCCATATAATGCTTCAAAGGGTGTCATGCAGATGGAACTGTGAAAGGAAGTATTATATGAAAATTCAGCCCCAGCAAGATAAGCTTCCCAACGTTTTGGTGTTGCATGGACAAAGTAACGGAGATACTATTCTAAGCACCGATTGACAACTTCGGTCTGGCCATCCGTCTCAGGATGATAAGTCGAGCTGGTGCTCAATGTTGTACCTTGCAATCGGAAGAGTTCTCGTCAAAAATGACTCATGAAAATCCGATCACAATCGTAGACTATGGATGTAGGAATACCGTGGAGTTTAACGATATTTCTAACAAAAACATTGGCAACATCCCTAGCGCTGTAAGGATGGGCAAAGGCAATAAAATGGGTGTACTTTGTGAGGCAGTCAACGACTACAAAAATAATATCCTTACCGGCTGACTTGGGGAGACCAACTATAAAATCCATGGACACTTCAGTCCATACACCCGAAGGAAGACCTAATGGTTCGAGGAGGCCGGCAGGGGAGTGAGTATCATATTTATTACGTCGACAAGAATCACACTGCTGGACATGCAATCGAACGTCTTGTTTCATGCCACGCCAATTAAAAAGAAGAGACAAACGTTTATAGGTGCGAAGAAGGCCAGCATGCCCGCCCACTTGGCTGTCATGAAACTTATGGAGAAGAGATTTCTTGAGAGCTGGAGAGTCAGGTACCAAGATTCGACCTGCACGCATAATACACCCATCCTTCAGCACATGGTCCTCTATAGATAATGGATCAACTTTGAACTACTGCATAATGGGACCCAAAATTGAATCACGTTCAGTGGCAGCCCTTAATTCACGCCAAACTTCCCAAATAGGACCTGAAATAGCAGTTAATTCAGAATCTCGCCCACTACGAGATAATGCATTTGCTACATTATTTTCTCTTCCCGGTTTATAAATAATCTCATAATCAAATCCTAAAAGTTTAGCAATCTATTTTTGTTGCAGAGGAGTAGTGATGTGCTGCTCAAGAAGATAACGTAAACTCCGTTGGTCAGTGCAACTTTTAAACTTCCTTCCTAACAAGTATGGTCTCCATAACTTAACTGCCTCCAAAATAGCCAACATCTCTTTTTCATACGTAGACCATGCCTTTTTTGCAGGATCAATTGCCTTGCTAAGAAAAGCAATCGGTTTCCGCTTCTGAGAGAGTACTGTGCCTACACCCAATCCAGAAGCATCTGTTTCAATTAGAAATTCTTCCAAAAAATTGGGTAGTGCCAAAACTGGTGTAGAAGTCATAGTACTTTTCAAATTTCTGAAAGCATCTTCGTCTTCATCAGTCCATGTGAACTGCCCCTTTTTGAGCAATTGAGTTAATGGCCGAGCAATAAGACCATAATGTCGCACAAACTTATGATAATATCTAGTGAGGCCGAGAAAATCCCGTAGTGCAATAACTGTTTTGGGTCGTGGCCAATGAGTCATAGCTTCAATTTTTTGTTGATCAACTCTCACCCCTTCATGGTAATAATATGGTCGAGGTACTCAACTTCAGTTTGGCCAAAAATACATTTTGAAAAGAATGTAACCAGTATATCCAACGTAATCCGAAGATGTACAAGGTGGTCCGCCCAAGATTTACTATAAATTAAAATATCATAAAAAAAAAACTCAAATAAAGTGACGTAAATGCACCTTAAAGATTGAATTCATAACAACTTGGAAGGTTGAAGGCGCGTTGCACAATTCGAAGGGCATTACCAAATATTCGAAATGGCCATGATGAGTCCGTAACGCTGTTTTGTGAACATCGTCGGGATGAACACGAATTTGGTGGTAGCCTGCTCGTAAGTCAAGTTTGGAAAAGTAAGCAGCACCAAACAATTCATCCAACATATCCTCAATGGTCGGGATAGGAAAGCGATCCTTGATAGTCACCTCATTCAGAGCATGATAATCTGTACAAAATCGCCATGTACCATCCTTTTCTTTTCTACTAACAAAACTGGTGAAGAAAAAGGGCTCGTACTCGGACGAATCAACCCGATTGCTAGCATTTCCTCAACTTGTCGTTCGATCTCATTTTTTTGGAAATGAGCGTATCGATAAGGGGCCACATTGACGGGAGTAGACTTATCCTTCCACAAAATACGATGATCACACTCGCGCACTGGGGGCAAGGTTTTTGGCGTCTCCAAAACTTGGGAATATTCTGTTAACAAATGCGTAATTTCATCGGCAACAACTGGAGCACTAGAGTGTTGAAATTCAGATTCACCCTCAATAGCAGTTAAACAAAACATCTCGGCACCCTGTTTCCATTCTTGAAATAAAGAATTGGCATCAACCACACTAGAAGGCCCAATTGATTCAGCCTTAATGAGATATTGTTGATTGTCCATTACAAATTGCATAGACCACTGTGCATAATTATGCCCCACATACCCAGCCCTTCAAGCCACTGATAACCCAAGACGAGATCCAAACCTCGGATAGGAAATCCAAATAAAGTAGTTTCAAAATTGAATCCTCGGATTGAAATGAGGACCTTATCATATCTCGCATGACACTCTAATTTTTCACCACTAGCAATACGAACACAAAATGGAGTGATAGGAGTAACTGTCAGATTTAATCGATTGACCACCGATTGGTTGATAAAATTATGGCTTGAGCCACTATCAATCAATGCATTAAGTTCTTGGTGATGTATCACAGCTCGAACCCGCATGGTACGATTACCCAAACTTCCCGACAGAGCATGCAGAGAAATAAGGGGATCGGTTGGAGAGTCTATAGCCTCCAAGTCTTCTTCCTTTGCAGCTTCCAGTGCCATCGAAACTTCGGCCTCAATCAAATATGTCTGAGCTTGACACTTATGACCAGGAGTGGATTTTTCATCACAATTAAAACAGAGATTCTTCTCACACATCAACCTTATCTCCTCAAATGATAATCGCTTCACTGCCGAAGTTGGTAGAGGCTTGATATTAACTGGCATAGAATTGGGAGTAGTTAAAGTTGTAGGCACCGTAGTACGATTGGTGGAGTGAAAATTTCCCATAGCTCTTTGAGTTCATTGCAACTTCTCATCTTGACATTTGGCCAAATTAATGGCCCTTTGTAAACTCTTTGGTCGAAACATACGCACCTCCACTGCAATTTCATCCTTCAACCCCGCCATAAAAGCACCAAGAAGGGCTTTCTTTGGCCACCCCGTCACTTGATTAGCCAACTTTTCAAAATCCTGCAAATAAGCCCGGAAAGAACCTGTTTGTGAAATCTTAATAAGTGCTTCGTCATAATCCTCAAAATCCGTTGGTCCAAAACGATGGAGGATTCCTTTTTCGAACTGATGCCATGAGATGGTCTTGCCATGATGGGAACGGTTGTACCATTGCCACCATTGATTTGCCTCACCTTCTAAGTGAAAAGAAGCTAATACCACCTTCTTCTTACCTTGAATCTCCTGAGTAGAAAAATATTGCTTCGCGCGATCAAGCCAAACAGTGGGGTCTTCACCTGCAAATTGTGGAAAATCAAGTTTCACCCTAGAATGCAATCGTAACGTATGAGTCTTCTCTTTCTCCCTGGTGTTATCACCCTCTAAACCTGTATCGGACGCTTGAGAAGAAAAAGACACTTCACTCTCTCCCTCAATAGAATCAACAGGCTCAGAGTCCTCTGAACTCGAGGATGACAATCACGACATTTGGGGAGACTTACGGGGAGATCCCTTACGACGATGGCATTTGTCCCGACTCGATGAACGAGTGTTGGATTTAGCCAACTCCTGGAGAATGGACTGATTAGTTACACTCATTTCTTGCATAGTGCGACGTAAATCAGAAACAACTCCTTCAAGTTGCTCCAAACGAACCTTGTTGGTTTTTGCTGGATCATCCATTGATAGCGGAAAGGAATGAATCGTAGTGTCTCTGATACCAATTGATAGGTATGAACACTCATTTGCTCTGCTCACGGTGCAAAACCGACCTTCTCTCAATTCACAGTATTGAGAATACCAAACGCTAGTTTGTAAAACTGATTCAATACCCATTCCAAATGTCTCATGGTTCCATATAGGCAACCATTTACAACCTCGGAAACAAGTCCCATAATAATGAAAAGCATTAAGCAATAGAAGAAAACACCCAAACAAGGAAAAGTCTAGTAATAACAAATAAAGCAGTAAATAATAATAAAGATCAAGTTCCACGCATCAAGCAACGTAGTCTGCCAACTTGACATTTGGTTTGCTGGTTCTTGTGCTTCTTCTATGTGATATCGTGGACCCTTCAATATTCGTATCACAGGTCCCTTGAAGCAAAGTACAACACACACACACACACACACACCTCTTCGTATATATGTTGGGAGATGTGTAATTATATTAGCTGACGTGCTTCTATGTAAAATCCAAATTGCATCTTCTTATGAAATTGAACAAATAACTCTGGGATAAAGCTAGAAAGAGAACTCTCCTAAGTCATTCCTTGGTCCCTAAAGGTTGATGCTAATGTGTCATTAATTTGTTTGTAGGGAAGTTTAACCTGGGAAATCAGTATGAAAAGATTAGCTTCAACAAGGAAATCATATCAAGGGGAAGATGTGCTGAGCTCCTTGCAGCTGAAAACAGGCCTTTTAGGTAATTAAGCCTTGTGACTTGCTAGGTTTATGTATCATTTGTGAGACATGACACGATGATTCTGCTTGTACATTTGAGTCTCAGGTTCACATTGAAACCTGTATGAGTCATCTGCCTACTATGTAACCTAAGTTGTTGTTTGGGAAACATATTTCATCCCATCTCATCTTGAAATTTCTCATAATTTTCTTTCCAAACATCACTCAAACACAAATATTGTTTAATTTCAAATCTTCAACTTTTTCCTCGAGTTATTACCTAATTATTACAACTTTTCCAAACTTCGAAATAAAACACAAACAATAATACTATTTTTCAAATTTCAAAACAAAAATAATATTAAAAAATTATATTCTAACAATATTTTAACTTTATAATATATTTTTCACTTTTTATCTCTCATTTTCCAAAATCCAATAAAACATATTAACTTAAACCATTTCACTACTATTCACAAACCATTTTACTATTCACAAAATTCTCATCTCATTTTATTCCCCAAGCATCCCTATCTTTATGTTCAGTGCTTGTGCCTTACATTAATGGTCCAATTGTTACAATAGCACTTGCATTCTTGAAAAGTGCATCACATGTATATTAGTATGAACATGAGAAATTATGAATGCTACGGGCATAAGCATTGCTTGGAGAACCACATGATGCTTTATATATTGACCACTGACATAACCATAGTAACACAATACACTAGGGCACAAGACGAGTTGACCCATATCTTAATCCCAATCCCACTAATTTTCTTTTGATCCGTAAACAGAATTTTATTGTTCATAAGAATAGGCAAAAGCCCAGTTCAACGAGACATACAAGAGCATCACCTGAGCATGCTAGTTCAGTGATACAAGAAATTCATGGAAGCTTGTTCTATTAAAATCAATTACAACCGACCAATGGAGTAAAGTATTGAAAAACAATTTTCTAAGCTCATCCATTGATCGCTCTCAATCTACGAAGCTTCTTTTGTCCTTCTCCCTCCAAATGCACCACTATAGACATATTGGGACCATCTTCTATATTCTTGCTATATGAGAGTTACCCTAAAAACCTCTCCAAGAAGCTAGGAGATCGATCACCCTTCTCGGCATCACCCAAGTTAGTTCCACTCGAGTGAAGAAATCATTACATAAGGTCGTGACAATCTTTCAATTAAGTACTAAATGATCAACAGACTCCTCACTCTTTGTACATACAATACCAATCCATGACAATGAGTTGACGTTTCCTTAAATTGTCAAGTGTGAGGATCTTTCCCAAGGAAGCCGTCCATAAAAAGAAGAGTGCCTTGGTGCCTTTGTCTTCCAAATACTCTTCCATGGGAATTGATTTGTATTATGCGAAGATCATGGCTTGGTAGAAGGAGTGGAGTGATGCCAGAAAATCTTGTCGTCAACTTCCCCTCTCATGCGGGTAGAGTATACTAGGTCATAAAACTCTGAAAATGCATCGACTTCCCAGTCTCGTGCATCTCGAAAGTGACATTCCATTGAGGAGCACCATTAGATAGAAGCAAAAGGTCTGCAATTGGGGCATCTTTCATTCTTGCTATCCCATAGACTTTTGGATAAGCTTCATTGAGTATCTTGTTGCCACACCATATATCATGCCAAAATTTATTTTGGATCTGTGACTCACCCCATATGGCCCACTTACCTCATTTGAACACCATCCTCCCAATGCTTCACCATACTTCTAGTCTATGAAATTTCTCTACAATGCCCGTTATTGATGGTATCTCCAAAACCATTTGCCAAACAAAGCCTTGTTAGAAGCCTAGAAATTCCTGATACCTAGTGCTCCTTCTGAGATAGGGAAGCATATAGTGGCCCATTTTACCAAGTGAAACTTAAACTCATCAATCATCCCCTCAATAAGAAATCCCTCTAAAGTTTCTCCATGCGTTAAGTCCCCTTGGTGGGAGGCGAGAATGATAAGAAGTAGGTTGGTAAGTTGGAAAGAGTACTTTTAAGTAAAGTGACCATACCACCTATGGGTAAGTACATCTTTCAACTAGCCGATATCTGCTCCATTTTCTCTATTTCATCTTCCCAAATATATTTGAATCTGAACAAAGCACCCAAGGGGGATGACTAAGATATTTCATTGGCAAACAAGATATCCTACATCCCAAGATGGTAGCCATGTTCTCCACATTAGTAACATCTCTCTTTGGAACTACTTTTGATTTGGCCAAGTTCACCTTCAATACCGAAACGGCTTCGAAACTAAGAAGAAGTGCCATTAAGGCTTGAATTTGATCATGTCTGGCCCCACAAAAGATTAGAGGGTCATTGGCAAATAATAGGTGAGATATGGTGAGTAATCATGGTTGATCCATTATTACCATTCTGTACTCGCTCGAGCATATAAAGAAAAAATCTCCAACATGTTCATAAGCGTTTTCCATTTCAAGTTTGCACAAATGTCTCGGCTCTTCCGACTTGATTCTACTATCCAAACATTTGTTGGCAATAAGTACCGAGTCAAGATTTGACCTACCTCTAACAAAGGCATTTTGAGTTTTGAGGCTTTAATTTTAACTTCTTCACCACCAAGTTCAGTCTATTCACCAAGACCTTTAGGAACCCATTTCCTAGTGAATAGATTGAGCTTGGCGGTGGAGAAGCTAAAATCAAAGCCTCAAAATGCCTTTTATAGAGAGGTAAATTCTCCGACCTCCGATTTTGATTTCTCTCAAAATTTGCTAACCTTGGTCGTTTATTGGGAAATGTGAATGAGTATATTGATGAAGGTAGAGGAGTCAGATAATGGCTTCCAGAGCAATATTGAGTGGGGTTATGGAAATATATAAGGGGACATTGGGAGATGGTTCTCGCTTAAGATTTTGTTATGACCATTGGTGTGGTGATCATAGCCTTCAAGATACTTTTCCTGCTATTTTCAAGCTTACAAGAGAAAAGGATGCTACGATTGCCGATCTTTTGGTCCTTTCAAATTGACCCCCTCAATGGAATATTGAGTTCAGTAGGGCAGCCCAAGATTGGGAGGTGGAGATTATCTTAGAGTTCTTTGAGACATTGTATTCAGTAAGTATGCCAGGGGGCACCAGGGATAAGATGCACTGGAGTCACTCTAAGAAAGGAAACTTCTCTGTTAGATCCTTTCACCAAACTTTAATGAATCCTAGATTGACCATGTTCCCATGGAAGAGTATATGGCAGATGAAAGCTCATTCAAAAGCGGCTTTCTTTGTTTGGACAGCTTCATTGGACAAGATCCTAACTACAAATAATCTGAGAAAATGTCGGGTAATTGTGCTGGATTGGTGTTGTATGTGTAAGAAGCAGGGGGAATCAGTAGATCATCTGCTTCTAGATTGTGAGGTGGCCAGGAGAATGTGGGATGATTTTTTCACGAGAGTCGGTTTGTCATGGGTCATGCCCCTTAGATTGGTGGACTTTCTCGCAAGTTGGCGAGGCATTCAGGGTAACTCACAGGTAGCGGCCATTTGGCGTATTGTGTCTATCTCTATGTGTTGGTGTATTTGGAAGGAAAGAAACGCAAGAAGCTTCAACGATTGTGAGAGAACAATGGAGGAACTAAATATTTTCTTTTTAAGTCATTGCTTTTATGGGCGGGAACCATTGTTTGTAACGGTCTCAATGTTCTTGACCTTCTTCTTTCGATTGTAAACCCTAACTAGATTCTTTCTTATATTTACTACCTATGTACTTGAGCTTTTCTATTAATAAAATTTATATGATTACCGCCAGTTTCAGTCGACGGCGTCGACACCAACGTTGCTGCCAACCCACTTCCACACTGCTAGTTATTTTATCGACACATACCCATCTCTTATTCTCTTTCATCTCTTCATCGCATCACTCTTCCGATTCCACCACTCTTAATTCTTAGACCCATATGATATATTTGCCTTTGAGTGCATCACTAGTTTAAAAAAAGTCAATCTTTTTCTTTCTCAGATTTTTACTTTTTGATTTGTTTTTTTTTTAAAGAAAGTGATTCTTGGAGGGTGGGTTAATTTGCTTTAGATTTAGGCTGTGTTTGGATGTTGAGCTGAGCTTAGCTGAGCTCAGTTTTTTATGGATAATAGTGAGTTGAGTAGTAGATGGAGTTATGTGGGGCTCATCTAAACTGAGTTTAAAGTTTGTTTGGATGTTGAGATGATTTTAATACTTTTGATGAGAAGTTGAAAATGGTATGGGGCCCACCAATGATTCAAAAGTTATTGTAATGATTAAATAATTATTTTATTTTTTCCTTTACTAATAAAGAAGATAAATCAAACATTATTTTCCTTCATGCATGTAAAAAAATTAGAACAAAAAAAAAAAAAAATTATTCCACCCACTATAAAAACAAAATTTAATTACTCCACATTTATAAAAAGATAATTGAATAATGACTAATAAAATTCGTATGGCTGATGGACACATTTTATTCTATTATTGATTTACATATTATTTCATTCCTAATAAAAAAATACTAGGAAATTAAAATCCTGGTAGTTAGCACTCGCTCGTAGTTAGCTCCAGACTACGAGTGTGCATGAATCGAGAATAATTTCGCCTGTTACATTTTAATCACTCGAGCGTAGGGTTTATGTTCAGAAACGTTGCCCATTTGGCCCGTGTTCCTCCTCCTTACGTTTTCCCCACTTCCATTTTTCCTTCAATTTCTCAAATCGAACGTTCGTCATTCTGCCCAGAAATGTAGCGAAATCCTCTTCCACTCACGTAAGCCTATCATCGTCAATTCCTCTTTCATTTTGCACATTGTTAGAAATTAGGGATTTGTAATTTGACGGGTTGGGGAAGTTTGGCTATTTCGATTTTTCATCAAACACATTGAAATTTAGAGCATTTTCAGGACTGAAAAACTTCAGTTCTTGCATGTGTACAAGTTAGGAAGTTTTGCATCCAACATTATGAGAGATTTTAAAATGGTATTGACTGTGCACCAAGTGCTCAACAAAATGCCCAAATGAGTCATTTATTTCGGGTTTGTTGTGTATTGGCCTTAAATTTTACCCATAATGTTTACCCAATCTAGTGATGCATCTCGGTCATATATGACTGCAATGGATTGAAAATAACTACTTTCTTTTATTTTTCTTGAAAGGAAACACTTCAAAAATTACTCATTTGAGCATAAATGTTATATGCTCCTATATTGGTCTTTCAACTAACATTTGAGAAACCAATGAATTACCAAGTTTAATGGAAAATCTTGTTTACAATGCATATTTATTGATACATAATTTATAAAGTATATGAGTGATATGAAAATCTACCCTTATTAGATGGTATTAACAATGTTTTCATTTTTTCCTTTTTATGACTGACATCACATGGTCGGATTTTATAAATACCATACTAATATTTTTTCCTATATGCATGTTTATAGCCTCGATATTGATTAAAAAAACAGCGTATATTTGCTATTGTTCTGGGCTCAAACTCACTAACTCAATCACACAATTAATGTGTTTCAAGTATTTGTTAAATATCAATTGGGTATATTGGGTCATTCACATTAATTTACCTCATATTCTAATATTCTTTATTATGCCTACAGACAAATACCATGAGATGGGTGCAAGGCCGAACAACTCCTTCTGCTCCCACCCAATCAGTCTTCCATAATGCTCGGGCACATCAACTCTAGACTGAAAACTTTTCCAAGCGCACTCTCATTATTGAGCGTGAGATCTCACTAGGTGAGATTATGGAGACTATACTACCTCATATATTTGAGTCTCGCCAGTGGGTATCATTAACCACTAGTCTCCCCCCTCTGTTTGTGGAGTTGGTCTAGGAGTTTTACTCGAACATTCATGTCATCTTACCCAATGGTTTCTTTGACGTCAGTCTCTGGAACATCCAATTTCGAGTCAGTCCGAGCATGTTGGCTGATTTGTTTAATGCCCCTCGTGTAACAACCCGCTAGAAATTCACTCGTGGAATTTCTATTGACTTTAGGAACTTCGTCAAAACCCCATAAGTTTTTACAAATCGACCAATCGCGCAGGTTTTAGTCTGTCAACATTGTCAGTGTTATCACTCACTATGGTGCTAGAACTTTGAGTTTAATTATTTGAGGTAGTTAGAAGTGTCAGAATTCATTATGGTCTACGCTATTAGACTTAGTTGATTATTTAGGATTTTATGGAGCAATAGCCCATTTTCATAATTCTGGACAAAATGACTGTTCGAAATTGTGAAATTATTTTTAAGGACACTTCAGGGTTGAATTTAGGTAAACGATTTTCACTATAGGTTAATATGAATATTTAGAATTTTTCAGTATTAAGGTTATTATGCATTTTTTTGGAGTGAATAGTAACCTCGATAAGCGCACCTAGTGCAGTGTTTTCAAAATCACAGTGTGGAATGTCCATATTAGGTTAGAGAAGTTTTATTTCGACAATTGGCAAGATCTTAGCCACACTTAGATAATAGTATTAGACACTTGGCACCATAAGGAACCATTAGATGGAGTTGTGAAGGAAATCATAGTGTGAGATCATGCCACCTAAGCAAAGTTTTGTTTCATCTGATCAACCAATTTGCACCAGACCAAGGAAGGTTTTAATCCTAGCGGAACCCTAAATGGTTGAGATCCAATTGAAGTCCCAAAAACTTGGTTGAAACCGAAACCCTAAACGGTTTCCCAAACCGTAAAGTTGTCCTCCAAACCCTTTCTAACCCGATTTCTTGCATTGTGTTTAATCACTTGATTAAATCACTTCCACATACTATTAATCAATTAAATCCTTGTTATGACTTCATTATACAACCTTTTAAACCTTAGAAATTTGATTGGGCCAAGAAAAATTGGTTTTGGGCTTGATAGCATCTCAAACCCTAACCAAACCCCCTTGAAACCCCAAATTGAAGCCCACTTGGTTAGGGCCCACCAAGGCCCACGAATTTGGCCACCTTGGCAAAGCTTCTTGAAGAAGTTTCTTCCCCCACATGGCAAATCATCCATTGCCGTTGGCTACACCCAATAGTGCCTTGATGTGAAGAAGAAATCCACTCCATCAACCTACATCTCTCACAGTTGCTGTAGGCAGTCGTTGCTCCTCTCTGTTCTCCACTTTATGTCACATAGCCACCTCCAATCAAGGGTCATTCAAGCCCATAACTTTCCCCTCCAGGATTCTAAAGTCATGCAAGGCACACTTCTCTTCATTTTATCACTTCTTTCCCCCGTTCTTATAAAGAAACCCAAAAGAGCATGTGTTTATGAATGTTCATTGAGGTTTTGTTGCATGATTAAAGCTTTTGATGATAGATTTTCTTAGATTTAGAAACTTAAAAACTGGAAGTGGAAAAACAGTTTTTCTTTTGTGAAGATTTGAATATTTTGTGGTTTAATCTTATTCCAAAGGCTTTGATATTTTATGATGATCCTAAGCCTCTTACATACATTTTTAGATGTTATTTCGGAGATATTTAGTAGTAGTTTTAAAGATATGTTTTTCTATGCAAGAGGATTTCGGTTTGGCCTAAGATTTGATTTTTTTGGTTAGATCCATGTTTTGTTGAATTTTAGCCACGCGATTTTATGTTTGATGGTTGGATCCTTTTTAGGACACATTTTTAATCGATGTGTTATTTTAGTTTGAAGATGACATGTCTTTAAGTCATGGATCAAGAGATTGATCAAAGTTAGTGGAGAGAAAAGTTTATGTTTTTGGACTAAGTTTAAAACCAAAAAAAACTCCAAGTGTTGTTTTGTGATTTTGGTGACTTTTGTTTGATGATTTAAACCATGGTTGATCTTAGGATGATGTTATAAATATGTTAAAAGTAAGATTTGATTTTTTGGAATTCTTGGAGATGTTTTTATTGAGGTCAAAACTTGTGATTTAAGGGTTTACTTTTTGTTAAAAAGTTTGGGTCTTTTTACAAAAAATTTGGTGTTGATGATTAGATTTTCTTAACGGATATTTTAAGTGTGTTTTTAAACTTAGGGTAGGAAGATCCTTGTTACAAAATTTTGGTTGAATCATGGGTATTGAATATGGAAGAAATTGCAACCAAAATCAAGAGAAATGGCCTATGAATGTTTCGGCCATTGTGAGTTTTCCATAGCTGTGATTGGTTTTAAATTTTTTTTGAGTTGTTATTTGAGTCTAGAACAAAATTTACATGAGGAATGTAAATTTTGATAATCTTTGGAATTAGGATGTGAAATCCTTAAGTTAGGGGTAAAATAGTCATTTTCCACATATAGAGGGTAAAATGATAATTTTACTCTAAGTTGTCTCTTTTCACATTTCTAATTATTCGTAATTAAATTTCTAACTTTTAGAATACCCTCTTACAGTTTCTCATGTTTCGCACTTTAATCTCATAGAACGTGACGATTGAGGTAAGTTAGCTCTTAACTTACTATCAGTTTACTGTGTATGTGTGATGGGTAAGGGAACTATAATTTATGTTCATATGTTTTTATATATGCCATGTCATCACGTGTTAATCTATTACACGACTTAGTCTGTCATGAAATATTTATCTGTTACATAATATATTCTGTCTCATGTTACTATCTGTTGCAAATATGTCACATTTCGTATGCCATCTGTTACATGTATGTCATGTCACGTAATATTCACTGTCACATGTTATGCAATGTTACGAAATGTTATTTATTACATGTTATGTCATGTTACGACATATTGTCTGTGACATGTATGTCATGTTATGAAATATTGTCTGTTACATATTATATCATGTTTGTCATTTATGTCATTTTTATGTCACGTCACGTTACGAAATGTCATATATACCAGTTAAGTTATTCATGTCAATCACGACCCTAAGCGCTAGGATTGGGTAATATTCTAGTGGAACTCTTTTGTTCACGCTGGAGTGTTTAAATAGGTGTGAAATTCCCTGGGTTGACGAAGTACAGTTAATGGGTTGCGAATGGGGTCTAACTAGCTAGTCACCGGAGCGTGCCAGGCACTAACGCCAATGGAGCCACACATTATGTTAAGTGTGTCCACAGCAAGTGTGGCACAAACAATTCATGGGGCCACAACAACTGTGGAGCATACACTACGTGAGACACAACAATTATGACACGTAAAATAAGTGGGGCCACAACAATTGTGGAGTACGTATTAATATACTCACAACTGGTATAGATACCTGTGTTGTGATGCGCTAATCCGTAGGGACACACGGCTCAAGGGGACCCGTGTAGCACCCGTATGGTCACTTTATTAATTAAGTCCATTGAATAAGATTCCAAATTCATGTATTTCATGTTCAAGTCATGTTTCACGTCATGTTATGTTCAAGTTTGCGTTCATGTCAAGTTTCAAGTTCATGTCAATTATGGTAACCCCATGAGATAAGAATACACAATTATGGTAACCCCATGATATAAGATTACTCAATCATGGTGACCCCATGAGACAAGAATATGTTTCAAGTTCATGTTTATGTCATGTTTGTTCAAGTTCAAGTTCACGTTCTTGTTATGTCATCTTCATGTTCATGTTATATTCCAAGTTCACATTGATGTTATGTTATGCTCAGGTTCATGTTATGTTCAAGTTCACATTCATGTTATGTCATGTTCACATTCACGTTATGTTCCAAGTTCACATTTATGTTATGTCATGCTCAGGTTCATGTTATATTCAAGTTCATGTTCAAATTGTGTATGTTCACCTTCATGTTATGTTTCAAGTTCACGTTCATGCTATGTTGCTAGTCTATATTATGTTTTAAGTTCACGTATATGCCATGTCACGTCAAGCTAAGTTTCAGTTCAAGTTATGTCATTTATGCCATGTTGTATGTCAAGTTATGCTATGCTTACATATAACTTTGATTATGCATTCATGCTTTTACTGCTATGCATGCATCATTAGCTTGTGTGGAAGTTTCCTGTTAACTTGCTGAGATTTGTAATTAAATCTCACTGTGGTAGTCCCAACTACCATTCCTCTCGAATGGTAGGCGATGTGCAGGATTAGAGCATGGAGTAAACACTGGTAGACTAGACGTCATTAGTCGAGTTAAGCGAGTTACTCAATAAACTACCCCAATAGTATATTTGGGCAATGTAATTATGGAGCCAGGTCTCCGTTGTTTTGAGATGACAGTCTTCTAAAAGCCGTGCTGTAATCGTGGATGTTTTAAGTATGTATGGTTTATGCTTTAACTATTTGGGATATTATAAGTTTAGTGCATAGTGTTGCTAAAAAAAAAATTATCCGCTGCGAATATTGCATAATGCTAGATGCATGTTAGGAACATTGCATCTTATATGTCATGAACGGGGGCAGGTAACCTTGTGTTGCATGTCCCAACGCTTCGGATGTCCGTCCAGTCCCAACCGGAATCTAGGGGCGTCACACCTCGTGTTACCGAGACCCCCTATCCCTATGCTAACACCTCTGGTCCTAGCAACCCTACTATCTACACCCTCTTGTATGGATATGAGGTGGCTTGGGAAGGTCAGACACCGCTTCATACCAATAAGTTCTCCCTTGACTATCTTCTTTTTAGTAGGGTCATCGTTACTAACCTTTACCCAACTGTCCATCACTGTGATGACGGCCATGGTAAAGCTATCTTACTTTATGCACTGATCAATGAATTCCCATCGATGTGGGAAGTCATCTTTGTAGGGTCATTCTATAGGCTTATCAGTCTAACAAAATTTAGACGAGATTGCCTTTTGGGAGTCTTGTCACTCGCATTGTGATGTTTCACTCTGTTCCTATTCTAGAGATAGAGCCTAGAATCCCTCTGAAGGCTCATATTGGTCTTAAGACTATTCAGCTGAGTCGTGCCCACATTCACCCAGTTCGCAGCCGTCCTGTGCTAGGCCATCAAGTTCTCAACTATCTAGCTCGACACCATCCACCTTTGGACCATATCCGAATCAGTCAAGAATACAAATGGTACTTGATTCGCTCAGCCGCATCCAAACTCGCCTTGACCACATTGATAGTCACATCGATAGTCGTCTTGATCACATCGTTCTTGGTCTTGAGCACATTGATACTTGGCTCTATAGTCTGGAAGGTCATTTTCATCGCATTGAGGATCATCTAGATACTTGCATTGATAACGTGGATGCTTGTGTAGATGGCTTATATACTCATCTTGAGAGCATGGACACTCGTTGTGAGAGTCTAGCATATCATTTCGATACCCTTGGTGGTCGCTTTGATATGCTCCAAAACACGGTGTTATGACAATTGAACAAAATGGAGGAAGCTTTACTAGCAAGGAGTTCTGAGGATGATGACCCTGTGGGTAACGTTGGTCACGTTGCCCGATGGTGGTCATTAAGCCTTGATCTTTTTTATTTTTTATTTTTTTATCTATCATAGGATACAATTGGGTGGGACTAGGTTGTAAAGGGAAAACATGGAATTTCCCGGGGACACATGATTTGTACTTTTTCATTTTATCAAACTCAAGCAATGATTTGTTCTTACTTTTGATTCTTCAATTCATGTGTAAAAATTGTCATCACTATGTTTTGAGGTTGGCTAGTGTACATTGCTTTATGTAGGTGTTTTTAATGAAATGTTGCTCCTCGTCAATAATGCTTTTCTTACAGACATATGTTTTTACCATTATTATTATTTTTGGATTTGAATAACATTATAGGGATTTCAATAAGCATACCTGTTTATTATATATATATATATATATATATATTTGAAAGGAAATTCATTCTTCATTCATTCTATCAAATGAAATCAATAATACAAGAGGGAATACATTCTACATCAACAGAAGAAGTAAAAGTTAAAAGTGCCTTCCTGGCAAGCACATGAGCTGCCTTATTACCTTCTCTACGAATATGAATGGCTGACCAACTTTCAAAATAGGGTAGCTAGCCCTTAACATCATCAATCATCATGCCTATTGGAGACCAATTTTCACCCTTTCCATTGATTGCTTGAATCACTTGGAGAGAATCCCCTTTAAGAACAATCATCTTGGTGAGACCCAAGTGAATGCCAAAACAAGTTACTTCCAATGCTCCTAATTTTTTATTATATATTGTGTGGAAAATTGAAGAGGGTGTAATGACGAGATACAAATTACTAAACTCAAAAAGCCAATGTTAACTCAGGGAATTGACCTGCTTGAGCGAACTTCAGCTATGAGGGGTTAGCTCGAGCTTTCACCTTGAGCGAACTTTCTGACTTGATTGAACAAGGGTCACTTTCGAGATGAAGCTAGAGCGAGACCCTCAATCTCGAGTTCTCTCGAACTTCAGCTCGAGCTAACCTCGAACAAACTTCAGCTGTGAGGGGTTGGCTCAAGCTTCACCTCGAGTGAAGCTTGAGCGAACTCTCTGACTTGTTCGTTGAACAAGATACAAATTAGAGTTGAAGCTGGAGCGAGAACCTCAGCTCGAGCTCACTAGAACGTCAGCTTGAGCTAATCTCAAGTGAACTTTAGCTGAGGGGTTAGCTCGAGCTTCAACTCGAGCGAAGGTTGAGCAAACTCTTTAACTTGTTGGTTGAACAAGACACAAATTCCAGTTGAAGCTGGAGCAAGACCCTCCCACTCGAGTTCACTCGAACTTCAGCTCGAGCGAACTCTCTATGAGGGGTTCCAAGAGCCAATTCCTAACCCATAATAAAGAGTTCGCTCGAACTTGAGCTCGAGCTGAAGTTCAAGCGAACTCGAGGGTGTCTGGAAGCTCGAGCTTCAGCTAAAAAATGGCACTTGGATAAACAAAGTCCGAGTGTAACAGCCCACTAGAAATTCAAAGGTGGAATTTCTATTGGCTTTAGGAACCTCGTGAAAACCACATAAGTTTTTACGAATGGACCAATCGCATAGGTTTTAGTCTGTCAACATAGTCAGTGTTATCACTCACTATGGTGCCAGAAGTGCGATTCTAATTATTTAAGGTAGTTGTAAGTGTCGAAATGCGTTATGTTTTGTGTCATTAGACTCAGTTGATTATTTAGAATTTTATGGTGCTATAAGTCCATTTTCATATTTCCGGACGAAACTTATGTTCGAAATTGTAAAATTATTTTTAGGGTCACTTCAGGGTTGAATTTCGGTAAGCGATTTTCACTATAGGTTAATATGAATATTTAGAAATTTTCAGTACTAAGTTTGTTATGCATTTCTTTGGAGTGAATAGTAACCTCGATAAGCGTACCCAATGCAGTGTTTTCAAAATCACAGTGTGGATTGTCCAAATTAGATTAGAGAAGTTTTATTTGGACACTTGGCAAGATCTTAGCCGCACATAGTGAATAATATTAGACACTTGGCACAAAGAGGAACCATTAGATAGATTTGTGAAGGAAATCAAGGTGTGAGATAATGCCACCTAAGCAAAACATTGTTTCATCTGTTCAACCAAATTATGCCAGACCAAGAGGGTTTCAATCCTAGCGAAATCCTAAATGGTGGGAATCCTATTGAAACCCCAAAAGTTTGGTTGAAACCGAAACCCTAAACGGTTTCCCAAACCCTAAAGTTGGCCTTCAAACCCTTTCTAATCTGATTTCTAGCATTGTGTTTAATCACTTGATTAAATCACTTCCACATGCTATTAATCCTTCAAATTTGTATTAGAACATCATTATCCAACCTTGTTAACTTCGAAAAATTGATTGGGCCAAGTGATATTAGATTTGGGCTTGATAGCAACCCAAACCCTCTTAAAACCACGAAATTTAGACCCATTCGGTTTAGGTCCATTAAGGCCCACAAATTTGACCACATTAGCATTGCTTCATGGCTAAGTTTTGCACCCCCACTTGGATGTAGGGGTGGGCACCCGCCACCTGCTGCATTGCCTTGTTCGCTCCACCCCCGCCTGCGTGGGGCGGGGGATCTGCTCCTCAAAGATGGGGGCGGGGCCCCCAACCCGTATAAAAGGGGAGTTGCGGAGGTAGGGGACGGAGAGGGCTTAGCCCCACTCCGTAAATCCCCCGCCCCACTCCAGCATGTCTTGCCCTCTCCCCCCCCGATTCCTTTCTCTTTCCCGATCTCGAACTCTCTCACTCTCTCGATCTCAATCTCTCTCAAACTCTCTCGAACTCTCTCAATCTCTCTTGATCTTGTTTGCCATGGAAGTAGCAGACGCTAACAGAGGACTTGATTGGGTTTGTTGTAACAGACGCCGCTAAATTTGGGGAAGCCGAGGAAGGGAGGAGAGGGTTGGGCGGGGTACCCCTTGCAACTGACGGGGTACCCCGCCCTCGCATGGACGAAAGCGGATTATGGGGAAAAAATCCCCACCCTCGCCCATGTGGGGGCGGGGGATGGGGAGGGGGTGGCTTCGCCCCATAAGGGGTGGGTAGCACCCCTACTTGGCAAAGAAGGGCCTAGAAGATTCTTGAAGTACAAAGCTAAATGGCCACCTCACTTTTTCACTTTTACACTCCACCTTGAGAAAAGATCTTGGGCTGATTTTTGTTTATTGTAATTAGAAGAAAAGGCCAACACTCAAGCTTCCTTTCAGTTCTATCACTTTCCATAACTTTTGTAAGAGGCTCTCCAGTCCACTTCCCATGAAAAGCAACCCTCCTTTACATTTTTCCTTGATAGAACACAAAAGACACTCTCAGGCAGTTTTTCTTATATCTTTTCCACGCCTGATTCGAAGTTTTTGTAAGTATTTTCTCGCAAAGTTTTCTTCATGAAAGTTGTTTCTTTTTTAGTCTAGTTTACATGAATACCTTATTTGTTCCATTTGGAGATCATTTTATCGGTAAAAAGTTGTTTAAACCCCTAGAAAGGTCATTCTAGGCGATAAACCAGAGAGTGTGTTATATTTTGGAGTTTTGACCAAGCTATTGAATAGATCTTGGTCCGAAATTTTTATGGAGTACTGTTAACATGTGTATATGATTATTGGTTGAGTATTTGTTGTATGATTAAAAGTTTTGATGAAATATTTTCTTAGATCTAGAAACTTAGAAACTGGAAGAGGAAAAACAGTATCTGTTTTGAGAAAGTTTAAATCTTTTATGGTTTAATTTTATTCCAATGGCTTTGATATTTTCTTGGAGGATCCTAAGCCTCCTATATTCATATTAGAATATTATTTTGAAGATATTTTTTGTTAGTTTCGAAGATATGAAATTTTATGCAAGGTGATTTTCGGTTAGGCCAAAGTGATGATGTTCTTGGCTAAATTTATGTTTTGGTTGATGTTTAACATGTGATCTTGAGTTTGAAGCTTGGACCTATTTTAGGACACCTTTTTTAACCATGTGATGTTTTGATTTGAAGATCAAATTTTTATAAGTCATGGATCAAGAGGTTGATCAAATCAAGTTAGAAACAAAAATCTGTTTTGAACTTGGAAGAAAAACCAAAAAGTTCAAGTATGGTTTTAGTGATTTTGATGACTTTTGTTCATGATTCAAAACATGATTATTCTTAGGAATATGTTTTGAGTATATTAGAAGAAAAATTTGGTTTAATTATGAGTTTTGAAATTTGAAAGAATTGCAACCAAAATCAAGAGAAATGGCCTATGTATGTTTCGGCCATAGTGAGTTTTCCATAGTTGTGAATGATTTTAAAATTTTCTGAGTTGATATTTGAGTCTAGGACAAAATTTACATCAAGAATGTAAATTTTGGTAAATTTTGGTGTTAGGATGTGAAATCCTTAAGTTAGGGGTAAAATGGTCACTTTTCCACATGTATAGGGTAAAATGGTAATTTTACTCTAAGTTGCCTATTTTCACATTTCTAATTGTTAGTAATTAAATTTCTAACTTTTAGAATACCCTCTTACAGTTCCTCGTGTTTCGCACTTTAATTTCGTAGAACGCGACGATCGAGGTAAGTGAGCTCTTAACTTACTATCAGTTTACTGTGTATGTGTGATGGGTAAGGGAACTATAATTTATGTTCATATGTTGTTATATATGCCATGTCATCACATGTTTATCTATTAATAGAATTATTCTGTCATGAAATATTTATTTGTTATATAATATATTCTATCTCATGTTACTATCTGTTGCAAATATGTCACATTACGTATGCCATTTGTTACATATATGTCATGTCACGCAATATTCATTGTCACATGTTATGCCATGTTACAAAATGTTGTTTGTTATATGTTATGCCATGTTACGAAATATTGGATGTTACATGTATGCCATGTTATGAAATTTTGTTTGTTCCATTTATGTCCCAAAGTATGTGATGACTGTCTTCTTATGTTCACGTCTTGTTACGCTATGTCAAGACTTCTATCTTTTCGTATTCATGTCATCCCGACTCAAATGCAGTTTTTGTATCTCAAGGACAGTCTTGTTAAGTTATTCATGTCAATCACGACACTGAGCGCTAGGATGAGGTAATATCCTAATAGAACTCATTTGTTCATGCTGGAGTGTCTAAATAGGTGTGAAATTCCCTGGGTTGACGAAGTACAGTCAACAGGTTGCGAATGAGGCCTAACTAACTAGTCACCAGAGCGCGCCAGACACTAACGACTATGGAGCCACACTTTATTTTATGTGTGTCCACAGCAAGTGTGGTACAAACAATTCATGGGGCCACAACAACTGTGGCGTAACAGCCCGCTAGAAATTCACTGGTGAAATTTCTATTGACTTTAGGAATCTCGGGAAAATCCCATAAGTTCTAATAATTGACCAATCGCACAGGTTTTAGTTTGTCAACATAGTCAGTGTTATCACTAACTATGGTGATAGAAATATGAGTTTAAATATTTGAAGTAGCTAGAAGTGTCAGAATAAGTTTTGGTCTACGCCATTAGACTCAGTTGATTATTTAGGATTTTATGACACAATAGCCCATTTTCATAATTTCGGATGAAACGCCTATTCGAAATTGTGAAATTATTCTTGGGGGCACTTCGGGGTTGAATTTCGGTAAATGATTTTCATTGTAGGTTAATATGAATATTTAGAATTTTTCAGTACTAAGTTTATTATGCATTTTTTTAGAGTGAATAGTATCTTTAATAAGCGCACCCAGTGTAGTGTTTTCAAAATCACAGTAGGAAATGTCCAAATTAGGTCAGAGAAGTTTTACTTGGACACTTGGCAAGATCTTAGATACACATAGTGAATGGTATTAGACACTTGGCACAAAGATGAACCATTAGATGGATTTGTGAAGGAAGTCAAAGTGTAAGATCAAGCCACCTAAGTAAAGCTTTCTTTCATCTGATCAACCAAATTGGGCTAGACCAAAGAAGGTTTCAATACTAGTGAAATCCTAAATGGCTGGGAACCAATTGTAATCCCAAAAGCTTGATTGAAAACCAAAACCCTAAACGGTTTCCCCAAACCCTAATAATGGCCTCCAAACCCTTTTTAACCCGATTTCTAGCATTGTGTTTAATCACTTGATTAAATCACTTCCACATGCTATTAATTAATCAAATCCTTATTATAACATTATTGTCCAACCTTTTAAACCTTGGAAATTTGATTGGGCCAATAAAAAATTGGTTTTGGGCTTGATAGCATCTCAAACCCTAACCAAACCCCCTTTAAACCCCAAATTGAAGCCACTTGATTGGGGCCTACCAAGGCCCACGAAATTGGCCACCTTGGCAAAGCTAATTGAAGAAGTTTCCTCCCCCACATGGCAGACCATCCACTGCCATTGGCTACACCCAATAGTGCCCTGATGTGAAGGAGAAATCTACTCTATCAACCTCCATCTCTCACAGCTGCTGCAGGCAGTCCTTGCCCCTCTCTAATCTCCACTTTTTGTCACATTGCCAACTCCAATAAAAGATCATTCAAGCCCACAATTTCCCCCTCTAGTAGTCTAAAGTCGTGCAAGAGAAACTTCTCTCCATTTTATCACTTTTTTCCCCCGTTCTTAGAGAGAAACCCAAAAGAGCTCTCTCGGGTTGATTTCTGCATCTTTCTGTGTGGCCATTTTTTACCTTTTTTAGGTACTTTCTCCTGATGACTCCTTGATAAAAGTTGTTTGTATTTGAGTTTAGTTTCCGTGGATATCTTACTAGTCTCATTCCATGCTAATTGGATTGGTCAAAAGTATTTTTAATCACGGAAAGGTCATTCTGGGCGTGAAACAGGAGAGTATGATAGGTTTTGGAATTTTTGACCAAGCTAGTGGACATAGCTTGGTCCAAAAATTTTATGGAGTGTTTTTAGCATGTGTTTATGAATTTTAATTGTGGTTTTGTTGCATGAATAAAGCTTTTGATGATAGATTTCCTTAGATTTAGAAACTTTAAAACTGGAAGTGGAAAAAGAGTTTTTGTTTTGTGAAAGTTTGAATATTTCGTGGTTCAATCTTATTCTAAAGGCTTTAATATTTTTATATGATGATCCCAAGCCTATTATATACATGTTAGGATCTTATTTTGAAGATATTTAGTATTATTTTTAAAGATATGATTTTCTATGCAAGAGGATTTTGGTTTGCCCTAAGATTTGATGTTTATGGGTTAGATCCATGTTTTGTTGACTTTTAGCCATGTGATTTTAGGTTTGATTGTTGGATCTTTTTTAGGACACATTTTTAAAGCATGAGATGTTTTAGTTTGAAGATCATGTGGCTTTAAGCCATGGATCAAGAGATTGATCAAAGGTAATGGAGAGAAAAGTTTCTGTTTTTGGACTAAGTGTAAAACCAATAACTCCAAGTGTTGTTTTGTTATTTTGGCGACTTTTGTTTGATGTTTTAAATCATGGTTGATCTTAGGATGATGTTATGAATATGTTAGAAGTAAGATTTGATTTTTTGGAATTCTTAGAGATGTTTTAATTAAGGTCAAAACTTATGATTTAAGGGTTTACTTTTTGTTAAACATTTTGGGTTTTTTTACAAAAAGTTTGGTGTTGATGATTAGCTTTTTCTTAATGAATATTTTAAGTGTATTTTTGATAGGAAAACTCTTGTTACAAAATTTTGGTTTAATCATGGGTTTTGAAGATGAAAGAAATTGCAACCAAAATCAAGAGAAATGACCCATAAATATTTTGGCCATTATGAGTTTTCCATAGTTGTGAATGATTTTAAATTTTTCTGAGTTGATATTTTAGTCTAGGACAAATATCCTAGTTAGGATGTGAAATCCTTAAGTTAGGGGTAAAATAGTCATTTTCCCACATGTAAAGGGTAAAATGGTAATTTTACTTTAAGTTATCCCTTTTCATTTTTCTAATTGTTAGTAATTAAATTTCAAACTTTTAGAATACCCTCTTACAGTTTCTCGTGTTTTGCGCTTTATTCTTATAGAACGCGACGATCAAGGTAAGTTAGCTCTTAACTTAATATCAGTTTACTGTGTATGTGTGATGGGTAAGGGAACTACAGTTTATGTTCGTATGTTGTTATATATTCTATGTCATGCCATGTTTATCTATTATACGAATTATTCTGTCACAAAATAATTATCTGTTACACAATATATTCTGTGTCATGTTACTCTTTATTGCAAGTATGTCACATTACGTATGCCATGTGTTACATGTATGTCATGTCCTGTAATATAAATTGTCACATGTTATGCCATGTTATGAAATGTTGTCAGTTTCATGTTATGCCATGTTACGAAATATTGACTGTTATATGTATGCCATGTTATGAAATGTTGTATGTTACATTTATGTCTCAAAGTATGTCATTTCCGTCGTCTTACGTTCATGTCATGTTACGCTACATCAGGACTTCTGTCTTTTATGTCACGTTCATATCATGCCACATTACGAAATGTCATATATGCCAGTTAAGTTATTTATGTCAATCACAACCCTAAGCGCTAGGATAGGGCAATATCCTAGTGGAACTCCTTTGTTCACGCTGGAGTGTCTAAATAGGTGTGAAATTTTCTGGGTTGACGAAGTACAGTTAACAGGTTGCGAATGGGGCCTAACTAGTTGGTCACTGGAGCGCGCCAGACACTAACGCCGATGGAGCCACACTTTATGTTACATGTGTCCACAACAAGTGTGGCACGAACAATTCATAGGGCCACAACAACTGTTGAGTTCGTATTAACATACTCATAGCTGGTATAGACACCAGTGTTGTGATGCGGTAATCAGCAGGGACACACGGCTCAAGTGGACCCGTGTAGCACCCGTATGGTCACTTACTAATTAAGTCCATTGAATAGGATTTCAAGTTCATGTATTTCACGTTCAAGTCATGTTTCACGTTATGTTATGTTCAAGTTTACGTTCATGTCAAGTTTCAAGTTTATGTCAATCATGGTAACCCCATGAGATAAGAATACGCAATCATGGTAACCCCATTTGATAAGATTACTCAATCATGGTGACCCAATGAGACAAGAATATGTTTCAAGTTTATGTTTATGTCATGTTATGTTCAAGTTCATGTTCATGTTATGTCATGTTCACGTTCACGTTATGTTTCAAGTTCACGTTTATGTTATGTTGTGCTTAGGGTCATGTTATGTTCATGTTCATGTTCATGTTATGTCATGTTCACGTTCACGTTATGTTTCAAGTTCACGTTTATGTTATGTTGTGCTTAGGGTCATGTTATGTTCAAGTTCATGTTCAAATTATATATGTTCATGTTCATGCTATATTTCAAGTCCATGTTATGTTTCAAGTTCACGTTCATGCTATGTTGCTAGTCCATGTTATGTTTTAAGTTCACGTACATGCCATGTCACGTCAAACTATGTTTTAGTTTCAGTTCAAGCTATGTCATTTATGCCATGTTATATGTCAAGTTATGCTATGCTTACTTATGACTTTGATTATGCATTCATGCTTTTACTGTCATGCATGCATCATTAACCTGTGTGGAAGTTTCCTGTTAACTTGCTGAGATTTGTAATGAAATCTCACTGTGGTAGTCCCAACTACCATTCTCCTGAATGGCAGGCGATGTGTCAGGATCATAGTAGGGAGCAGACACTAGCAGATTGGAGGAAGTTGACTAGATGCAATACGGAGCTTGCAGCCTTCATAGTTAGGTATTTGGATAGTATTCTGATATCGTTAGTTGAGTTATGCGAGTTACTCAACGAACTAGCCCAATGGTGTTTTTTGGCATTGTAATTATGGAGTCAGGTTTCCGTTGTTTTTGAGATTACAGTCTTCTGAGACCCGTGCTATAATCGTGGATTGTTTAAGTATGCATGGTTTATGTTTTAACTATTTAGGATATTATAAGTTTGGTGCATAGTATTGCTAAAAAAAAAAAAATTATCCGCTGAGAATATTGCATAATGCTAGATGCATGTCAGGAATATTGCATCTTATATGTCTTGAACGAGAGCAGGTAACCTTGTGTTGCATGTCTCGACGCTTCGGATGTCCATCTGATCCCAAGCAAATTTGCAGGCGTCACATGTGGAGCATACACTATGTGAGACACATTAATTGTGACACGTAGAATACGTAGGGCTACAACAACTGTGCAGTACGTATTAAAGCACTCACAGCTGGTATAGACAGCTGTGTTGTGATGTAGTAATTGATAGGGACACACGGCTCAAGGGGACCCATGTAGCACCCGTAAGACCACTTTATTAATCAAGTCTATTGAATAGGATTCCAAGTTCATATATTTCATGTTCAAGTCATGTTTCACGTTATGTTATGTTCACGTTTACGTTCATGTCAAGTTTCAAGTTTATGTCACGTCAAGTTAAGTTTCAGTTTCAGTTCAAGTTATGTCAGTTCATACCATGTTATGTCAAGTCACGTTATGTTAGGTTATGTTATGTTTACTATTGATTTGATTTGTGCATTCATGCCTTTATTGCCATGTATGCATCATTAACCTGTGTGCAAATTTCCTATTAACTTGCTGAGATTTGTAATCAAATCTCATTGTGGTAGTTCCAACTACCATCCCCCTCGAATTATAGGCGATGTGTCAGAATCAGAGCAGGGAACAGACACTGGTAGACTAGAGGAGGTTGACTAGATGCTGTAGACGCGACGCGGAGCTTGCAACTACCATTGTTAGTTTTTTGGACAGTATTCTGGCCTCGTCGTTGAGTTACGAGAGTTACTAGACTAATTGGCCCAATAGTATATTTTGGTAATGTAAATATGGAGTCTGGTCTCCCATGTTTTGAGATTACAGTCTTCTGAGACCCGTACTGTAATCGTGGATGTTTATTTTGTTAAGTATGAATGGATTACGCTTTAAGTATTTGAGATATTTCAGTTTGGTGCATAGTATTGTTAAAGAAAAAAATTATCCGCTACAAATATTGCTTAATGCTAGATGCATGTTAGGAACATTGCATCTTATATGTCATGAACAGGGGTAGGTAACCTTGTGTTTCATGTCTCGACGCTTCAAATGTCCGTCCGATCCCAAGCTGAATTTGGGGACGTCACACAGAGAGTTCACTTGAGCTCTCGAGGTGAAGGTCGAGCAAACTCTATGGATCATGTTGAACAAATGCCATTTTTCGAGTTGAAGGTGGAGCAAACCCCACACGCTCGAGTTCGCTTGAACTTCAACTTGAGCTAATCTCGAGCGAACTCTCTGTGAGGGGTTTGTTCGAGTTTTACCTCGAGTGAAACTCGAGCGAACCCTCTGACTTGGTTTCCAAGAGCCATTTTCGAGCTGAAGCTCGGGCGAAGAGCAGTTCATAATTACAATGCAAGAATGGGTGCATTTCAAAACACAATAAGTTACCACAATTTACAATCTATTGTTTGATACTGACATAACGATATGTTCGTGCAACACCTAATGCTAGCAATTAGTTTCCTTGTTGCCTAGTAGTATGCATCCACAGAGGTAGTGCAATAACATTTCTAGTTATAGCCATCGCATGTGCCGATGCGGTCGACATATCAGGAACATGCGGTTCTTCACTGGTGTTCTCATCCGCATTCATATCTAGATAATCATTGGGATTGCTATATGCCACAAAATCCTGATCATTAGGTGTAACCATGCGGATGAAGTTATGTATTGTACAACATGCAATAATAAGATATCGTTGCCGAGTTTGAAGGTATGGGGGCATTAATTTTAAAATTCAAAAACACTTCTTCAAGACACCGAGAGTTCGTTCAATGACATTCTGAAGGGATGAATGCCGATAATTAAATAGATCTTTATACCCTTGGAAAGTTCGGCTACCATGACGTTCTGATATTTGATACCTCACCCTTGGATACAACAGCATAAATCCCTCTGTGCAGGGGAATGCAGGATCCACCAAATAATAATTACTTGCGAATTTAGTAGAACATTAATCTTTATAAATATGGTATATAATTGTATGGTACAAATTAAATAATGTGTAAAATTATCGTCTTGAAGCCATGGAAAATTGTTCCCCAGACGCCTTAACACATCGATTAAAACACAAGTATCATGGGTTGTACCCTCCCACCTGGCATATACGAATGTGACTTTCATATCAAAATCACAGACACATAAGACATTCTGGGCAACCCGGTGATACCGATTTATATATGCGTTAGCTACGGAAGCCGGCACAGCTCTGTCAATCATGATACCTTCCATTGCACCATGACATATCTGCAAATTTTGTTTTAAATTTGCATAAATCCTAAAATCATATTTTGCAAACATTACCGGGTTTGTAGAGTGCATTTTGCTATACGAAAGCAAATAATATATATCATAATTTACCTTGAACCATGGATAATGTCTGAGATTTCCTTCAATATAAGGCATGACCCCCGTTGTCTGACTTGGTTTAATGACATGGCGTGATAGGCCACATAATGCACGCATTACATTGTACACATGTTGATTTACAGTTTCAACCGAATGTTGAAATAGGTTAGCTCCATTTTGTTGAACTGCACCATGTCCGATGGTGTAGCAAAACATTCCTAAGGCTTCCTCAACGGTGACCTCTCGTGACGAATCACACAAGGCCACATCTCTATGTAATCGATCGCTTAAGGCCCAAAATGCATATACCTCCATTCAGAACATCTCCTAACAGTTATCAGGATGTCCATTTAGGACTGCGATGATGTACTCCCTTCCACGCAAGCTAATGTTATGTTGTGGCCTAGGCATAGGAGGTTGGGCACGGGATTGCTGATCCTACATGATCATGCTTAGAAGAGTCGCCTCTTCGTGCATATCATCGTTACTTGTTCTCCATGCATCCCGGTCTTCCCATCTATTTTCGTCAAATGTATTTGATGCGTTACTACTAGAACCCTCCTCGCTCGCCTCGTTCTCCTCAGTGTTTACGTCCTCATTCCACCAGCTATCATTGTCCATGCTGTGGTTTTAAAAATAATGTCGACGCAAACATTAAATCTGACTTCATATAAGTATTTGTAATACTAGGAATAAAAGGAATTCAAAAAATTATGGACTTAGCTAGTACTTTTATTAAAACCAAGCCAATGTTTGAACTTAAATTAGCCCACACAGAATAAGATTGTTAGAAGTCGATACAACTCTTAAAGTTATAGATAAAATAAAGTGGCAGATGAAAATAAACAAATTTGAGCACCATGTGTGGTTAGCATAGTGACTAGGCCCACTTTAATCTTAGCGCTAGAGTCATGTTCTGGAAGTCAGTCATGATATGAGGATCCACAAAAGCTTTTGCTGCACAAAGATGAACGTCCATAGGTAGGGGAAGGGTGATGTCATCTAAAAACTTCATACACTGTGCAACACTGCTATATTCTGCATCAGACCCACTATTCAAACCCTCGTCTCTACTGCGCTTAGAACTGCATATTTCAAACATCTTTGCATCCAAATATGCTCGTGCATTAGAAGTGGTGGCAATTGTTTGCAAGGTAGCATTAAGCTCTGATGAGATTGATAGCCTGGCTGTGTCCCTGTGTCACCTACGAGGATTCCTTTGGAGCGGCACGCCTCCTTGAGTCGAGGGAGTCATCTCGATGTCATCCAAATCATCTTGATGTCATCCAAAACGGGACCTTGAGACCTCGGGCCCTCAATTCATCCTCCAGTCGTTGCTCCGCCTCTCTAGAGCGGGTTTCCTGCGTTAAGGCATAATGCAACACCCCTGTTGCGACCGCCTGACCAAGAATCGTGTAGAGGACATCGTAGTTGGCACAACCGTTGGTCTTGAACTTTTTCCATTGGGATCGGACCTAAGAAATGGTAAAAATAATTAAACAAGTTGCCTCATATAAAATTAAAAAGCATATAATCAAATAATTGGCCATACATTGATTAGATAATGCAATAAAGTAAAAATACAATAATTACACCAAAAGAAGAGGAAGGTTACTTGGATCGCATTTGCCCAATGTTCTTCTGTAGCAATAACAATTTTTGTGACGGGGTTCCAACCCATGCCTGTTTGGCCCATTAAATCTGTAAACTGGTGTTGTGTCTTCTTAAGATCGGGCGATTTTTCCTTTCACTTGTGATGAATCAACTGGCTTAATACCAACCGCATTGAGGCGCGTGGCAAGTTGGACTGTGTCACGGTTTGTAATTTTGGACCCCACCAATTTACTCTCCAATGTTTCTTTGTATAACATGTCAACCAGCATCTCCTCGTACCCACCAGCCCACAGGTCACGATCACGTAGAACCTCAATGTCATCCATGGTATGTGACTAATGGGCAATAATGACAATACAAAAAATAGACCATGCAATAGACAATGCACTTAAATCCATATTATTACGTATTGCTATGCATCATAGAATGGTGCATGCATTCAGCACAAACATTTAAGTTGACTAATTAAATGCATGTAATATGTTCCTTTTGTTTATAAGTCAAATGCATGTAATATATCATAGAAGGAATCGAGGCCTACATGCGAATAATAAATTTATAATGTATTTGTACTGATGAGTTTAATACCTTGTACAAGGAGCTACCGAATGAGCGTAGAAAGTATGGCTGCAAGTTATACATAGCAATTACGAAAGTAAATTTTTAGAATCAATTATCAAAAAAGAATCAGATAACAATTAGCAAGAAAGAATTCTGTAAACAGTACTGTAGAAACCATGCAAATTGCTATTATTTAAGCCATATTACTGGCAAGAGAAATTGCAGGTCATAAATAAGAGAAATTGCAGGTCTCAAATTAAATTCTGTAAAATATACCCAAAAAATTATGGGAATCAATCAGAAACCTTTAGTACAAGTAACCGCTACAAATAACAAATTTAATTGCTCCATAGTCAATGCACCAACATTATGAGCAAAAACAATTTCAGTTAACAGAAATGCACTACATGTGTTTGCCAATTTTTTCGTATGAAACATTGAAGGTGAAATTAGACAAGATTGAGTTGAGATGGTTGCTTACCCGGTAAGAGCGCGTCCTCGGAGTCGTGATTGTTGATCTCTTGATGGTAAGACTTCGGTTGTGAAGCTTGACCGTGGAGGACCTCTGCTTCCGTAGTAAGATGGTGGTGGAGTATCTTGATTTCGGCATGGTGGAGTTATAAATAGAAAATTGAAAAAAAAAAAAAAACAAAGGGGGGGCACAGTCAATGCTTGCAGGGGGTGCTCACACTATCAAGGTTAGAGTACCAGACTTGAGAGATTGGAAATAAAGTTTGTGCCAGACAGAAATAAAGTTGAGTGTAGAGGGCAGAGGATTAGTTTGACCAAAATCATGCAGAGAAAAGATTCATGTTCAATTACCACGCCGATTGCAGAAGCGACAGAGGGATGCAGCGGTTTAGACGACAAAAGGCTAACCAAACACACTGTTGGAGCATGAGGGTTGCAGGCTGAGTTTGAGGTTGGTGGTGGGAAAATTTCCATTGACATAGTGGCCCAACCGTTACACCTTATCTTCCGTTGAAGCTATCGATTGTGGGGGATGATCAGAGTAATCCCTTCTTGCCCGATTGCTTCTAGATTTAAATTGGGTGTTGGCGATTCCAACTAATGAGTTCTTCGCGTGAAGCTGTAGCAGAGTAAAATGGAGATTGCATGGTGATTTTTAGGGCAACTAAATTTGGTCACAAACGGCTAGGGGAAGAAGAAGACATGAAAGAGAGAGAGGCAGAGATGCAGGTAGGAGTCAACGGATGGAAAAAAAAAAGCTTTCAAAAAAGAATAATGCTACGCTCACCGCTCGGAGTATCCCGCTTTACGTGGCATGCCTCGTTGTATGCCTTTAAAAAATAAAAAAGTAAACTTCCTTCGTCTAAATAAATTAGAACCTCCTTCGTCTTCAAAACAACCGGAACCCAAACCCATTTCAAATTTCATCTTCGTCAGCTTCGTCTTCAAGCCAGAGGAACCCATCTCAAATTAAAAAATATTGAGCTCCTTCGTCTTCAAGCTTCGTCTTCAAGCCAACCGGAACCCATTTCAAATTTCTTCAGGTCATGATCAGGCCATCCTCAAAAGTGATAATCAAATTCCTCCTTGTTATGCAGAAGCATGGTTACATTGGAGAGTTTGAGTAATGGAAGGCTAAACAAATGTGGCGTTATTAGTCCTCGTTTTGATGTAGGCATTAGAGAGATTGAAGGCTAGACTGCAAGGTTGCTCCCCTCGAGATAGTTTGGTTATATTGGTTATAATAAAAGAGGCTAGGAATGAGAATCCCTTTGTCAAAAAAACCTGATAAAAAAAAAAAAAAGTTCCAGTTCCAATTCCAGTGTGGGATCAACAAAAAAATTCCCTTTGTTTTACTTGTTTTAACAGAGAGAGAGATAGAGCAGGGGATCATAATATCCCTACAAATATATCTCGAACTGGGATGGAGGCTGTTTGAGGGAGGCAACAGAATGGGTTCTGAAACTGGAGGCTTGAAGACAAAAATGGAGGCTTGGCTTGAAGAAGAAATGAGAACTGGATTCTCTTTGGTGGGCAGAATGGGTTTGTCTGAAGAAGAAATGAGGAGCAGAGGAGGGGGATGTTGGGAGGGAGACCAGGTTTTTTTTTTTTTTTTTTTTTTTTTTTTTTTTTTTTTTCTTTTTAACACATGGCATGCCACATAGAACGGTAAGACAAAACGGTAAATATGAGTGGTAACTGTAGCATCGCCCTTCAAAAAAACACAAGTCACGAATCTCTGACATTTGGCAGGGAAGGGTTACATCTATGTACAGTGTAAAACCCACTGGGTTTAATTTTAGGATGCAGCTCAGCTCGGTGTTTGGTTCCTTGAAACGGTTTATCTAGTAACCAAACATAGCCTTTGAGATTTGTGGATTGTGTGAAATTCTTTGCTTCAAACTAGCTTTGAAAATGGTGGCTCCACAATTAGTAATATTGAATCAGAAAGATATGGTTGTAGAGACGGTACGAAAATTGTAGGCTTTTCCAAACCTTCCATATTTAATTGATTGGGGACCCAGGAAAGAAAAAAAAAAAGACCGCTTGGCAAAACCCATTTTAAGTCTTTTAGCTTATTTGTCTTACTTACCCACACCTTTCTGGATAGCTAAACAACGGATCAAACAATCCAGAAAGCATCAACCTTTAGACCATTATAATTTACTGAGAAATGCAAATTATATGGAAATTGGCGGTGGCGGTGGCGGTGGCGGTGGTGGCGAGACGGTACAGGGTCAATGGGGTTTGAGGGTTTGGGAATGCAAGGAGACATGAGGTGCATGGCTTTGTTGGGAATAGAGGAGAGACGTGGGGCTGGGGGAGAAATTGAAAATAAAAAAAGATGACATGGTAGGGCTATGTTAGTTTGTGAGATTATTTTGTGGGGTCTCTTTGTGTCTCTAGTAGTTTTCTTCTTTTTATATTGGGATGATTTTAATTAAAACGTGATCTTCTTTGTAGGGCTGTAAATAAACCAGTTTGTTTGATTGCCCGCTCATTACTCGCCCAGTTAAAATTGAATCAAACTCAATTCGTGAAAAAAAATATCTCGACCGTGAAAGCAAATATCTGCTTGATTAGTAAATAACACATACCCAACTAAACTGGACTCAACTAAGGCCTGTTATGGCGCGTTCTTTTATGCTCGAGTCAACTCGTTAGCTCGACTTGATTAAAGTTCATTCATATATTGATAGATATATAGATACACCTATGTATATTACACACACACACACACGTATTAGCTAATAATATAAGCATAGCACTTTTATAATTAAATATATAATATGTAACCTAATTACTTCTGCTTATATATTGAATATGCTTCATAGCTATATTTTATAAGTTGTACAATAATTAGTCGATAAGATTTAATAATTTCATATACTAGTATGTGAGAACCATATATGAAATAGATATATGCTATCATATTATGCGTATGTATTAATAATTTATGCATGCATATTATTGTTATTATGGATAAATATCAACTAGTTACATATTAATTATTTATAAATTTTTAAAATTTTATAATTCAAAAGAGGTTTTTGTTAGTTGTACAAATTCAATATTAGATTTTTTTATTTATCTAGCTTATTAATTATTAAATCTTATTCAAAAAATAAAAAAAGTAAACAACTCGAGTTCAGTTTTTGGACGAGATCGAGTTGGGAGTTTAGCTTACCGAGTCGAGCTTAAACGAAGATCAAATAAAAATCTTGAGCTCAAGCTCGGGTTTTTAGAGTTGAGCCGAGCTCGGCAAGCCAATGACCGGCTTGGCTCAGGTTGATTACAACTGACCTAGTTATGGAGCAATCTATGCATGATGTGGGCTGAAGTGTGACCATATTAATTAAGGGACGGAATTCATATAATTTTGTTACATGAAGATTTTTGAAACCAAGATCAAATCAGGAGGTAGTTGGACATATTGACACCTGATCAAAACGGAAATGTCGAACAAGTCTATGAGATCCACACGTCGTGTCTTAATTTGAGAGCCACATGTCGATTTATTTATTTTTGTTAATTTATGTCAAACGGAATTTCAAGTTTATAAATCATGTCTTAATTGGTCAACTTGTTTTGACCAGAATCCGTTAACATAAAACTCAAATCCGCTAAGTTCTTGTTAGATTCACGAATTGTGTCACGTATTACTATCCCTAAAGCTAATGTATTTATTGCATTTTTTTTATTGTTGACCCATGAAATTTCTACCAAATTCGATCCATCACACATGACTTGGACAATATTATTATTTTTGATAAGGTTAATGTCCAAATACTAAAATAATACTGAGAATGATGGTTGCCTTTAGCAGTCTTTGCATTTTTTTCTGTCATTGTGTCCAATAGTTTATTGGATGACCTCTTTGCATTATTTGTTTGGTGGAAATTTTGTTAACCCACGGCCCTATTATATATATATATATATATCTTTATATGTAATGTGAATGGAAAATCATTATTCATCAATGGCAGTACGTATGGCATATTTCCTCCGAGTTTTCGCTAAATTGAATCTAACGCTAATTCCATGGCCATCGCAACCTTCTACTGATCCAGTCATTGACATAGAAGCAGGAGTTCGGCCACCAGCTATTGGCTTGGTGCATGGTGGTTGAACCTGAAGGTCCTGAATGCAACAACATGGACTGGGCTAAAATTATCCTTCCTTCCTGCTTTACAACAGCTATCGATGTAACACTTGTCTACGTGCAAGTTCACTCAAATTTTCCTACAGCCTCCCATTTTCTGAATATGGCCATCGTACTCGCATTTGCTTCTTTCTTCGTTGGTTGGTTCATTAATCCCAAGTACGTTGTAACAACTAAAATTGTTGTCAACTGTTTCACATATACTGCGTTTTTCATAGGGATTACCATTCCTCTTCCATCGTCTCTCAAGATTACTTGATGGTTCATCTATGCCAAATCTCTCCTTGTAGTTTCGTTAAGCTTCAAAACAGAATTAAAAGCGTATTATGATAAGGCTAAAATGCTAAATACGACAAGTACAGGTGATGACCAATATGTTAAAGAGAAATGTTTTAGTCACAAAAGAATTTCACAAAAATAAACTCATAAATTGATGTGGTACGTTAGATTATAAAGTTACTTTTATTATAAAATCAATCTAGCGTATCATATAAAGTTATGTTAGTATGTGAGTTTATTTTTGTAGAATCTTTCTATTGAGGTAGCAGTTCTCTAGGTTAAATATACAATTAAATAGTCTTTATTTGCGGCGATTTCCATTTCGCCGTTGATTTTTTTCTTGAATTGGGAAATGCTGAGGGAGATCACTTGTTGTGGCGACTTTTAGAGAAATAGCGGCGATTTATGTCGTCTTAACAAAATACGGTGACTGTAGCGGCATCTTATTTACGTCGAATATGAAAATCACCACAATAATAGTTTTTGCAGTGATTATTACAGCCGTAAAAGTCATATGCGGCGAATTAATACTTATTAGCATTAAAAAGTGCCGGAAATAGACTTTTAACACTCGTCTTTTCCCCCTTATTTCTTTCTTTCCCGGCCCGATACTCTCTCTATTCTTTCTTTCCTCTATTATTTTTCTTTCCTCCTCCCCAAAAGGCCAAGACCATTGCTAAACTTTATGTGGATCAAGTGATGAAGCTTCATGGGATGTCGAGAAGCATAGTGACCGATAGAGACCATGTATTCATGAGCAATTTTTGTAGAGAGTACTTCAATATGCATGGGATGGAGTTGGCACAAAGTTCAACCTATTAGCCCCAAATAGATGGCCAAACGGAGGTGACCAACCGGACTCTTGAGCAATACCTTAGGTGCTTTGTGCACCAATACCCGAAGAAGTGGGAGGAGCATTTGGCATGGGCTGAATTTTGGTACAACACATCATACTACTGGTCTATTAAGATGACACCAATTGAGGCACTTTATTGGAGGCCACCACCGGTGCTTGTAGCCTATGAAGTGGGGAGTTCACTAAATGAGTTGGTGGATATGGAGCTTAGAGAATGGGATGAAGTCTTGAAGGAACTCAAGAAGAATTTGGCAAGTGCTCAAGACCAAATGAAGAAGCACTTTGACAAGGGGAGGAGTATGGAGTCCTTTTGTAATACCCGATTCCTACTACATAGGTCCTTACGTCATCTATTAAAAATATTTTTAAGCTAAATATTTTGAGATAAAGAATTTTATCATTTCAATATTTTACTAATCTATTTTAAAGATAGGTGTGCTTTTATTTTTAGGTGGGTTATGAAATAATTTAAGGGTGTGATTTTTATGACTTCGCAATATTTCTTTTAAACCCTTTAATTTTATTTACTCAAGAAATGGTCCAAACTCTTTTTTTATTTATCTCCTATCTTATGGGATAAGTTTGGGAAGCCAATTAAATCTCCTTCCTTCTCCTACACGCCGGCTTCCTCAACAAGCTATTGGACTTCTTCCTCCTCCTCTTATCCATCGGTCTCAAGGCATACAAAAGAAAAGAGAAAACCAGTCTCCTTCTTCACACAAGAAATCCTTCGGTTTCACTGAAGCCGCGTGATACCTCTCTTCCCTCAAGCCGATCTCTCTCATTTCGTAAATCTAAGATTTTCCACCGTAGACCTTCAAGGAAATCGACCTTGTAAGTGGTTTCTTTGGCTTTAATCTCTGGTTTGGACTCTTAGATTTATGTGTTTAGTCTAGGGTTTTGTTTAAGAAATTTCCTGTTTGTGTCCAGCTTTGAGATTTCAGATTTTCCTTTCTCTTCTTGTTGCCGTGTACTTCGTGGCTTCAAAAGAGACCCAACCAGGTAACACACCTTCCACGAATCTTCTGGCGAATTGGGGTTTTTCGGAATATTGTGTGAATTGATTTTTGTGTAGTAATTTCTAGGTTTAATTCTCATTTGTTCCCTCTATTAATGGCTCTAGTTGGGTGGTAGCCAAATAGAGGAATGAAGATGTTTTGTGAGATATGCTTTGCTCTGTTTCGGTGTTCCAGCCGTGTGTGTGTGTTTTCTGTTTTATGGTTCCAACTGTGAGTTATGCCCTGTTTTGGTGTAACTCCTTGTTTAACTAGGTTAGTCACAAGTGATGACAAATTGGTTGTGGTGTATATATGTATATGAAGAAAATGTGTGTTGGTTACTCTGTTTTGGGTGTTTTGCCGTGTGTTTCCTATTATTTGAAATGGTATATTTCTTAAGTTAACTTTGTTAGCCTCAAGTGTTGATTAATTGGTATGTTGATGTATAGATATATGTATGTGGACAGGAAGCCATGTGTGTGTGTCTAGGTTCTGTTTTAGTGTCCTACCGTGTGTTGCACAAAGCAAACTTGTAGTCCACCCTTGTGTTTTATCAAGTTTAAGCCATGTTTTAACCTTGTTAAAGTCATGTATTTATGTGTTAAATTAATGGAGTTAAAGTTTATAGTTTAAACATGTTTCCCTAAGATTTATGGCCTAAGTAAACCACCAAGACTTTTAAATTAATTTAGTAAGCTTACTTTAGGGATTCGTAAATTACCAAGAGTTGTATCTCTTTATTGGGACTGTTTTCAGAATATGTATACATATATAAGGCTTTCTTGAGTTTTTTTTACCACTCTTATATTGTTTAATTGTATAGATAGGATTTTAGTTAAGTGGAGGATGTTTGAGCCATGAAAATACTAGAACTTGCTAGCTGCCCATGCCTTGCAAAATTCTGAAATTATGTTCCATCATCATGGAAGCCTAAACTAGCCCTTTTACCCTTTTTTGCTCAACCTCACTCCTTGCCTAACCAAAGATAAACCTTAGTAGGAAGAACCCTTGAAGAACAAGTGACAAAAACCAACCTCTTGCAAGCATTGTCTTTTGTTAGATTTATTTCCATATGAGGTTGCAAAGCTATCAAAATGCTCCCTTTGACGAAAATTCCAGATTTTGCAATAAATTCTTATTCCTTTCCCTTTTCAAATAAATCCCTATCATCCAAACATTTTAACTTATGACTCCTACCCATCCCTTGTATAGAAAATAGTAGCCTTTAAAGAGGGACAACAAGCAAGCTTTATATTTTCATGGGTTTTTTAAATGTCGGAATGAGGATACTAAGAGTTGACTTAGTGCCATGTATGTAGCTAAATGGGTTAAGGAAGGCACTTAAAGTGAGCGCATAAGAGCGTCGGATAGTAAGGCTTAATGTGGAATGAATTTTAATGTGTTCATTTCATTTCATTGAATAGGAGTGTATTTCAAGATTCAAGGAACCTATTTGTAAAGCATCGAGGTAAGTAGCTATGACCATGCTTCTTACACCAAGTTCTCTTTATGAAAGAATGTCCCTCTCTCTTATTGCAAATGTTCTTCTAAAGAAAAGGGTAAATGAATATAGTATGTACAAACCCTTTCTTGATAGCCTCTGTTAAGCACCCTATCGATTATAATTGTGTGTATGTGTATAAGGTAATGCATGCATGTAGGATCTAAGTCATGAGGTTTCCATACATGCTCTCTCAATAAACTTATTGATTATTCCTATATGTAGTATAGCATGAAAATGTATATTGTTCATAAAAATGCATGTGCATTGAAGTAAGAAAGATGATGAAAATGTTTTGATTGCAAAGAAAAGGAAATGAATGTCTCATGTCGTATGCTTTAAGTGATGCTTTAAATGAGTTTTAAAATGCCCCTATGAACTTATGCTTTTAAATGACGTGAGGAAGGTGTTTTAAAATGTTCTGATGAACTGACGTTAAATATCCCGATGAACTGATGTTAAATGTCCCTATGAACTGATGTTTTATGGATGCCATGAAAAATGATGTTTAAGCTTATGCTTTTAAAATAATGTTTCTTCATGAATGTACTCTTAAATGAAAAGATGATGTTTAAGTTCATACTTTAAATGAAGTTTTCCCATGAATGAATTGTTAAATGAAAAGGACTGAAAAGAAAGTACTGAAAGGACTGCTATGAATGAATGAATGCTTTATTGTATGAAAATACGTAACGGCCACAAGAATGAATGAAAAGGGGTACCCAATGAATAAATGGGCAGATGGCAATGCCGGGTAGTAGTATCTGGTAGTGCACCCAGTGCTACACCCTAACAGAATGGGATTCCAACCCGTGGCCACAAGGCCGCTAACCCTAGCACGCGGGGCGTAACAGTGTGCAATGGCCTATGAAAGTGAAAAGATGAAAAGCATGTTTATGCATGAAAGTATGGTTTACTTCCCAAGAATGTTTATGCAAGAAAGTATGGCTTATTCCTTAAACTATTATGCATGAAAGCATTGTCAAGAATAGCGAAAATGTTTATGTATGCATGTTTCAAAAGAAAATAATAGATGCCTAGTATGTTCACTGTATGGTGTACTACTTACTGAGTATTCGACTCATTTTGTGTTAAATGTTTTAAACGTCCAGGTAATGATGAAAAGGCTGGGGAGCAAGGCATTACTGTAGAGGGAGAGGCAGACGCTTAGGACCTTCCCTAACGAGGACAGTTATGTTACGAATGATGGGTTATGTTACGTATAGATATTTTATTTTGGGATGGACTCTAAGAGTCCCTTAAGAATGAATGTTCGAATAAAATGTCCATTAGGTGTTCCATTTTATTAAATGAAAAATTTAAAGTGCACGTGTGTCATGTCCATGCCGATCGTATGTTATTAGAAAAAGAAAGAGAAGAAAATGTTGTGAGAAAAAGAAAAAGAAAGAAAATAGAAAAGAAAAGAACATGCATGTAAGTCGGGATTCCGTCCTTCCTGTGACGGGGTCGTGACACCTTTGAACCGGGTGAGTGGGTCTTTCTCAAGTACCTACCAAGAGAGCACAAGGCACTATCCAAGGCAACATTGAGCAAGTTGAGGGCTATGTATTTTGGTCCATATCAAGTGTTGGAGAGGTGCAGATAGCTTGCTTCAAGCTAGATCTACCGGCCGGGGTCCACATTCATCCTATTTTCCATGTCTCATGGCTAAAGAGGAAGGTTGGAGATCCAACCAAGGTGGTGAGTGAGATGCCCATGGCAGATGAAGAGGGAAGATTGTCAATGCAACCCGAGAGGATAATGGAATATAGGCTTGTGAGAAATGGTGGCCAAGTGAGAACCGAAGCCTTGGTTCAATGGAGGGGGCTTCCAGTTGTGGATGCTACATGGGAGAGTGTTCGGGTACTCAAGAATCAATTCCCAGATTTGGACCTTAAGGACAAGGTCAGTCTTTAAGGGGGAGGATTGATAGAGATGCAAGAAGGGCCATTCATAATGCCATTAGGAGGGCTAGGAGCGTGGCATTGGGGTGCATGCATGGCTCAGGTGATGGGTCTTTGGGTGCCTAAGACAAGGTCAACTAGAGGAGGATCAAGTCGTTAGCCAATTCCTTGATTTTAGGGGTTGGTTGGCAAATCCCTTGAATTTAGGGGAGGAGACAAAGCTCTTGATTTTAGGGGATTGGGTCGTTGCTAGAGGGTTGGCCGAATATCTCCTTCAAATTAGGGAGATTATCTAATTGTTAATTTGTTTGAGTTTGCTTTTTTTATTGTAGGCATTTGATAAGATTGTTTCCTCAAACTTAGGAGTTTGATTTATGTTTGAGATTAAGATTGTTAGAGGGAGTAATTGGGGCAAGGATGGTCGAAATCCTAGTGAAACCCTACTATTAATTTCAGTTTTTGGCTTGTAATTCATTATTATGCTATTCTGAATGAATGAGAATTTTCTTTTCTAATTTTTTGAGAATTGAGTGCTAGCCCAAGTTAGTCTTAATTTTCACCATCATACCAATTGGATCTTGGTGTTGCCTTGAGGTAACCCTAGATTCAATCACCCAATACGCCACAAACATTTGAGTGAGAGTGAGGCTTCCATCACACTGCCAACAGCCACGAACACACTGCCTCCCTCCTCCTAACACAGTAAATAGGCAAGCCAACCTACAACGCCTCTCGAACTCCTCTCTTTCTCTAGATCTCCCTTTCTCCCTCACTACTTCTCTTTGTCTCAGCCATGGACGATGGAAGCTCAGCCACCAGCCACCATGAACAACAGCCCAAAACCCCAAGCGCCTCTATCACCCTCTCTGTCTGTCTGTTTGTCTGTCTCTCTCTCTCTCTCTCTCTCTCTCTTCTCTCCTCCATACGCCACCTCATAGTCCCCTATTTTAACGATTTGAATGGCGTTCATTTCATGCCATTGCTCTGGTAAGTAGCTTAATTTGTTCTTAAATTATTTGCTTTGGAATAATAATATCATAGGTGAATGTGAATCTTAATTAATAATTAGGGTTTTCCAAGTTGATCTTAGGGTATAGATTTGAAGACAGATAAACAAAGTGCGTGCATCCTACATTTATTAAGCATTTGATTAATGCTACTTGAGGGTCATACACAAACAATATTTAAGAAGTTTTAGTAAATTAGCTGTATTGTTCTTTGGGATTTGCTTTATTGTTCCCTAAAAACTCAATTACTGTCTGGTTAGGAGATCTCAATTACAGGGTACAAGGAATCGATACACATCTAGCAAGAAATTTGATACACCAAGACCTTCACAGAGTAATTAAGTTGTGTCAAGATTATATATGTATATATGTATATTAATCTAATTGATTAATTTACTGTCTAAATTAATATTAATGTTTGAATTATATATAATTATATGCAGATGATCATAAGCAAAGATCAACTCTTACAAGAGGCTGAAAAAGGATATATTTTCAATGGCTACTGCGAAGGGACATTGACATTCAAGCCAACCTATAAATATAATGTTGGGAGTAGCAAGTACGACACTAGTTCCAGGGTCAGCCTCTTTCTCTCTCTTTTCTTCATCTTTATTAGATAAAGTTTCTAATATGCATCAAGTTAGAATAATATTTTTTTGTGAAATATGCCAAGTTTTGATAATGAGAAACCTTATTCTAATCTTTTCTTCTCTTTGGGTTAGGATTCATTGTTATAGCTGTAGGGATCTCTAGTTTTGTTTTCTTTTGAATTTAAGATTTGGCAGGGTATTATACTACCACGTATAATGCACTACTTGTTTGACTATTTTTTAATGTTGTCTGAATGAATATCACTACTGAATGGGTTTTGCAACTCACTTTAAGTTCATTGCTGAACAGATATTCCCTCATTAGCAACTTGGTTCACTTCATTGGACACATACTTTAAATATTCTATTTCTGGTTACATATTATTCTGCACATTGCAGGCTTTTATCAGAAGATATTAATTGGTCTTATAGATGTTAAGTTCAGTTTGGAGTTTGAGTATATTAATTGGTCTTATACATGTGGCTGGGCAGCAGCTATGATTTTTTATTTTTGGGTAAACATTGCTAGTATTTGCATGTGGTATGTATGGCAAACAATTTGATTGCAATTTGTATTTTTTATATAGAATGTGCTATTTTTTTCTGATGATATATATTCGGAACACTATTATGCCTATTACTTGATTAAATTTACTTCTGTTTCTCCTTATTCATGGCAGAACCATAATCTCAAACTAAAATATGATTTTCGTGGCTATATGGTTCGCTCCATGGAAGAAGAATTTCAAATGATAGTTGGTGCGAGGTAATAAATAATTTAAACTCTACTACTTTTGCTACCATGTCATGTTCAGAAGTTGTTTTTTTTAGTTTCTGCTCGCATATCTCCTCCTTGAGTTCTAAGAATCATTTCTGGAATTGTTATTGCATCAGAATATTCATTCCCTTTTGTTGGTTTTATACTTCCTGGACATGATTACCGAATTGGCATTCATCAGATTTACTTACCTTATGGGTTCATTTTTTAGACAAACTATTGTACTTTCTTCTTTATCTCAAAAGCTTACTGTGATCACAAATTCCTTGAATGAAATCAATTTAAGGCAAAAATTTTGTTTGTCTTAGTCACTAGTTTTTTGCTGCTGGTTTAATATTATTTACTTTTTCATCCCTCTTCAAGTGGTTCTTTCTGTAGAAATTCTCAATGTCCAATATAGCTTATTGCCTTGTACTTCTCATTTAGCTTTCTTTCCCATCAATATATTGTAGTCTGATTTGAGCATACCCATCATTCCAAACTCTCTAAACTTATGATAATTTGTGTATCATGCTTGAGACAGGGTCTCATCTCTATTTTTGGATAGCAATTATTCCTCACTACAACATAATTGTTTTTTAGTGACGGTTTGAAAATTGTAACAGTCCCCAAACCGTCACTAAAAAGCATTTTCTGTGATGGTTTTTGGAAACCGTCACTAAAGATAGATGGATTATTTTTTCTTTTTTGTTTTGTTTTTGTTTTTGGTTCAAACGGAGAGTAAATACGTTCGAACATTGTGGCTACCTACATACGAACGTGAAATGATTTGGCGCCAACGTTCGAACGTTAGTTGTAAATTTAAATTAAATGACTCTAATTTAAAAATGATATGATTTTTATAGTGTATAATTTGTGAACAAGTCTAAAAACTTGTAATATATATTTTATATACACATATTTTGTAAAATAAAATTATATATTTATATGTATAAATATATTTATGTTTATATATATAAATATATATTCATGTTTATATATACATATATAAATATATGTTCATGTTTATATATATTTGAAGTGCAGTGGTTTAGTATTAAAGTTGAAAAATCTAACATTAAAAAAGATTGAGAATTGAAATTAAAAAAATAATAGATATATTAAATAATATTGTTCCTTACATATATTAAAAGCAAAATAAAAAATATGATCGAATTTCGTAAACAACACTCACGTGAACGCATTGTTCATGAAATTCGTACTCTGTATCTCTTTAATCAAGCTATTAACCTTATCGTTGAGGATACTTACACGATAGACTATCTCGGTGATAGATTCCTCTACAGCCATGATTTGTCGATCAATATGTGCAATCAACTGTGAGATCATTGCATCAACCCAAGCAGGCCGTGCATCTCCCGCAGATGTACTCGTCTGCTGCTGACTACTACTCCCCACACTGGGCTTGGGCTGCGTCGGAGGAGCTAGATCCGCTACACGGGGTGGCTGACGTCGAGGATACCCTCTCACCTGTCCAATGCTACGTCGATGCGTGCTCATGTCGATGGGCTCATCTGATCTATGACCCGCTCCTCCGGCTAGTGTGGCACTCTCCGAGCAAGTAATAGCCGGGTGATGATGACACTGTATGGGAGGTTGTCTGTGGAGATAATTCTCGCCACGTAATGGATCCTCTCAAAGATGCGTAGTGGCAAATTGATGGGATCTCCACGTGCCACTCGTATAAGAAATTTTTCCCAAGTTCGACTAAATGTGGTCTTATGTACCATAGGATCCAAGTTTGTTGTAACAATAAACTGCAACATGTGGAAGAAAGATAGCAGATGTATTTGGTTGAAGGCATTCTTCCTCTCGATCTGCGTGTGGTCTCTCCTGGTGAGGATGTAGAAATCCTCATCTCGATCAACATCCCGAGTCTCATCGTTAGTACCCTCAGCCTCTAATTGGTCTGCAACTCTGGCATCATCTACTAGCCCAGTTGGGCTAGTAGATGATGTAGAAGTGCCTACATCTACATCGAGTGTGCCGTGTGCAGATGTAGATATGTGAATGACGGCTGTGTCACCAGTCTAAGAGTTAGCTGTAGTCGATGTCTCAACTACTCGATGAATCCCGAGTAGCTTGGCGATCACGTCCAGTGAAATCTCAAACGACACATCACGTACCGTCACGGTGTGAGACGATGCGTCCTCAGACATGGAGCACATCCCCATATAGAATTCCTGAACCATTGAGGGATATACCTCCTCCCTTAATGTGTAGATATTTCCCCAACTTCTATTGATGAACACATCTCTGAGATTCGTCTGCTCCCATCTGACCTCGTTGAACTCAATGATCAGGACCTCTCATTCCACCACAACAGTACGAGCTCCGATCCAAGTAGTGTCCGAAGTGGCTCCTTCCCTCCCCCGTTTCTGGGTATGCAAAGGATGAGCCATATTCTGAAAATAGAAAAGGAAAAAAATTACTAGTACTATTGATGCTTCTTTCGTATTAATTTTAAACTGCTCTACATTAACGTTCAAACATTATATAAAATATGTTCGAACGTTTTATCTAAAGATGCACGTTTATTGGATAAAAATTATATTAATGTTTGAACATAATATAATATACACGTTCGAACGTTAAGGGCATAACGGATAAGAATTTTGAAATGTGTTGCGTTCGAACGTTATGCCTTCCAGTTTGACCGTATGGTTTTTACATTCAAATTTCAATAACTTACGTTCGAACGTATGTTTTTTAATTCGAACGTATGTTTCTTTACGTATGTAGAATGTTTATTACGTTCGAACGTATTTTTTTACGTTGGCACGTATGTTTTTTACGTTCAAACGTAAATTATCGACTTCTGAAATGTGAAAGGCAAAATGGCGGATAAATTAAAAAGTTGTACGTTCGAACGTTAACATTAAATGTTCGAACATAAGTGCATCGAAAAGTATTGTTCGAATATAGAAAATATACGTTTGAACGTGGAAGGGCTATGCAATTGTAACCTCATTTGTTCTAACGTTCTGTCGAAACATTTGAACGTTTTGACACAGTATGGCTAAAATCACGTACCACGGGTCTAAGTGGTCAAATGCCACCATAGAAATGAAATATACACTTCAAGAAACTTTTCTACGGTGACCATTTCGCCAATGGCAACCCGTGGCGGCCGAAAAATGGAGTTGACAATTCGGCCACCACTAACGTTTAGTTTACACAAAATCCTACTAATTCTTAAAAAAAAGAACATGTAAGAGGACAAAAGAGGGATGCCTACTTTTTTGTGATGGTTGTGGTGGGGTTTGACGGCAAACGCGACGATTTGACGGCGGCGTGCAACGGTGGAGAGATAATGGTTTAGTTCTGAGAATGACATTTCCCATTTCGGTTTTGGGCTTAAATACACGAAATGTTCGAACGTCCTGAGTCACGTTCAAACGTTTGACGATTTAATTCTCGAAAATATTTTAATAACAGAATACATTGTATTATATATATAATATTTTATATACTATATTATATTGTATATTATATATAACGTATATTATACGTAGTTAATATATAATATAAAAAATTATATTTTATAGTATATATTATAATATATACTATATATATAGAATACAGTGTATTATATATAATATTTTTTATACCATACTATATATATATATAGTATTATATTTTTTTTTTATAACAGGACTGATCTCATTAATCATAAATTTCACTTACAACAACTCTAGCTAAAACCAAGAAATAACAATTACAACATTTCCTTAGAGACTATAGGAAAGATTCAAATTCATAGAAATCCTCTGTGCCTTCCAGTGCATTGTTGGCTAGGAGATGTGCTGCCATATTGGCATCTCGATATGCATGTGTAACAGACGATACTGCAAACGAGTTGAGAATCTCCAGTGCATCTTCCACTAGACAGCCTCCCACACTCCAATTCCTGGTGTAGTTTTGCAATAAATCCACCACTTGCTTAGAGTCCCCTTCTAGGCAGAATTGTGTTAGTCCAATTTCTTTGCAGAAAACAGCTGCTAGAAGCAGGCCATAAGCTTCAGCATCAAAAGGGATTCCTTTAAGATTTCTGTTTGCCCGTAAACTTCCCATGACCAGTCCATCATGATCTCTGACAAACACTCCAAGTCCAATTCTCCCTTCCTTTAAGTTGACAGCCGCATCCCAGTTAACCTTTAAAGAACCCACCTCAGGTTTTTTCCACTTTGGCACCCCTGCACGTGCAATTATCTTAATTGAACTATCCTCTGTTATAGCTTCTTGGTAAGATGCAAGGTCTGTCTTGGCCTGTTGGTGAAGAGCTGTTGGGTGTTGGAACTCCTTACCATGGAAAGTGTTGTTCCTTCTGGACTATAGTCCCCTCATAGTGACTGCCACCTCATCTAGCTCCTCTAGGTTGAGGATCTCTACTAGTCTTGACTAGATTTCAAATATCAGATCACTTTGAATAGATAGCTTTTGCACTTTCCTCATTCCCTGGCCCCACACATCTTTGGCAGCAATACATCCCCATAAAACATGACCCGAGGTTTCTTGCTCCTGCTTACATACTGGGCAGTTGTGGATCTATAAGGTCACAAACATACTCACACCAGCAGTCCAATTCTCGGGTAGATTGGATTCTATATGGGGGGGGGGGGGGAAGGGTATCCATTTATCAGTCCAAATCTTCACTTGTTTGCCATTCCCTACCCTCCATACAAGTCCTTCTTTTAACAGCCTTTGACCAGCATGGATACCTCTCCAAGCAAATGATGGACTTGACCCCAGCTGAGCTTCCAGCAACCCCACTGATTTAAAATACTTCTGCTTGAGAATCCTTCCCACCAGGGAATTTGGATCTTGTGAAATCCTCCAACCTTGCTTAGATAACAAGGCTAAATTAAAGCCTCTCAGGTCTCGAAAGCCCAGTCCTCCCAAATCTTTGTTATAGCTTAGTTGTTTCCAATTAACCCATTGGATTTTGGAAGAGTCTTCATTGAATCCCCACCAAAACTTCCTGAGTAGTTGATTTAACTTGTTTGTTATAGAAGCTGGTAGCATAAACATCCCCATGGCATAGGTGGGAATGGCTTGTAGGACAGCTTTGAGCAGCACTTCTTTCCCAGCTGCAGAGAGGAACTTGTTTTTCCAGTTTGTAACTATACTCCATGTTCTATCAATAAGAGAATGAAATGAAGCTACCTTTGCTCTGCCCATCCATGCAGGAAGTCCCAGATACCTTTCAAACATGCCAGAAGACTTCACCCCTGCTAGCTCCAAGATATGCTGTTGAGACCCCTGGCCAGTATTTTTATTGAAAAAAATAGATGACTTGTCTTTGTTTAGAACCTGTCTCGAGGCCTTCTCATAGATGTCCAATATATTGAGCACAGACCTAAGTTCCTTAGCTTTAGCTTGGCAGAAAAGCAAGCTGTCATTAGCGAAAAAAAGGTGATTAACAGATATGGGACCTCTTCCAATAGGGATTGGAGTCAGAACTCCACTGGATTCAGCTTTGTTTATAAGGGCAGTGAGGGCTTCTGCACACAATATGAATAGGTAAGGGGACAAATGGTCCCTTTGCCAAAGTCCTCTAGAGGGTAAAAATGATTTTTGAGCCTCCCCATTCACAAGAATTGAGTAAGAAACTGACTTGAGGCAGGTTTGAACTAAATCAATCCAATGAATAGGGAACCCCATCTTGGACATAATGGCTTCCACAAATTTCCATTCCACCCTATCGTATGCCTTGTTCATGTCTAGTTTAAGGGCCATAAACCCTCTTTTGCCCTTCATTCTTGATGTCATGGAGTGTAGGATCTCGTATGCTACCATAGTGTTGTCTACGATAAGTCTCCCGGGTACAAATGTACATTGGTTGAGAGATATAAGCTTGGGCAGTATGACCTTTAGCCTGTTTGCAATAGTTTTTGAAACAATTTTGTAAACAACATTACATAGACTATTTGGTCTGAAATTAGTCACTCTCTTGGGATTTTTAATCTTTGGTATGAGAGAAATGAAAGTATCATTAAACTCTTTTAGTGAGCCACCTTGGTTCAGGACTTTGAGAGCAAAATTACAGATTTGCTCACCCACCACCTCCCAATGTTTTTGATAAAACTGAGCTGGAAAACCATCCGGGCCAAGGGATCCTAAAGGGTTCATCTTGAAAATGGCATCTGTTACATTTTCTCTAGTGAAAGGGGTCATTAGCGAATCATTCATCTCCATGTCCAATTTGGTTTCCAGAGCATGCAAACAAGAATCAATATTAGAAGGATTTGTGGTTGCAAAAAGTGAAGAGAAGTAACCTGTGAATACCCCTCCAATGTCTGTCTGCTCAGTTACAGCTCTTCCATGAGATGCCTCAATACTTTTAATGGTATTGGTTGTCCTTCTTTGACTTGCCTGCATATGAAAATAGTGAGTGTTCTTATCACCAAGCTTGAGCCAATGTTGCTTAGCTCTTTGGCGCCACTTTAAATCCATTTCTGTCATTGAGGACACCACTTGCTCCTGTATTATTCTCATGGTGGCAACATGATCACCTGAGCCAGTTTCTTGGAGGTGACCAATCCTTTGTAGACCCTGTGTGATGTCCCTTCCCTCCATCTGTTTTGATTTCTGCTTCCAGGCCAGCAGCTCTTGTTGGCAAACTTCCAATTGGTTTCTCACTAAACTGGCCTCACAGCTTGTTCCATAGCCTTTTTTCCAAGCCTCACTTATTACCTTTTGGCACTCTTCCTTGAGTTCCCAAGCCATCTCATATCGAAAACACTTTCTTCTCCTCCTTCTCTCCTGCCTTACACTGTATGTATCAATGATAAGGGGTGAATGGTAAGATTTAATTGCAGCCAGGGCAGTACTCGACCCATGAGTGAAAAGGTCAGTCCACTCCTTGTTGCCGAGGGCCCTATCTAATTTTTCTTTTGTAAACTCCCTTCCAAACCTGTTGTTAGACCATGTAAAATACAACCCCTGTGAATGAATATCATTAAGACCACAAAACTCTATTGCTTGCCTCAAATCCTCAATTTGTTTGTAAGGTCTGCTTGCCCCACCCAATTTCTTCTTTTGGTGAAGGATCTCATTAAAATCTCCAGCCACCAGCCAGGCCATGGTGCTGGCTGGTTTTAACATCTTCAAAAGCTGCCAGCTGCTGCTCCTCTTTCCAGTCTCTGGATGGCCATAAAAGCCTGTGAATTGCCAACTTGGACCATTTTCCACCTCTTGGACTAGTGCACTAATATGCCATCTCGTGTAATTAATAACTTTGACCTTCCATTTTTCATTCCATAAAAGAGCTATCCCACCACTATGTCCCACTCCCTCAACAGCAAAACAACCATCCATCTTCAGAGATCTCTTGATCTCCTCCATCCTTCTATTTCTACTCTTAGTTTCCACTAGGAAAACCAAGAAGGGGTACTTCTCCTTAGATATGTTTCTAAGGACACTAACTGTCCGAGGGTTCCCAAGCCCTCGGCAGTTCTACACCAAGATACTCATTGCGTATGGCAAGGCTGGAAATCAGCATGTGCCTGTACAAGAGAATTTTCCTTTGAATCATCATGTTCCTTAAATTTCTTTGAAACTGCATTAACATGTTTTTTCCTTCTTTTGCAGCCTCTCTGGTAAATAACTCTGCCTGACCTATTGGAGGTCTCAGCCAGTGGAGTAGCACTGGTTCCTTCCTCATGGTTGATTCTTTCTTGGGCCTTCCTCTTCCATCTTCTTACTGTGGTACCCAGGTCCACCCTCCCTGAAGTCACGTGATCTCCAGAGCTGTTTAACCTGTCTCTCATCATCTTCTTGTCAGAGCTATGTGGAATATGGGTGACTTGACTGCCAGACGGTGCCAACTCACTATACTTAAAAGTTTCCTTATTTTCGGGATCTTCTGGAGGCCAATATCTGCCACCATACTTGTGCCTCTTTTGGAAAGTCAGACCCTGGCTCCATACTTAACCTGGTTCCATGTGTGACCTTTGCAACAGTTTCTCCCACGTTGTCAAAACCCTCATGCACATGCGTTGAGTCCCTTTCATCTTGAGGTAGGTTCCCAAGAAAGCCACCCTGAGTACCTCCTTTGCCCCCTTTTTCTTCTTTTGGTGGGTGAGATTGGACCCCTCGAGATCTTCTATCCTCCTTTTCCGCTGGATACATGTCATGTTCCCTTGCACAGGCGTCAGCTTTGTCAACCTGTCTAGTGTACTTTGACTCTTTACTTTCATGTCGGTTCCCTTCTCCATGTTGAGCACCCTTGTTGTGGCTGTCATCCCCTCCACCATCGTATCTACGGCTGTCGAATATATTTAAGTTTCTGGGTTGCCCTCGTAACCATGGACCAAACTGGAGGGGGCCTGTTCCTCACCTTGCTGATCCATTCTTAGCCTTGTACAGCTTTTCCCCTTATGATACAGAACCCCACACTGGAAACAAAAGCTATGCAGTCTTTCATATTTAAAGGCAATCCAGTGCTGTTTGTCACCCAGCATCAGTCGTTTCCCTCTCAATAGAGATTTGTGAAGGTCCACTGCTACCCTTACTCTAAGGCATCTTACCCCAAGCACGTCCGCCAACCTCAGCTTCAACCCTGATTACCTTACCAATGGATGTTGCAAATTGTTTCCCAAAATCTTCAGTCATGATTGCCAAGGGAAGGTTGTGCAACTGCACCCAAAAAGGTTCATACTGGAACTGTAATGCATGGATAGATACTGATTCATCCACTTCCATCATGACCAGAAGATGTCTATCGAAAAACCAAGGTCTTCCACTTAAGACTCTCTCTTTATCTCCCAACTTTTGGAACTCAATCAGGAAGCATTGCTCTCCCACCTCTTTGAAGATCACCCACCCTTCCAACCTCCATAGTTGGGACATAGTGACTCTAAAACCCTCACTGTTAACACCTTTCTCAGTTAGAGCCTTCCCCACAATACTGTTTTTGCCTCCGGTATTTTCTTCTGTGTAATTTTCAGGGTTGACGTGAAAGAAAGCATTTTCTTCCCCACTATATACAATGCTATCTACTATATATAGTATATTGTTGTTGTTAGTATAGTAATACTATATGGTAATGCTATTAGTATATAACGTATAATATTAAACTAATACTATACTAATATATTATACGGTATAATGTTATAATATATAACATAATATATTAAGTATTATATATATTATAGTCTAATATAATAATAACTATATAGAATAATTCTTATTCATTAAAATGTCAATTGAGATAAGCGGCAATAGAGGAATGGGAAAAGGCTTGAATTAGAACATTTGATGAATAATATAAAAGATCTTAAGAGAAAACAACAACTAATGAGACAAGACTATACATTCCAAAATGTCTAAATATCATATATATCACAGTAGACAAGCGGCAATAGAGGAATGGGAAGCTGATTGCAACTTCCTAAGAAATGATTGTCTTTTCGTATTATATATAATGATGTCTCATATATACTAATACTATACATTAATACAATTAATTATGCCCTTTTTGTCATTAGCAAATCTTAATTCTCGATTAGCTGTTTAATATTAATATTAGTATTACTATATTAGTACATAATACTAATATTAATATAGTAATTACATAATATATAATACTAATATACTAATATATAGTGGAGAGATATAGTATAGTAATTATATAGAAATAGTATTACTATATAGTATAGTAATAATATATAGTAATGGTATTAATATATAACATATAATATTAAACTAATACTATACTAATATATTGTATGGTATAATGTTATAATATCTAATACTATTAGTACTTATCCTAATACTATTAGATATATACTAATACTATATATATAATGGAAAAACAATTCATAGTGTAAGTAAAGGATTGTGTGCATTTATAACAAGACATACAATCATTCTTATAATCTTTTTGTAGACCATATTTTATTGAGTATAAGTTAGAATATTACTAACAACATTAACATTAACATTAACATTAACAATATTAATGATTTTGTATTGCATATGGTCGGTTATATCGCCTGTTTTACATGCTTTCATACATATGACTGGTTATACCACCTATTATTATTATTATTATGATCATATAATATTATTAATAGCTATTTATTACCTCGGATGTACTTCTTTGGTATCAGAGCCATATGTGATTATTTTGTTATATTATTGTTATATCACATCTTATTGTTACAGGCCGACCAACTAGCCAACTAAAAGGCTAGTGGGATCATTACCTTTCAAATGTCGCCTCTCCTTCTCAAGATTACTCACCGTGGCATCCACCTCTCATAATCCTAAAAAAAAAAAAAATATTTTTCTCCAACATATTCACAAGTGATTGGAGATTATGCCCAAATATACACCTTGAGTAAAGAACTTAAAATTAACAAAGAATATCTCAAATAAGATTATATGAAAGAAGAAAATAGTCAGAAAATGTTAGTATTTTTCTCAACTTTTCAAAAATAAAAAGAGATTATATTCAAGAGAAATATTATGAGTATTTAGAAAAAATACATATATATAACTATTATATTAATAAATACTAACTACTAAATTACGTCCTAAAGTAACGTTCGAATGTACATTATTTACATTCGAACGTTAAAAAAATGCGGGTATTTTCCTGCTCGATTTCCTTAGATCTGTGATGATCTTTCCATGTTCAAACATTTCAGTTTAACGTACGAATGTTAATTGAGATATATGAGAGGAAATCGTTTGACGTTCAAACATTACATTATAATACATTTGAACACGAGAAGAAAAATGCGGGAAATTTTTCGCTCGATTTCGGCACCTCTATGATGATCTGAAATGTTCGGACGTTAAAGTTAAACGTCCGAACGTTAGTCGATGAAATTTACTTGGAATTTATAAACGTTCGAACGTCAAATTTCCATACATTCTTGTGTTATATATATATATATATATATATATATATGCTTCTAATAAGTTAGTGTTGTATTTTTTTGAAGGATTGGTTGTTTTTTCAAGTTGAAAGCTTTTGATTTGTAAGATGATATTGTGAGTGCTAGGTATATTCCTAAACTTTAGCAATATATTTATACATTTTGTTGTGATTTTAGAAATATGCTTATACATTTTGTTGTGATTTTATGCATACTCTTGAAATATTGTAATTATTATTTGTGAATTTTGTTAGTAGTTTGTGAGTTTATGGTGGTCATTGATGAATTAATATGTTTAGAAATATTGTTGTGGGAATATTATGAATATGTTGTGATATGGATTTGAAATATTGTGATTATTGCTTGTGAATTTTTATTGAATATGTTTATATGGTTAGAAATATATTGTGTTTAAGTTGTGGATTTATGTGAATTTTTTGATATAATATTTTTTGGTATTTTTTGAATTTGTGAGTGCTAGGTATATTTCTAAAGTTTAGCAATATGTTTATACATTTTGTTGTGATTTTATGCTTACTCTTGATATATGGTGATTATTCTTTATGAATTTTGTGAATAGTTTGTGAGTTTATGGTGTTCATCGATGAATTAATATGTGTAGAAATATTATTGTGGGAATATTGTGAATATGTTGTGATATGGATTTGAAATATTGTGATTATTATTTGTGAATTTTTATTGAATATGTTTATATGGTTAGAAATATATTGCGTTTAGTTTGTGGATTTATGTGAATTTTTTGATATAATATTTTTTAGAGTTTTTTTGAATTTGTGAGTTTAACAAGAAAATTATAAGTTTAGGAACTTAATTTAAGTAAAGATTAAAAACATTTAATATACGTTTAATATGAGAATTAATATTTAATATTTAATAAGTATATATAATATATTCATACTAATTTAGTTAGAATATGATTATTATGCAAATTATAAATATAGTATAAAACTTAATTTAAAAAAAAGAAAAAAAGGTATGTAACTTAACTATATATAAAGTATAATATACATATAATAACTATAATTAATAATTACTTACTAAATATTCTTATCATTGTGAGGTTCCAAACCATTATATTATTAAATATATATATATATATATATATAAATAAAGAGAGTAAAATACTCTTCAAGTAAAAAGTCTTGAACCTACCAAAGAAGTAGAGAGTTGGAATAAATAAATATACTTATTTAAAATAAACTAGAGAGTAAATAAATAAGGATCAAATAAATGCTTATATATAAATTATATACTTATTGTCTATATAAATAAATAACTCACTCAATTAAGTATAACAATTAAAATTACATAGGTATCAATTAATAATGTTCTAAGATATACAATAACAATTAAAATTATAATATAGGAATAATAATAGTAAATGACTAACTAAATTTTAGTCTAATTGCTTGACTGTCGTAGTCTCTCCGACCTTGAGAGTTGTCAAGGCCGAAGAGTTTATGCCAATTAAGTAATTATACTAAAATTTAGACATTTCTTTAAGATCATTCTCCCTTGTTATCTACTCATGATAGGAAACTTGTTAGCATATTTTTCCATCTCTCTCTAGTTTAACAATATAACATGTACTACTATTTGTTTGACGTTGTTAATTCAAACAACATGGAGATATTGTTTGTAGTGTTTTTTGATAGATATGGTGTGACATTGCGTAAATAACCTTAGACCCGTTTGGGAATTAGTGTACATTTATGTATCTACTAATTCCTGAATTGTCCAGTGTGGACAGCTTGAGATTATATTATCTGTATTGCACATTTTTGTTATTCCTACTCTCCACGTTTAATATGAAGTTTTGATATCTTCCTCTACTATTCTTCGGATATACTGTTTATAAAGTCACAATCCCTCTATTTGAACATGTATATTTAGAGAACCATGGGAAGGTGCTGCCAAAATTTCTACTAACGTGGAAAGTAGTAGAGTGGCGAGATTTGTGCAATATAGATAATATAATCTTGAATGTGATAGAACCAACTACCTTATCAAAAAAGTAATGAGAATTTTCTATGTACGTGTTATTAATAGATAATAGATAGATGTTTTTAGAAATTGATACAAGTTGGATGCGTCTGGGCGATAGACTTAGAAAATATTACGTACCTTATGCGCGTGGAGTAAGAACCTTAATTGATTTTGCATGGGCCTCTGCTGATAGTCATGGTTACATTAAGTGTCCATGTCGATGGTGTAAAAATTTGTGTGCGATAGGGTTAAATAAAGTTGAAAGTCATATATTTGGGAACGATATAGATTTGGTGTATACTCGATGGGTACTGTATGGTGAGTCGTATGAACAGTCAACAGATGTATTGGTCGATCATCCAAATTATTTGCTGCACATGGATGATGATTATGAGTAGGATGAGATGGAGGAGATGCTGGGTGACATTGGAGCTGAGATGTTTATGGATGAGGTTGACGACAATGCCTCAAGTAGCAGAGGGACTGATTGTGAAAATTTCGCTACAATATGGGAAGATGCAAAGCGCGAGCTTTATCTAGGTTGTACAAAATATTTCAAAATGTCATTTATTATGCGGTTGCGTCACATTAAGTCATTGTGTGGGATGTCAACGAAAGCAATAAATATGGTATTGAACTTATTTAACGAGGTACATCCCGAAGGGTTTGCTTTGCCGAAGAACTTTTATGAAGCGAAACAGTTGAGAAATAGATTAAGATTTGAGTACAAGTCCATACATGCATGCAAGAATGATTATGTTTTGTTTTGGAAGGAGAACCAGGAGAAACAAGCATGTCCTATATGCAGAAAGTCGAGGTGGAAGGGTAAGAAAAACGTGCCGGTTAAGGTGTTGCGGTATTTTCCCGTGAGACCTAAGTTGTAAAGACTATATATGTGTAATAAAGCAACTCATGATATGAGGTGGCACGAGAAGAAAAGAGTTAAGGATGACACATATATGAGGCACCCAGCTGACTCACTTGCGTGGCAATCTTTCGATAATCAATACCCAGAGTTTGTGATAGAAGCTCGGAACGTGCGCCTGAGACTCACAACCGTTGAATTCAACCCTTTTGGGAATATGAGTACAAGTTATAGCACTTGGCCTGTAGTGTTGATTTCGTACAATCTTCCACCATGGAGGTGCATGAAGGCGTCAAACTTTTTGTTAACTTTAATTATCCCCAGCCCGAGATCACCTGGGAATGACATTGACATATTCATGCAGCCATTGATTGAAGAGCTGAAAGAGTTATGGGAAACAAGCGTCAGAACTTATGATGCATCCATGTCGACATCTTTTTAGATGCATGACGATGTAATGTGAACGATAAATGACTTTTCGGCATATGAGAATCTTTCCAGTTGGAGTACGAAAGGGAAGTTAGCATGTCCGACGTGTAATAAAGAAACTGCTAGTGAGTGGTTAAAATATTTTTAGAAGTTGTGTTTCATGGGTCATCGACGTTATCTATCAGCAAATCATGCATGGAGAAGAGAATGTGCTAAATTTGATGGCAAAGTAGAGGATATAATTGCATCAAATGAGTTATCTGGGGAAGAGATAGTGGAACAACTGGTACATGTTAGAGCGAATAATTTTGGCAAAGGTCAGGGAAAGATCAAGAGAAAACGAGGCACAACAGAATTGAATTGGACAAAGCGTAGTATTTTTTTTTTAGTTGCTGTATTGGTCATCCTACATGTTGCGACATAGTTCAGATGTAATGCACATAGAGAAGAATATTTGTGATAATATACTGGGTACATTGATGAGCATTAACAAAAAGACGAAGGACACGATCAAGACAAGGAAAGATCTTGAGAGAATGGGAATTAAACATAATCCCATTTCACCAATTACTTAATTCCAGATGAGGAAAAAAAAGCTGAAAAGTTTGAGCGTGGTCTAAATCATAGGATTAGGGAGCCTGTACGTACTCTCAGGATTGGGAGTTTCACGGAGCCAGTCACCCGTGCTACCATTGCTAAAAAAGACATTCAAGAAAGTATCGACTACAATAATCAAAGAAAGCGACAGCAACAGCAACAACTCCAACCAGCATCACATAGGGATAAAAGGCCTTTTTAGGATAATGGACAACGGCCACGACATGGTCAATCAGGATGGCTCCCAATGTGTGAGAAATGTAGTAAGAGGCAGGCAGGGAAATGTTTGATGGGGATCGGAACATGTTTCAAGTGTGGGAGGGAAGGACATCATCTTCGAGACTGTCCTGGGAAGAACATAGCTACTACTCAAGCAACAAGAGATGGACAGATGAATGTGGCACCAGCTCGAGTTTTCTCCTTGGCACAGTTGTGTGACACAGACGCGCCTGTTAATCAGAACACAGGTAACTATTTTCCTCAATTAGAAATATTGATTATTGTTGGAATATTAGGTATGTAGGTTGTGGTATTCATGATGACTATTGGAAATATTTCATGTGCTATAGGTAACACGATTCTATCTCAGCATGAATTATAGGAGTTAGGATATGAACTTTGGAGAGTCTTAGGTTACGATTTATTTGAGATTATTATTGCATGTGGAGAGTTTTATTATTCTATGTGGAGGGTTTTAATTACTTTTTGAGGAGTTCATATAATCATCTAGTCAAATATTTTAGGGTTATAATCGAACCCATTATCGAGATTTACAATTTTGAAGAATTAGCGAGGTTTAAGAATAAATATTGAAGGATTAAAAGTCTAGGAATAATAGGTTCGATTAAAAGATCAATGATTTAGAATAAAGACAACAAAAGAAAGTGGCGAATACTACATTGGTTTTTGAGGTCTAGCAAATTTCGAGGACATAATTTGTATAAGGAAGGGAGATTGTAACGATCCGATCCTATATTTTTAGGGATAAATTACCGATAATTTTATTAGGCTCAATAAATAAGTTAAAGCCCATAAAAGACTTATCGGATAGATTATTTTTTAATCGAACCTAGAGTTAAGGCTCCATTATTATTATTATTATTATTATTCTAAAACTCCAAACTCCTTAGTGTTGGACTCCAAATACTATTGGCATTCTAGATAAAACTCCTAACTACCGGATTTTCTTTTATGAATTTCAGCCATGCAAATCTCTAATTTATTTATCCACTCACATGCACATGCACATGCACGTATGCCTCTCAACTCCAAACTCTATCCACCCTCCTGTGATCCAAGATACCTTGCTTCCCCCTGCCTATAAGACTACCCCGAAACCCTCCAGTAATAAACACAACACAAATCGGAAAACTCAAGCTCACAACAAGCCCCACGTCGAAAATAGTAACTCCGTAGCAATTTCTCTCCATACCAGACCACCACCTTGTTGGAATCCACCATGGAGTACGTCCAAACACTAGCCAGTTGCACCCAAGACCTCCTCCGTGATGACCACCGAAAGCCATGGCCATAGCCCCACGTTCAGTCCCGCAGCACGGCTACCCCAGTTTACCACCTGTCCGCACTAATGTTCACCCTCCAACACCCCTAGTTCACGTCTCCTCCCTCAGCCACAGCACCACACAGAACCACCCAAATCTGCATTAGTCCACCGTAAGCTGCGGACAACCCCATACGGTTAAGCCCCTGTTTCAAGCAACAGAAAACAGAGAAAACCGTAGCCCCTTGGTGGCAACCTCCTTGCCAGACCACGCTGACAACACTTCAAGGGACGTCGGAGTACCACCCACGGTGCCAGAAACCGCCGACCAGCTCAACCCCTTGCCACCCACTCCATCCCGGTAAGTCCACGACTGTCGTCGCCCTCCTCACTCTCTCTCGGTTGTTTTCGGCTTAACAGAAAAGCCCAACACGACGCCGACCACTCCTGGCCACCATGAAACCCGGCCAACCACAGCGACCCTTCGTCGCACTTAGCCTCTCTCTCGGTGAGCATCGCACAAGCTAGTCTTCTCCCGTAAGCTGTTTTCTTCCCTTTTATTTTGTGTTTTATATCAGACTTTTCCAAGATGCCCATGCCCATTATGTTGTTTTTCCAAAAATACCCATGCCTATTTAGGATTAACAGGTGAGAATATTTTAGTGTTAGGAAGAATCTGGGTTTAGGAAATATATGCTATTTTAGTAGTTTAGGTTTTAAATAAACTCACATGTTTAATTAAAAATTTATGCAAATTATGTGTTTATATTTATAGGCGATCGATTACGTGCCAAAAATAGTGGATTAGTGTTGCAAGGTAAGTAGCATGATCATACTCTTACACGTACGTACAGTAAACGACATGTTTTTTTTTTATAAAAAATTATGCATGTATGCCTTCCATTGGAAGCTCCTTTTTACGTACCTAAATCATGATTTTATGTGAAGATTTATGCATTGAAGTATTTTATGAAAGTTATGATTTTATGTGAAGATTTATGAATATTGATGATCTTATGTGATAATTTATGCATTAAAATAATTATAGAAAGTCATGCATGATTTTATGTAAGAGTTATGCATAAAATTATTTATGAAAAGTCATGATTTTATGTGAAAGTTATGCATAAAATTATTTATAAAAAGTCATGAATTTATGTGAGGAAACATGTATCACAACATTTATGAAAGAATGCGATTTCAATTGAAATCTATGATATGATATGACAAGTATGTATGTGATTTCTTTTGAAATCTATGAAATGACAAGTATGCAAGTATGATTATGATAAAATATGTAACGGCCTATGTTATGATATGAAGACGGTACTTATGTTATGGGCATATTGCATTGCCAGGTCGTGCATGCTGGTAGTGCACCCAGTATTTCTTCCTTATATATGGATTCCACAACTCGTGGTCACGGGTGAAATCGAAATCTACTTAGATTCGCTAACCCTAACTCACAGGGGTTAACAATGGGTAACGACATATGATAAGTGAAAGATAAGTTCATATTCATGTTATTTATGTATATATTTATGAATATGCATGTTTTTCAAGAAACCTTATGTTTATTATGTTTATTGTATGATGTGTTGCTTATTGAGTATTTGACTCATTTTTATATATATATTTTTTAAACCACCCCAGGTGATGACATTTATGAAGATGAGACTGCAGGACAGGATTTGACCTTCGGAGGCAAGGCAGAGGCCTAGACAGATTATAATATGATTATTTTTATGCTTTAAGGTTTAAATAAATTATTCTGATAAGAATATGAGACTTTTGTATTTTTTTTAATAAGTGCTTCTGCAGACTCTATTTTGGATTTTATGTATTTATTAAATTTCGTTTTATTTATAGAATCTCTCGCATCTGGTGTGTTGTTAGAAGGAAAAGTTTTTAAGTTCAAGTTTTAGTAGTAGCACACTGGCTCTCCGAAAATTCTAAAATGTCTTTATTGGGGAGCAAGTGTTATAGTTTTCATTTGTAATGCCCCAATAGAAGGCCCAAACCACATGGCTTATACTCCAATAGGACTAGTCAATGATACAATTGGAGCTCCATTGGAATCTTATAAAGAGTAAGAACTTCTCCTTCCTAAGCAATGTGGGATCTCATACAGCACCTACCCTTATTCATATTATATGGGGTATCACAGTAGTAAATCGAGATATGTTATGGAAATTAGAAGAAGACATTGCTACTATATTATGTAAATTCGAGCAAATATTTTCACCATTATTTTTTTGATGTCATGGTCCATTTAGCAATACATTTAGCTCGAGAGATACTGTTGGGTGGATCGGTGCAATTTCGTTGGATGTATCCAGTTGAAAGATATTTAGGTCAACTGAAGCGCACTGTTGGGAATAAAGCCAGAGCTGAGGGTTCAATAGCAGAGGCCTATATACACGATAAATGGCTAACATTTTGCTCTCCATATCTTCGTGGTGTTGAGACACGATTTAATCGTCAAGAGCGAAATGCTTATCTTGCTACTCCGCCTTCCCGTGAGCTATAAGTGTTTTTTTAGAATGCACAAATGGGTTATGGTTTAATTGATGGAGAGTTGGGTAAAGTTCAGTGGTATGTGCTAAATAATTGTCGGGAGATTGATGACTATCTCAAGTATGTCATTGCATGCTTCGAATAATTCTAGTTTTCTTGAAGTTTAACTATAATAGTTGTGCTCAAAATATACTTCTTTTGCACTTATATACAGTGAGCACATGGACAAACTTAGTACGGAAGGCATAGAGAATATAGAGGTAAGACACGAGGAAGAATTTTTCGGATAGTTTGAAGAACGTGTATGAACTAAAATTATATATATGTTACATTTTGAAAGTTTTAACTCCGGGTAACTTTTAACAAGTATATATTATTTCAATTGTTAGATTTTGGAACAATGTGCTCGTGATGTCACAACCCCACCTCGGGAAGGGCATGATCGCGACTTACATACCTGTAATTTTCTTTTCTTTTCATTCATTTCTTTTCTTTCCTTTTCTTTTTTGTTCTTTTTTTTCCAGTAATATGTAATCGGCATGGACATGACACACGTGTACTCTAAATTTTTAATCTAATAAAGGGAACACCTGATAGACATTCTATTCAAAGATTCACCCAAAAGAGACTCTCAGAGTCCATCCCAACATAAAACATCTATACATAAACATAGCCCATCATCCATATAAAGTCGAATAGAATGTTCAACCCTAAACATAACAGTTCTAGTTAGGGAAGACCCTAAGGGTTAGCTTCTCCCTCCATAGTAGTGCCTTGCTCCCCAGCCTTTTTGTCATTATCTGGACATTTAAAACATTTAAAACAAAAGTGAGTTAAATACTCTGTAAGCAGTACACCATGCTGTTAACTTATTAATCACTCAATCCTTTCTTTTGAAAACATGCATACATAAACATTTGCTAATCTTGACAATACTTTCATGCATAAACAATTTAAGGAATAGGTCATACTTTCATGCATAAACATTTAAGGAATTAGCAATACTTTCATGCATAAACAGTTTAAGAGATAACTATAATTTCATGTTTCAATTTCTTTGGCAGGTACACACTATTACGCCCCGTGTGTTAGGGTTAGCAGCCTTCCTTTGGACCTGGATTCTGCTCGTGGCAAAGGTTGGGAATCCCTTTCAGTTAGGGGGTAGCACTGGGTGCACTACCACTACTACTTACCTGGTATTGCAATTTGCCCATTCATTTGGTACCCTTTTCATTCATATGGTCGTTACATATTTTCATACAATAAAACATTCTTTCAATCAGTCAATTCTTTCTTTCATTCATGTCAGTTATTTTCAGTCCTTTTCATTTAACAGTTCATTAATGGAAGAACATCATTTAAAAGCATGAGCTTAAACATCATCTTTCATAGCATCCATAAAACATCAGTTCATAGGGACATTTTAACGTCAGTTCATAGTGACATTTTAAAACACTTTCTTCACGTCATTTAAAGCATGAGTTCATAGGGGCATTTTAAAACACTTTCTTCGCATCATTTAAAGCATCAGTTCATATGGACATTTTAAAACTCATTTAAAGTATCACTTGAAGCATAAGGCATAAGACATTCATTTCCTTTCCTTTGCAATCAAAACATTTTTATCATCTTTCTTAATCCGATGCAAATGTATTTTTACGAAAAAGATACATTTTCATGCTATACTACATATAGGAATAACCAATAAGTTTATTGAGAGAGCATGTATGGAAGTCTCATGACTTAGAACTTATACACATACACACAATTATAATCGTAGGTTGCTTAACATGGGCTATCAAGAAAGGGCTCGTACATACTATATACATTTACTCTTTCTTTAGAAGAACATTTGAAAAGAGAGAGAGAGACAATCTTTCATAAAGAGAACTTGGTGTAAGAAGCATGGTCATAACTATTTACCTGCGAGCTTTACTAGTGATTTCCTTGAATCTGGAAAATAAACTCCTATTCAATGAAATGGGATAAACACATCAATATTCATTTCACTTTAAGCTTTACTATCTAACACCCCTACATACTCACTTAAATTTCAAGTTGGAATTAAAGTGTTTTTCCTTAACCCATTTAACTATCCACCATACATGGCACTAAGCCAAAACATTAATATTCTCATTCCAACATTTAAAGAACTCATGAAAGTACATAACTTGCTTGCTATCTCCTTTAACATCATTTTCTATATGAAGAATAGATGGAAATCATAGGTTAGGAATGTATAGATGGTAGGAATTTATTTAAGAATGGAAGGGAACAAAGAATTGCTACAAATCTAAAACTTCCATCAAAGAGGGCATTTGATAGCTTTGTAATATCGTATGGAAGGTAAATCCAACAGAAAGGCCAATGCCCACAAGAGGGTTGATTTTTGTCACTTGTTCTTCAATGGTTTTTCATATTAAAATTTATCTCTGTTTAAACAAAAGGGTGAAGTTGAGCAAGGGATGAAATGGGCTGATTTAGGCTTCAAAACAGAACATATATCAGAAATTTTGCAGTACGTGGGCAGCTAGTAAGTCTTAGTACATTCATGGTCTTAAACATCCCTCGCTTAACCAACATCTCAACTACATAATTAAACAATACTAGAGTTGTAGAAAACTTAAGAAAAGCCTCATATATTTTTTGAAAACATAGCATAATTAAAAAGGTACAACTCTTGGCAACTTAAAATTCCTAAAGTAAGCTTACTAGTTTAATTTAGAAATTCATAGTGGTTTACTTTGGCTATAAACTTGAGGAAAGTATATCTAAAATTATAAACCTCAACTCCATTAATTTAACGCATAACGACATAATTAAAACATGACTTAGACTCAAGAAAACACAAGAAAGGACTACAAAATTTACCTTGCAAAACACACGGCTGGAACACAAAATAGAGCATAACACACATGGCTTCTTCATATATATATATATATATATATATATCAACCGATCAATTAATCATCACTTGTGACTAACCAAGTTAAATAGGAAAATATACCGTTTTTGAATGATAGGAAGTACACGGTAAAACGGTTTCGACATACTCGGTTTGGCCAAAAACAGAGATTTCGGTTACAACCCAACTAGAACAACTATTAGCGGAGACAAATGAGAAATTTGTCTAGGGACTACCACAAAATGATCGGCTAACACAGATAATTCAAAAACCCCCAAATACATGGCACAAGTTTGTTTAGCATGATCTCAATCGCAAGAAATCTTAAGGAAAGAACATCACCTGAGTTGGCTCCCTTTTCAAGTTACGGAGACAAGCAACAGGCGAGAAGAGGAAGAAGAAATCTGAAGACCCAAAGCTAGAACACAAGCAGGAAATTTCTTAAAAAAAAAAAAAACCCCTAGGTTAAACCCATAGATCCAAGATCCCATACTAGAAGCTAGAATCATAGAACTCACTTACAAAGTCATTTTCCTTGAAGAATTGCAGTGGGGACCTTAAGCTTAGGAAGTGGAAGGAATCGGCTTGAATAGAAGAGAGAAATCACACTGCTAGAGGAAGTCGAGAGGTTTGTCGTGTGAAGGAAGGAACTCTTGAGAAGTTTTCTCTTTTTGTTTGCCTTAGGACCGACGAGTGTAGGTGAAATGAGAAAGAAAACTACTTACTTGCCTTGGAAGCTGACGTGTAGGAGAAGGAAAGGAGATTTAATTGGCTTATTGAGAAGCTATGGGTTCAAGGGGAGAAAAGTCAATGAATTTGATCAAGCTTATCTCATAATCTAGGGAGTGAATGGTGGAGATCAAATGTGGAGAGATATTTCTTTTACTTACCCATCCAATGGTAAAAAGAGTTTAGGCCATTTCCTAAATAAATAAAATTAAAGGGCTTAAGGGAAAACATTTCAAAGTCTTAAAAATAATACCATTGATTTATTTTAATAAAGCATATTTTAAAAATAAAGCATACTCATCTTAAAATAAAATAATTAAAAGTAATAAAAATCTTTATTTCAAAATATTTAACTTAAAGAATTAATAAAAGGACATAAGGATCTACATAGTAGGACTTAGGTATTACAACTCTACCCCCTTAAGAACAATCTTGTCCTCGAGATTGAACGTACTTCAAAGAAAAAGGGTGGGATACTTTTCCCTCATACTGTCCTCATGCTCCCACGTCGCCCCTTGTTCGGTGTGGTGGTTGCACACACTTTGACTATTGGGATTGTTTGCTGCAGAGCACTTGTACCTTCTGATCAAGGATCCTAACTGGTGCTTCCTCATAGGAGAAATCCTTGTATACTTGAAGGGCGTGTACTCAATCACTTGGGAGGGATCATGCACATACTTTTGAATCATTGAGATGTAAAATACATTGTGCATGGTTGAGAATTATGGAGGGAGTGCAACTATATAAGCCATTGCCCCTACTCTTTCTAGGATCTCAAACTGGCCAATAAATCTGGGAGTTAGCTTGACTTTCTTTCCAAACCTCATCACTTCTTTCATGGGAGGTACCCTTAGAAATACCCTATCCCCAGATTCTTTTGCACACTCCACAACACTGACGTAAACCGCGAATCCCAATCTGGCGCGATCTTGGATGGAACCCCATGTAGTCTGACTATCTGTCGGACCTACAGTTCTGCTAATTTGCTCATCGAATAGGTCATCTGAATAAGGATGAAGTGAGCTGTCTTGGACAACCTATCGACGATCACCCATGCTGGTCCTTGTCCGCCCCGGACTTTAGGAAATCCTGTCACGAAGTCCATACTCATCTCGTCCCATGGCCAAACTGGGATCGGCACTGGTTGTAGTGTTCCTAAAGGCCTTTAATGCTCAGCCTTAACCATCAGGCACGTCAAACATTGAGCTAGCTACATCCCCCTTCATTCTGGTCCACCAATAGTGTTGTCTCAGGTTACATCTTGGTGCTACCTGGATGCACTATGTATAAAGACCTGTGCATCTCTCTTAGTAGCAGATGGCACAATTCTTGCTCTGCTGATACACAAAGTCTCCCTTTGAATCACGGGGACCCATCTCAAAAACAATTTGGTCCAATATTGTTGGACCAAGAACCAAGGTACTTAACCTCGCCTGTACATCCCTTACCATCTCCACTTCTAGCTTCTCCATGTCTAGGAGAGTAAATTTTTGAAGGGTGTACATGCTCGCAAGGGTACTAGAAGAAAACTTCTTGCTGAGGGCATCTATTACAACAATAGGCTTGTCGGGATGGTACTTGGTTGTACAGTCATAATCCTTTGTCAGCTCCAACCACCCGCGCTGTCTCACATTTAATTTCTTCTGATTGAAGAGATATTTGAGACTCTTGTAATTCGTGTAGATCTTACAGCGCTCCCCACACAAGTAATGCTGCCAAAAATTTAAGGCGAATACAATTGCTGCTAGCTCTAGGTCGTGGGTCAGGTAGTTGCGCTCATAATCCTTGGGCTGGCATGAGGCATAAGCTACAACTCTCATGCGGTGCATCAGGACACATCCCAACCCTTGGTGTGGCGTGTCGCTGTATATCATGAAACCACATGTACCCAAAGGTATAGTTAGAACAGGCGCCATCAGAAGCTTCTTTTTCAACTCCTGGAAGCTTTTCTCACACTCCGTAGTCCATATAAATTTCTCCCTTTGCCTTGTGAGCTTTATCATGGGGACTGCAACGCGGGACTTCTCCAATAACTTCTATAGCTTATCCTTAAGCTCCTCGAGCTCTTCAGGTGCCATTCAGTAGGGTGTTTTGGAGATCGGCGTCGTTCCCAATAGAAGATCTAATGAGAACTCAATCTCTCTATCTGGAGGTAAGCCAAGTAGTTTATTTGAAGACATTGGAGAACTCTCTCACTACCTTGACATCCAGAAGCCTAGGCTCATTTGGTTGAGACATAACCAAATTAGCAAAGAATCCCATGCAACCCTTCTTTAGCATCTTGGTTGCCTTTAGCACAGAAACCATCTTGGCTTAGGGTGCTTACCCACTACACAGAAGCGGAACTCTATCTCACCCAGTGGTCTAAAGACCACTCTCTTCTCGAAGCACTTCATGTCGGCATGGTGCTTACACAACCAGTCCATGCCTAAAATGGCATTGAACTCCTTTATGTCGAATAGGATTAAATCAGCAAGGAGGTGTCGACCTTGTATCTCTATCGCACATCCCTTCAATATGGAATTACAATTTACGGAGTCTCCTAGTAGAATAGAAACAAACATCACACACTCCAAGGACTTAAAGGTCCTTTCACTTAAGCAAGCGAACTTACGGAATATGAAGGAATGTGTGGCACCAGAATCGCCTAATACTAATGCACGATGGGGGAATAGGGAAAGAACTGGTTAGTGAAAGCTTTTTTAAATATCACCTACGAAATTGGAGTTGCCTCGGTTAACTCTTGCAGAATAAGCCCATGAGTAGACTTCCAACACCCGTTTGCCACATCAAATAAGTTGTAAGCAGCGAATTCCATCTTCTCTTGTTTCAGACACAAGACTACGCAGAAGATCTTCTCTAGGTGCTCGATCCAGTTGTCAGCATCTGCTTCGCTACACTTGCCATCATACACCAGAGGGTGCTGTCTACCGAATAGTTCGAAGGTTGTTGAATGTTGGGTTTGTCTTTGCATATCAGTTTGTCCATCAATAACAGTCTCTATCAAGCATGCAACTACATTGGTAAGGTCCCTCGTATCTCTAGGAACCTCTTGTTGATTCTCTACACTATGGGAATGGGGTCGCCCCCAAACATCTATCTTTCTTAGTATTGCCTATCGGTGCCGTACTAAAACATGTATAATAGTAACAATAGCAATGGACTCATATGAAACAAACGTGCATGACTAGTAATCATTCTAACATAATTCATGATACACAATAAGAAAATACCTTTAAACTTGTTGCGGAGCTTGGCATACTTTAGAGACAGGACTTCAACTTAGTTCATCCCTAAAGTCTACAGGACCTTATAACCTTTTGCTCAAATACCAAGATTTGTCACATCCCCGGCTTCGGAAGGGCGGGATTGCGACGTACATACCTGTCCTTTTTTTTTTCATTCATTTCATTTCTTTCTTTTTTTTTTCCTTTTTTTTTCAGTAATATGCAATCGGCATGGACATGACACACGTGTACTCTAAATTTTTAATCTAATAAAGGGAACACCTGATAGACATTCTGTTCAAACATTCACCCACAAGAGACTCTTAGAGTCCATCCCAACATAAAATGTCTATACATAAACATAGCCCATCATCCATATAAGGTCGAATAAAATGTTCAACCATAAACATAACCCTTCATCCATAAATATAACAGTTCTTGTTAAGGAAGACCCTAAGCATCAGCTTCTCCCTTTGCAGTAGGGCCTTGCTCCCCAACCTTTTCGTCATTACCTGGACGTTTAAAACATTTAAAACAAAAGTGAGTCGAATACCCAATAAGCAGTACACCATGCTGTTAACTTATTAATCACTTAATCATTTCTTTTGAAAACATGCATACATAAACATTTGCTAATCTTGACAATGCTTTCATGCATAAACAGTTTAAAGAATAGGTCATACTTTCATGCATAAACATTTAAGGAATAAGCAATACTTTCATCCATAAACAGTTTAAGAGATAACTATACTTAAATGTTTCACTTTCTTTGGTTGGTACACATTATTACGCCCTGTGTGTTAGGGTTAGCGGCCTTCCATTGGACCTGGATTCGTCCCGTGGCCACAGATTGGGAATCCCTTTCAGTCAGGGGGCAGCACTAGGTGCACTACTAGTACTACTTACCCGGCATTACAATCTGCCTATTTATTTGGTACCCTTTTCATTTATATGGTCGTTATGTATTTTCATACAATAAAACATTCATTCATTCATTCATTTCTTTCCTTCATTCATGTCAGTCCTTTCTTTTCAGTCATTTTCATTTAACGGTTCATTCATGGAAGAACATCATCTTTCAAGGCATCCATAAAACATCAATTCATAGGGACATTTTAACGTCAGTTCATAGGGACATTTTAAAATACTTTCTTCGTGTCATTTAAAGCATGAGTTCATAGGGGCATTTTAAAACACTTTCTTCACATCATTTAAAGCATCAGTTCATATGGATGCCGCTGAATACATCCGAATGAAGAAATGTGCCTCCACCAAGCATGAAAAATACATCCGAAGATGATGAATAAAGGTACTAAATATTTTATTCACATAGGTGACTATAAAATATTATACTTTTCATAATCTCTTCTAATTAATTTTCTTTGATATAATTAATCATTTTCAAGGATGCTGCTAAAACGACAATGAAGAAATGTGCCTCCGCCAAGTCCAAGTCCTGAACTCATTGAGGACTCCCCACCCAAGGAATCTACTCCTGAAGATCAAGTTAACACGCAAGAGAACAACAACTAGTTGACACCTATCAGTAAGAAAATATTGTTGTTGATAATTAATTATATAGTTACTACTTTTGTCTTAATGACTATATAACTATAATTATACTATTATCATATAGTTGATGCATCTGCATATCGCGGTCATGTCTATAGACGTGGCATCTCTTTTATGAAAAATAGAAGGCACAGAAAACTCAAGATCACCATTCCTGATAATTCTACTGTAGGAGTGGATGGTAGTGCAGAAGCACTTTTCTCCTATATTGGCACAGTAGTTAGAGCTTATGCTCCATTTTATGTACGCTCAAGGCGAGATGTTTCGAATGAGATTAAGGAGCACATTCGAAGTCGTGTGCTAGTGAGTTTACTTTGAGATTACATTTTTTTTTCCTAGATGAGTATATCATATTTTTTACCTAATTCACTTATTAGGATGAATTTGACCTCAACTTTGGTCATAGCGAGGATTTGAGAACAGTGAATGAGTTGATGGCTACACTATTCCGACGTCACAAGGGACGATGTCATGACCACTTCGAGAAGTTTGAGACGTTGGAAGAGGCTGCGCAGTCTCATTTCCAGCAGATGAAGTTAGATGATTGGAGAAAGTGTTGTGATCTTTTCACATCTCCAGATTAACAGGTATTTTACATTTATATCCTTTAATTATTTACATTCATATTCGTTATATATATTATATGTATATATATTACAATTAACATTCTTAATTAATTTTGTAGCACTTGAGTTCTACAAAAGCACATAATAGATTCGCTCTGACCATCATGCCGGTTCAAGGTCATTCCACCATCATGCTGAAAAAATGGTAATTAAAAAATTATAGAATTCATTTATTTTTTTGATATTCTTTTATTTAAGTACTAATATTATCGTTTTAAAATTGCTAATGTCGCTTTGTTAGAAACGTGATAATTCTTAAAACTTTTCCCTCATTCATGTCTATGCTGCTGCTCACACTAATAAGCGTAGTGAGTGGATGGATCCTGCCACTACAAATAATTATGTAAGCAGTGTTAATTTTGTTAAATAAATTATGCAACATGTGAATAATTTATTTTTTATTTCTATTTCTTTTAATACGTTATTTATTAATGATGTGTTTTCTTTCAGATTGTAGGAAAAAAATGATGGAGATGCAATCAACTTCTGTGGAATCCTCTCTTAGTGACATAAACATATTCACGCAAGTGCTCGGGCCGCAGTCTAGTATGGCAAGAGGTTTGGGACGATCTTTCAAGCATAGATATTCATCCTCCTCAACCTTATCGACTTCACAAATTAATAATCTTACCAAAAATTTAAAAGCTACACGGCATGAGAATGAGTATATGGGGTTGAGATAGCAAGAGCTAAAGTCTCTCTTGGAGGGCCAGTCTCATTTAGAGACGCATTTGCAGGACCAACAGAGAAACCAGGAGGAAGAATACGCAATGAAGTCTAAGAGCAAGTGTAGCGGGAGATGATGGTGCAAATGGAACATGTTATGTCATTGCAACAGAATCGGGGTGGGCGAGGAAAAAAGAAGAAATTAATTTTATCAATTTTATTAGGGTATATAACTAATTTTAATATCTAATTTTAAAATTTTATAAGACATTGTTAGTTGTTAATTGATGGTGTGTATTATGATACAACTGATATATTTTTAAATCTTATGAAATTAGTATTTCTGATCTGTACATTCGAATGTAAATTAAAATTGTTTGAATATTGGTTCACATTCGAACCAACGTTCGAAACGTGAATACACAAAATTATATAGTAACATTCGAACGTAGACCTCAATGTTCGAACGTACTCACCCTCAAATGAACAAAATGTTCGAATGATTAGACAATTAACGTTCGAACAAACCTCCGAACGTACCACTTGCGTTTGAACGCTTCTTCGTTAACACTAGAAATAACGTCCAAACGATAAACCCTTTATGTTTGAATATTGGTCCATTAATGTTCGAACGGAAATTCGAACGTTTATTGCAATTAACGTTCGGACGCATAAACGTTTGAATGTAGATATGATACATTTGAAATTGAATCAGCGGACTTCAACTTTTGTCATCTTAATGCCAATCAGTCGAGTTGCAGTTCGAAAGTTCAATTGGACATCCGAATGTTACTTTCAGTGACAGATCTCAACCGTCGCAACAAAAGGGAACTTTTGAACGTTACACCAAACAGAACACCTCCAACCGTTACTAAAAGTATTTTTAGTGACGGTTCAACAATAAACCATCACCAATTATTTTCTGTGATGCACATTAGGTGACGGTCGTGGTGACGATTTCGAACCATCACGAAATATCTTTAGTGATGTAGTGCCTATTGCTGTAACTTCTCTTTTTTTTTTTTTTTTTTTTTATTTGTAGCTTTCACAATTACTTCTAGGCTAATTGAGTACGTGTGTACTTTCTAGGTTGGTATAATAGATGTGTATTCACAACTGAAAAAAACATGAAAAGTCAACATAACATAGCTCTGAGTTCCCCTCATGTAAATGTCTTGTCATCTAGTTCTACATGTTTGTGTGCAGCTTGTTCTTCTAGTGATTAGCTTACCTTTTAGGTAGTTTAAGATTCATGTACAATATGGATGCAAAGTTTCCATGTGTTTCAATCACATAATACTTTGCTATAACTTTTTTGTTTCTGTTCATTTGTTTTATGTGGATTAACTTCTTTAACTTCTTTAAAGAATTTAATTCACATTAATGATACTATAAAAAGATATCATAAGGATAATGATACTTCGCTTGATGGTTTGGAATACTAGTGAAATGCTTCACTAGTATTTTTTTAAAATTTTTGTAACATATTATTTGTCGTCGAAAATATTTTTTGTGATGATTAACGTATGCCTCAACTAAGCTTTTAGTGTAGAAAATTTTCGATGGAAAATCCAAAATATATTTGCGACAATGAGTAGTTTTAGAGCCAAAATGTTCCAGAGTTTCGTTAGCATACCTAGCCCCTTTAAATAGAGAGTTTGTCTTCTTGGGATAACTCAGATTAATGGCCTCGCCCACTATTTGAAATTTGAATTTTGGTTCCTTCGAGCTATCCGCGTCTTTTGAATGAGTGAAAATCTTAACGGTCCCGGGATAAGTGGGCAGATGTTCCTTTTAACGAACTGACCTGAGCGCTATTGGGTCAGGGGAGTGTTTAGGCCTCAAGTGGCTTGTTTGGCTTTCACGGCCTAGGGTGGCACCCCGCGAGCCCTCATGGTGGTATTAAAGCCCTTCTAGTACCGGTGAATAAATTCACTTTTTCTATTAACTACCCTTCATTTTAAGTAGAGTGAATGGTAGTAATTGTAGAGTAATGATAATTCCCTCAAAGATCTGAGATTAAAAAAATTGTACATTTAAGATATTATTGGATTGGCTGAAAGTTGTATTTTCGTGTTGCAAACTTAATTCGAAATGTCTAGAAAGTCTATAATGAACCACAGAGAGACAAATTAAAAGAATTGTAGAAGGAACAAAGAAACTAGAGAAAGAGATTAAATTATTAATGGAAAACAAAGATTAATTTTAAATACAAATTAAAGTGAAGCAAAGTGACTAAAGGAGAAAGTACTAAAGTTTGACAAAAAGTAAAGCGTTGGGAATCCCTTGCACAAAAATGGTATTTTAATTATGCTCAATTCATTGAATAACTCAATTGGGAACTCAATTCCTAATATTCCCAATCGGACGGTATATATTTATAAACCAAGATTAAACCAAATGTAACCCTTTGAAAAATCATTCATCACTTTTAAAATACGTAAATTATTATCACTATTGAGAAAATCTAACGACGACAATATACTTAGTAAGCGATATTGCAGCAAAGAATTAAATTAATATAGATAAATAATTGATCCAAACATAATCAAAGAGCTAATCCATTCAATTGAAAAAGCATAACTGAATCTATAAACAGAATAAATTCTATGACTATTCGGAGAAGAAAACATCAACAATGAATTGAGAATGATAAAACAAAATAGTTTTAGTAATTGAAAATCAAATACATAAATCAAGAATAAATTGAAAATACCGTCTAATCTGCAAGTTCTTCCCTAGCCCTACTTGAGAATTTAGTTACCCATAAATATAGTGGACAACAAAAATCTCAAGAGAAAAATAGAGCAAACGGTGGTCATGGAAATTAATTTTAGATCTTCCTCCTTCAAACTAAGTCATCTCCCCTCTTCTCCACTCCTCAATTTCGTGCTAATAATGTGCTTAAATAGGGTAGGAAAAAAATCATAATGTCTTCATATTCCCGCACACAAAATCGTCTAAATTTTAGGATTCAACTTGGCAGCCACGTATGTACTTCAAGAGTTCGAATTTGGAAATCCTTATTAGAGAAAACTTTGTATCTCTTTAAGATAGTTTTCCAACGCATCAAGAATCGCATCAATCCGATATCTGAACGAAAAGTTATGATTAAAATACTAAAGTATGTCCATTTTATCTCCTAGTGCATTTTGTTCTTTGATCCGAATTACTCTCAAACCCTATCATTATCCTTATTTGAAGAGTCCTACACTCATTGAAAGTTCTTAGGTTGTTCCAACGTCTTGCCCACTTGAAAGTCCTTTGAATTTGAATGGATTTGGACTTGCTCTTTTATAGACTCTGAAATTAAACATAAAAATCTGCTTATGAGTATCCCAAAGTAAATAGAAACTCAATTCAAGAATACACATTAATTCCAATGATTTCTATTAACATTTTAGCATTTTAGTCTAATAATAGGGTATTTAGAGTGCACTTTCGTACACTCATCACACACACACACACACACATACTAGTTAAGGTGTTATGTGCAAGGCACATATGCCCCTTGCATATAGCACCTGATTAGAAGAAAAAAATAAAGGCATATATGAAATGAGTTTTGGTATGAAATATGATTAGTAAAAAAAAAAAAATATATTGTTACGGCATTTTTATCTTGTTTTACGTTTGCAAATATGTTTTTAATATTTGGAGTATAAAATGTGAACTGCCATAAATGATTTTTAGTTTAGTGAGGGATAAAAAACTATATATCCATTAATGTTTAAATTGTTTTGCACGCAAAATTTTAGAACATCACATAAAGGAATAATGAGGTGATACAAAATTCTGAAACATTATTAGAAATAAGTAATATAAATTGCAAAAATATTAATCTTGTTGTGTAAGAATTAATTGACATCAACTGAATGAATAAACGACATGAATATATCCAATTCATAGGTATAAAAAATTATATGAGAAATATATAAATGTAGATATCATATTTGGAAGCCAACCGAATTAAATAAAATCTAAAGATGGAATGAAAATATTAAACATGTTTTTTCTTGCTAAGGAAATGAAGATTGTAAGAAGGTAGAAATTAGCTAACTGCCTGAAATGTACAATGTAAAGGAAAGAACCACAAATGTAAGAGGAAGGATTTGGGTTTTCAGGGACCAAGGTATACGTGGTGTAATGGAAGGGCTGGAATCAGAACATTAGTGAAAGGCTAGATAGGTTTTTGGGTAATAACCTGTTGTGTCAATTATTCCCTCAAGCAAGGGTTAGACATGGAGTCATTGCTCACTTTGATCACTTGCCAATTTTATTTGGTACTGAATTACCTGTGGCTAGGGAAAGATAATAGAAGAAGTTTCGTTTTAAGTCCATGTGGGTTGGAGAGGAGAAATGTGCATAGATTGTTGAGAAGGAATGGGGATATGGTCAAGCTAGAAACAATATGGAGGGAGTATTAAAGCTGGTAAGAGGTTGTGGGGAGAAACTTTCAGCTTGGATTAAAACCTCATTTGGACATGTGCAGAAAAATTAACCAATGCTAAAAGGAAATTAGAGGATTTGCAGCAATTGGAACCTCTTGTTTATGATCTTGTGGGTATTAATAAGGCTTGAAAAGAAGTTCACTTATGGTTAGGGATGGAGGAAATCATGTGGAAACAAAGGTCTCGGGTTCAATGGCTAAAAGGAGACCAAAACACACGATTTTTCCACTCACAAGCAAGTCAGAGAAGGAAAAGGAATATGATCAAAAGCTTAAAAAATGAGAGAGGAGTTTGGCTTGATGGGACTCATATGTATTCTTTGGTGATTAATTTTTTCAAAATTTTGTTTGCTTCTTCTATGCAGGGAGGTCAAGATGAAGTTTTGAGTTGTGTTGAGCAAAGAGTCACTACTGAAATGAATGTCTAGCTTACTGAACCTTATGCTGCAGAGGAAGTTAAGGCTGCTTTAAGACCAAAGCACCCAACCAAGGCACCAGGCCTTGATGGCATCTCAGCTCTGTTTTACTAGTCATATTGGCACAGTGGGGGATTCTGTCACTGTTGCAATTTTGGACTCTCTTAATACTGGTAAGCTGCCCCATGACATTAATCATACTCTTATCAGTTTGATTCCTAAAAAGAAGAGTTGTGAGCTAGTTTCTGACTTCCAACCCATTAGTCTGTGCAATGTGGTCTCTAAACTAGTGTCAAAAGTCATTGTGAATAGATTAAAGGTTTTCTTGCCTACTATTATCTTTGATTCTCAGTGTGCATTTGTTGGGGGTTGGCTAATCACTGATAATGTATTGATAGCCTATGAGTTGATTAATTATTTGAGGAATAAAAGATATGGGAAGATGGGTTACATGTACCTAAAGTTAGATATGAGCAAAGCGTATGATAGAGTTGAGTGGGTTTTCTTGGAAAAAATTATGAAAAAGTTGGGTTTTGTTGCTCCTTTTGTGAATCTAGTTATGGAATGTGTTAAAATTGTGTCATTTTTTTTTTTTTTTTATCAATGGTGGCACTCATGGACCTATATTTCCAACTAGGGGAATCAGGCAAAGGGATCCACTCTCCCCTTACCTTTTTCTCTATGCATTGAGGGTTTAATCTCTTTGTTGAAATAGGCTGAATGTAAGCAATATTTGAGAGGGGTTCGAGTGTGTAGAGGAGCTCCTATGATCACACATTTACTCTCTGCGGATGATAACATCATTTTTTGCAAAGCAGATGTAGAAACTACTAGGCACATTCAAAAGGTTTTGGAAAAATATGAGAATGCTTCGGGCTAGAAAGTTAATAGAGACAAAGCAGCCATGATGTTCTCAAAGAATGTAGATGCCTCTAAACAAAGAGAACTGTTAGATTTATGGGGTGTTCGTAGTTTTCAGCAATATGACAAATACTTAGGCTTGCCTAAACTTGTGTGGGGAGGTCTAAATCAAAAGCTTTTGAGGATATTAAAAGGAGCGTTGGACTAAGCTACAAAGTTGGAAAGGAAAATTACTTTCCCAAGGAGGTAGAAAAGTTCTAATAAAAGCTGTAGCATTATCTATCCCTACATATGCAATGAGCTGTTTCATGCTTCCTCTGAAGTTGTGTCGTGAGTTGGAATGGAAGATGGCTAGATTTTGGTGGGGTTAGAGATGTGATGAGAAAAAAAAGTGCATTGGCTTAGCTAGAAAATGTTGTGTGTCCAAATTCAGAGGGGTATTGGTTTTAATGATTTGCATGCTTTTAATATGTCTTTATTAGCTAAACAAGGCTAGAGAGTATTGCAAAATGAAAATTCTTGTTGCAAAGAATTTTTAAGGTCAAGTATTTCCCAAATGTTTCTTTCTTTCAGTCAAAATTGGGTGCAAACCCTTCATATGTGTGGAGAGGGATTTTTGAAGGAAAGAAGTGGCTTAGAGAAGGATGTAGGTTTAGAGTGGGGATAGGTGAGCTGGTTAGAATTTGGAAGGACCCTTGGGTACCAGGTTACAACATTTTACAACCTTAGACACATGGGAATGCTATATCAATTGCTGATGAGGATGAAACAGTTGCTACTCTTGTGGATTTTTCAACTAGCTCATGGAAGGTACAATCTGTACGGGCTCTCTTCAATCCAAGTGTGGCTGATAACATTCTCAAGCTCAGATTATCTACGTTGCAAAGTTCAGATAAATGGATATGGGGTGTGGAGTCAAATGGCAGGTTTACTATTAGAAGTGTTTACATGTTGATCCAGTCTTTCAGTGCAAGCAATCATGGTGAAAGTTCAACAATGATGCAGGATAAGAAATTGTGGAAGTGTTTGGGTAGGTGCAAGTGCCTAGAAAAATTAAAACTTTTGCTTGGAGAGCTTGCAAGGATATTCTACCAACACTAACTAATTTGAGAAAGAAAAAAATTTGAGGTGGCGGATGGATGTTGTTTTGCTAGGAACCTGTCAAGGATGTTAACCATGCTTTGTTGAAATGCCCCACAGTTCAAGCTTTATGGTAGAAACATCTTCCTTTATTGCAGACCATCTCATCTTCTATGGATTTGTTGGGAACAGCAAGGTATGTGCTGCAATATGGTACTGAAGCTGAGTTTACATTGTTGTTTGTATTCATCTGGGGTATATGGTTTAGACGCAACAAAATGCAGATGGAGCAAATTTTGTTGAACACTTTGGATAGTGCTGGCCATGCTTTGTCTCTTCACAAAGCTTATAATGAGGTTAGACGTGCTTCTTCTTCTCATATGCGGAAAATACATAGATGGCAACTACCTCCTAGTGACTTTTTTAAGCTCAATGTTGATGGATCTATTTTCTGTTACATGAGAAAGGCTGGTATTGGATTAGTGTTGAGAAATGATAGTGATGAGATGGTGATGGCAGCTAGTAAAGTTGAATATGAAGTAGATGGGCCTGCTACTATCTAGTTGCTTGTAGTATTGAGGGGTTTACAGTTATACCTACATACCGAATATAATTGTGGAATCGGATTGTTCGCTTTTAGTTAAGGAAATTCAAGCAATGGATGTTGCGAATGAGTCTCTTGCACTAAATGGAAACGTGATCAAAGAGGCAAAGCACCTGATGGCACGTTTCCAACAATCAAGAATTGAACATGTATCCAGGATGGGTAATGGTATAGTTCATACTTTGACTAGGCATGCTTGTAATGCAACTGATATTAATGTATGGTGGGAGCATGTTCCTGCTTTTGTAAATCATGTCTTATGGTTTAATAAGAACTCTTTGTAATGCCTTTTTAATGGAAGTTTGTTCATAATATATATATATATATATATTAGTGTTAAAGATGAATGGTTGTAAGAAACATCCCACAATCAACAATTTTTTTCTTTCTTTTTGACAACGATTTTATATAGAATACTTTTTTTGGATAAACTTTGAACTCCAATTTCAATGGATGCAAGACTGTATGCATTCGATGCATATGTTGTGTATTTGTTACCTAGAAAATAAATATATAACATTATAATTTAAAACTTAAAAACTACAGTACAAATTGATTTAATTTGTTGAAGATTTAATTTTGTTATTATAATTTTATGAACAGTTGGTAATAAAAATGTTCATATATATGTTACTAAATAATAATATCATTATTAAACTAAGAGCCAGGTTTTGCTTGAAGGGTACGTTGAGTCTGCGGATGAAGACGACTTGACGAAGACCAAAAGCCTCACGGATGAGGATCAAGATGAGCTCGAAGGTTGCTTGGATCTTGGCCTTTGGGTTCAGCTATGATGAAATCCCTGAGCTCTGCAACACCTTGCCTGCGCTTGAGCTCTGCTATTCGATGAGCCAAAAGTTCTTGGAAGAACAACAGAACATGCTAGAGAATGCTAATGCGGCGAGCACAAACTCCTTCTCTTCTGTTGTGTGCCCGATTGCCAATTGGAGGATCTCCAGTCCCAATGAGTGTTCTATCTTTTTTATTTTCTTGGAGAAGCTTTAATTTTTCTTGTCTATGGATGGTCTTGCTTTAGGGTGATATGTAAATATTTGAATGAATAAGCTTTCATATCTTCAGCCGTGTGTATTGTTCTATTTATATATATTTACATTGTATGTGATAGTTACAAATGAAGTAGATATGTACAATATAAATCTTATCTAAAGCCTTATGATTCCTATATATCAGGAGGGATAGACGCTGCAGTTTGTATATTAGATAAGTGTTAGAGTTCTGTTGGTGCATGAGATAAATCCTGGACTTGCAGTGAGTGATCTTCGGAGGTATTTGAATCTTGGCTTATCTATCTAACAGCCCCCCACAAGCTAATGGGGAGTTCCGTCACCGTCAGCTTGGATCGCAGCATACAGAAACGTGCAGAACTCAGGCCCTTATTGAACACGTCAGCCAATTGATCAGATGAGCCTAGAAACTGGAGGGAGATGTCTTTGTTTGCAATTTTCTCAAGGATGAAGTGAAAGTCAACTTCGATGTGTTTTGTTCGAGCATGGAAAACAGGGTTAGAAGCAAGTGTAATGGCGACACTGTTATCACACCAGATTGTAGGAGCATTATGAAGGGTAATTTGCAAATTCTGGAGTAACATACGAACCCAATACACTTCAGCCATGACCATCGCCAATGCCCTATAGTCGGCTTCCGTACTGGACCTAGCAACCACGATTGTTTCTTAGCAGACCAAGCAATGAGAGATAAACCAAGAAAGATAGCGTAGCCTGTGGTGAATCGTCGATCATCAGGATCACCCACCCAGTCTGCATCACAAAATGCTTAGAGATGACCATCACCTTTAGTGTACCAAAAGCCAATGTCCATGGTGCCCTTCAAATATCTGAGTACGCGTTTTGTTGCAGTCCAATAATAGAGTTGGGATGATGCATGTGTTGACATAGTTGATTAACAGCAAATGCGATGTCGGGCCTAGTTAATGTGCAGTACTGAAGGGCCCCTACTGTCTACTGGTACTCTGTTATTTGAGAGGAGGTGAATGGTTCACCACCATGTGATGAGAGTTTCTGTCCCATGGTCCATGGAGATGAAGCTCGTTTGGTACCTGCCATTTTGGTGCGATGGAGTAGGTCATAGACGTAGTTGGATTGTCTAAGATGTAGTCCAGTAGTGTCTCGTGTGGCTTGAATACTGAGAAAGTAGCCAATAGGACCCAAGTTCTTCATTTTGAAATCTGCTTGCAGCTTGTTAATTAGTGAGTGAATCAAAGTGACGTCTGTGCCTGTTACAAGAATATCATCTACATATATAAGATAGAAAATGTGAGAGTTCCCCTTATGATAGACAAATAATGAAGTGTCTACTGGTGATGACACAAAGCCAAACTCAAGGAGAGCAGTGGACAATCTCAGAAACCATGCTCGAGGTGCCTGTTTGAGGCCATATATTGATTTGTTGAGCTTGCACACGTGGTCGGGACAAGTGGAATCGATAAACCCCTTCGGTTGTTCCATGAACACATCTTTTTTAAGAATGCTGTAACACCCCCTTCCCGTGGGCTAGGAGTGTCACGTGTTTTTCATAAAAGAAACCAGTCAAGAGACCTCGTATTTCATAAATGAAATTAGAATTTATTTCGTAGAAAAACTGTCTAATAAAAATGTTTTCCAAAAACATTAAATGAATAAACTGAAAAAAAAAATTCATGTCATAAAAGCAAATTTTATTCTAAAATGTCTGAAACTAAATCAACTGCTCCTTCTAATCCTGGTCTGCCTGCTTGTATTCATCATCCTCACCTGGGTGGTTAAAAACATGAAAATAAACTAAAATGAGTCGAAAACTCAGCAAGAAATCCATCACAACGTAAACATAATAAACATAAGTTTTTCATAAAAAATTTCATGCTGAGAGTTTAAATTCATGATTATTCATACTGATGCTTTTGTTAGGCATGATTGATTTAACTGACTGATCTGACTAATTTATCTGACTTAACTAATTTATCTGACTGGCCAGCACACTTAACCCTGTGTGCAAGGTTGTGCATCGGCCTCACGTCCCGCTGCAGCAAGCGAAGCCGCTGATAGTATTCTAGCATACTATGGTGGACCACGTCTGAGTTCGTGGCTTGCACATCCACCGTGAAATTGAACTGCATTGGTACCATGCATCTGAATGGCCATCTGATTAACTGATATGATCTTATCTTGCACTTGAACTTAAGATAGCTTATGAGTCTTATACACATGGGATGCATGATATAATACATACATAATTATAATTTCTGAATCTGAACATGATACAGAATAACATGATCGTATACTATGTTGGATGACATGTTTGCATATGACATGAATGGTGCATAAATAATTGGCTGGAAATGAATTGGCTTGAATAGTACTTATTTATAAGCTGAACTGTGATGATTCTAATTTGTGATCAAATTACTTACCTCGCTGCACTTCTTCTTGAATAACACTTCATAACTTGACACCTATATGCAATAATAACTATCACTAAATTTGTCTGGGAATAAATAATTACTAATATACTTAATTAAATTCACAATCTAAAAGATAGTCAAGTAAATCTTTTGTTTAACACCATAATCAATAAATCCTGATATTTAAATTACTTAAATACTAATAACGTATTATAATTTAGTAGAATACTCGGGCTATTTTAAAATAAGTCATAAAACTTCAATTCTTAAAATAAGTTTCATTTCTTAACATAATTATTAAATCTTATAAGAAACCTAATAAATACTAATATTGTTTAAATATTCTTAACATAGTAATTTTTATTAAAATTCTACTAAATAGACAAAGGAATATTAACAAAATATTACGTTCAATAATATACTTTAAAATATATATCAAATTCTTTAAACACTTCCTTATAAAAATAGCCTTTAACTAACATATTTATTTAATTAAAAACTTACCTTTAAAATATTAAGCCCAATAAAATTACCAAAAATGTTGTTGAAATAAAATAAGATCAAGCTCAATTTAAAATACAAGTCCATTTAAAGATCATTAGAATCTATAAGAGTTGAAATCTGGCCCCTAATAATATTACTACACGAGTCCATCTAAATAAGCATAGCCTACGCATATAAGGCTTAGGGCCCAAGGGCCCATCAAGAACTTAAGATTTCTCTGTAACTCAAAGCATATGGGGCCAAAAACCAGAGGGATTGCGAGGGAGGGGGAAAAATTTGCGAAGGACTCACCGAGAGAGGAGGGGCTACACGGTGCAGTGGTTCCGGCGGCTGGAAGTCAAGCGGCGTGACTGGGTCTTCAAGCAGTATGCTAAGACGCCGAGTGACGGAGAGAGAGTTTAGAGAGAGAACTGTTAGACTGAAAACAACCCAAAACAACAGAAAACTATTGAGAGGGAGAGGAGGTTGGCGATGATATTGGGCATACCGGGAAGATGCGGGTTCGACGGGAAACAACAAGTCGGCGGTTTCTTTATTTTTCGAGAGGTGCTTCGATGCCCTTAGGGTGGCTGGCGAAAGGCTATGTCGAGATGCTCGTCTAACGTCTTTTGTGTTGGTTGAGTTGGGTTCTTGGGTAGTGGTGGTCCATGAGCTGGTGCCGACGTGATCTGAAAGTGGTGGCGGTGCTCCGACGTCTTTTGGAAGTGGAAAACAGAGGCTCACCATGACGAGTCCGTGTGGTGCGTGGTGAGGCTTACCGTGTCATCCGAAGGGTGGGTTCATCGTCCTTTGAGGTGGTCAACGGTGGCGTCAGTGTGCCCTGGGCAGAGGGGTTGAGTGTGAGCTGGGCAAATGCTCGAAATGGTTCTTGGTCTGCGGCGTGAGGTTTTCTTCATGGAGAAGATCTACCGTATAGACATATATATATATATCTATAGGTGGTAGAGAACACCATAAAAATAAACCCTAGGAATTAGACGTGCATGCAGAGTGGAGACGTGCGGATGATCACCAACTGAGTTAGTTCTTATGGTTTAAAGCAAACAGGTGTGGGCCTCGGTTTTGGGAGTACGAGTTTTGGAGTTGGGAGTTGGTTTCCCTAATCAATTAGGAGATAAAAATGTAAATGCAATTAGGGTTATCCAATCAAGAGATAAGAATAATGTTTATGGGTGGAGATATGGAGAAATAAGATTTTATTTCAAAACAAAACTCTAGTGGGTTATTCTAAAATAAAATCGAGTCATAATAAAATACCAATACTAAAATGATAATAATCTTATTAAAATGAATAATGTAAAATCTGATAATAATAAGTTTATAGCTATATGAAAAAATTTACATAAAACTTATATTATAGCCTAAACTTAGGATTGGGTAGTTGCAAATGCCATGAAGAAAGGCATTGCAGACGTCCAGTTGGGTAATTTCCCAATCAAACTGCACAACAAGGGAAAGAATCACACGTACAGTTGCAGCTTTGATTACCGGACTAAATGTTCCGGTGAAGTCAACTCCTTCCTCCTGAAGGTAACCCAAAGTAACCAACCGTGCCTTTAGGTGTTCAACTTCACCTGTGGGGGTCTGCTTAATCTTATACACCCATCTGTTGCCAACTACATTATGATTGGGAGGCCTAGGACAAAGTGTCCAGGTATTATTAGCCATGAGAGCATCATATTCCTCCTTCATTGTAGCATACCATTCAAGTAAGAGAGCAGCTTGTCGATAAGAACGAGGTTCATGTGAAATTGCAGCACTGGATAATGCATGTAATGGGTATTTAGGGGAATAGATATGGCAGTCGGAGAAGTCTCGAGGTTTTAAGTACCTTGTTTATGATCGGGTGGTCATATGGCGGAAGGGTTGAGGTGCAGTGGAAGTAAGAGTATTTGGGTTAGGAAGTAAGGGATCCAAGGTAGTGTATGTGGTGGATGCGGAAGCTTGAGTGACGGGAGAAGGAGTCTGTGCATTTGGAGATGAGGGTGGGTCGTGGGAGTGCAGGTCTGGATGTGGGAATGAGGAGGCTAGAATGGTGGGAGAGGACCTTTGGCCATGTGGAGAAGGTGTTGTGTCGTGGGAGGGTTGGTCTGAATGTGTGAACGTTGTATGGGATGGATGAGTTTGAGAGGAAGAAGCAGTAGAGCTTGTAATAATTGGAAATGAAGGAGAAGCAAGAAGCATAGCTGAGGAAGAAACCACGGGCATAGGTTCGGGTGGCTACAATCCATTCTTAGCAGGAAATGAGTTCTCATCAAAGATGACATGCCTGGAAATAAAAACCTTTTGAGTGATAGGATCTAGGCATCTATAACCTAGATGATTTGCACTATAACCCAAAAATATGCATCGCTTGGAATGGAACATTAATTTGTGAGAGTTATATGGACGAAGTAGAGGTAAACAATACAGCCAAAGGTGCGAAGAAAAGTATAATCTGGATTTTTGCCATAGAGTTTAAAGTATGGACTGTAATGTTCTAGGAGTGGAGTAGGTAGACGATTGATGAGAAAAATGGATGTTAGAAAGGCATCTAAAACGTTGATGGCAAGTGAGATGCGGCGAGAAGGGATAATCCCATTTCGACAATATGTCGATGTTTTCTTTCAGAGACGCCATTTTTGAGATCCGATGAAGAATACCATGATTTGTGAAAGATGACTGAAAGTGATGTGAGTTATATTCACTGCTACCATCGGATTGAAATTGTTTAATTTTTTGGGATGATTTTCAACTAAAGCTTTGAATTTAATGAAGCATGGATAAACATCGGATTTGTTATGATGGGGATAGAGCCAGGAAAATCGAGAGAAATCATCTATGAAGAGGACATAATATTTGCAGCCACTCAATGATTTGGTAGAACACGACTAGACATCATAATGTATTAAATCCAAAGGAAACTCAGAAATACAACTTGATGCAGGAAATGGAAGTTGTTTTCCTTTACCGAGTGGGCAAGACTCGCAAAAATCCATTTTGCTAATTGAACCTGGAATAGGTAACTTATATTTATTCAATAATTGGGATACAATAGAAATAGATGCATGGCCTAATCTAGAGTGCCAAACGGCAGTGGTGCTTTGACTCCTACGATAGCAGCTAAGGCACGTGGCTTATTGAGAGAAATAGATTGCATGGGAAATGGATGGAGACTACCTTCACTCCTGCCTTTGAGTAGAGTCTTCCCGGTTAGTATGTCCTTCACAAAAAATGGGAAGCAGTTAAAATAAAGAAACAATTGTTATCTAAGCAGAACTAGTTGATGGAGAGGAGGTTACCAGAGGCATTAGGACAATGTAATACACATTTGAGGTGTAATTGAGTGTCGATCGTATGAAAAGTTGCATTACCAGTGTGTGCAATAGTTAAACCCTGACCATTACCGACTGCCACATGCTCTTGTCCTGTGTATGGTTGTGAAAGAGAGAGTTGCTCAAGATTGCCTTTGATATGTTGATTTGCTCCACTGTCAGCAAACCAGGTTTCATTCTCGTGCTCTGCATTGGTGAGAGCCACCATGGCTACTAGTTGGGCAGGAGGTTCTCTCCCTTGATATGCATAATCCATGCGATGGAAGCAGTCAAGCGCACGATGATTGGATCGGCTACAGATCTGGCAAGGTGAGCGAGGAGATGGAACATTTGGTGAAGGTTTAGGAGGTTGAAAGCTCTGCTGGGGTGGGGCTGTATTGAATGCTGGCTTAGAGTGGTGCATGGAGTTGTGTTGGAAAGGGAAGTGTGAGGATTGTTGTCATGAAAATGAAGGTTGGGTAGACCTGTTGGGATATTTTGGTTTTCGGTTGAAGAATTTTTGAGTGTTCTTGGGTGCAAATAATGCAAAATTGTTTGTTTCTGGGGAAACATATTTGTACTGTGTGTCTAAAAGTAGTTCATTGGACAGAAGTTCAGTTTGGAAATCATCAAATGATAAGGGTCGTTCTCTGGTGGCTAAGGACAAGGAGGCCATAAAGGGTAGGTATGAAGGATTGATTGTGACATAAAGTGGAGAATAGTGAGGGGCAAGGACTGCCTGCAACAATTGTGAGATGTGAAAGTTGATGGGGTGGATTTCTTCTTCACATAAAGGCACTATTGGGTGTAGCCAATGGCAGTTGATGGTCTGTCATGTGGGGGAGGAAACTTCTTCAAGAAGCTTTGCTAAGGTGGCCAAATTCGTGGGCCTTGGGCCTCAACCAAGTGGGCTACAATTTAGGGTTTAAAAGGGGTTTGGTTAGGGTTTGGGATGCTCTCAAGCCCAAATCTAGTTTTTCTAGGCCCAATCAAATTTTCAAGGTTTAAAAGGTTGGATAATGATGTCATAACAAGGATTTGATTAATTAATAGCGTGTGAAAGTCATTTAATCAAGTGATTAAACACAATGCTAGAAATAGAATTAAAAAGGGTTTGAAGGCCAACTTAGAGTTTGGAGGCCATGGTTAACATAGGTAATCAGATCATCATCTTCAACAATCTTACCTGCAGCACTCAGTTGGGTGGCTATTTCCTTTGCTTCATCAAGATAAACAGAGCAGCTACGTGAGCCTTGAGTGAGAGCTTGAAGTTTGTGTTTTAAATGGGTAATACGAGAGCGAGATTTTGATGCAAGTTTCTTTTCCAGTGTAATCCAAGCGGATTGTGCAGACATAATACCAAAAACTGAGGGAGCCACCATACTAGGCAAGGTGGCGTTGATCCATCCTAGCACAAACTGATCCTTTTTATTTCAAAGGACGTATTTGGAGTTTAGATCAGTTGTGAATTTCCCTTGATCATCAGGAAGAAATTGTGATGGGCACGGTTCGGAACCATCCAAGAAACCCATCAAGATGTTGCTTTTTAGTATGGGAACCATTTGAGACAACCAAATCAGATAGTTTGACCCATCAAGTTTGGCTAAGACCAACTGGTTGAGGTTTGGAGCAATGAAAACAATGGAAGAGGAAGCCATAGGAAAAACAGGAAAAGGATCATAGATTGCGTGAGCAGGAATGCTCTGATACCAAGCAAATATTTGAATGAATAGGCTTTCATATCTTCAGTCGTGTGTATTATTCTATTTATATATATATATATTTACGTTGTATGTGATAGTTACAGATGAAGTAGATATGTACAATATAAATCTTATCTAAAGCCTTATGAGTCCTATATATCTGGAGGGATAGACTCTGCAGTTTGTATATCAGATAAGTGTTGGAGTTCTGTTGGTGCATGAGATAAATCCTGGATTTGCAGTGAGTGATCTTCGGAGGTATGTCAATCTTGGCTTATCTGTCTAACATGATATATAATCTCCCTATGATGCATTTTGGTTGGAAAAAGCTTTAGGCCGGATGGGTTTGAAACCCATTTTCACACCCACCAATAAAACAATGACATGTAGGCATTCCATAGAAATTCTCATTACAGCCGCATACACCCCAAAACGTCTCCCTCTCCTTATTTCGCCCCCTCCCTCCCCCATCTGCAAGACACACAAAACCTAAAGCCCCCCAAAAAAAAGCACAAAGCCAAAGCTCCCTCCCTCCCCCATCTGCCCTCGACATCGACGTAAGGTAGCCCCTGCAAAATCATCTTCTGAGCAGATGATTCTTTAAACAGTGCTTGATCGGATCCCATTACAGTCACTGATGCTCTTGGAAAACTTTAAATGAAGGGTTTAAATCACCCACATGGTTCATGTGTTTTGCTTTGCTTGCCTGCCTCATCAAAATGAATGCTACCCATGTGTGTGTGCTGCTTTTCCCCATTCCCAGCCGACCCTAATACCCATTTTGACATATTTTCGAATATCTTGATACTGTAGCCAATTTATAGAGATTGACATGATACTTTTCAAAAATTTTTGAAAACGGTATCTTTATAAAATAAAATTTATACATGTTTCTATCATTTTCATACATACCATGCATTACACTGACAGTGATGAAACTTGAGCACCTATGTGCCTCAGTTTGGTTATGCAACCCAAAACTAGATACAACATCTCGGTAGATTCTGAGATTAGAGGAAAACAAGGAATTAATCCAACTGGGATGGGGGGATGGGAATGGACCTCTTGAGAGTGGCTCTCCCTAAGGGACCTGTCCAAAGATTACTCCATTTTGTAAATGAAATTCCCCTGTTGATTTCTTAGTTGGGGGAGGGAGAGGGGAGAAAGAAGGAGGGGGAGACGTTTTGGGGTACATGCGACTGTAACAAGATTTTCTATAGAATACCTACATGATTATTCTTTTGGTAGGTGTGAAAATGGGTTTGACACCCGTCCGACCTAAAGCGCGACTCGTTTTGGTTTCGATAATGCTCTGGGTTTCTTTGGTTTTTGAGTGGAAATTTTTGGTTACCACCCGAAAATGAAATCAACTCATCACATTATATATGCTATATAATTAAACTCTAGTACTTCAAACCACCACTCTTTAATCATATGACATATATTATCTAATAGATTGAGAAAATTATATTAAGTTGAAATATTCTATTTTCAAGCCAGTATGTAGAGTATATCATTAACATCATTTAAATAATAAGATTTATTTTGAATATATTTTGAAATTATCAACTTCGAGCACATAATAACGTATGATCTTAATATATAGAAACATCTAAAATATTGGATAAATTAAAAAAGAAATGATAATTTGTCATAATCTGGAAATCATGTTATAAATTGAAGCCATCAATTTCTTTCATAGTAATGATCTATATTATATATATATATATATAGTGAATCTATAAGTGGCGATAGGAGTGAACAATAAAATACTCGTCTCCGTGCATGCCGTCTTTTTTTGGGTGTTTTGCCTTTCCTGTCCTTTTATATTCTTCTTTTGTGTCCCGTTTAAATAGGGATGTTTGGGTCTTTTTAGTGTAACTGTGTCAGGGGCTACAACTTTAACTTTTTTTTTTCCTTCCGCCTTTTTATTTGCCTTCCGTCTTCTCTCTCTTTCTTTTATCTTCTTCTCTTCGCCTTTTCTACACCTTTCTCTTTCTTTTTATATCTTACGCTTTCTCTCGCATTCTTTGTTGGCCTTTTCACTTCGTCTTCTCTCTTCTCTTTGTGTTTTAACTTCTGTTGGTGTCTCTTTAGGTTTTTTCTGTGCAGGGTTGGGATTTTTTTTTCCGTGCCATTGGTTTGGGGACTTTACATGTTTTGGGTTGTTCTGTGGTTTTTTTTTTGTCATGCCGTTGGATTGAATTCTTGGTGAAAAAATATATTTTTTCATGGGTTTGTATGATCTGGGTTTGTATATTGTCGGTTGTTCGTATTGTTTTTGTATTTTTTGCCAAGAAATAGTTTTTTTGCACTGTCTTGTTGGTTTTCAGATCTAGAGATATGTTGTTCCTTTGTATGTGTTGAGCTTGTATGTCATGGGTTGTTTGTTTTTTTGGTGAAAAAATATATTTTTTCATGGGTTTGTATGATCTGGGTTTGTATGTTCTTAGTTTTTTGTATTTGTTGTGGATTTTTTGTGGAAAAACAATTTTTTTACATGGTTTTGTGCGCTTTCTATCTTCAGATTTGTGTATTTTTTTCATGGGTTTCCATGGGTTTTTTTTATTTTCTGGGTGTGGGTTTTTTGTGAAAAATATATATTTCTCACGAATTTTAGCTTTTTTGCATTGGGTTTTTTTCTCATGCAGTTAAACATTTGTTCTTGTGTTCTGGGTTTGGATACTCTCGATTTTTGGTATTTTTTTGTTGAACAAGTGGATTTTTGGCGTTGATTTTTTTTTTATGCTATTAATTGTTTGTTGGTAGGTTTTGAGTTTGTGAGTCCTCGAGTTTTTGTATTTTTTTGTTCTTTGTTTACCTCTTCTCAATTTTCTGTATTTCTTCTGTGAAAAGATACGTTTTTTGTGTCATTTTATTTTTTCAACTGGGTTATGGCTTTTTTTGCGTGTGTGATTTATATGTTGATGAGAAAATATAGTCTTTTTGATAATGCAGTGTTGTAAAGTTTGTATTTGGTTGTGCCATTATCTATGATCTATACATTTTTGAGAAAATATCATCTTTTTTATAATCCAGTGTTGTATCTTTTTTTTATAATGTAATGTTGGTTTTTTTTTTTTTTTGTCTTATCGTCCAGCGTTGGGGTTTTTTCTCATGCAGTTAAATATAATTGTTTGTATATGTTATGGGTTTGGATACTCTCGGTTTTTGGTATGTTTTGCTAAAAAAATAGCTTCTTGGTGATGTTTTTTTTATGTTGTTAAATGTTTGTTGGTCTTCGGGTTTTTTTATTTTTTTGGTTTTGGGTTTACATTTTCTTAGTTATCTGTATTTTTTGTGTGAAAATATAGTTTTTTTGTGTCATCTATGTTTTTTTTCAACTGGGTTATAGTTTTTTTTTTGCACGTGATTTATATGTTGGTGAGAAAATATAATCTTTTTTATAATGCAGTATTGTAAAATTTGTATTTGGTTGTGTTATTATATGTGATCTATACATTTGTGAGAAATATAATCTTTTTGTAATTGAATGTTGGTTTGTTTTTGTTTTGTTTTATCATCCAGCATTGGAGTTTTTTCTCTTGTAGCTAAATATTTGTTTGTATATTGTGGGTTTGGATACTCTCGATTTTTGGTATTTTTTGTTAAAAAAAATAGCTTCTTGGTGTTGGTTTTCTTTTTTTTTTTTTTTTTTTTTTTTTTTTTTTTTTTTTTTTTTTTTATGCTGTTAAATGTTTGTTGGTATCTTTTGGGTATTTGTTTTATTCTTGGTTTGCATCTCCTCAGTTTCTTGTATTTTTTGTGTGAAAAGATTTATTTTTTACATGGCCTTGTTGGCTTTCTGTTTTTGAATTTATAGATTTGTTGTTCGTTTGTTGGCTTTCTCTATTTGTAGTTTGTTGTTCTTTTTTCTGTCATTTCTTTTTTTTTTTCAACTGGGTTATAGTTTTTTTTGCATGTGTGATTTATAAATTTGTGAGGAGATATATTCTTTTCTATGGTGTAGTAAAGCTTGTTTTTGGCTGTGATTATCTGTGATCTATAGATTTGTGAGAAAATGTATTCTTTCTTATGATCCAGTGTTGTATCTTTTTTTTCCTAATGTAATGTTGGTTTTTTTCTTTTTTTGGTTCTGTGATTTACACATATAATCTTGTATTTGTATTTTTTTTGTAAAGTTGGTTTTTGTTGGTTTAAATAGATTTTTTTTTTAAATATGTTCTATCGAGTTTGAGTTGTGTGAAGTTAATTTTTCAAGTATAATGCAGTGTTGTATTTTTTGTTTTTATGATGTAGTGTTGGCTTTTTTTCTTTCATTTTCTTGTAAAGCTTGTTTTTTGGTTTTATCATTAGTGGTACTTTTTCTGTTTTTTCTTTTCATATAATTCTTTTTTTTTGATTTATTTATTTATTTTTCTGTGTAGTGTTGGGTTCTATGATTTGCACATCTATGAAAAATATAATGGTCTTTTTCGTTGTATGAGTTTGAGGTTTGTGAAATTATTTTTAGCTGTTTGGCTTTTTTTTTTCCTTGCAATTTTCTTTTCTTTTTTTATCAATTGTGTTTTGGCTTTTCTGTTTTTTGCTTTCTTATAATGGGGTGTTGTTTTTCTTTTCTTCCATAATGAGGTATTTTTTCAAATCTGTTCTATAGAGTTTGAGTTGTGTGAAATTTATTTTTTAGGTATAATGCAGTGTTGTATTGTTTTTTTTACTGATGCAATGTTGGTTTTTTTTCGTTTCATTTTCTTGTAAAGCTTGTTTTTGGTTGTCATTTGTGGTGGCTTTTATTTTTTTATAATTCAATTTTTTCCCTGTGTAGTGTTGGGTTTTGTGATTTGCGGATTTGTGAAAAATATAATGTGTTTTTTTTTTTTTCCATTGTATAATTTTGAGGTTTGGCTGTTTGGTTTTTTTTTTTATCCTTTCGAATTTTGTTTACGTTTTTTATCAACTGTGTTTTGGCTTTTCTGTTATTTTAAGGAGTTCGTTAATAAATAACGACCTTTTTTGTTTTCAGATGGACACATTCCTTGGAATTCCGATAGTTGCATCCTTCAGCCATAAAAACAATACGAATTGTTATATATAGCACTGTTTTGTATGTTTGACAGTTTCAAGTTTATAGTTTCAACGGTGCTATATATAAATCTGTTAAATATCTGATAAATCTGTTGAGCTTCGTGTGTAGTTGCATAAATTGTTTTATATTGGTGTTTTGTAATTTATTTGCATTATTTTGTTATTTTTGATTGTGATAACTTTGGTTTTCTTTTTGTAGCTAATTTGGTTTTACGGTTATTCTTTTTTTGTCCTTTTAACTTTCCATTGTTTTGTTTGAACTTTTTATTAATTAACTTTCTTTTTTTTCCGATTTTGTTTCATTTATTGTATAAGATTAAGTTTTTGTCATTTTTTGTAAGAGGATTCTAACAATAGCATTTACATTGGAGTTTTATTTTAAGCTTTTACTTTCTCTAGTTTTTCGATTCATAGTTATTACAAATGTTTTTTAATTTCTTTATAACATGAGATTATTAATTTATTTATAGTTTGAGGAGTGATCAAGAGTTTCATATTTGTGAATTGATGTACTTTTTTCTATTGACGTTGTGATTTATACATGTAATTTTGTATTTACTATTTTTTTTTCTGTAAAGCTGATTTTTCATGGTATAGATAGAATTTTTTCAAATCTGCTCTATAAAGTTTGAGTTGTGTTAACTTATTTTTTTAGGTATAATGTAGTGTTCTATTTTTATTTTATAATGCAGTGTTGGTTTTTTTTTTTTTTTTTTTTTGTATTATTCTGTGATTCTTTTCCCTCTTTCTTCTTGTAAAGTTTTCTTTTGGTTGTAGTATTTGTTGTTTCTTTTCTGTTTTTTGCTTTCTTATAATGCCAGTATTATCATACTGACAAAGTAACATAATATTACATTTTTTTAACTCTTTTAATTCAAATAATACAATCATAAATCAAAACATAATTTTAATAATAAATTTTTTATTGTTTTACAGGACCATCTGCCATTTTTGGAAACTATGGCCAAAGAAATCTTAGAAAAAAAATGGATAACTAAACTTCGCACAGATATAAACCAGATGAACCAACAACGCCATAAGAATTTTAATATCTTATCAATTAATTTTGCAAAAGAAGAAGAAATATGCTAATTAACTAATAATGTGGTATGATTTTCTGAACTTCCTGTTTAAAATTTAAATCAAACAACATTTTCGTAAACTTAAATCAAACTTCTTTAGCATATATATTACTATGGTTGTTGCATATATTATTTATTTTCTCTCTTCATAATTTACTATTCTTATTTCCTTGACATTTAATTTTTATTCCAATTAGGTTATAAGTTTTTTTTACTATATGATTCATAGATTTGTAAGAAAATATAATCTTTTTTATTAGAGTTTTGATAGGGATCAGCCAATGTAGCAGTGTGCAATTTTGCACACCCTACGTGGCAATCCATTTTTTTTTTCCTTAAAGCGCATCCTCACAACCCCTCCCCCTCTCCTTCCCGTTATTCCCTTCACACACGTGTCCCCGTTGCAGCCTAGATCTGCCGCCGTCGCCAACGATTAGGCCTCCCACCGCAGCCACTGACCACCACCACCAAGCCCTTCCTCCTCCTCGTAGCAGCTCAGATCTCTCGCGCGCATGCCCTCTCTCTCTACAAAGTTTCCCCACGTCGTAGTTCACATTCCGCCACTTATAGCCGTGCGTCGCTGCCCATGAGCACTCCGGACCTCTACCCCTCGACCATACCCTCCTTCCCCAGCCCACATTCACCTTCCTCTCTCCCTCACATGGTATCTCCCTCACGAGTCCTCTCTCCCTCACGGCCAAATCTACACCACCAGACCACCATGATGCCACGTTGACAGTTGACAGCACCACCTGCTCCACTGTAGCCTCCTCATGACCACCCCTTTCAGATCCCACAGAGATGGGCGATGCGGGGGTGGGGGAGAGGATGGACAACGTGGGTGGTGGGGTTGGGGGAGAGGATGGGCAACGGGCGACGGGTGACGCGGGAGGAGAGAGGAAGTAAAAATAATTTGAAATGGGTGAAATGAGAGGGAACGTGCGGAACATGGATTTTGGTGTAAGGAGTTTTTGGTCATTTCACTTAAAGCCACGTATGGTGTGTTTTGGCTGATGCCTACTTTTTCTTTTTATAATGCAGTTGTGTTAGTTATATTTCTATCTATATATAGTTCATATATATATATATATATATATATATAATTAGCATATATATTTTCTCTCCACTAGGCAAACGTCCCTTAATTGGACGTTTCATTACTAGTACTGGTGTATATATATATATATGTATAGGCATTATTATAGAAGTCAATATGAATATCTATATATGTCGGTTGAGATGAAAATGCTTCGACGACTTGCATTTGGAACTACAAATGTTCAGTAATTAGTAGAACATGACGAGTATTCAATCTTTTAAATAGAATTCTAAGTCAGACTTCCAACATGAAGACCCACAAATTAAATTAAACAGAAAAGAAAAAAGATTTTTAAACTTAGCTCGGTTTCAATTTACATGAGATGAATACGTCAAGTCATAGGTATAAGAAAGTAAATGAGAAAGATTTAAATACAGGTATAATATTTCGAAGCAAACCTAACTTACTATCATTTGAAGATGTAATAAAAATATCAAACCTCATTTTTCTTCCTGACGAAATGGAGACGGTAAGAAGGTATAAAATATTTCGAAGCAAACCTAACCGTTGGAACTGTACCATGTAAAGAAGAGAACAAAAAATGTAAGAAATAAATTATCATAGGAATAGCAATGAATTAACTACATATTTAACTACGTATAATTGGCTTGTAAAAGTCTCGTATGATGATCAATTGTATATAATTTAGAATTTATTTATGGTTATATATATTGATAATGGCATAATATATATTTAAAACATGAAGATATTATATTTTATTTTTTTATGAATTTTATAATGTAAACTATAATCTAACATATGAGGAAATATTTTATCTTCATAAAAATTTTATAAACAAATAGTATCAAATAAGATGAAAAAAATAGCATAGATCAATTGTGATATAATTTGTAAATGGGCGATTTTTGAAATAATATATATTTCATATCTAAAGTCTGGGACCTAAAAATCAAAGCCCAATTAGTGTAACAACCCAACCCAAAAAATAAACCCAAGCTTCAGCTACCTAAACGGCAACGTATTGGGCGTAGAGAATCAAAACCCTATATTTTTCTTTCTTCTCTTCTCTTCCCTCCCCTCTCTCTTTCTTGTGCCGCACACTCTAGACCCCTTCTCTCTTTTCTTCCTCCCCCTCTCTCCCTCATGACCCTTCATTCTCTTCCTCGCGCCGACACCACCTCAGAGCCTCTCTCTCTCTCTCTCTTCTCCTTTCCCTTCTTTGCCTCGCGTAGCAGAAAACTCATAGCCATCATAGATCGACGAAAGACAGTGCCTACAGAAACGCTCCCACTTTCAAAGTCTAAGGTGGGAAAACCATAGACCCTGCGATCAAGCTCCTCAAGAAGACGATCCTGTTGGGTAGGAATCGTTTGGAGAATTTGTTGATGATGGTTACGGGTATTCCTTTGGATTTGCATTGGAGATTCTTTTTTTTTTTTTTCCGATTTGGTGAATCTTTGGGTTTTTTTTGTTGTGGGTTTTCTTGGATCGGGTGTATTTTGGCTGGTTGAAGAAAATCTTGGTGATTTTTGTGATGTGATGAAATTTTGGGTTCTTTTAATGTGGTTTTTTCGTGTTTAATATATGTGTATGATCTAAGATCTACATTTTCTGTATCTCGAATACTCTGAATGGTACCGATGTCGAGATTAACAAGGAAAAACTATTGGACGAAAATACTATTCACCCCCTACTCGCACCTGTTGGACAAAACGGGGAAACAACTAAAACAAAGGGGTAAAATAGCAAGAAAAAGAAGACGAAGAAACACTTTTTAAATTCACTCTTTTAATATAGAATAGATATATATATATATATTTATATAATAGATATATAATATATATTAATGAAAAACGGAAACTCTAATATCCCTCCCCTCGCTTTTGGTTCCCCGTGCGAATCTTCCCTCCCCAACCCTATCGTACAAATCTTTCCCCCACCTCCATCTTCAACACCTCCACAATTCCGTAGTTGCAATTTCTTCAGCCTTTTACAACTTCTCCATAGCCAACTCAAACCCTAGTCATCTACTTGAATTCCAGACAAACAAAGAGTCGCCATGCCCAATTCCACATCAAAATCCTCTTTTTCCCACGACCCATATTCCCACGCAAACTTTTAAGTTCTCGTTATAGGCCTTCCCCGGAGCATACGAAGACTGCTAACTTCTTTAAAGCAGGAAATGTCATCACCCTAGTGAGAAAAATAGGCTTTGAGATATTGATTCAAAGAGAGATGATGTAACACCCGAGCCCAGCCCGAGTCTGCCAAATATTTTTAGGCTTATGTATGAAAGGCCCATTTGAGTTTTAACGAGTAATTTCAGAGCAACTTACGGAGTCAAAAATTTATTTTGGTAGAGTATTAATTTTTGATTGGGCTCAATGATTAGACGAAGGTCCAAATAATAAATCACGGGCCAAGGCGAGGCCGGAATAATTAGAACTTAGCCTAATAAAATTTTGCTAAACATCGAAAATATTATTGGATGAGAGATTTATTTTGGTCATTTATGGCCTAAATTATTGATAGAGTCCGAGCCCATTAACATATCCAATTTTTTTAGCACACTAGAGTTACAATTTTAAAGTCTCCTTTGTGATAAAAATTTTTAAACTATTGTCTTCTATATATTTAGATCCAAGGACGTAAATCAAGCCACACCTTCTACATAAATTTCTATCAAACACAACAAGGCCAACACAACACTCATTCCCAAGTCCCCATGTGTCCAGGAACAAGCACAACAACTAAATTCCCACCGTATGCTCATCTCTATCACTCTACATTCATGACAATTGTTCCTATATACATACAACACATACACGTTAGACCCCATCTTCTAAACTAGGGTTACTATTGCTTGGACTTTTTCAGTGAAAAGACTGTAACACTCTAATGGAAGACTCAAATCACATGACCTATACTCCAAAAGGAGTAGTCAATGATAGAATTGGAGTCTCATTAGAACTTCATAAAGAGGAAGAACTTCTCCTTCCCAAGTAATATGGGATCTCATACACCACCTACTTTTATCCTTATCATATGGGGTATTACAATCTACCTCTCTTAAATTTCCGATGTCCTCGTCAGGCTAGTCTATCTTAGGTGACACGACTCAAGTCCTACATTTCTAGTTGGGATAGGCTCTAATAACACCCCAATAGAAGACTCAAACCACATGACCTATACTCCATAAGGACTAGTCAATGATACAATTGGAGTCTCATTAGATCCTCATAAAGAGCTAGAACTTCTCCTTCCCAAATAATGTGGGATCACATACACCACCTACCCTTATTCTTATCATATAGGGTATCACTATGTAGCTGTTGACAGAAGCACTAGCTTCACTACCCAGTTTGTGTTTAATAGTATTCTCCACGCCTCACTTCTAGAATAAGACCACTGTGAACAACCCATGTCGTCCAGCCGCCCCGCCACCCGACAGCCAAGCCAGCACGTCACTACTCCATTGAACTTGGTCCACACATGTAATCTCAGCCACTCAAAGTTCACCACTCCAACCGTATGCCACAGTCCTCTCCACATAAAACACCACCCCTGTTTTTGCACACCCAAAATAGAGGAAGTGTTCCTCCCACCTTGAGTCATTGCAAACCACCATTACCGTGAGCCTCCTGCGTTCTGCTTAGCCGTATACCAGCTGAAACTACCGCCCAATGCCTTCCCATGGCCTCCATTGTAAGCCACGTACCACCTCTGTTTTGTAGCCCAAAAACAGAGCAGTCGTCCACACCAATAACCCCGTTTTCCTCACACCTCAATCGCACGAGCCCCCTTTTGTGCTCCTCAGATCAAGGCCAAACGCCGCCAATGACAGAAGGCCCATGCTCCTGCACCAAGAAACAGAGTTTCTCTTTTCGGCTCGCCCTTTTCGGCTCAACCCAACCAAGCAACGCCGACGCCCCAGCCACCCCGGGGTTTGCCTTTGCCCAACCACCTTAGCGTCGCAACTTTGCTGTTTTCTCGTTGAGTTTTCCGTGCAGTCTCCCTCCCTCTCTCGGTTTACTTTTTTTCTTCTCTCTGCCCTCTCTCTAGCTCATCTCTCTCTCTCTTTTTCTCTCATGCTCAGCCGCTTAGCATCGGCATCTTCGCCGCACCACCATCAGCAAACTTCAGTCATGTTCCTCTACTCTGGGCCTAACGTCAACTTCGACGAAGTACTCTGCCTCTCGGGCCTTTGGTTCTAGTCTTTATTTTTGCTTGGATAGGGATAGCCGCCGCACATCTTGATTTTTATCTCTGTTTTTATTTCTCTTGTAAGTTTACTTAAAAGGTTATATACATATATATATATATATATATGCATCTATTAACCTAGTAGAAGAAGGATTTTTACCGTTTATGACATTTGATCATGTTTTCAAATGATAAAGTCTTATAGAAGCTCATCGTATGGTTGGTCCACTATATAAATAAAATTACATTATTAGCCTTTGAGCTACAAGTTGCATTCTTGTGCTTTAAACTTTTAATATGTGTTAGTAAACTCTAAGTTACATATGTTTACAGAAATTATTTTGGTCATTTAAAGTGATTTTAAGTAAGGTTTTTTTTCAAAAGTAAGTGATAATTTTGTAATTTTATTGTGATGGAGTTTATTAAATAATTGTTGTTGTATAATTTAAAAAGTATTTTGGTATAATTATGTTTTTTAGTATTAAATTTGATAGTCTGATTTTTCAATAGTAATTTAGTTAGAATTTAATACTTTAGTCAAGGAGTAAGTTGGATATTGAGGAATTTGGGAAGTGACGATATTTTTTTTAAGGATTGAAAATTTATTTTTTTGAGGAATTAAAATAGGTACTTCAGGTGTAAATATGAGATATCTGTTCATTGGAGATATATTTAAATTACATGAATTTTTATAGGTGACGATTGACAATTGTTCAGTACTTTTGTGGAGAAATTTTTTAAAAGATAAAAAGTTTAGGTAAGCAGAGTTCTTATGCTAAACTTTGTATAAAAATAAAATGTAATGAGGTCAATTTTGGAAAAATATGCATGTTATTATGAAGAGAAATTTGAAACAATCTTAGTTATTTGTTTTGCATAATTAATGTAATTCTGTATAAGAATAAAGTACTTTCTATCATGATTGGTGTAGACATGAGCAATGTTTTGGCATTCTGTTTCTAAAATGTGCAAAAGAGAGCTAATATGAAATTTTGTGCATAAATTATGTTTTTGTGATTTGATTCAGTTCTGTTATGAAAATGTTCTATACTCTGATATGATGTGATATGATTTTTGAAACCTTTGGCACTGGCATGACATTCTGTTTCTGTTTCTGATCCATTTTGACCTTACCACGAGTGTAAAACTGTGGCCTTTGTTTGGGTTGGTACCAACTTTTCTATTCTAGTGCACCCACTTTGGAAACAAAGTGGTTTTCTGCGTGGGCTTTCCTGTGTGCATACTCAGGGCTCCGAGAATAATAAGGAGAAGATTCACATTCTATTTCTACTCGATTGGACGACGGGGTTTTGCACAACCCTACCACGGGGGTTAAACATGAAATTCTGTTATGATATGATGTTTCAGTTATGTAATACCAAAGGAAATTTTTTAATAAGAATATTTCTGAACTTTTGCTCTGATATTTTTGATAACATCTTCTGATTCTGTGTTTCTAAAATAATTATATTTTTGTTCTGCATTCTGAACTTAGTAAATACTCATGTTTATATACTACTATATGTTCTCTACTTATTAAGTTGTTGATAACTCACCCCTTTTCTCCATAATATTTTTCAGATAATTTTGATGCATCAGCTGGAAGTCAGGAATAGAGAGTACTTGCAAGTTTGGTTGATCATAGAAGATTTAAGTGCCATAGGATACAAGGTAGTTTTGGAGAGTCTTTTTGGTAGTGTTAAAATTTTATGTTGTTTTGGTATTTTGAGTAATGGATTTTTACAATCTTTGTGGAAATGTTAATGTATATTATTAAGGTACTTCTTATGTGTCTTTATGTGACATGAGTTAAGTCTCTGTACCCATAGGGACAAGGCGTTACATATGAGGTGGGTACAACTTGAGGAGAGAGAATTCAAGGAAGAAAGAGAGTTTGGGCCCTCCATGAACCTTAAATTATGAAGCTTAAAACAAAAAGTAGAGACTAGGAGGAGGAGGTCAGAGAAAGTGGTGGTTGTGGTTGTGGGTTCAGAGGAAAGGAGAGAGAGGGACAAAAGAGAAGGGTGGTGGGAGAGGAGGGAGGAAAGGGAGGGGATTGTGGAATTATGTGGGGGTATGGCAGAGAGAGAGCAGGTTGTGGAGTTGCGGTAGAGATAAAACCAACACTTCGAGACCAAAGAGACTGAAAGTGAAGAAGAGGGTGATGGTGGATGTCTATGTTTCATTCAAATATTTAATTTGTGATTGAGATCTTGAGGTTTTGGTCCATTAATATTTCGAGTGTTTGTGTTCTAGTTTGAATTAGTTGAGTTTTTTGTAAGTTGAGAGCTCTTTTGTGCTCCTACTCGAGTCAGAAACAAGGGAGAAGTTTTCAACTTAATTTCATTTCCTTTGGCTGCTACTTAAATCTTCTAGGCACAAGTGTTGATTTCAGAACATATTGGAGCAGCATGCACAACATCACACCACCACCTTGAAGCTGCAAGATCATGAAGGATCATCTAGCAAGAACAACACCAATGGAGTTGTTTTGTAGATGCAGCCATCACGTGATGCACTTGTTGCTGATGATACTATTGTAACTGATTTACTAGAAATCCCTCCATTTAGTTTAGTTGTTGTGTACTTTTTTGTGTTTTCAAAGTTAGTTATTAAGCTGTACTTATATGATGAATATTCTTTGATTCCTTAGTTGGTTAGGTTGTTTTCCTTTTCAGTATATAGCTAGGAGCAATCTGTAATACATGAGACACAATGAATAATAACAAAGTAGCATTTTCTCCAATTCTCTCTCTATTTTTCATCTCATTCTTTTTCATTTTCTTATATTCTTACATGGTACCAGAGCTATAGAGTGAGAATTGTTTTCAAATGGCCATCAACCTAACCAATTATATGTTTCTTGATTTTACCAACATTATCAACCCATATCAACTTGATCATGGGGATAATCCTTCCATGCCCTTGGTCCCTGATCTACTTACCACAGAGAACTACACTACTTGGTCAAGAGCTATGTGCAGAGCTTTTCGTGCTAAGAATAAACTTGGTTTTATCAATGACACTTTGCTAAAACCAAAAGACACTACTGATCCCTTATATGATGCATGGGAACGCTACATGAATTGATTATTTCTTGGTTACAAAACTCCATCAGCCAAACTCTGAAATCCAGCATTGTACTGGTGGATGATGCTAGGTAGATTTGGGAAGAAATAAAGGATCAATTTACTCAACAAAATGGGCATCGAATTTTTCAATTGAAAAAGACCTTGACAGGTTTGCAAGAAGAACATGATTTTGTCGGTGTTTATTTTGTCAAGCTTAAAGCTTTATGGGATGAACTCACTATATATGACCCTATGCCTAATTGTACCTGTGGAAAACTTACTTTCCTACTTGATAGACATCAAAGGGATTGTGTAATACAATTCCTAATGGGTTTAAATGAATCTTATAATGTCACCCGGGAGCAAATAATGCTGTTAGATCCTTTGCCTCCCATGAATAAAATGTTTTCTATGATCCAGAAGCAGGAGATGCAGCATCTTATGCTCTTTGGTCTTTCTTCTCCTAACTCAATGGCTCTTGTTGTTAAGCAGGCATATCCCTCATACAATCCCTTCCCAGACCAACTCACCCACAAAAACGTGTCAGGCCATACTGCACACACTGTAAAATCCAAGGTCATGTTTTAGAAAACTGCTTCAAAGCAAGAAACGCCCAAGCCCCAATCTGCAATCATTGTAACATGTCAGGACACATAGTAGATAAATGCTATAAACTACATGGCTACCCACTTGGGCACAAGTTACATGTTAAGGGTAAGCAACATGGTTTTTCTTCTGCCAATTTGACTTCCGTTGAGCAAGAGGACTCTTCAGATGAGAAATTAACATTAACAAAAGGTCAATACCAGCAACTTTTGTCTCTATTGCAATCAAAGGAGGTTTCTCTTGCCAATTGCTCTGTCAATCATGTCCAAGCAGATTGTACCCACCCTTCCACCATGAATGGTACTCCCTTTTGCTTCGATTCATCTACTCAAGCACACAAACAACCCACACACTCACCCTGGATTATTGACACTGGTGCTACAGATCACATGATCTGTAGCATCTCATCTTTTTCATTCATTACATCTCAAGTTTACTTCATGGTTCGACTTCCCAATGGCCAAACAACACATATTACTCACATTGGCACTGTCAACACTAATGCATTAATCTTACAAAATGTGTTATATGTCCCCTCTTTTAATTTTAATATGATCTTAGCAAAACAACTAGCTAATTCCCTCTGTTGTTGTTTCGTATTTTTTTCACAAATTTGTTTTATTCAGGACCTTTTGTCATGGACCACGATTGGCATGGGTGAGGTGAATAATGGTTTATACCACTTGCTAGCTGTTGCAGGGTCACCAACATCTCTTCTTGACCACTTTTCTATTTCTTTACATAAAAACATATCTGTCTCTACTACTTCTAGAAATGTTGATTTAGTTTCAGATCTTTGGCATTGTAGAATGGGTCATACACCCATTTCCAAATTAAATGTACTCTCAGATCCCTCTATCAAGAACCCTTTATATATTGTTTCTAATGCAAACCCTTGTCTTGTTTGTCCCATTGCAAAGCATCATAAACTCTCATTTCCTATTAGCAATCATAAAAGCAAACACATCTTTGAACTCATCCATTGTGACATATGGGGACCCAACTCAATTGAAGCTTATAATGGGTCAAAATACTTATTGACTATTGTAGATGACTTTTCTAGCAGTACTTGCATCTACCTACTCAATGCTAAGTCTAATACTAGATCATGCATTGAAGCTTTCTGCAACTTAGTAGAAACCCAATTTCACATCAAAGTTAAAGTTGTTAGAAGTGACAATGGCCTTGAGTTTCAAATGAGGGATTTTTTTAATAAGAAATGGATAATACATCATAGAACTTGTGTGGAAACCCCACAACAAAATGGGATTGTCGAGAGGAAACATCCTTTGAGCTTTTATTCAAGTTTCCTCCAACATATTCCCACATGAAAATCTTAGGCTGCCTGTGCTTTGCCTCCACCTTATCTCAAAACAGAAAAAAATTTGACCCTCGTGGCAGGAAATGTGTTTTTCTTAGTTACCCTTTTGGGGTAAAAGGCTACAAACTCCTTGACCTTGAAACTAATACATTTTTTATTTCCAAAGATGTCACCTTTTATGAGCACATATTCCTCTTTCACCACCACATTATTCCCTCACCTCCTTCACAATTGCCACTTCATGATAATTTTTCCACTTTTCCTACTTATTCTAATTAGCTTACCACTTCTCCTTCGCCCCTTCACATACCAATACAAATTCTATACCACTCCGTCAAGTATCTTCCCCGTCACCACCTCTCTCTTCTATCCCTATCATTTATGCACCCTCTTCCTTTCCACCATCCCCTTCAGTCCCTACACCTCAACCTCCTCTTAGGAGATCAACCAAAATAGGAAGAGCTCCTCAATATCTAAAAGAACTTCATTGTCAGCAAACTTCTTCTGTCTCACCTACTCAATCTATGCTGACAACATCTTCTCCCTCAGGTATATCATTTCCTTTGTCTGCCTCTATCTCTTATGATCATTTATCACCCACTTTCTCTCTTTTTTTTTTTTTTCTTTTTTTATTCCTTCCACTATCTCTTGACACACTGATCCACATACCTACAAACAAGCTGCCAAAGACCTAAACTGGTGTAAGGCAATGGAAACTGAGCTTGAGGCTTTAGAACTTAACAACACATGGGTTCACACTGAGTTAGCCCCTGGTAAAACTCCCATAGATTGAAAGTACATGTACAAAACCATGTATAACTCCAATGGCACTATTGAGAGAAAGAAGGCCAGATTGGTTGCTAAAGGCTTCACTCAGCAGGAAGGGATAGAATACCATAAGACCTTCTCACCAGTGGTTAAAATGGTTATTGTGAGAACACTTCTAGCCTTAGCAGCCATCATGGGATGACACCTTCAACAGTTTGATGTCAACAATGCATTCCTCCATGGAGAACTTAAAGAAGAAATTTATATGAAAAAACCTCCTGGCTACCACAAAGGCAAACCTGGTCAAGTATGCAAATTGCTTCAAAGCCTCAATGGTCTCAAGCAAGCTTCATGCCAATGGTATGACAAGTTTTCTACCTCTCTAGTTCAATTTCGCTTCACGCAATCTAAGGCTGATTACAACCTTTTCACTTGGATTAATGGTCCCAACTCCACAGTCTTACTTGTTTACGTGGATGGCATAGTGGTTGCGAGTAACTCTCTTGACTCCATTTTTGTTCTCAAAACCTTCTTGAACCATCACTTCAAAATCAAAGACCTTGGCCCCTTAAAGTATTTCCTTGGCATTGAGGTTGCTAGATCACCATCTGGCATCCATCTTTGCCAAAGCAAAAACACATTGGACATATTTGCTGACTCAGGACATTTGGCTTCTAAGCCTTTGAAAATTCACATGGACCAAAACCACAAACTCAGCAAAACCTCTGTACCTTCCTTAGCTGTTCCCACTGTCTATAGACGTCTCATAGGCCGCTTTCTTTATCTCACCATAACTAGACCAGACATCAGCTATCCCACCCAAGTCCTCAACCAATTCATGGACAACCCTTCCACCACCCATCTTATTGCAACCCACAAGGTTTTAAGATACCTAAAAAAAAAGCCCCTAGTCAAGGCATCCTGTTGTCCTCCACTTCACCACTTCATCTTCGAGGCTATTATGATTCTGATTGGGCTTCTTGCCCTGATACCAGAAAGTCAGTCACTGGCTATTGCATATTCTTGGGACACTCTCTTATCTCTTGGACTCCAACAAGTAAACTGTTGTATCATGATCATCTGCTGAGGCTGAATATCATGCCATGGCCTCTATTTCTACAAAATTTACTTGGCTAAGACAACTTTTTTCTGATCTTTCCATTCCTCATCCTCAAGCTGCTGACTTGTTCTGTGATAATCAAGTTGCACTCCATATAGCAGCTAACCCAATTTTTCATGAAAGGACAAAACACATTGAAGTGGATTGTCACTGGATCAGAGAGAAAATCATAGAAGGCAGCATCAAAACTACCCATGTTTCAACTCACTCACAGCTTGCTAACATCTTCACCAAGTCACTACCCTCTTATCTCCTTTATTCACACCTATCCAAGATGGGAATAGTAAACATCTATTCTCCATCTTCCCGGGGGGTATTGGAGCAACACACACAACATAGCATCACCACCTAGACGCTGCAGGATCATGAAGGAGCAGCTAGCAGTAACAATGCCAATGGAGCTAATTTGCAGATGCAACCATCACGTGATGCACATGTTGCTGATGATACTATTGTAACTGATTTACTAGAAAGCCCTCCATTTAGTTGAGTTGTTGTGTACTTTTTTGTATTTTCAGAGTTAGTTATTGAGTTGTACAGATATGATGAATCTTCTTTGATTCCTTAGTTGGTTAGGTTGTTTTCCTTTTCAGTATATAGCTAGCAGCAATCTGTAATACGTGAGACACAATGAATAATAACAAAGTAGCCTTTTCTTCAATTATCTCTCTGTTTTTCCTCTCCTTCTTTTCCATTTTCTTCTATTCTTACAAAACAGTATTTATTTATGTTTTTGTTTTCTCTTGCTATTGATCACCTTGAGGAACGTGAATGGGGCAATTGTTACAAGGAATGTGGTAATCTGGAATAAACATAGGAGGACATTGATGGCCATGGATAGCCAGAAATAACTGACGGCCAAGACTCTGCCAACCCAGTAGGTCAGAAACCACCACAGTCACACATTGCAGCCCTATGCAACCACCTGCAACCAACGAAGGAACTCTCATGGTGTAGCACCGTACATACAAATATTGCTCGCCACTAAGACTTCGCACATTAACTTTGGTCACTGCAACCGCTTTCCGTGCCATGAGACAGTGCATGGCACCAATGCAACAAGGAACCAGATAATAAGGTCGGTGGCATTAACCTGTTAACCCACCGAAAGGCATGCATAGACATGGCGCCCACTATAAGTGCCACCAGACTTGACTGAAAATCCTACCCCATGGGCCCTCTAGTCCCACCTCAAAGGCCACCATAAAGGCTCATCGGCAATATTTAGCAAAACCCTAAGGAAATTAATCCATATGATATGTGAACGGTGAATTTCCCTCGACGATACAGTTCAATAGTTAGATAAAAGGAAAAAAAAATTGGGTTGCTTGACTCGAAATTGTATGAGCCTCCAAGAGAGTGATGGAACATAAAATTACATGCTGACAGACAATCTGCATCCTTACAAAAGTGCTCAAAGACAGACAACTTCCCCATGCAAAAATTATTCAGCAACAAACAATCTTAGTCAAGGAAGAGTTGAAAGCAATGCCTAAGAAAGCAATGGTTTACTTTTCTCAAACCTACTATTTAAATTTGATTTACCCTAACAAATTGTGTTTTTGGTGACAAGCTCCATCCTCGTACCATAGTAGAGCGATCGAGTACATATCGCACCGAGTTCAACCACACTCGAGCAGTCGAGTTAGCCTCCCTCAACTTGGTTGAGCATCTCTCCTATCGAATATAACCCCTCTTAAGCGCATGGGTTACCTCTCAATGTAGTCGAGCATCTCCTTCAGCAAAGCTGAAACTTGCACTGAAGACCAATGGAGGAATTAGCTTTCTTAAGCGTTTCCCTCCTCGCCACCCAGCATGATCAAGCTCATCTCCCACCTAGCCTCAAAGCTAAATTTCACACTTGCACCAAAGACCAAAGGAGGAATCAGCTTTCTTATGAGTTTCTCTCATCGCCACCTAGCGCAGTCGAGCGAGTCTCCCGCCTAGCCCCAAAAAGCCTAATTACACACTCGTATCGGTGACCAATGGAGGAAACAACTTTCTTAAGCATTTCCCTCCTCGCCACCTAGTGCAGTCGAGGTAAACAAATGAAATGGATTATTTCATCTGTAGTTCAACCTTTCTCTATTCAAACACATCTCAGACCACACATTTTCTTTGACACACATACAGCAAGGAAGCCTAAACCAACACCCAATTCATCCCCTTAAGCATTTCGGTTACTCTCAGTTTCAAACCCCCTCCCTCTCTCTCTCCACTATGCACAGCTAGAGTAGCTCAGCTCAGCCACCATGAAGCATAGCCGCAACACTACTCATCAGAAAACCCCACACCCAATTCTCATGGTCTGCCACCAGTCAAGAGCCCATCGTTGTGCACCCAACAGAGGTAGACACGGAACCACTGCCCAGCAACCCATGGTTGCACTAGTGCACCGCCCCTACAAAATTCAAAGATCCCTCCACCAGTTCCACCACAAAAATAGACAACGCCGACTAGCCCTTTTCCCCTACACTCCATGCATGGCCAGACCATTGATACAACAAGTCTCCACCGTAGCCCCTCAATCACTGTCACCTCCGCGCCATCACACTTCCTTTCCTCAATGGAGGAGCAACCGACGATGGCCCAACCACCAACCCATAAAACCCATAGCCCTCTGTTCTTCAATTGTAAACCACCAAGCCATTGCCACCATTGATTCAATGGACTCAACCTCCCAGCCAATCAGAATTTCTATGCCCAGCAGCTGTGCCCTTAGCCATGAGCCTGCCTCTGGAACTACCAACGATGCCACCCGTAGCCCAAACAAAGTGCTGGAGACCAAAGAAGGTATGGAAACCCCATCCTCGGTCAGATCCACTACCAAGGGGGTATCTTGAGGTAAGCCCCCAAGGCAACCTGGTGGGTTGGGCACCTCGGCACCTCGGTCTCCTAGTATTCCAAGCGGGCGACCCTATACTTGTTACGAGAATGAAAGCTGCACAAGTTACCCTCGCAGTGCCGCACCACATGCATGAATAAGAATTCCCTGGCCATCAGATTGGAATACTCCTCCCCCTCGGTCCCCAAGACTATGTGCCAAACAATGCAGTAGGACATCAAAATCCACAATGCATTATGATGAAGCTGAAATGAAGCCAATGCTAGGAAGTCTAGAACCTCTCAGACGGGACGGCAGAAGGGAAGACGCAAGACATTCGAAAGCATGGAGGGTTACATTACGACCTTGTCATCAAACCCCTCCGAGTTAGCAGCACTACTGCAAGTTCCAAGAACCTCTAGAATAACAGAGTCAGGTGTCTCGTAAAAGCTTCTCACCATATCCAAATCCACTACCGAAGTAGCTACGGCCTAGTGGTACCCCTCAAAGTATTGAGGGTTGTCCAAGGGCCTAGAAAATCAGAAGCTCCAGGGATCTGGGAAGACCCCTCAAGCCACAACAACTGGGAGTCACAAGACAAAGAGTGGGAAGCATTTTTGGTTGGCATTTAAAATGAGAAGAAAAGGATAGTTAGGGTTTCTTGAGGGAGGTAAAAGCACAGAGGGGAAGAAAACATAATTTTTTGTAGAAAAGGCAAGGGTGAAAAAGTTTTGATAAAAACAAGAAGTGGAAGGCCGGAGCTCGGGTTTAATTAGAGGGCCAAGGTCGATTGAACTACTCCAAGTGAGAGGGTGACACTCATCACTAAAGGGGAAACATTTGAAGCGAAATACCACGATCCTCACGAAAGTGAACGGTCGTGGGTACTAAACCATCATGCCCCATCCTAAGATGTGTGAACGTGTACCGCCACGTGAAATGAAATGTTCGTGGCTAATAAAATTCCCACCACTCATGCATGTTTGGAATTTGTGGGGTAACTGGAGGGACATATCCATCCCTAATTTGATTAGGCCTAGCTGATGGCTAGTAAGGCCCACATCTCAGGTTTTGTAAGCCCACTAATTGATAAGGAAGCATGAGGGACCCGAGACCACACTCACGAGTATTCCTCTAGTCGGGTGACTAGCAGGAAACCTCACTGCATTAATTATGCTGTTTGGGAATGTCGACAAGAGATCTCGGTAGGGGATCCTGTCCCCAACAGAAGCCACCACATTAAATGTGACGACTTTTCCCCCAAGGCCAGGGTGAAAGTCTTGAGCACAAAAGGAAGTATAAAAGCCTGGGAAATGGACAACTAGGAATCATTCTCTCTAACTCTTTATCGCTCTCTTTCTCTCAAGCATCCACTAACTTAAGCATCAGAGGTGCTTCTTGGCACACTTGCCTTAGGTGACCGGCAGAACACAGCGGGGTGCTAAACACATCCTTAATACTATTCATAAAAGGTATTCTTTTGTCGAAAGAGAAGATTATCAATAAATCTAGAGGTACCGACTAATTCTATTAAAAAAAGGTGGTGTGTCGCTTGATGAGAATTAAAGACTGCTGATTTTTCCAACTTGTACAGTATTGTTCTTACTTCTTACTCTTGTAAGAGCATTCAAGAGCACTCTGTTTAATTCTCAGTTCTTTAATTTGTGGGGTTAAAAATGAAACATGAATTGCGACAAAGAATTTTGCTTTTCTTCCCTACTACATCCCTATCCTCTATAATTTAAGCTCATTGTTGCTCCTTTAGCACTTTTTGAATGCATCGTATGTATCATAACCTTGTTTGTCTACAAACGCCATCCACGTAATTGTCCACCGATCTCATGCTGTAGTTTAACATTGTAACAAAAAGTGAGTATCATTATTCCGTTAAATCACTTCTCTTAAAAATTAATTCAAGACTTCTACTTTAATATCTTGTTAAATGATCGATTTTCTCATAAATTTAGATTGACGAGATAATATTAATTTATTGATTTAAATTGTATCTAAACCCCCAACAAAACAACATCATTATTGAACCAAGCTTATCCTTTGTGAACCTCATTGTATTTGCCTCACCAAAATCTCGTCATCATCCACATCTATAATTTTCAGCTTGCAAGTAGTATATCGAAAAGTCCGATGAATGTACAAGAACGTCAAACAAATTAAGAAGATACATATATTGGGTTATTATAAGATGATTGAGTTGACTGCTAACCTTTTAACTTGGAGGGAAAAAAATGAAAATGAATAGCATCAAAGTGAGTCTCTGTTAACCGATCGATTGGGATCGGAAAAGTTATTCATTTTTATATTACTAAAAAAAAAAACAAATGACTCATTCTTTTATAGAAATATGAGATGAAGGGTAGAGGACCAAGGGGTTCTACCCACCCCTAACAGGCAGGCAGCCAAGCCCCCAACCCCACATGGGTGGTTGGTGATTACTTGGACCCCTTGGCCCGGCCTATCGGCCCATTGGGCTTATAAGACATTCTGGTTCATTTTGGGCCCATAATACTTTTTTAGATTCTAAAATATATAATACAAAATTTTAAATTCTAAAATATATAAAATTCAATGTTATGTCTAAATAGAAATAAACCTAATAGAGTTGCTAACTAATAATTCTGACCAATTATAAAGTAGTATAAATTATTTCATATTGATCTAAAACTATTACAAATTAATCTAAGAATATTACAAATTGTCAAAATAGCTTGAGTGAATAACAATGTTACAACAATTGAAATACATTCAACAAAAAAAATGAAATAAAGGTAATGAACTCAAGAGTGCTAGGAGACAACTTTGTGTGCAAATCAAAGTCTCTAGAGTGGTAGGAGACAATGAACTCCAAAATTAATCCAATATGTGCCCCCAGTGCTAAATGAGGACTCCGAGGCTACGATAGAAATAGGAATAACCAAAAATACTACACACTATCTTTCCAAGAAAGGGATAACTTGACAATATTTACATTCAACCAAGCAAAAATATCAAATTCCTCTACATATGGGTATAATTCCGCTGACAAGTACTATCTTTACAAGTCCAATTGGCCGCCTAAATTCTTTCAAAACTTGTGGGTATCCCCAAACCACATATTAACCTCTATATTAACCCCTTACATGTTGTGAACTCATTATACAATCTATTAAGGATGCCTTTAACCCTTAGCACAAGTTGATCTACCTATCCCTTCCCGCTAGCGGTTCCAACCCATATATCATTTGATCAATTTTGTACTACAGGTAAAAAACAATAACGACGTACAATAAAACTTTGATTCTACTCAAATCTCTCAAATATTTCTCATACTTAAGCCTCATGCTTAATGGTAAAGTAGGGTCAATAATTTTGCACATTTTATCTAATTGTTCTTTCACCTGACAAATTTGATGATGATATCCATTGGATATTACATATAGCAACCCAAAAATAGTGTATATCACCTCATAAAACACCTCAGGAACTCTACAAAAACCCAAAATTATTTCCCAATGAGAATCGTTGGGTTACCCTGATCTCCCTTCTTCCTCATTAAAGTGCCGGACATATTGCATATTCTCATCACGCATGGCATCAAAGGCCTTTCTATACTGCTTGACCGTTTACAATGTAACAAGGGTTGAGCTCCACCTTGTAGATATATTAAGACATAGCATCTTCTTACATTCAATACCAGCAGCACAAACAAAGATATTGAATTTCACAAGTCTAGCCTGTGAATATCTCACAATCCTCATTGCATTTCTTATTCTTGTAACTGAGTCATGAACATCTTTCAAACTGTCAGTCATAATAAGATTGAGGGCATGTGCACAACATTGAATATACAAAAACTCACCACGCGAATAGACATGTTTCCTTTCTAACAATATTCTTCAAATACTCAAGTGTGGTATCATTAGGCGAGGCATTGTCTATCGTTATTATCACCCCTTGCTCCAAACCCCACTCCTCTATTGCAGAATTTGTCACCTTCCCAATGGTGTCACCTTCGTGATTGGCGAATAAACAAAACTTAGTAATCTTTTTGTATAACCTTCAATCACTATCTATAAAATGAGCAGTCAAGAATATGTAGTTCAAGTTTTGGACCGATGTCCAAGTATTAGTGGTGAGGAAAACTCTTTGCACTTATTAGATTTCTTAAGAACATCCTTCACCACCGTGTGGAGAGAAAGAATATTAAACCTTGGTTCCAAGTTCTTAGAGTAGGCTTTGAACCCTTCACCCTCCACAAACCGAAAGGGCAGCTCGTCTATTATAATCATATGAGCTAAACGCCTCCTACACTTCTCCGGGTCAAACTTCATAAACCCCTACAACGTATTGCCCTAGCTACACCTATCTACCACCTTCTTAAGTCCAATCTCCTATCTAGATTGATTCCTTTTTAGGTAATGAACATCTCATAAGACTCTTCTTGCACTATTCTTCTTAATGATTTTTCAACTTGGATGTACCATGTTGTTTATAGTGACATCTATAAACAACACCCCAACCCCAATCATTACACTTTGTTTGTGGATCATTAGTGTCACCTCCTTCTAATTTTGTAAAATATAATTCCCACACAATTGAAACGAGTTTTTCCTTTTATGGAGCCATGGGTGTAAGCGTAAGGGTAGGTAGCACAAGTGCTAGGTTTTGGACATGAAGTTTACAATGTTCACTAATGATATTTAACATAATGAAGAATACATAATATACGTCACTACAAGAAAGTTGCCTTCCGGCAACAAGAAGTAGCTGCAAAACACATAAAAATGGCCGAGATAACATATTTCCCACTGTAAATAACATACAAAAATTGCCGCTAGTGCGAAGTCCACAATCTAAATCCACCGCAAATAATAGCTTGATTTTTGTGGCGAAGAATCATTGCCCAATAAACTTATTCCCACAAAATAAACACGCTGGAATTTTTCTTTGGTGTCTATTTTTCTACGCAAAACTACTTTTCCCGGTAACTTTTAATCGCCGGAAATTGTCTTACTGCATGGGCTACAAAAATTGCTCGTTTTGTTCACAGAAAAATTTTTATAGAGTAAATAAAAAAAAAATTGTACTAAAACAACCACCAAATACATAGGAATCGTATAACCAAATACATAAAAACTGCTCTACAAGAACCAAATTTTTATCTCCAAAGCTTGTATGTTTATGAGAAATATTCAAGATTTATATCAAATATATGTACTAAAAATATCTGAATAGCACGTGTGAGAGTATCAGACAAATTTGGACTCTAGTATGGGATTAGAAAAGTTATCATCATCAAACACAAGACATGGCACACAGCATGGTAAACACAACTTAAAAACATCCTAATGAACATGAGCCAAATAATAACTTCCTCTCAATCCTATTTGAGATGAAAGAAGCAAAGCCAAATTACAAGCTGCAAGCAATTTAAAGAATACAATTCTTTTTTTTTTCTTAATCAACAAGTTGACAACTAGAGAAATGTGAGGCATAACATGGTTTACATTGTCAATAGAGATATGGCCAGCATAAAATGCTAGTTCTTCTGAAACATTCTCTGCATATGGAAATTCATTACATATATGTTAACTGCATTGTCTCCATCATCATTCATAACCTCACTAGTTGACAAATGCTTGGATCATGGATCAAAGTTGCGCTCATAGAAACAAAATGTAATTAGGGAGAGTTGATAAAGAAATTAAATCAACGAGTATAATTACAACGCCCTGTACCCGGATGTGTCAAAGAGTTACTTTCCATTACTTAAATTCACATCCCAACAGTTTATTTATACTCCACATTTTCAATGATAAAAAATTATTGTTTCAAACCATCTACCTCAATATAATTAATCTAAGATACCACAAAATATCAAAATAAATGTCAACCTCCCAAAATACCAAGTCATCAGAACACGACAAAATTACTGAATAAAATTCTCCTGTGCTTAATCCTACTATGCTTAAATAATCTAGTTTGTAAACATCATCAACATTTATAGAGTTTAGAAAGCAAAACAAAAACACTTTTAGTTTCAGGATGCGGAACCAAAATATGTTATCAAAATATCAGAGAAACAATTCAAAATATTCATATTCTAAAGTCCTTTGGCATAGCATAACCGAAACATCATATCAAAATAAAATTCCATGTTTAATCCCCCTAGTAGGGTTGTGCAAACTCTAGCAGCCAACCAAGCAGAAAAAGAATGTGAAATATTCCCCTTATTATTCTTGAAACCCCAAGTGTGCACATAGAAAACAACTTTTTTTTCAAAGTGATTGCACCATAAATAGAAGAGTTTGTACCAACCCGTAAAGAGGCAACAGTTTTACACCTATGGTAAGTTCAAAACAAAACAGAACCAGAATATCATGATAGAGGATTTCATAGGTCACATCATATCATAATAGAGTACACACCCAATTCGAATTATCTTCATATAGTCATGAAAAAAAAAATTATTCGCATAATTCAGAACCAAAATGTCAAAAATAGCTCATGTCTACACGAGTCATGAAAGAAAATATTTTTTTCTTTTTATACAAATTTTAATGAGTAATGCAGATAAAATGATCCAGATTGTTTTCAAGTTTCTTTTCATAATAAAATATAAATATTTTTCGTAAAATCAACCTTAGTCCATTTCATTTTATGTAAAGTCTAGCATAGGAATCCCGCTTACGTCGACTTTTTAACTTTTATGAATTTTTCCACAATTGCGCCAAACGAATCTCAATTGTCACCTATAAAATTGACACGTAACTTATTTAAATCTATAATTAAACACGTATTTTGATAATTAAATCTGAAATACTAATATAATCTATTTTTCCTAAAAAGCTAAAGTTCTCGTAATTCTAAAATATCATCACTTTTCAAATTAATCAATATCCACTTAATTTTACCAACTAATACATTAATTCTAAATTATTTTTGTGAAATAAATTTTTGGGCTAATATAAAGTGAGACAAAGCCCATTTAAAATAGTACAATAGTTTTCTATAGTTAGCCGAGGCCTATCATTATCGTAAAATAACGCCCAACAAAAGTACAAGTTCAAAGTGTAATCATTATGCCTTAGCTTATAACTCAAAGGGCATAAATGTAATATCATCTCAAAAAAATTTCTCCACTTTATGCGTAAGTAGCTTTACGAGAGACTCAAAGAAATCCTTCTCTATTTTGTAAACAAATCAGACACCCATTATGGATAGTAGAGGGCTTGTGCAGTAAAGGCTTACCGAGAGAGAAGGGGACACGTGATGGAGCAGCGAGCTGCGCAAAGGTCGAAGGTGGTTTGCGCTGTGGTAGAGCACATGAGAACCGTGCGTCGAGAAAATGAAAAAAGAAAGGGCATGGGCTGCAGACAGCGGACAACGGACATTGGTGCTGGCCGTCAACTCAGAGGCGTCAAACGGTGGAGGTTTTATCCTTGGCAACTTCTGCCAGCAATGATATTGTGGTTCAGAGTAGGGAATTGTTAATGCCTTAATTTTCACAATAGACGAGAATGGAGGAAAGAATCATCACAGGCTCACGATAGTGATTTGGGCTTCGATATGATGATCTTCGCGTTCATCCATATAATAGGTAATAAATAAGCAAATAAAAATAAATAAAGAGAGACACAGGAATTTACGTGGTTTGGCATAATGCATACGTCCACGGGTTGTTTGGGGGCCAACCAAATCCACTATAATGGGTGATTTTACAATCTCGCATGTCTCACATATCTCACAATACAATAAAGGAATTTAGGGGATATCCTTTGGGAGTCGCTATGTGTGGTGGAGTTTTAACGTAGGGAGCATCTCTGGAGAGCCTCTCTAAAGACCTTGTGGAGAGTTCATCCGATTTGTAGGGGATCTCCTCATTATATAGAGGTCTATTTCCCTGGAGTGATCGAGTCCAACTTGCACTGTGAAGTCTTTTCCCTTTAGAAGTATGCGTCTTTTTCCTTTTAGGAATCTGTGTGTTTTTTCTCTTAGGAGTCTGAGTCAACTTGTCTTATCTCTTCTTGCCTTTATCTCTTAGCTTGGTTTTCACCCTTATCTTTAGCTAAATTATAGGGTGCTGATTTGACCCCTACAGATGCCTGCGATTCTTAAAGGCGATTTGCTAGAAAAGAAGGCCTTCAAAATCTTCAAATCAATAATTTACAGAATAAATTCTGAAAATTGATCACTGGTTTCCTGTTTGGTCCCTGATTTTCTGTATGTTTTGTGCTAAGTAGTGGGAGCTCAACTTGGAGAGATAGGCAAGAGAAGTACTCGATTGCATTAAGAGCTCTGATTTGGTGGGAGATGTACTCATTGCATTAGATGTGAGCGTGAGGCTCGGCTTTAGTTTGTTTATTTGTGTGGTTGTTTTCTTGAGAGATTGTTTATTGTCGGCGATGAGTGCATATTTCCACGATTGGCTGTTGTGTGTATTTTTGTGATCATTTTGCTATTGTTAGTAATAGTAAATTTTCTGCCCCTAATATAAAACATCGTTTGGTGTTCCCATTTTGGGGTAGATACCAGCACTCAAATGGTTAGAAGCATGTCGACTCCTTGGGTCCATCTTAGTGGTTTTCGAGCCCATCGACTCATTCCTGAAGGAAACCGACGCATGGCGGTTGTGGAGCTCGAAGGCTCGTACTTGAAGGTAACCCGCTGGCGGCGGTTGTGGCAACAATGTAAACACTAGAAATTTTCTGGTGAAAATGTTGTGTGAGGATCGCGGAGGCGCCTGTTTCATCACTGCGAGTCTTTAGGCTCGACATAGGTGTTTGAGGGTCGCGGGATCTTTTGACCTCCCTGCCGATTCCACCATGAGCCTTTAGACTCGACTTTGGTGTTTAAAAATAGGGGTTATGGGGTCTTTTGACCTCCACGCCCATTACACCATGAGTCTTTAGACTTGACTTTTGTGTTTAAAAATGGGGGGTCGTGGGGTCCTTTGACCTCCACACCCATTCCACTGCAACTCTTTAGACTCAACTTTGGTGTTTAAAATTGGGGGTAATGGGGTCTTTTGACCTCAACGTCTATTCCACAGTGAGTCTTTAGACTCGACTTTGGTGTTTAAAAAGGGGGTTGTGGGGTCTTTTCACCTCCACTCCCATTCAACATGAGTCTTTGGACTCGACTTTGGTGGTTTAAGGGTCATTGTTCACTGCGAGTCTAGGGACTCTACTTTGGTGGGGCTATTCTTCTTCGTGAGTCTAGGGACTCGACTTTGGTGTTTGACGATTATTGTTCACCATGAGTCTACGTACTCAGCTTTGGTGGGGTCATTATTCACTGCGAGTCAAGGGACTCGACTTTGGTGTTTAAGGTTTGTTGTTCACTACGAGTCTAGAAGACTCAGCTTTGGTGGGGCTATTGTTCACTGCAAGTCAAGGAACTTGGCTTTGGTGGAGCCGTTGTTCACTACAAGTCTAGGGACTCAACTTTGGTGTTCGTGGTCCGTTGTTCACCGCGAGTCTAAGGACTCAGCTTTGGTGGGGCCATTGTTCACCTTGAGTATAAGGACTCGACTTTGGTGAGGTCATTGCTTCTACTGTGGCGTGAGGCGAAGTTCGTCCGTGCTGAGAGGTTTTCACCAAAAACCAGATAGGTAAGTTTAATACAAATTACAAGTTTGAGATTTGTAAACCTAAGCCATTTCGTTAGAGCGTGATGAAGGCTTGGGAGTGCCCGTGATGCCAAGCAATCTATTATGATGAAGACAGATTAAGATGCCTGAGAGGATCTTTGTAGGTGGCGTTCCATGCCATGCGGGCGATTTTCGCAAAGTATATTCTTGAGGCGTCTAGCCATTCAGATTCCTGTCGAATGTTGAAGGGTTTTGCAAAGAACCTCCAAAAATGAAATTTAATAGTAGAAAAATAAACTTCAAATAGCAAGTTTAAGAGAGACAAACCAGAGCAATTGTTGCCCATGCTTTCTATTTTTCCCAACTAGAATGGTTCGCTGATGAATGGTTTTTTTCCAAGGGAAGTTGTCCATTCTTGAGCATTTTTGTAGCAACGGAGATTGTCTATTTCTGAATTATTTTTTTTCAGTGAGTAGCTAAGTAACTTGTTACGAGATTGCTTCTCATCGCTAGGGGCGAGCGATTGTGGATGCGTACATAGTGGAGTAGTAACTTGTCACGAGAAAAGTGAGTCACAGTGGAAGGGCAAAGCAGCTTACTCTCCATATGACTAGATGGCGAGTTCGCAGCTTGCCAACCAAGTTCGATGTGACTAAAAGTCATTGCCCACCATGGGCAGTGCCTAGGAGGGACTATTGCCTACTACGGGTCAAGGAGGGTGGCGAGGAGATTCTTTCATTGACGAGGAGCTACCAAGGCCGAGGTGGGTGATAAAGTAGATCACCATGGCGAGTAGGCGGTCGAATTGATCACCATGCAGGGGAGGTGGTCAACTAGACCACCGATGGGCGAGATGCCCATGACCCAAGAGGGTGGTCGTGAAACTCTCACCCACCCATGTGCGTGGCGAGATATGTAGCTCACCACTATGCCGAGACGTCGAGGCCGAGGAACACCTCGCCAGTGATAGCATAGCCGAAGGTCCCGACATTGGTCGTTGATGGCCCCCACTGGCCCACAGTGAGTGGGCGAGGTGGGACTTTACTGTGTGCACACAACTCATGAGGCAGAAGTCGCCTCTGTGGTCAGGACCACTTTGACAGTGACTGTGGCCTTCGTAGGTCCTGGTGGTGACTGTCGGGACCTCCACTTGGTTCATGGTGGCTATGCAATGAGCCTTACGGATGCAAGTTACGTCCACGGGTTGTTTTGGGGTAAAATCTACTATAATGGGTGATTTTACAATCTCTCATGACTCACACATCTCACAATACAATGAAGGAATTTAGGGGAGATCCTTTGGGAGTCGCTTGTGTGATGGAGTTTGTACATAGGGAGCTTATGTGGAGAGCCTCTCTAGAGATCTTGTGGAGAGTTCGTCCGATTTATGAAGGATCTCCTCATTATATAGAGGTCTATTTCTTTAGAGTGATTAAGTCCAACTTGCCTCGTGAAGCCTTTTCCCATTAGAAGTCCGAGTCTCTTTCCTAGCTCCCTCTCTTTCTCCCTCACTTTTCCCTTTCCCTCTCTCCCCTCCATCTCCCTTTAGCTTACGCCACAAGCACCCCCTCCCCCCTAGCCGAATCTCCTTCCGCTCAGCCTGGTGCCGTCGTGCGCCACCCAACCTCACCGCCACCACCAACGGCCTCCCCTCACGCTTGCTAGCACAGCCACAGTTGAAGTCCCTCCGGTAGCCCCTCCCTTAGCTGCACACAAGCCCCCTCTCTCCTCTCAATTTCTCTCTATATCTCCTCCTAGCGCCGCTATCGTTAGCCACGACCACCATCGAGAACCACCACAAGTCTCCCCTGACCACCCCCATCCTCCTCCCCTTGACCTAGCCGTCGTAGCTCCTCCCTAGGCCTCACATGAAACCCACAGGGTTCTCCCCCAAGCACCACCTTCAGTCGTTCCCACAGCCACCGCACCACCACCAGAAGCTCCTCCTCCCACTGACGACCTCACCTAGCCACCCCCATGCCCAGCCGAGCCTCCCTCCAACTGCATGCCCTCTCACTCTCTCAAGGGTGTTCCTCCGCCTCCAGCCACAGTGCCGCTAGTCCATTGCCACCATGCCCCTAGTTTCACACGAACCCTCACCCTCTCGGGTGCACTATACACGACTAGATCCATCGTGTTCTGCCCTCAACGCCACCATGAGGCCACCATGAGCCCTTCGAAGACCACACCTAGCTATTCCTACACCCAAACAGCCACCATACACAGTGGACAGCCACTGTACGTGGCTAGCTGCCACCCTCGCATAGCCCAAATCCATGCTCTAGAATCATAGATCCGGTCCTCAAGATAGTCCCTTCGTAAGGTCACAGTAGTGACCGCTACTGCCCAAGTTAGTGGCTTCCGATGCCATTAGCCATGCCGGACAGTGAGCAACACAAGGGTTATCCCGTCGATAGTATAAATCTCTTTCCCTTTATCCTCATTATTATATTAGTTGGTTGGTTAGGTTGTGGACTGTGCTGTTAGCATTTGTGGAGTTCGTTGTGCAGTGTGATGTGAAGTGTAGCGGTGTACGTGATGTATTGGGTGTAGTTGGGAAGTGTGTTGTGTAGTGTTATGGACTTTACTGAAAAGTGTGGTTGTGAAGTATGTGCTGTAGTGGTGACATGGCATTGTGTGGATTGGGAAGAGTACACGTAGAGTGTACTCTGTGTGGCGTAGCATAATGTGAAGGGAGGAGTGATGCACCATATGGCGTGTATGCCGTAGCAGTGATGTGGAGTAGCGTGTGTGAAGGGAGAACATTTGGAGTGTACTCCATGAGGTACAACGATACACCGTGTGGCGTGTCTCAAAGATAAGGATGGTTGTGTAGTTGATGGGCGTAGAGCGAGGAGTAGTGTCGGGAACTGTGGAACAGTGTCCTGAAATAGCTATGATGTGGCCTGCAATCTGAGGTGACTGGTGTCACTGAGTAGTTGACTTATGGCTGAGAGTATGTGTGAAGTGATAGAATAATGTAAGAGTAGCACAGCGGAAGCATAACGGGGGAATGTCACGAAGTGACATGGTTAAACAAGAAGTCGTGCTTATGATGGGTGAGGAGTTAGTGTAAGAATGACGCAGCGGGAACATGACGAGATGTCACGATGTGGCAGGAGTACGTGAGGGATCGTACTCATGATGAGTTAGGAGTTAGTGTAAGAATGACGTAGCGGGATGTCGGGTGACGTGATAAGGTCACGGTGTAGCTTGGGAGTAGTCTCGAGTTATATGCGTGATGTAAGGAGTAGTTATGAATGGAGTCTTGTCGTATCAAGTGTTGGGATGAACTATCAAGAGGGATGGGTAACATGAAAAGTCATGCTATCTGAGTATGGCGCTTGTCCATACAAGCAAGTGATCAACGAATTATATATTGATCTTAGGTGATAAAGGGGTAAAATACGTGTGTAATTTGGTTAGACACATCTGTCGGACGGATTCACCATACGTAATTGGTAATCTGTCCTAAGCACGGTCCCACGATCCTTAATCCTTAGAGTTGGCTTAAAGCCGTGTGACGTGTATGGATGGGAATGAGAATTTAGTGTGAGCTCAGATGCGTGAAGGTAGTGACGGGTGTATTGTCTAGGATTGGGATGCGTGACTTCATCAGCTGGAATCTTGCATTGGAATGTGGTCAATAAGAAGGGTAAGACAAAGGTCTTGGTGTATTAACCCTAAGGTGAATCATGGAGGTTCAATTTAGTGGATGAGCACTCGAGGTAAGACCTTGAGATTGGAAGAGGTAGTGACCGTAAGTAGATCTTGAAAGTTTTAGCATAGTAAGGGACACGTAAGAGCACGTGATAGAAGGAGAGTGTTTTCAAGTGAAGTGTAGTTCTACTTCTAGTTTAGTTGCTTATACACTAGATAAAGAATGACGCTAAGGTTATATGTATGCATGTAGGTTGCCATCTGACACGCCCATAAATGGACTAAATGATATGAAAGTAGTATGGAATCCAGGTAAGTATTATGTTTATACTCTTCTAGAGTTTTCTAAAAGATATGAAATGAAAATGAAATGTTTTTCCTGTATGATGCTTTACGAAACGAAAGGAAAAGATGTTTTATGAAAATCATGCAAAGTGACTAACGGAAAAAGTACTCAAATTTGACAAACAATAAAGTGTTGGGAATCCCTTGCACAAATCTGGTATTTTAATTATTATTAATTCATTGAATAACTCAATTGGGAACTCAATTCCCAAAATTCCCATTTGGAAGGTGTAGATCTATAAATCACGATTAAACCAAATGTAATCATTTGAAAAATCATTCACCACTTTTAAAATACGTAAATTATTATCACTATTGGGAAAATCCAATGACGACAATATACTCAGGAAGCAATATTGCAGTAAAGAATTAAATCAATATAGATAAATAATTTATTCAAACATAATCAAAGAGCTAATCCATTCAATAGAAAAAGTATGACTAAATTCATAAACAAAATAAATTCTATGATTATTCGGAGAAGAAAACATCAACAATGAATTGAGAATGATAAAATAAAAGAGTTTTAGTAATTGAAAATCAAATACATAAATTAAAAGTAAATAAAAATACTATCTACTGTGTAAGTTCATTTCTAATCTTACTTGAGAATTTAGTTACCCATAAATATAGTAGATAATAAAAATATCAAGAAAAAAATAAAACAAACAATGGTCATAGGGGACATTCTACTCGTCTTTCCAGTGAGTCCCCTCACCGCCCAGCCAAAACAAAAGCTCTCTCTCTCACATCTCACAACCAAAAAGGCCAAAAAAACAAAAACCCCAAACTGCCCCACGTGCTGCATCTAAATTCAAATGTCAAAGGAACCCGTGTTAATATAAACCTCTTTCCGTGTTGCTAGCCGCTCCTAAAGAATCCTCGCTGCTGCGTGTCTTACGTCCAAGCCAAAGACTTGCTTTTTCGATTGAAATTGCGTCCCACGTGCAGATGTGATTTTTTTCTTTTTTTTTGTTTTAATACTTTTCATTTCTTGACCCTAGAATCCAACAGCAAATGACATGGGTTAGAGAATAAATTGAAAACTTCAAAAAATGTTAAGTGTAACGTCCAATTACAAATTATCTCTCACAAACTAATAATGCAATATTTAAGATTTAAAATATCATAAAATAATGCTCAAATATATCTCAATGTGAACAAATATTAAATTCAATAATATAAATTATATTTAATTATTTATATTCACATTTTAATATTTTAATCCAATAATAGGATATTTAGAATGCACTTTCGCGCACTCATCATGTATTCGTGTGAATGGATGACTATATGCAGTATCTATTGTATGTATTTTCACTAAATGAAATGTGAGGCTTACGCCTCTTATGCTTTAAGTGATGCTTAAAATGATGTGAAGAAAGCGTTTTAAAATGTCCCTATGAATTGATGCTTTATGGATGCCATGAAAGATGGTGTTTAAGCTCATGCTTTTAAATGACTTTTTTTTTATCAATGAACTATTAAATGAAAAGGACTGAAAGGATTGAAAGGAAATGAACGTTTTAATGTATAAAAATACGTGTAACACCCCTAGATTCTGTTTGGGAGTGGACAGACATCCGAAATGTCGGGACATGCAACACAAGGTTACCTGCCCCAGTTCATGACATATAAGATGCAATATTCCTAACATGCATATAGCATTATGTAATATTCGTAGCAGATAATTTTTTTTTTGAGCTATTCTATGCACCAAACTTTTAATATCCCAAATAGTTAAAACATAAATCATGCATACTTAAAACATCCACGATTACAGCACGGGTCTCAGAAGACTGTAATCTCAAAACAACGGAGACCTGGCTCGATAACTCGACTAACGATGCCAGAATACTATTCAAAGACCTAACTATGGTGGTTGCAAGCTCCGTGTTGCGTCTACAACGTTTAGTCAACCTCCACCAGACTGCCAGTGTCTGCTCCGTGCTCTGATCCTGACACATCGCCTACCACTCGGGGGGGAATGGTAGTTGGGACTACCACGGTGAGATTTGATTACAAATGTCAGCAAGTTAACAAGAAACTTCCACACAGGTTAATGATGCATGCATGTCAGTAAAAGTATGAATGCATAATCAAAGTCATAAGTAAGCAAAACATAACTTGACATACATCATGGCATAAATGACATAACTTGAACTGAAACTGAAACTTAGTTTGACGTGACATGCTATGTACGTGAACTTAAAACATAACATGGACTAGCAACATAGCATGAATGTGAACTTGAAACATAACATGGACTTGAAACATAGCATGAACGTGAACATAATTTGAACATGAACTTGAACATAACATGAACTTGAGCACAACATAACATAAACGTGAACTTGAAACATAACGTGAACATCAACATGACATAACATGAACGTGAACTTGAACATAACATGAGGTGAAACATGACTTAAACATGAAATACATGAACTTGGACTCTTATTCAATAGACTTAATTAATAAAAGTGACCATACGGGTGGTACAAGGATCCCCTTGAGTCGTGTGTCCTTGCCGATTACCGCACACAACACAGGTGTCTATACCAGCTGTGAGTGCATTAATACGTATTCCATAGTTGTTGTGGCCCCACATATTCTACATGTCACAATTGTTGTATCTCACGTAGTATATGCTCCATAGTTGTTGTGACTCCATACTTCATGCTTCACAGTTATTGTGGCCCCATGAATTGTTTGTGCCACACTTGTTATGGACACACGTAACATAAAGTGTGGCTCCATCAGCGTTAGTGCCAGGCGCGCTCCGCTGACTAGAGAGTTAGGCCCATTCGCAACCTGTTGACTGTACTTCGTCAACCCAGGAAATTTCACACCTATTTAGACACTCCAGCGTGAACAAAGGAGTTCCATTAGGATATTACCTCATCCTAGCGATTAGGGTCATGATTGACATAAATAACTTAATTAGCATACATGACATCTCGTAACGTGACATGACATGAACGTGACATAAAAGACAAAAGTCCTGACGTAGCGTAACGTGACATGAATGTAAGACGACATACATGACATACTTTGAAACATAAATGTAACAGACAATATTCATAACATGAGATACATGTAACAAACAATATTTCGTAACATGGCATAACATGTAACATACAATATTTCGTAACATGGCATAGCATGTGATAGCGAATATTACGTGACATGACATACATGTAACATGATGGCATACGTAATGTGACATACTTGCAACAGATAGTAACATGAGACATAATAAATTGTATAATAGATAAATATTTCGTGACAGAATAATTTGTATAATAGATAAATATGTGATGACATGGCATGAAATGGCATATATAACAACATACAAACATAAACTGTAGTTCTCTTACCCATCACACATATACAGTAAACTGATAATAAGTTAAGAGCTAACTTACCTCGATCGTCGCGTTCTACGAGATTAAAGCGCGAAACACGAAGAACTGTAAAAGGGTATTCTAAAAGTTAGAACGTTAATTACTAATAATTAGAAATGTGAAAAGAGACAACTTAGAGTAAAATTTCCATTTTACCCTCTACATGTGAAAAAATTACCATTTTACCCCTAACTTAAGGATTTCACATCCTAGCTCCAAAAATTATCAAAATTTACATTCCTCATGTAAATTTTGTCCTAGACTCAAATATCAACTCAAAAAAATTTAAAACCATTCACAACTATGAAAAACTCATAGTTGGCCCAAACATTCATAGGTGATTTCTCTTGATTTTGATTGCAATTTCTTCCATCTTCAAAACCCAAGATTAAACCAAAATTTTGTAAAAAGCTAATCATCAGTTTAAAAATACACTTCAAATATCCATTAAGAAAAGCTAATCATCAACACCAAACTTTTTGTAAAAATACCCTAACTTTTTAACAAAAAGTAAACCCTTAAATCATAAGTTTTGGCCTTAATAAAAACATCTCCAAGAATTCAAAAAAAAAACAAATCTTACTTCTAACACATTCATAACATCATCCTAAGATCAACCATGCTTTAAATAATCAAACAAAAGTCACCAAAAATCACAAAACAACACTTCGAGTTTTTGGTTTTAAACTTAGTCCAAAACGGAAACTTTTCTCTCCATTAACTTTGATCAATCTCTTGATCCATGCCTTAAACACATGTGATATTCAAACTAAAACATCTCATGGTTTAAAAATGTGTCCTAAAGAAGATCCAACCATCAAAATTAAAATCACATGGCTAAAACTCATTAAAACATGGATCTAACCCAAAGACATCAAATATAAGGCCTAACCGAAATCCTCTTGCATAGAAAAATCATACCTTTAAAAATAAAATGAAATATAAATAATATCCTAACATGTATATAAGAGGCTTAGGATCATCATATAAAAATATCAAAACCTTTGGAATAAGATCAAACAACGAAATATTCCAACTTTCACAAAGCAAAAACTGTTTTTCCACTTACAGTTTTCAAGTTTCTAAATCTAAGGAAATCTATCATCAAAAGCTTTATCCATGCAACAAAACCTCAATGAACATTCATAAACACATGCTAACAACACTCCATAAAATTTTCGGACCAATATATGTCCACTAGGTTAGTCAAAAATTCCAAAACATATCATACTCTCTAGTTTCAAGCCCAGAATAACTTTTCGATGGTTAAAAATACTTTTGACCGACCAAATGAGTATGGAATGAGACTAATAAGATATAAGATATTCATAGAAACTATACTCAAACACGAACAAGATTTATGAAGTAGTAATCGTGATAAAATACATTCAAAGGGTCAGAAATAGCCATGTAAAAGACCCGTAAGTCTGCCCTAGAGAGCTCTTTTGGGTTTCTCTCTAAAAACCGGGGGAAGAAGTGATAAAATTGAGAGAAGTGTGTCTTGCATGACTTTAGAATCTAGGAGGGGGAAGTTATGGGCTTGAAAGACCCTTGATTGGAGTTGGCTTTGTGACATAAAGTTGAGAGTAATGAGGGCAAAGGACTGCCTGCAGTAGCTGAGGGAGATGGAGGTTGATGGAGTGGACTTCTCTTCACATCAAGGCACAAATGGTTGTAGCCAATGGCAGTGGATGGTCTGCCATGTGGGGGAGGAAACTTCTTCAATAAGCTTTGCCAAGGTGGCCAAATTCGTGGGCCTTGATTGGCCCTAACCAAGTGGGCTTCAATTTGGGGTTTAAAGGGGGTTTGGTTAGGGTTTGAGATGCTATCAAGCCCAAAACTAATTTTTCTTGGCGCAATCAAATTTCCAAGGTTTAAAAGGTTGGATAATGATGTCATAACAAGTATTTGATTAATTAATAGCATGTGAAAGTGATTTAATCAAGTGATTAAACACAATGCTAGAAATCGGGTTAGAAAGGGTTTAGAGGCCGACTTTAGGGTTTGGGAAACCGTTTAGGGTTTCGGTTTCAACCAAGCTTTTTGGGTTTCAATTGGATTCCAGCCATTTAGGGTTTTGCTAGGATTGAAACCTTTTTTTGTCTTTCACAATTTGGTTGAACAGATGAAACAAAGTTTTGCTTTAGTAGCATGATCTCATACCTTGATTTCCTTCACAAATCTATCTAATGGTTCCTCTTTGTGCCAAGTGTCTAATACCATTCACTAAGTGTGGCTAAGATATTTCCAAGTGTCCAAATAAAACTTCTCGAACCTAATTTGGACATTCCACACTGTGATTTTGAAAACATTTCACTAGTTGCGCTTATCGAGGTAACTATTCACTCCAAAACAATGCATAAAAACTTAGTATTGAAAAATTCTAAATATCCATATTAACCTATAGTGAAAATTCTTTACCGAAATTCAACCCCGAAGTGTCCCTAAAAATAATTTCACAATTTCAAACAGTCGTTTCGTCCGAAATTATAAAAATTGGCTATTGCTCCATAAAATCCTAAATAATCAACTGAGTCTAATGGCGTAGACCAAAATACATTCTGACACTTCTAACTATCTCAATTAATTAAACTCATATTTCTAGCATCATAGTGAGTGATAACACTGACTATGTTGACAGACTAAAATCTGTGCGATTGGTCGATTCGTAAAAACTTATGGGGTTTTCACGAGGTTCCTAAATTCAATAGAAATTCCACCAATGAATTTCTAGTGGGCTGTTACAATACGTAATGGTCATATGAATGAAAAGGGTACCAAAGAAATTGGTAGATTGCAATGCTAGGTAAGTAGTACTGGTAATGCACCCAGTGTTGTTCCTGACTGAAAGGGATTCCCAACATGTGGCCATGGGCGGAATCCAAGTCTAAAGGGAGATCGCTAATGCCAACACAAGGGGCGTAATAGTGTGTATCAGTTAAAGGAAAGTGATAAGGAAGAATGTATAAATGCACTCAACTCTTTAAGAAATGAAGGCACTGACGGGAGAAATGTTTTAGAAAAAAAAACTCATTTTTAAGAAAAACCCCGCCTAGTGATGTTTTCATATTAAACGTATGCCTCATGTATGTATAGTATGTATGGACTGATAAATGCATGACTGAAAAACTATATTAGTATATTTTAACTGTATGATGTAATGCTTACTGAGTATTCGATTCATTTTAGTTTTTATATATGCCTCTCCCCCACAGGAACGAAATGAGCAGAATGTGTCAGAACGAACACGGCCCAAGGGAAAGAGCACGAAAGTCTAGGCATGAAAGTTTTAATTGTATGAGAGGCCTTTTATTTTAAGATTGATGTTTTCCACTATAAATCTTTTTTATTCTCAAAGTACTTTTTATTTTATAATGTAGAGTCTTGCAGCCTGGGTATGGAAATAAAAAATTTTGAAACGAATAGTAATTCTTGTCGTCCTTTCTTAAAATCATTTTATAAAGGTCCTACCAAAAGGATGGGCGTTATAGTTTCACCCATTTCTCTCCCTCCTAGCGCCGTCGTCACCAGCCAGGGCCGCCACCGAGCACCACGATGGGTCTCCCCTGATCACCCCCTTCCTCATCCCCTTGACCCAGCTGCCGTAGCTCCTCCTTAGGCCATGCACGAAACCCATTGGTTTCTCCCCCTAACGCCTCCGTCAGCCGCTCCCATGGCCACTGCACCACCACCAGAAGCTCCTACCCTGACCAACGACCTCCCCTAGCCACCCCCATGCCCAGCCGAGCCTCCCTCCTCCCGCACGCCCCCTCACTCTCTAGTACACAGGTTCCACCCATTTGGTTCAAATCCGCCTCCATCTCGCCACCATAGCTCCACCAGCAACCCCCTAAGCTCCTCCATGGCCAACCAACGACTAGCCAAGCCCTCCCTCCAAATTCCCATGTCGAAACCCATGGCCTAAACTCCTCTACAAGCCATCATGTCTCTTACGTGTGCCACCTCGGCACCACCACCCCAGGACCATGACCCAACCCTCATACGCATAGATCCACACTAGTAGCCATCTTCAATGACCCAAACAACCACAGTACGTGGCTAACCGCCACTGTACACAGCCTTAGCCGCCACCCATGGACTCCCCACCATGTCGGCCACCATGTCAGTCCCCGAGATAATCCCATTGTAAGGTCACGGTAGTGAACGCTACCCCCCAAGCTAGTGGCTTCCGATGTCACTAACCATGCTGGACAGCGAGCAATGCACGAGTTATCTCGTTGATGGTATAACTCTATTTCCCTTTATCTCATTATTATATTTGTTGGTTGATTAGGTTGTGGATTGTGCTATTAGTATTTGTGGAGTTCGCTGTATAGTGTGGTGATGTGACGTGTTGTGTACGTGACATGTTGGGCGTAGTTGGGAAGTGTGTTGTATAGTATTGTGGACTATGCTGGGAAGTGTGGTTGTGAAGTATGTGCTATATTGGCAACATGGCGTTGTGTGGATTGGGAAGAGTTTACATGGAGACTCCATGTAATGGAGCAATGCACCATATGGCGTATATGCCATAATGGTGATGTGGTGTAGCGTGTGTGAAGGAAGTACACGTAGAGTGTACTCTATGAGGTGAAGCGATACATCTTGTGGCATGTCGCGAAGATAAGGATGGTCGTGTAGTTGATGAGTGTAGAGCGTGATGAGTAGTGTCGGGAACTGTGGAATAGTGTCCTGAAGTAATTGTGATGTGGCCTGTAGTCTGAGGTGACAAGTGTCACTATGTAGTTGACTTATGGTTGGGAGTATGTGTGAAGTGATAGAATAGTGTAACAGTAGCGCAGCAAAAGCATGATAGGGAAATGTCATGAAGTGACATGGTTAAATAAGAAGTTGTGCTTGTGATGGGTAAGGAGTTAGTGTAAGAGCGACGTAGCGGGAACATGACGAGATGTTACGATGTGATCGGCATACATGGGGAACTGTACTCATGATGAGTTAGGAGTTGGCGTAGAAATGATGTAGCGGGATGTCAGGTGACGTGACAAGGTCACGGTGTAGCTTGGAAATAGTCTTGAACTATGACGTGACGTAAGGTGTAGTTATGAATGGAGTATTGTCGTGTCAACTGTTGGGATGAACTGTCAAAAGGGACGGGAAGCATGAAGAGTCATGCTAGATGGTTAAGAGAAGGTTGGTATCGAAGTATGGCGCTTGTCCAAAAAAGCAAGTGATCAACGGATTATTTGTTGATCTTAGGTGATAAACGAGTAACGTACATGTGTAAACTGGTTAGACACATGTGCCAGACAGATTCACCATATGTAGTGGGTAATCTGTCCTAAGCATAGTTACACGATGCTTAAGCCTCAGAGTTGGCTTAGAGCCATGTGGCGTGTATGGATGGGCATAGGGTTTTAGTGTGAGCTAAGATGCATGAAGGTAGTGACGGGTATATTGTCAAGGATTGGGATGCATGATTTTTTCAGTCGGAATCATGCGTCGAAATGTGGTCAATAGGAAGAGTACGACGATGGTCTTGTTGTCTTAACTCTAAGGTGAATCGTGGAGGTTCACTTTAGTGGATGAACACTCGAGGTAAGACCTTGAGTTTGGAAGAGGTAATGACCGTAAGTAGATCCCAAAAGTTTTAGCATAGTAAGGGACACGTAAGAGCACGGGATAGAAAGGGAGTGTTTTAAGAGAAGTGTAGTTCTATTTCTAGTTTAGTTGCTTATGCATTAGATAAAGAATAACACTAAGGTTATGTATATGCATGTAGGTTGCCATCTGACACGCACATGAATGGACTGCATGATATGAAAGTAGCATGAAATCCAGATAAGTATTATGTTCATACTCTTCTAGAGTTTTCTAAAATGATATCAAATGAAAATGAAATGTTTTTCCTTTACGATGCTTTACGAAACAACAGGAAATGACGTTTTATGAAAAAGCATGCTAAGTGTTTAAAGCTATATATGTATGTATGGCCCTTCTTGACAACCCATTTTTATGCAACTAAAGTATTAATTGTATGCATGTAAATGGATGACTATACGCAATATATCTATTGTATGTATTTTGACGAAATAAAATGTTAGGCTTATGCCTTGTGCTTTAAACAACGCGAAGAAAGTGTTTTAAAATGTCCCTATGAACTAATGTTAAAATATCTCTATGAATTGATGCTTTATGGATGCCTTGAGAGATGATGTTTAAGTTCATGCTTTTAAATGATGTTTTCCATGAACGAATTGTTAAATGAAAATGACTGAAAAAGAAAGGACTAAAATGAAAGGACTGAATGAATGAACATTTTAATGTATGAAAATACGTAACGGCCATGACTGAATGAAATGGTATCAAGGGACTGGGCAGATTGCAATGCCGAGTAAGAAGTACTAGTAGGGCACCTAGTCCTGCCCCTGACTAAAAGGGATTCCCAACTCCTGGCCACGAGCAGAATCTAGGTCTAAAGGAAGACCGCTAACACCAACATACAGGGCGTAACAGGGTGTACTGGCCAAAGGAAAATGATAAGAAATATTGTATGAATGCATCGAACTCTTTAAGAAATGAAGGCACTGACGGGAGAAACGTTTTGCGAAAAGAAAATCAATTTTAAGAAAAACCCCGCCTAGTGTTGTTTTCAAAAGGAATATGTGTCTCATGTACGTATAGTATGTATGGAATGATGAATGCATGACTAAAAACCTATGTTAGTATATTTTAACTGTATGAAGTAATGCTTTCTGAATATTCAACTCATTTTAGTTTTATGTATGCCCCTCCCCCACAGGACCTAAATGAGCAAAACGCTTTAGGACGACACGGCCCAAGGGGAAGAGCATGGAAGTAAACCTCTTTTATTCTCAAAGCATATTTTATTTTGTAACGTAGAGTTTTGCACCCTGAGTATGGAAGTAAAAAGTTTTGAGACGAATGGTAATTCCCGTCATCCTTTCTTAAAACCATTTTTAAAAAGTCATACCACAAGAACGGACGTTACAATTGACTAGATTTATTGGGATGTTGACAATTATATTATGTCTTGAGTTGCCGATTTATTTGTTAGATTAGTTATTTCGATGACTTGTAGATGGATATATATAGGTATATTTGGTGGAATGAGATAATTTTATAGTTATGGAGTCTTTTGGAAGATTTATTTGTATTGTGAAAGAAGATTTTAGGCGACAAGTAGTAACTTTCCAATTCAATCCGGGATCAGGGAGTTACAATATATATATAGAATAATTCTACTTATCATCTCCACACACACCACACCGCACCTATTTTAATTTTTTTTTCATTTTTCCTATAACAAATATGTAGTGTATGGATGATAAGTTGAACAACTCAATTAGTTTAACAAAAATGCAATAAAATAAAAATAAAAAGTAATATTAAAATATGTAAAGTGTGTGGTGTGGGATGATGAATAACATTTCTTTTATATGTATGCCTAAATGAGTAAAATTTATCCATTTTACGCCGGTAAATTAGTTGTTTTCCGGCATTTATATTATTACACCAGTAATAATATATAGCTTTAGCGGCGTTAAAAAAAAGCCGAAAAGTGATCAAATTTATGCCGGTAAATTATTGAGTTTTTCGGTGTTTATATTGTTACGTCGGAAATAATATATAGCTTTTCGGCGTTTAACAAAACGCTGACAATTGATCAATTTTACGCCGGTAAATTATTGAGTTTTCCGACATTTATATTGTTACGCCGAAAATAATGTATAGCTTTCTCGGCATTGAACAAAACACCGACAATTGATCAATTTACGCCGGTAAATTATTGAGTTTTCTAGCATTTATATTGTTTAAAAAACGCTTACAATTGATCAATTTACGCCGGTAAATTAGTAGTGTTCCAACATTTATATTGTTATGTCGGTAATAATATATAGCTTTGGCGGCATTTAAAAAAAGTCTGACAATTGATCAAGGGACTTGAGTAATAATTTTTTTTTATAAATCACAAATTAGTCATTCAAAGAATGGGTCATAAACCAAACTAGTAAAGGGCATCTTACTAAGATTCACAACTTAGAAAAAGAGTAGTAAAACTAATGCATAATCCACCACTTCACCTAACACTTGACTTCAAAACTTTTAGAATCCATTCCAATTCCAACTTAGCAAAAAGGAGCTAACGTCGATATATGACATAAATAAATATTATCTCAATTAAGGAAAGTTGCAAATACCATTAAACTAAAATATTAATATAATTTCAGATTCTTCACTTATACTCGCCTCAATCCTCGTCCTCATCATTCTCTTCCTCTTATTCATCTTCCTTTTCTTCTTCTTCTTCTTCTTCTTCTTCTTCTTCTTCTTCTTCTTCCACTTCATCATTCTCCTCTTCTTCATCTTTCTCTTTATCTGTATTCTCTATTTGATTTTGTCCTGAAGCCTGAAAATAAATTCAAATGAGAGTCCAAAAATTCCAAAATAAGGTTGATTGATATCAACTAAACATATGTGGGGTGCTCACCTGTGCATGCATGAATGTGTTTACTAAGTTTCACAATTCAGTTAATTCGTTCCACATTTTATCCAGCCCTTCCTTGAATATACCATCTTCTTGAGTAGAAGTTGGTAGTGAATGTTTACAAGTTTGCCTTGTAGGGGTTGGCCCAAACCCCAAACCGCGCACACGTCTCGGCTGTTCTGGGCCCATAACTTTAGAATGAACATCATCTAATACCCAAGTCATGGTTCCTCCAGACCCCATTTCTATCGGACTTGTGTCCTGTGTTAAAAGTTCCTCAATCTCAGCCTATAATAGATAATAAAAAATACACATTATTCATCTTATAAATCCATTAAAATTAAAAAGTAATAAATTCGAAAATAAGCATACCATTTTCTTCCTCGTCTCATCATTGTAGTGGGTGTCATCCTTTCTCTTATGGGTCGTGACAAACAAAGGGGCTCGACTTGGCAATGTCCCAATTGATTTTTTCTGCATCCAATATTCTAGATTAAACACATATCGAAAACAAAGAACTAACAAATATACAACAGTAGATAAATACTAATTAAATAAATACAACATCATGGGCATATCTTCCATAACTTTTTGATCCTCCGTTGTAAACAACCACCCACTTCTTACGACACTCCTTATTTTTATTACATTTTGACTACAACATCACAAAAATTATGAGAATTATGATTAAAATAACTAGTTCGTTGACTTTCTAAATCTAAGAGAAATGCGCGTGTTTTTACCTTATATTCTGGATCAAACCAAAGATTGGCCAACTCTGCTAGTTGCGATAAGTCCACCATATCGGGACTTGCCCTTGCCACAACTTGTGCAGTAGAGGTGTCCTTTTCACAAAGTAACTTTTTCTTCAATTCGTGCTTGTAGTCTTTCCATTTCTTCCCCAGGTCCTTCAGTATCCATTTTTTGAATGCATCCAATTTGTCATCAGGAACTTTAAACTTACCCTACAGTCAAAATAAATTTACATAAGTATATGTCTTGATTTCTAACAAAATTTCCAAAATATACCTACTTAATTAATAATAATGGTTTAATACAAGTTCTATACCATTATAAGACTCCACACTTCCTCCTTTATGGTTTTAGGCACCGACCTCCAATCCTTGTAAATTATTGGAACCAACTTATCAGTTCTTGCTATCAGGTCACCAAACCTTACCACCTTTGAGTCTTGCTTTTTGATGAGTTGACTAAGATTACTGAACTCCATATCAATTCGCTCCCCTTCTGGAAGATGCCAAATGTCATGATCGAGTGCAATGATTTTTTCACTCTACCTCCATTACTATCTGCAAAAATGGATTTAGTGGCATTGTTACTATTTTGTAAATGTGCATTTATAGTAAAATAAATAAGAAATAAGAAAAACAAAAACTGTAACACCCCGTATTTCAGTGTATTTTTACTGAAGGATTATTTTTGATTGTTCAAAAATTTATCCTCTTATTTTAAAATTGGTTGGATTTTTAGTAAGTTTATTTCTATGATTTTTATTTGGTGAAAATTATTTTTTTTGTGCTTTCCAAATATTTATTTATTATTATGCATTTAAATTGCTTTTAATATTTAAATTAATTACTGTGGGATTTAATTATTTCAATTTGACTTTACCATTACGTTTAAATTATTTTATTTAACTTGCGGTTTTAAAATCGTCTCCGTTGGATCTTTTTTGTGACCCAAGTTATGAGGATTGGACCTCATTTCTTTTCCTCCATTTTTTCTTTCCTTCCTTTTTCTTTTCTTTCTTTTCTTTTTTTTTTCCTCATTTCCTCTCCTTCCCGCGCGATCTCTCTCTCTCCTCTCCTCCGCCCGTTTCCATCGTCTCCTCCCAGCGTCGCCGTCGCGCCGCCGTGCGCGACACCGCCCAGCCGACCAGCTCCCTCTCCCTCCGGCGACCTCACCTCCCAAACCTCAGCCCTACCTCGCCGCCGGTAGCCCACACGCCCCCCACGAAGCCGCGGGCCACCTTCACGCCAGCGCCGCCGTGAGCCGGCGGTGGCCCTCACCGCCCAGCCCATTAGCTTCCCCAGCCGCCGGCGACCTCACCCCACCAACCTCACCTCCATCCGTGCCGCCGTTAACCACCAGTAGCTCTTCGAAGCCGCGGCACTCCTTCCGCCGTTGCGCCGCCGTCGCACCACCATTGGCCACCATCTTCCTACCACTTCATCCCCGACCTCTTGGCAACCCATTGGACCCAACCCCACCTCCGATCCGTCACCGGTGAAGCTCCACCATCTACATTTCCGATTTGGGCATTTTGGTCTTCTACCGCCCATTCCGCCGCCACCCACGGCAAACCACCACCACCATTGGCTTCACCGACCTCCCTAGGCCCTACCCTATCAATCTTGGGTCTTCGTTTGTCCTCGTTGAAAAGTTGGTAATTGTGACCCACGGCCACAGTGTATTTTACACTGTGGTGTTGCTCAGAAATCACCACTTGCAACTTCGAGATCCTCCGGAAATTATTATATTGCACTGTAAGTATTTTCCTTAAAGAACTTTCGTGATTTAAATATATTTTTGCACTAACGCATATTATCTGTGAATTGGGTTGTTTTGCCGGACTGAGTCCGAGGAGTTTCGGGGGTTGGATGGATTGTGGACGGAGTTGTGTTTGTTTGCATTGTGAATTGTGGTTGTTGGTTATGACTTGTTCACGTACATCGCATATTGCATGCATGATCATGTTTGTAAAGAAAACTGGGTTTTCGTGTATTGCATACATGTTTATGTATTTATTGGATTTGGATTTTCATGTGAGTAAAAGGAAAAGAGACTGTAGGGATGGTGGTAAGCAGGGATGGTGGTTGTGTCCCGCCTGTGATTCCCGCCTACAGTGCTCTGTTAAGTATTTATTGTGTGTAAAGGAACTGTAGGGATGGTGGTAAGCAGGGATGGTGGTAGAGTCCCGCCTGTGATTCCTGCCTACGGTGCACGCGTTAGGGATGGTGGTAAGCAGGGATGGTGGTTGTGTCCCGCCTGTGATTCCCGCCTACGGTGCACGCGGTAGGGATGGTGGTAAGCAGGGACGGTGGTAGAGTCCCGCCTGCGATTCCCGCCTACAGTGTCCGATAATTGGATTGTTTGTGTGAATCATTTTATGGGAAAATGTGTTACGGATATTTTGGGCCAAAATGGGATTTTTGGCGTGTGTTGGAAATAATCATTTTTCTGGGAAAAAATGGTATTTTATGGTTAACTGTATTTTGCTATATTGTTGGTTGCATTAATGTATTTTTATCCCGAGAGTTGTTTGGTTTATACTTACCTGTGGTACCATTTTATGGTATCGCAGATTTTGATGCAGATGATGATGACGAGCCTTAGCTTGGCTCCGTTGGAGGAGTGATCTGGGATTGCTCCTGTTTAGTGAGTTATGTGTTTTTATCAGTTTATGTATTCACCTTTTGTATTATATTTGGGATGACTGTATAATTTTTTAAAGATAAATTGTTTTAAATATTTGTATTTAAATTCTGGTACTTAGTTGACTATCCGCTGCGTTATTATATTTGTACACTGTTGCATGTACACACACTGGCACTTCGTTGGGATGTGTGACCGTGTTGTCACCATCCTGGCGTCCCGATCCCTGTGTATTTATATAAGGGAGATTGGGGGCGCCACAGGTGGTATCAGAGCAGTTCGGCTCTGGGTAAAACCACATGTCCCATAGGTGTAGTACCAGAAAATTTTAAAATTTTGATTTGAAATTATTTTGTTGGGAGTACATTATTTTAATTTAATTTATTTATTTTAATTGTACGTTAATTGTTTGTTATTTATCTTATTTTTGTTATTTTAGTTTATTTAGTTATTTTATTATATGGCAGGCAATTTTACTTGTTTCAATTATTTTCTTGTGTACTATTTCATTTGTTTTATTCCTTTTATCTTATGATATTTTATTTTGTTGGTTTTATTTTATTTTATTTTATTTTATGTGATATGGTTGTATTTTAATTTATTTTACTATAATTATATTTTTAGTTTGTTTTAAGCTGATAGTGGGGTTAAGGGTTACGCTATGGCAGGAAAATGGTACGACCAAGAAGGCAAGCTAATGAGCCCGAGGATGAATTACCGAGGGGTGATGGAAATTATGCCATGGCGAGGGCGTTGGATAGGATGACGGAGTTTCTTCAGCAGAATTTTCGTCCACAGCAAGGAGAGCAGTACAGGGCGATGCAGGCCGGGTGCACCTATGAGCGCTTCTTAGCGCATAGGACCCCTGCTTTTTCTGGTGAAGAGGATCCATTACGGGCTAGAAGGTGGATTCAAGATCTGGAAAGAACGTTTGAAGTCTGTGGATGCACTGAGGCCCAGAGGGTATTATATGGGAGCTATATGCTGCAAGGTGAAGCGGCGAATTGGTGGGAGACCAAGCGGTCACTTTTAGAGATGGAGTTGGGATCCTTGGCTGCTGTGTCTTGGCAGCGTTTTAAGAAAGAATTTGATGATCGATTCTTTCCTGTTTCGGTGAGACGGCAATTGGCTCGGGATTTCAATAATTTGGTTCAAGGAGACATGACTGTCGAGCAGTATGCAAGGAAATTTATGGAGCTTGGGCGGTTTGCTCCTCACCTCATTGCTACGGAAGAGATGCGGGCTGAACGTTTCCAAGAAGGGTTGCGCCCTCAAATCCGCAGGCAGGTCGCATGTTTGGAAATCCAGAACTTTCAGAGGTTGGTCAATGTGGCCTCAATTGCTGAGCGAGAGCGAGGTGCTGTGGTAGATTCCCCTCCGGGTAAGAAGCGACTGAACGTTGATGGTGAAGGGAGCAGCTCCGGGTCGCCACAGAAGTTTGTGCAAAGGATCGGGGCCAGAGCGCAGGCAGCTTCCGGTATACGTATTGGGGGCCGAGCTCCAGTTTGTGGTAGATGTAATAGAGCCCACGAGGGCGAGTGTCGTCAGGGTTGGAACCAGTGCTTTGAGTGTGGTCAGACAGGACACTTTGCTCGTGAGTGCCCTAATTGGACCCAAGGAAATCAGGGTGGTCATCGCGGTGGTAGGACTAATCAGAGGCAACTAGTTCAGGCTCGGGTGTATGCAGTGACTCCTGGTAGTGCTGGCGACGAGATTCCAGGGACTCAGGACGCTGGAGTTACGGCAGGTATGGGTCTAATCTTACCTTTCGTAATGGATGCCATGTGTGGTTTATTCTTGGGTTTTGGAAAGTTATGCAAGTTGTATCCATGCCCGTTGGGTGTTGGAGGTTGTGTGATTTTCTTAAGAGTGTTCTGGTTGTATTTGGTATCCTGCTTTAGACTGATGATTGGCCCTACAAATTTCGAGGACGAAATTTTATTTTAAGGGGGGGAGGATGTAACACTCCGTATTTCAGTGTATTTTTACTGAAGGATTATTTTTGATTGTTCAAAAATTTATCCTCTTATTTTAAAATTGGTTGGATTTTTAGTAAGTTTATTTCTATGATTTTTATTTGGTGAAAATTATTTTTTTTGTGCTTTCCAAATATTTATTTATTATTATGCATTTAAATTGCTTTTAATATTTAAATTAATTACTGTGGGATTTAATTATTTCAATTTGACTTTACCATTACGTTTAAATTATTTTATTTAACTTGCGGTTTTAAAATCGTCTCCGTTGGATCTTTTTTGTGACCCAAGTTATGAGGATTGGACCTCATTTCTTTTCCTCCATTTTTTCTTTCCTTCCTTTTTCTTTTCTTTCTTTTCTTTTTTTTTTCCTCATTTCCTCTCCTTCCCGCGCGATCTCTCTCTCTCCTCTCCTCCGCCCGTTTCCATCGTCTCCTCCCAGCGCCGCCGTCGCGCCGCCGTGCGCGACACCGCCCAGCCGACCAGCTCCCTCTCCCTCCGGCGACCTCACCTCCCAAACCTCAGCCCCTACCTCGCCGCCGGTAGCCCACACGCCCCCACGAAGCCGCGGGCCACCTTCACGCCAGCGCCGCCGTGAGCCGGCGGTGGCCCTCACCGCCCAGCCCATTAGCTTCCCCAGCCGCCGGCGACCTCACCCCACCAACCTCACCTCCATCCGTGCCGCCGTTAACCACCAGTAGCTCTTCGAAGCCGCGGCACTCCTTCCGCCGTTGCGCCGCCGTCGCACCACCATTGGCCACCATCTTCCTACCACTTCATCCCCGACCTCTTGGCAACCCATTGGACCCAACCCCACCTCCGATCCGTCACCGGTGAAGCTCCACCATCTACATTTCCGATTTGGGCATTTTGGTCTTCTACCGCCCATTCCGCCGCCACCCACGGCAAACCACCACCACCATTGGCTTCACCGACCTCCCTAGGCCCTACCCTATCAATCTTGGGTCTTCGTTTGTCCTCGTTGAAAAGTTGGTAATTGTGACCCACGGCCACAGTGTATTTTACACTGTGGTGTTGCTCAGAAATCACCACTTGCAACTTCGAGATCCTCCGGAAATTATTATATTGCACTGTAAGTATTTTCCTTAAAGAACTTTCGTGATTTAAATATATTTTTGCACTAACGCATATTATCTGTGAATTGGGTTGTTTTGCCGGACTGAGTCCGAGGAGTTTCGGGGGTTGGATGGATTGTGGACGGAGTTGTGTTTGTTTGCATTGTGAATTGTGGTTGTTGGTTATGACTTGTTCACGTACATCGCATATTGCATGCATGATCATGTTTGTAAAGAAAACTGGGTTTTCGTGTATTGCATACATGTTTATGTATTTATTGGATTTGGATTTTCATGTGAGTAAAAGGAAAAGAGACTGTAGGGATGGTGGTAAGCAGGGATGGTGGTTGTGTCCCGCCTGTGATTCCCGCCTACAGTGCTCTGTTAAGTATTTATTGTGTGTAAAGGAACTGTAGGGATGGTGGTAAGCAGGGATGGTGGTAGAGTCCCGCCTGTGATTCCTGCCTACGGTGCACGCGTTAGGGATGGTGGTAAGCAGGGATGGTGGTTGTGTCCCGCCTGTGATTCCCGCCTACGGTGCACGCGGTAGGGATGGTGGTAAGCAGGGACGGTGGTAGAGTCCCGCCTGCGATTCCCGCCTACAGTGTCCGATAATTGGATTGTTTGTGTGAATCATTTTATGGGAAAATGTGTTACGGATATTTTGGGCCAAAATGGGATTTTTGGCGTGTGTTGGAAATAATCATTTTTCTGGGAAAAAATGGTATTTTATGGTTAACTGTATTTTGCTATATTGTTGGTTGCATTAATGTATTTTTATCCCGAGAGTTGTTTGGTTTATACTTACCTGTGGTACCATTTTATGGTATCGCAGATTTTGATGCAGATGATGATGACGAGCCTTAGCTTGGCTCCGTTGGAGGAGTGATCTGGGATTGCTCCTGTTTAGTGAGTTATGTGTTTTTATCAGTTTATGTATTCACCTTTTGTATTATATTTGGGATGACTGTATAATTTTTTAAAGATAAATTGTTTTAAATATTTGTATTTAAATTCTGGTACTTAGTTGACTATCCGCTGCGTTATTATATTTGTACACTGTTGCATGTACACACACTGGCACTTCGTTGGGATGTGTGACCGTGTTGTCACCATCCTGGCGTCCCGATCCCTGTGTATTTATATAAGGGAGATTGGGGGCGCCACAAAAACATACCAACAATGACAACAAAATGATCTCCAATGTCGAAAAACAAGTCGACATTTTTTGCTTCCGAACGTGGTTCTATTGGTAGAGTTGTGCATGGCTGGGTCTCTCTGTTGATCTCTATATGTCTGGGTAGTTGGCCTCCCATTTGTATCGATGTAAAAGGTTGGGTCCCTTTCTGTGAAGATAATGATGGCTGGGAAGGACAATCTACAGAAGGTGATGACTCCACCCTCCTATCAACGGAAGGGGGCGACTCATCGATAGAGGGTAATGAATGGGCCACCCTATCAAGGGATGGATATGATTGTGTCTCACTATGAACAGCTAGTATTGAAGTAGATTGTCTTCGCAAGTGTGGTCTGATAGTCTTTGCCTTCTTTTTTGGACCCATTGTACCTACCATTCTTTGGGGATGATATTAAACAGCAATGTCGCCTATGGTGTGTACTCCTGCTTTGTAGTAGTATAAATACTAGAGTTAAAGCAAATCAGTTTCAGTGTGTGCTGCTGAGAAGGTTTTAGGTTGCCTCTACTATCTTACTTTACATATCAAAGGATTATTTTTATTAATTTTTCTTTTGGATAAATAAATGGTTTCAAATGGCATACATGGAGGTAAAATATAGAGGCACTTACAAATCTGAAGCACAAGCATCCCCTCCAGTGCTGTCAATTCAGATGGATTGAGGCCTTATATCCTTTTGACTCTAAGGGCAAGAAGAAGGGAGAAAAAGAAAACCAATATGACTGGAAAAATAACTTGACTGTGCAAATAGCTAATAGCTAAAAAGGTAAAGAAAGAATACGGTAATTGGTTTCATACGAAGCAACTCCCAAGCAGATAAAGGCACGATCTTTCTTATACATTCTAATTAAGGATGGAGGTTTGAATAGAACACATTCCGGGCCACACCCAAGCAAAGCTTACAGCTGCATGTTGTGGATGCATATGGATGTTGCCATTTATTTTTATTTTTTTCTATAAGTAAATGGATGTTGCCATTCTTTAGGTAATTTAACTAAGTCCCGGTTTTCTTTGAGTTCCTCTATGCTAGCAGTCTTTAGATGCCTATCATAGTATGGAATAAGAATACACCTTCGCATTGGCGTAACATGAACATATTTAGCATATCACAATCTCGTAAAGCATGATGACATGACTCGCATCTTAAGAGCAAATTGTCACATCTCCACGGTAAGAAAAAGGAGCACTAGATCAAGCAAATTTGAATTATAAGATTTATCCATACCTCTGACACTATGAATCTTCTCAATGAATTGCTCTGCAGTAATACCCGAACTAGGGGCACTTAGTGGACTTCGTACACGACTAATGCTCCCTAAAGCTCTGATCAAAGCTATTTGGTCTTTACCTCCTGATAAACCAAGAGTCCATTTTCTAACTCAAGAGTATTTTCTGTCATATCATGAAAAACAAATTATTTTGAAATTTAATATTTTATGTCTTTTAACATCCAAATGATTTAATTAGTGGGACTACTAAAACCAGTCATGTACTCTAGTTGTAACACCCGGGACTACTAAACCAGTCATGTACTCTGTTTCCATTTTTGTTCCGTTTTGACCTTACCACGGGTGTAAAATTGTGGCCTCTGTTCGGGTTGGTACCAACTTTTCTGTTTCTGGTGCACCCACTTTGGAAATAAAGTGGTTTTCTACGTGGTCTTTCTTATGTGCACACTCAGGGCTCTGAGAATGAATAAGGGGAAGATTCACATTCTGTTTCTGCTCGATTAGCTACCGGGGTTTGCAGAACCCTACCAAAGGGGTTAAACATGGTATTTGTTCTGATATGATAAGATAAGATGTGATGTTTCTGTTTATACTATACCAAAGGGATTTTGATTATGAATATTTTTGAACTTTCGCTCTGATATTTTTGATAACATGCTCTGACACTACATTTTGAAAACATTATTCTGATTCTGCATTCTGAAAGAAAGTATTTTTGTTCTGCATTCTGAACTCTGTAAATGCTCATGTTTACACACTAGTATATGTCATCTGCTTACTGAGTTGTTGATAACTCACCCCTTATCTTCAATTATTTTTCAGATAATTTTAATGGTTCAATTGGAGAACAAGAGTAAGAAGTTTTAGCAAGGTGTGATGTCCGTAAATGGAATACGGGCCCGATGGTACAAATGTTTACTTGAGAGTCGTAGTTAGAAAACTATTTTATTTTTGGTTATTATGATTTGATGAGTTAAGGATATTTCCAAGTTTTGGAGGGTTTTAATTTATGTTATTGAGAATTTCTTGGTCGTTCCCATGAAAGAACATAGATATTTGGGTTGATTAAATGGGTTAACATTTTATAGAGTTTTCTGGATTTTATAGTTGTGTTATTGATGTATGACGTTAAGTATTAAGAGCTGACTCTCCGGACCTTCGGGAACGGGGCATTACAGTTGGTATCAGAGACAGGTTTGAGATTTTGCATACTATAATAAAGAGTTCGATGGAATTTGAGGTTTTAGATTCGACTGGCTTATTTTGTAGGTTGTAGGACATAACTTGGATATGATTTAAGGTTTAGACTTTTAAGTTGGCATAAGGTTGACCGAAAACTGAGGTTTGAGGTTCTGCAGACTATAAACATTTGAGGTTATCTGTGGGTTTAGAAAGAAACTTCAAATTTGAGGTGTCGAATTTAAAAGAATAAAAGGTGATTATGTGGAGATTTAAGGTTTTAGATTTTGCAGACTTTATGATTGAGTTTTGGGATTTTAAGGTTTTGGGATTTTAGATCCGACAAGCTACTTTAGGGGATTATAGGAGATAATCTTTATAAGATTAATTTAAGGTTTAGATTTTTGAGGTTTAGATTCTAAAGACGTACGAGAGTTTAGGATGATGTCGGGTTTACAATTATAGATGGTAGGAAGAACTATATGAGTTGGTTAAAGATATGGCTGAGAATGGTTAAACCAAGTTCAAGATTTTATTAATTCATTTATTTATTCCTAACTTGTTTTTAAATATTTTAGCTAGTATTTATATTTTATTTATACATCTTTTGTTTTCTTTTACTAGAACGTTTAACTGAGTTTAAGATCTCAGGATGGCTGCTCGTCGTCGAGTTCAAAACTTTGGAGATTTGAGATGGTACATATTTTAAAAATGATTTTGATGAGATTTAAGGTCGTAGAATTCAGAGGGTTCCAGGATATGATTTTTTTTATGATATGTAAGGTTTTAGCACTTGCGGACTTGTGGAATGAGTTCCGCGAAATCTGAGGTTTTAGATTTTGCATATTTTAAGGAAACCATTTTTATGACATTTGAGATTTTACTTCTGGTAGGCGTATTCTGTGTATTGTAAAAAATAATTCTGACAGAGTTTAAGGTTTAGATTTTATGTTGATTTCTTGGAACGAATTGTGATTAGGAACTGGAGGTTTAAACTTGTGATATTGATGTATTAGAGGCTACATACATGTTAGGAGATTTTGCAAAATTAAATTTTGTGGTTAAACGTGGAGGTTAGTTCTTTTCCGATGTATATGATTGAGATTCAATGTTTTTAGGACTATAAGTTGTTAGAGTGAGCAGCGGAAGCGTGGTTGTAGTGATATAATAGTTTGAGAGTTTATTTCGTTATTTATTGAGGTTTTATATTAGGTGGAGATTTTGGAATTTATTATTTGGTCTTTAATGGCATTATAGAGGTTTATATTCTAGACTTGAAATGGCAGTGTGCGCGAACGTGTATGGCTAGGGAAAATATGGGAGAATAAGATTGACAATATTGGAGGGTTAGAATTTGGAATATTAGGTTTGACAATTTTGGAATATTAATTAGGTTCGACAATATGATTGGCGATTGGGGTACGCATGGAATGGTTGTAGCGGATAAATATTTAGGCTTTGCTTATTGTATTAGCAAATTTCGAGGACGAAATTTTTTTAAGGAGGGGTGAATGTAACACCCGGGTCCAGCAACAAGCCGTTCTAGAAAAGTATTGTTTTTGGACTTTTATGTATGTAGCGCTTATTTTTTTTTAAGTATTTTTTTTTATTAGACTACAGGCCTAAAATCTTTGTTTTGGTGGATTATAATTTTATTCGGCTTGATAATTAGGTTGTCTTTCTAAATGGCCAAATATTTGAAATGGCCCAATGTTTTTATCAGACCCAAGCCCTTGATAACCAAGAATAGGCCCCACGTCAAGCAAGGCTCCATGCCAATTGCCATGCACGTATCTTAGGTATTTTTCTTCACTCCCTTGCACTTGCACGTCTCCTACGGCTCTAGGGTTTTTCCATCACCAGTATATATATATATATATATACACGTACCTACATGTTAGTTTACCAAGCCTATTGATGTGGCAAAACTCCCACAGCAATCTCCACCCACGCACGCACAGAAGCTCTATCCACAAACCATCGTCCGTTTTGATCACGTCCCTCCTTCCCTCATCCTCCAGCATTGCACGTCGTGTGAAGCCCAGCAGCCGCATCTCTTTCTGTCAACCATGGGACCACCATGGAACTGCCACCAGCAACCTCCTTGCCCAGACCTGCATGAGCCCTCTATCCATTTGCCATACGACACAACCACCACCTTGTAGAAACCGTAAGCCGCAACCTACACCACGTACCGAGGGTCACTCCACGGAGGATACACCAGTCATACCCCCCTTTTCTCTTTTATTCACCTCAACCATCAGCCCTTTAAATCTTCGCCCTTCTCCTCCGTGCCCAGCCCACGCTAGATCGGCAACCCTGCATAGAGAATTGAAGACCCCTGTTTTTTACCCTCCAAAATGGAGCATCTACCACTCCATTGTGAGCCCCTACAACCACCACAACCAAGAGCCAAACGCACTGAAAACGTCCACAACCCGTTCCTGCTACGCGTTGTATCACCGTTCTGCACTGTTGCCGCCCCAAACCACCACCCTTCCTCTCGGTAACATATCTCCCCCACACACTGTGACCCTCTAGCTCTCTCTCTCTCACAGTGCCCAGCTCGCTAGCGTATCCCCCAGCCGCCGAACCTAGCCACTTGCCGCCGCATCTCTCTGCTCTATGCCCAACGTCATTTTCGATGGAGTGCTCAGGATGACGACTTTCTTCTCTCTTAAGCCCTATTATCCTCTGATTATTTTTCCGTTTTAGGTCCTTACCATTTGCAAACAAGTTTTCTTTTAATTACTAAACTACCCTTAAATCCTCTCTAAGTTGTGTAGCTTTCGAAAAACCCTTTCGATTAAATTATAGTTTGTTTTTAAAAGAGCCCAAGCTGCCATGCAACTTAATTGTTTACGTAGGTTTTTGTTGGTTTTCATAGAATTGATTGAAATTACATTAGTGCCCTTTTACGACATGTTATATTAATGTGCTTTAAAATTTTTATTATGTATTAGTACTCTTATATAATTATGATTACAACAACCACTTAAGTATTTTAACATATTATTAAGTTATGATTTATTTTAAAAGTAACCAATATTGGAGTAATGTTGTTTTTACACTTTAAATATGTTTTAGTCTATCTAAAAATAGTTATGGTGTATTTTAAAATATTTTGGGATAATTATATTATCTAGTATTAAATTTTATAGTTTGTTTTCAAAAATAAACAGGTCAAACTTTTAAATGTTTTAGTCATAGTTATTAAATCAATATTGATAATTTTAGAAAGTGATGATTTGTAATTTTAGGTTTTGAGGAAGTAAATAGGTTATCTTAGAAATTTAGGATTAAATATCGAAATACATGATTAATTGGAAATTTACGAGAATTACGTGATTATTTTATAAGTGACGATTAATTATTGTTTGACATTTTTTGAGGAAAATTCTGAAAAAGCTAAGAAGTTTAGGTAAGCGGGGTTCCTATGCTAGACTTTGCATTAAAATAAAATGAACTGAGGTCATTTTTGAAAAATGTGCATGTTTTGTTATGAACAGAAATCTGAAACGACTTCAATTATTTGTTCTGCACTACTCATGAGATTCTGTTTAAGAAAAAAGTATTTTTGTCATGACTGGTGTAGACATGAGCTTATTTTTGACATTCTGTTTCTGAATTTTGAAAAAGAGAGCGAATATGAAATTTTGTGCATAAAATATGTTTTGTGACATGATTTTGTTCTGTTCTGAAGATTTTATGTACTCTGATATGATATGATGTGATTTCTGAAAACCTCTGGCATAACATTCTGTTTCTGTTTCTATTCCGTTCAGACCTCACCACATGTGTAAAACTGTGGCCTCTGTTCGGGTTGGTACCACCTTTTCTGTTTCTGGTGCACCCACTTTGGAAACAAAGTGGTTTTCTGCGTGGTCTTTCCTATGTACAGACTTGGGGCTCTGAGAATGAATAAGGGGAAGATTCACATTCTGTTTTTGCTCAGTTAGCTACCGGGATTTGCACAACCCTACCATGGGGGTTAAACATGGTATTTGTTCTGATATGATAATATAAGATGTGATGTTTCAGTTTATGCTATGCCAAAGGGATATTGATTATGAATATTTTCAAACTTTTGCTCTGATATTTTTTATAACATGCTCTGACGCTGCATTTTGAAAACATTATTCTGATTCTGCATTCTAAAAGAAAATATTTTTGTTCTGCATCCTGAACTCTGTAAATGCTCATGTTTATACAGTAGTATATGTCCTCTGCTTACTGAGTTATTGATAACTCACCCCTTATCTTCAATTATTTTTTAAATAATTTTTATGGTTCAGCTGAAGAACAAGAGTAGGAAGTTTTAGCAAAGTTCGATGTCCGTAAATGGAATAAGTGTCCGAGAGTACAAGTGCTTACTTGAGAGTCGTAGTTAGAAAAGTATTTTATTTTTGGTTATTATGATTTGATGAGTTAAGGATATTTTCAAGTTTTGGAGGGTTTTAATTTATGTTATTGAGAATTTCTTGATCCTTCCTATGAAGGAACATAGATATTTTGGTTGATTAAATGGGTTAACATTTTATAGAGTTTCTGGATTTTATAGTTGTTATATTGATGTTTGATGTTAAGTATTAAGAGCTAACTCTCCGGACCTTCGGGAACGGGGCGTTACACTAGTAAAAACCATTTGAAGGCTTTACCATATGAAGGACACAAACCATTTCCACTAAAAATGCCCTTCACACTCAAAGAATTTAAAAAAAAAAAACTATGATCAATGACCAACATATAATTATCAGAAACAGCAAAAATATTGGATGTGTCGTAGAAGCACTACCAATAACTTATCTGAAAGAGCATGTAGAGGCAACCTAATTTTAGAAAACCATCTAATATTATACCAAACATCAAATTCGAATGTCATCTCACTCTGAATCTTCCCAGCGTTTTTAATGGCATGCTGTAGCGGATATTGGTCCTTCAATTACTCAATATTTTTTTTTCCAAGTTTCACATACTCAAGCCTAACTTCAAAGTAAACAGGAACATAAATCTGTACCTCGTCATCATAGCATATTTTAGTTATCCAACCCTCTTCTTTCGGCCTTTCAACTTGGAAAACGCCTTCATTAATGAAGTTCTCAAGATCTTCCCTTGTCTTCCCTAAGGAAATTTTGAAAAACCTTTTAGTTTAGTAAATACTTGAAGATTGAGAAAAGCCTCAGATGCCAAGTGCTTTGTGCGGAAGAAACTTTATCCAGCCAATCCCCACAGATGTTGTTTGCCAATGCAGTCAGCATCTCACAATTTTCTTCAGACATTGTAGTGAGTGTAAGTTCATCCCCAGCACTCTTGTATTTGCCAATCCTTACCACTTGTGGCTCAATTCCTATTTTTTCCAAGACACCTGCACAAAAAGAAATTCCCAAGCTCTATTAAATATACAATTGGAGTCATGCATTAGTACCATTTCTAAATTGACAAATTAGGAATGGGTTTTAATGAATTGGTCTTAAAAAATCATTTTTTTATAGGTAAACGATTATATTATATTAATAAGAATAGGCTTAGCACAGGTACACAGGAGGTATACAAGAGATAACATCTGTTTAAGAAGAAGAAGAAATAGAAATAAGAAAATCATGAAAATCTAGTACATTGAAATCTACAGCTTCGGCCCAAAGAAACAGAGTTCTAACAAACAGTAGTCTAATCTCCTCCAATGAACGCTTTCTGTCTTCATTGTCCTTAAAAATTCATGTAAGCACAAAAACAGGTACAAGATTTTATCCAAGCATCTAAAAGTTGCACGTGTGAGTACATATGACATTCAGGATTAACCACAACTGCTACAAAATGCAGTATTCTCTCTCAATTCAAAGTTGCATGATGACAGAAGAGCCAAGGCCATGATGTCCATATATCGAGGATTAATTTATAAAACCACCAGCAACAAATATCAACCATGCCTAGAAAAGGGGTGCCATGCAACTTTGAGAGGATGGATTCTCAAACCCCTGTTTGAGACTTACACAATCTAATAATTGAATGTCTTATTTTGGCCTATAAACCTTAAGAAATACTCAAACCATTTTAAAAATTACAAAACTTTTAGCACATTCAAATTCTGATTTCTGAGGCAGAGACTAATAACATAAGCAAGCAAATGGTTCATTTTGACAGCAAAATGCTTGTGCTCGTATATAGATTCCCTTTGTATTAACTAATATATGTCTGAAAATACAACAACTGTATTAATTTAAGGTAACTAGAGCCTATGTGTTGAGTCCAAGCTCATCTAAGCCAACAGAAACTGTCTATGAAGATTTGATCTCAGAACACTTGGGATGGTAAATGGCTTGGAGACACAGAAAATTAACAGTAAGAGGGTAGTTTGGAGCTTCAAGATACCTAGGCATCAAGGTATAATAATGTTTACTAAAGGCTTTCGAGAGTTTTTGATGAGTTTTATACATATTTGGGAAAACAAAAGTACTCAAAACTCTTCATAAGCATTCAAAAGATATATCCTGATAACCTTATCAAAGCTTGCAAGAAAACTATGTGATAACTAACAAGGTTAACTTAACTCTAAGGAGTGATGCTTGAACACTAAAACATAACAAAGAAAAATAAGCACTTGCAGGAGCATGTATCTCTTCACATGCACTGGCATGGTAATATTCTTTCTCACAGCATTCATTGGCATAGCTTTATCCAAGCTTGCAAGAAAGCTACATGAGAACTAGCAAAGTCAACTTACCTCTAAGAAATGATGCTTGAACAGCCAAACCTAACAAAGAAAATAAAGCACTTGGAGGGGCATATATTTCTTCACATGCACTGGCAAGGTAATATTCTTTCTCACGGCATGTAGGGGCACAAGCCACAATGAATTTACCTACAACTAAAGATCAAATATAGTCATCCTCAAAATAGATAATAGCTTGCAGATCAGTATACAAAACTCTATGTTTAAAAATAATACATAACTCAGCTATTTGCACAGAAGGTATTCAGTACCTTGGAGATAAGAAACAAAATCGATGACCTTGCAATGAAAAAGAGAAATAGCTACCAAATATGAGGATGGTAACGACTCATTTGGACACTAAGAATATCTATGAGTAGTAATGAAATAGTTTGAGCTAAATGTTTTATTGGGTTTTGGGAGAAGATACAGAAAAATTTGAATAAAATTATTGTAAGTTAAAAAAATTGTTTGAATATAATTTTTTAATATTATTTTTGTTTTAAAATTTGAAAAAGTTTTTTTTTTTTTGTGTGTTTTGTTTGAAAGTTTGGAAAAGTTGTACTGAGTTTTGTGTTTGGATAATGATTAGGTAATGATTAAATGAAAATTTTAATGATTCGAAATTGAAAATTGTTCTATATTTGAGTGATGTTTGGGAAGTAAATATTTGAGAATATCTGGGAATGCTTTGTTACACAAACAAGGCCTAAGTCTACTAAAAGATCTTACAAAAATAAATTTCCAAACTGACATGGATTAATGTAGTACGTCAAGTTATAAAGCTCATTCTAGCATAAAGTAGATCCGATGCCTTATATCAAGCTACATCAATTTGTAACTTTAATTTTGTAAACTCTCTTAAAAGACCTAACACTTCTCACCAAAATTTGTTAAGCATCTTACTTTCAAGATTGGTTAATGCATCTAAATGTTCTTTTGATAGGTAAAAACGGTGCATCTAATGTTCCAAATATTTATTGTCTGTCATATAGACGAATAATGAAAACAGGACCCCTCCTCTTTGAACAGATGTAAAACACAAATCTACAATTACGATGGTTAATACATCACTGGTTTAAGCATGTTTAATCGAATTGATCACTACCATGGGCTACATGTTTCATACGCATCAGGAGTTGGCACCTCTTCATTTTTGCAATTACAATAACCAGGCATACTCCATCCCAATTCTAGAAGCCCGAGAAAGGTCAATGATCCAATTCAACTTATTCGGAACATGCATATATACTCGCAAAATAAATATCCTTGTGACACTACCTGATTTCTTGAAATCCAAGATATGCCTTGGATTTCTTCAACTTTACCCCAGCCACAACTCAAGGTTTCTACATGGAGATAGATACAGAAATACGGGGATCATATGCAACAGCTGAGCGTAGCGCCAAGTTTTTTTTTTTTATATTTTCGGGTTAAATATATGAAAAAGTCAGGGGAAATTTTTCGAATATTTTGATGGGTAGAGATAATTTTTTTAAAACAAGTTGGATTTTTTTTTATTTGAGTTTGAGTCGGGGCCTATAATTCGTAGAAAAAAGCCCAAGCCCGTGTTACCTTATTTGTTTTTACGTACTACTCATTTCACGTTCATTTGTTTTTCCTCTCCATGCACGCCACTCTCCCTCAACTAGGGTTACACTTGAATAAGTTTTTTCTCCGCAGCATGCATGTTTCTTCATCTTAGTGTTTCCCTTAGGGTTTCCGTCACCTATTTACGTACACACATATATTATCCCATGCTTTTAGAAACTACCCAAACACTTGTCGCCGCACCACCTTAGGATAATCATTGCCCAGCCAAGCATAGCCAGCCACGGCTTCCCCCTGTTGCAAAATCGCAAGCCCCAGCCTCCATTCCCACATGAAACTGATAGCCACCTAGATTTCCCTTTCGTGCCCACAGCCGTGCATGACTGTCCACCAAGAAAAACCAAACTTTGCACCCCGTTGCCATTCAAGACCCTCACGGAAGCCCAAACGAGAGCCTCCCAAGCTCCTCTCGGGTTTTCCTTATTGTCGTAAGCAATGGTAGTTCCTCTGCAAGCTACCAGCTTTTGTCGTAGCCATGCACCACTGAGAACCAACACCTCGCAGTCACAGCAACAAACTGTTGCGTTGGGAACATTCATCATTCGGGCAACCTTAGCAACCTCGAGCAGCACACATGCACGGCCAACAGCGAATCAACACCTCCACATAATTGCTGCCCGGTTCATCCACCCCATGAAAACCTCTGTCTAGACCCCAGCACCATGCCCAGCCACACGAAGCCGCGGCCCAACGCCTCCCGTAGCCTCCGTTGCAAGCCACGAAACTCCCCTGTTTTAGACAACTGAAACAGAGCAGTCATGGCTCAACTAACTCACCCCCGTAAGCCACCACCCCACCTGTTGCAGCAGCTACAAGCGACGCCGACACCCCAGCCACTCGTGATTGGACGCTGCCCTAGTCGACGCCCAGCCCCAGACCGTCACACGCCTCTTTGCATCACGGTGAGTTTTCGTTCTCTCTCTCTCCGTCTCTCTCACGCTCTCACCCTCCCTCTTTTTCATTCGAGTGTAGCCCAGCTTGACGGAGTCTCCGCCGCACTCCTGCTCTTCTGTCGTGCAACCTCAGTCCCTCCAGCCAACTTCGTCGCGCCTCACCCCTCCACGTGTGCCTCGGTTTCCCTTGGGTAAGTTGCTGCCGCCGCATACTGGGTGTTAATCCCTTATGTGTGTTCGTCTAGCTTATTATACGTACATAATATATATGATATATATGGATAGTTTTAACCTAGGTTGGGTACTTACCAGTTTTTACCTAATATATATATATATATATATGGAAAGTTCTCAGATTTATGTTTTCAGGTGAGAGGTTTTTTTTTCTTTTTTTTTTTTTTTTTTGGGTTATGTTTAAATGGGTTATGTTTTTAATAAATGGTCTTAGTTTAATTTTGTTTAAGAAAATACATGATTTTTATAATGATAATAATAATGATTTTTAATATGGTATTAGTACTATTATATTTTTTTAAAATATTTCTAGAAGTACAATATAGTGCAAGACTTTTATTTTGAATTCTTTTAAGAGAGACTATTATGTTACCCAATTTTATAAATTGATCTCATTAGTAAATAAGTTAGATTTTGTGTTTTGTTCGGACTAATTTTAGAAAGTGATGATTTATAATGTGAGGTTATGAAATTTTAGATTTTGAGGAATTAAATAGCTTATTTTAGAAGCTTAGTATTAAATATCGAAATATGTGATTAATTGAAAATTTACGCGAATTACTTGATTCTTTTATAGGTGACGATTGTTAATTGTTCGACATTTTTAAAGAAAATTCTAAAAAGACTAAGAAGCCCAGGTAAGCGGGGTTCCTATGCTAGACTTTGCATTAAAATAAAATGAGCTGAGGTTGATTTTTAGAAAATATATATATTTGGTTATGAAAATAATTTTGAACTACCTTAGTTATTTGTTCTGCATTACTCATGAGATTCTGTTTAAGAAGAAAGTAATTTTCTGTCATGACTGGTGTAGACATGAACTTATTTTTGACATTCTGTTTCTGAACTTCGAAAAAGAGAGTGAATAAGAAATTTGTGCATAAATTATGTTGTGATATGATTTTGTTCTGTTCTGAAGATTTTTTGTACTCTAATGTGATTTTCTAAAAAACCTCTGGCATAATATTCTGTTTCTGTTTCTCTTCTGTTCTGACCTTACCACGGGTGTAAAACTGTGGCCTCTATTCGGGTTGGTACCAACTTTTTTGTTTATGGTGCACCCACTTTGGAAGCAAAGTAGTTTTCTGCGTGGTCTTTCCTTTGTGCACAATCGGGGCTCCGAGAATGAATAAAGGGTAGTTTCACATTTTGTTTATGTTCAGCTAGCTACCAGGGTTTGCACAACCCTACCACGGGGGTTAAACATGGTATTTGTTCTGATATGATAAGATAAGATGTGATGTTTCAGTTTATGCTATGCCAAAGGGATTTTGATTATGAATATTTTTGAATTTTTGCTCTAATATTTTTGATAACACGTTCTGACGCTGCATTTTGAAAACATTATTCTGATTCTGCATTCTGAACTCTGTAAATGCTCATGTTTACATACTAGTATATGTCCCCTGCTTACTGAGTTGTTGATAACTCACCCCCTATCCCCATATATTTTTCAAATGATTTTAATAGTCCAGCTAAGGATCAGGATTATGGAGCATTAGTGAGATGATTATTTAAGCATAGTGGATTACTCATAGAAGATTTCTGAGAATTGATAGATTTTAATAAGAGATTTTGTAGTATTTTGATGACTTTATATTTTGGAGTCTGTAAATATATTGATGAATTGTGAGTTTTAAGTTATAGAGAGTAACTCTTTGATCCCTGTGGGACCGGGGTGTTACATCATATGTCGCCTTTACAATGTTCTCACAAATTTGAGGTAGAGAAAGTCCAGAAGAGAAACAGCTCTTTAGTTGATCAGATATCTAAAAATGAGAAAAAGAAGAAAAGTTTCAATTTCTATCCATTGCCGGAAGAAAAACAGGGCAATAACAAACCCAACAATGCTTACAATAATGTAAATGGACAACAGTATGCTAATGCGTGCTAATCACATTTAAGATAATCGAAATACACTAATATAATTCTGCTGCAAAAGAAGCTTTTAGAACTCAATCTCATCCTACGCTCTACTCTCTAAGCTTAATTTCGAGGGCATAGATTGGAAACAATAGAGGGAGAATACAAAACCTGGCCGCGTAACTTCATGGTCAAGATAGTGCCCTTGCGAACACGCTACCAAGGGAACGCAATGAGCAACTGTCACGGGTGCTTGGGGCCGGTCCTTGAAGAGGAGGAATGGTTATGGTGCATAAGGCGGGTGAAGGCTATGCTGGGTGAGAAGGGTTGAAGGGAAGTAGGAGGAAGAAGAAGTAACGATTTTAACTGAAGGAAATAATGAGAGTAACGGTTGTAACTACTTTTAGAATAAAAAGGGGGGTTTGGTGTTTTAAGTGATACGGTGCGTATTGTAATATTTGGTTATGGTGTCGTTTTGTTTGTAGAGTTGTGTGTTTTGGCTTTAAGTGAAACGGTGAGTATTGCTTTTAGGAGCTGTAATGTGCATTTTACGTTTTAGTCTTAGTCATTTTGGGTCATCTTCATTCTCTACGTGTATAAAAGCAACGCAGCTCCTGTGTAAGAGGCATTGATTGATCATTGAAGTTTAATACAACTTGGAGGTTGGGAATTCCTCAAAAATTCCCTGTTAAGATTCACGAAGGGAATCTTGCGTTTGAGAATAATTCTGTCTTGTGGTGTGAATTCTTCTTGAGTGAGTTCTGTGCATCCAATTGTTGAAGGTTCAGTAGTGTTCATGCTAGCAAGTACATTACAAGTGGTATCAGTAGTAGTCGATCCTTGCAACGGCAATTCTAATGGTAGACGGCACGCGTGCAGCATTGAAAGGTCAGATTGAAGGATCTCAAAGGCAGGAAGAAATGATGCAAAAGCAACTGGAACAACATCAACAAGCCATTTCTAGAATAACAGAAAGGTTAGAACAAGTTTCAGATATGTTGAGATCTTTGGTTGATTCTGTCAATGTTATGTCTCGTAGAGATAGAGAAGTATCTAATGAGCCTAGGAATCATGAAGAGAGAGGAGTTTTTTAGAGAAATTTTATGTTGGATTTTCCACCTTTTAGTGGCAGTGATCTTGCGGGTTGGATCTTTAAGGCCAATCAGTACTTAATTGTTTTCAAGTACCTTTCCATAAAAAACTAATGGTGGCCTCGCACTATATGAAAGTTGAGGCATTGGTGTGGTACCAAAATGCCTTTGACTCTGGACAGTTTAACTCATGGAAGACCTTAGTGGTAGCAATGCAAGGAAGGTTTGGACCTTCAACATTTGATGATCCAATGGAGGCTTTAACCAGATTAAAACAAACTACTTCTATTAGTTTGTATACATCACAATTCGAGGCCTTGTCCAATAGGTTGAAAGGTTTGTCTGATAAACATAAGATGAGTTGCTTTATTAGTGGATTAGAAGATGACATTCGAATACCTGTGAAAATGTTTAATCCATTGAACCTTGGAGCTGCTTTTGGCTTGGCAAAGCTGCAAGAGGAGCATGTGTTGTCGTCAAGAAAATCTTGGAGACAAAATGGCCATTTTGCTGAGAAGTGGCCAGTTAATAGCATGGGGCTGGTTGACCTAGCTAATAAGGGTCAAAAGAATGTGTTTCCTTTGAAAAAGGTGAATTCATCTCAGATGGATGAAAAAAGGAAAAAAGGTCTATGTTTCCACTGTGAGGAAAAGTGAAATCCCAATCATGTATACAAGAATCCGAGGGTGTATTTCTTACATGGAGAGAGTAGTGACATGCAAGAGGTAGTTGATAGTAGGGATGAAGTTTAGGTTCAGTCACTGCAAGAATCTAATGAATTGGTTAAGAAGGGAATTAAGGAACTTGAAGTTTCTATTCATGCCATTTCTGGTTGCATTAAAAGTAATGCCATGAAACTCTTGGGTAAAATAGGCTCATTTTCTATTGAAATCCTTGTGGATTCAGGAAGTACTTACAACTTCATGGATCCTTTGGTAGTAGAAGCAGCAAAGTTGAAAGTGGTTAAAGATGGAGGTCTTCAAGTGAAAGTAGCAAATGGTACTAGCATAACTAGCCAAGGCAGATGTGAGGAAATGATTAAGGTGCAAGGAACTAAGTTTCTAGTTCCTTTCCATATTTTGACTCTTGGAGGGTGTGACATCTTAGGGGTCCAATGGCCTAAAACATTGGGTCCTATTCAATGGGATTTTATCAATATGTTAATGTAGTTTGAGGTTGCTGGTAAGAAACTATTTCTGCAAGGGTTGTTGTTTGAAAATGTTCATGAAGAAGCTGGAGTTCAAATGATGAAGTCTTCCTTCATTGGACAGTAAGGTTGGCTTCTGCAACTTGTAGCTGTTTAGAATGATGTTGAGAAAAAATAGCCTTTACTAGAAGTTGAAAAGGTGCTACACCAGTTCAAATCTATATTTGAGGAACCAGTGGGCTTGCCTCCACCTCGAGATTTTTACCATCGAATTATATTGAAAGAGGGAACTGCTCCAGTTTCTGTGAGGCCTTATAGGTACCCCCACTTCCAAAAAATAGAAATAGAAAAAATTGTTAAAGACTTATTACTGAATGGGGTGATTAGACCAAGCCAAAGTCCATTTTCTTCACCTGTTCTCTTGGTGGAGAAAGCAGATGGCACATGGAGAATGTGCATGGACTATAGAGGTCTCAATCAAGAAACTGTCAAGGATAAGTTTCCAAGTCCTGTGATAGATGAGCTTTTGGATGAACTATATGGAACAAGGTATTTTTCTAAACTTGATTTAAGATCAGGTTATCATCAAATAAGAGTGAGGGAAGAAGATATCCCTTAGACAACATTTAGAACTCATAAAGGCCATTATGAGTTCTTAGTAATGCCTTTTGGGCTTTCTAATGCACCAACCACTTTTCAAGGTTTAATGAATCATGTCTTTAAACATTTCCTTCGAAAATTTTTCTTAGTCTTTTTTTATGATATATTGGTTTACAGCCAAGATCTAGCTCAACATCTGGAACATTTAAAAACAATGTTATCTATTTTACAACGACATACTTTGTTTGTTAAAAAGTCTAAGTGCAGATTTGGTGTCATGAAAGTTGACTACTTAGGTCATATTATATCTGGGGAAGGTGTAAAAGCAGGCCCTACCAAAATCTCAGCCATGATGGAACCTCTTCCTAAAACAGTTAAGGCCTTAAGAGGTTTTTTAGGCTTAACTGGTTATTATACGAAGTTTATCAAAGATTATTGTTCAATAGCTACCCCATTGACCATGTTATTGAAGAAGAATTCCTTTGAGTGGACTGAAGAAGTTGAGAAGGCTTTTTTGCACCTCAAGCATGTTGTAGCTCATCCCCAATTTTGAAGCTACTAGATTTTTCTCAAGAATTTTCCATTGAATGTGATGCTTCTGAAGTAGGTTTGGGGGCTGTGTTGATGTAGAACAACCAGCCAATAGCCTATTTTAGTAAAGCACTCAAGGGTAAAGCTTTACTTTTGTCAACTTATGAAAAAGAACTTTTAGCACTTGTGAGTGCAGTTGGGAAATGGAGGCCTTACTTGCTTGGTCAGTCATTTAAGATTAAAACTGATCAGCAAGCTTTTAAGCATTTGTTGGAATAGAAGATAGCTACAGAAGCACAACACAAGTGGATCTCAAACCTCATGGGATATGACTTTAAAGTTGAGTACAAAATAGGCAAGGATAACAAGGTGGTTGATGCACTTTCAAGGAAGATGGAAGAAGATTCTGTTGTTTTGGCACTCATTTCATTTTCTACTCTTGTTTGGATTACTGAACTGAAGTAAAGTTATTCAAAATCCTCTCACATTACTCAGTTAATTGATGCTCTGAAGAAGGGGGGAACAAGTTCCAAGAGAATTTTCCTTGCAGAAAGGACTTCTACTCAGGAAGGGCAAGATGATGATTGTTCCTGGTTCATCATTTCAGAAGAAAGTATTGCAATATATTTACTACAGTCCATAAGCAGGACATGCTGGCTATCATAAAACTCTACAAGAAGCTAAAACAGATTTTTTTTAGCCTCGTATGAGGAAAGACATCAGGAAATTGGTTAAGGAGTGTCAAGTCTGTTAAGTCAACAAGTCAAAAAATGTTCTTCCAACAGGGTTACTTCAACCCTTGCCCATTCCTTACAACCCTTGGCTCAATATTGCCATGGATTTCATTGAGGGTCTTCCTAGTTCTAATGGTAGCATAATTATTTTTACAATGGTGGACAGATTGACCAAGTTTGGTCATTTCTTTCCTTTGTCTCACCCATATACTGCAGCTAAGGTGGCATAAATTGTTTTCTCTGGAGTTTTCAAGCTTCATGGTTTACCTAGAACAATTGTGTCAGATCGTGATGTTGTGTTCACCAGTTTGTTTTGGCAAGAACTCTTTAAGGTGCAGGGCACGACCTTAACTATGAGCTCAGCTTACCATCCTCAATCTGATGGTCAAACTAAGGCTTTAAATAAGGCTGTTGAAGCCTACTTAAGAGCTTACAGTGGTTCTAAACCAAAGAGTTAGAGTACTTGGCTTCCTATGGCTGAGTGACATTACAATACATATGTGCATGCCTCTGTAACACCCCGTTCCCGAAAAGACATTTTAGAATTTTCGAGGAGCCAGTGTGCTACTACTAAACTTGAACTTAAAACTTTTTCTTTTTAACAATGCACCAGATGCGAAAAATTTCCATAAAATAACAAACTTCAATAAATATTGAAAATCCAAAATAAGGTCTTCGGAAGCACTTATGAAAAATAAGGAAGTCTCATGTGCTTATCAAAATAATTTATTTAAAACTCAGAACCATAAAAATAATCATAACATAATCTGTCTAGGCCTCTGTCTCGCCTCCCTGGGTCAAGTTCTGTCCTGCAGTCTCGTCTTCATAAATGTCATCACCTGGGGTGGTTTAAAAACATAAAAACAAACTAAAATGAGTCGAATACTCAATAAGCAACACATCATTCAGTAAACATAATAAACATAAGGTTTCTTAAAAAGCGTGCATATTCATAAATACATTCATAAATAACATGACATAAACATTAACTTATCTTTCACTTATCATAGGCCGTTACCCACTGTTGACCCCCGTGAGTTAGGGTTAGCGAATCTAAATAGATTCCGATTCCGCCCGTGGCCGCGGGTTGTGGAATCCATACATAAGGAAGACAATACTGGGTGCACTACCAGCATGCATGACCTGGCAATGCAATATGCCCATAACATAGGTACCGTTTTCATATCATAACATAGGCCGTTACATATTTTATCAAATCATACTTGCATACTTGACATTTCATAGATTTCAAAAGAAATCACATACATATCATATCATAGATTTCAAAAGAAATCACATACATACTTGTCATATCGTATCATAGATTTCAAACGAAATCGTATTCTTTCATAAACGTCATGATACATGTTTCATTGCATAAAATCATGATTTTTCATAAATATTTTACGAAATAACTCTCTCATAAAATCATGCATTTCCTAAATAATTCTATGAATAATCTTTCACATAAAATCATGCATTTCATAAATAATTTCATGAATAGTCTTTCACATAAAATCATAACTTCTTCATAATTTTATCATATTTTGGGTACGTAAAAAGGGGCTTCCAATAAAGGGCCTACATACATAATATCTTTTATAAAAAGACAAACAGCTCACTGTACATACGCGTAAGGATATGATCATGCTACTTACCTCGTAGCGCTAATCCAATAATTTTCGGGCGTGACTGATTTCCTATAAGATAGACACGTAGCTTACGTAAATTTCTACTTAAAGACATACCTCTTAATTAAACTAGAAATTCCAACTTAATCTATATTTTTCATTAACTTTGGTCTTTCAAACTCTAAAATCACATTGACTCTATAATATTGACATCAATTCTGTATATCTAGAGTTTATATGTCCCACTTAAAATACAACTCTATCACCATGGTACAAATCTAATTAACCTCAGGCCCAGCCTACAGCTAAGTCAAATCTAATTTAAAAAATACAAGTCCATTTAAACATTATTATAATCTGAAATAGTTGCAAATTCTAGCCCATAAAGATATTACCACATGAGCCCAAACAAAAGAATAAGCCCATCCCACCCTTATACGGGCCTAAGGCCCACGGCCCAACAGGAACTAAGGTTCTCTCTAGAACTCGAAATCGTGGCACATCCGAAAACAAGAAAAAAAACAACAGCGTTTGAGAGAGAGAGAGAGAGAGATGGGTCTGCGATGGAGGAGCTCACCGAGGGAGGAGCTGCACGGCACGGCGGCTGGAACCAAAGCGGCGCAACTGGGTTCCTTTGGGCTGGTTAGTGCGACGCCGAGAGAGAGGATGAGTGAGAGAGAACGGAGAGAGATTTTTCACACCACACAACGTGCATGGGGGCTTCGGGTGGTGGCGTTGGGCGTCACTGGGCGGTGGAGGCTAGACCTCCGGCGATATCTGTTGCTACTGTGCGGTGGTCTCGCGTTTGCTCTACGGTGAGTGTTGGTTGTGTTTGGAGGGTGAACGCTAAGTGGTGAACCGGGGGGTCGCCGTGCTGCGGGACTGAACGTGGGGTTGGTTTCGGTTCTGAAAACCCTAGGATATATCAAAGGCAGTGTGTGTAAGGCTGTGTGTGAGTGTATAAATAAACACAGTGTCGTGCAAGCGGAGGAAACAGATGGAGTCGTGCATGCATTTTATTGATACGTGATTGGAAGACTCACGGTGGAGGGCATTGCGGCTTGCATTCTTTGATGAGTGAAACGTGTATATGTATATATGTTTGAGAACCTAAAGAAAACCCTAGATAAAAATAAAGGAAGAGACGTGCATGTGGATGTGCATGTGGGTGGATTAGGTTTGGTGCGTATTTCAAATTCAAAGAAGAAAAAAAAATCCGGTAGAGAGGAGTTGTATTATGAAGAGGATTCATGGGTTTGGAGGGAAAATAATAATAATAATGGAGATTTAACTCTAGGTTTATAAAAAAAATCATTTGATAATTTGGTTTAACTCATAAAAAATTTTATCTGTAATTTTATTTCTAAATAAAAGATCGGGCCGTTACAGCCTCTACAAGCATCTTTCCACTTTAGGGTATGGGATGCCACCACCAAGATTGCTATCTTATTTAGCAGGCACCACTTCTAATGAAGCAATAGATCAGCACTTGAGGAATCGTGAACAAGTGTTGTCCTTATTGAAAGAAAACTTAAGGAGAGCCCAAAGTAGAATGAAGATGTATGCTGACAAGAGGAGATCAGAAAGATCTTTTGTGGAGGGTGATTGGGTTTTTCTTAAACTTCAACCTTATAGACAAAAATCAGTAGCCATGAGACATAACATAAAACTTGCCCCTTGATATTATGGTCCCTTTCAAGTGATTCAGAAAATTGGGACAATTGCTTATAAGTTGAGGTTGCCTTCTACATCAAAAATTCATCTAGTTTTCCATGTTTCTTGTCTTAAGAAGAAACTAGGGGACCAGATTTCCCCTTTGCTTACACTGCCTCCAGTTGATGATGAAGGTGTTGTTCAACCCAAGCCTGAAAAAATTCTTGAGAGGAGGATGAAGAAGGTAAGGGACCATGCTGCTACTGAGGTCTTGATGAAATGGGTGGGAGCTAATATGGAGGACAACTCTTGGGAGTTGTTATACAAATTGAGGTTTGTCTATCCTCATTTGGTAGGCACTATCTTGTGATGGTCACGGGTGCCTTGGGGGTAAGGCCTTGAAGAGGTGGATCGTCGTGGGTGCTTGGGGGCTGGTCCTTGAAGAGGAGGGAAGGTTATGGTGCGTAAGAAGGGTGAAGGCTATGCTCGGTGAGATGGGTTGAAGGGAAGTAGGAGGAAGAAGAAGTAATGGTTTCAACTGAAGGAAATAATGAGAGTAACGGCTGTAACTACTTTTAGAATAAAAATGGGGGTTTGACATTTTAAGTGATACAGTGTGTATTGTAATATTAGGTTATAGTGTCATTTTGTTTGTAGAGTTGTGTGTTTTGGCTTTAAGTGAAACGGTGAGTATTGCTTTTAGGAGCTGTAATGTGCATTTTACGTTTTAGTCTTAGTTGTTTTGGGTCATCTTCATGCTCTGCTTATATAAACGTAGCATAGCTCCTGTGTAAGAGGCATTGATTGATCATTGAAGTTTAATACAACTTGGAGGTTGGGAATTCCTCAAAAATTCCCTGTCAAGATTCACGAAGGGAATCTTGCATTTGAGAATAGTTTTGTCTTGTGGCGTGAATTCTTCTTGAGTGAGTTTTGTGCATCCGATTGTTGAACGTTCAGTAGTGTTCTTGCTAGCAAGTACATTACAATAACTTAAGCTTCACTATGAACTTCCTCCACTAGATAAAATCCCCGAATTGAAACTCACTGGTTGAGTAGTCCTCGTGCAGACCTGCGAAAGTCTCGCCGCCATCATCAACCTTATTCACCTCGGGCCCTACTTCTTTTCCTTTGGTTTCTTCTTTGAATGAATCGAAGGCGCAAACGGAGAAGGTCCGGCTGTGAAAGGAGGGAAGAGGAGAGGGAGGCGATGAGAGGAAGAGAGAAAGAGAGAAGAAGAGTCGATTAAAAGGGTGAGGGGAGAGGGTGAGGTGGGGGCTGGAGAGGATGAGTAGGGATGACAGAGTTCGGCGGTGGATGGAGGTGAAATGCGGGGAGTGGAGGAGAAGGAGCTTCTACATTTTTGAAATCGTAGGAGTGTAGTAAGCTGGAGAAAGAGAAGTAGCCATTAGAGAAGGAAAAACAGGTATAGTTTTGTCCACGTAATCATGTTATAGACCGCCACCTTTGTCAAATCTCTTTTCTTTTTCAATTCTTCTAGGGACAACCACGTTGCGTTCCTGCCGTGGAACCTGCTGACGTGATATATGGTCACATCATTCGTTAATATTAAAAAAAATCAAAAGAAAAGAAAGCAAAATAGGCGGAAAGAAGGGAAATCGAATGAAAATCGTGGGAATAAAGGTTGTTATAGAGCGAAACCAGTGAGGGAGGAATGTCGTGCATTCCATTCTGTTTTCAGTCTCAAAATCGAAGGAGGAATCATGCTAAGCTTGCTGTAGACGAAACCTGAGAGGGAAAAACACTATGCATTTCGTCTGCTATGCATTCCGTCTTCCACTGAGAAATCGAAGGAGGAATCGTGCTAAGCTTGCTATAAGTTGCAAGATTTCTACGCCTTCTCTTTTCCTTCTCTGCGTTTCTGGTTTTGGTTAAGAAAATTTAAGTTCTAGTATTCTCAGATCTAATTATTTATTCCTCTTCTTCGTTTTCATTTTTCTATTCTAGTTTCTTTTTAAACAACCTTATGTTCCACCTTTGAGTTTTTAGACTCTGTCTGTGTTTTCATAATTCGGAGAAGAAAAGGAGGAAAAAAGGAGCTTGCTTGCAACCCAAAAATCTCTGTGGAATCAGCGATTCTATCTGTATGTTGGAAGATTTAGATGCCTTCTGTTTCCCTTCTATGTGTTTCTGGTTTTGGTTAAGAAAATATAAGTTCTAGTATTCTCAGATATAATTATTTATCATTCTTCTTCGTTTTCATTTTTCTTTTATAATTTCTTTATGGTAAATGGGTATTTGCATGCATTGCATTATGATCTGGATGCTCGGGGGTTAATCAAAATTTCCTTCCACAATGGTCATATTAGAATTTCATTCCACAATGGTCATTGACATAATTGCCAAAAGCATATAGAAAGGAACAAACAATCTGGAAGTTGGAATTAAATGTTTTTCCTAATGAAATGATCTTCTATGAGGCAATGAGCTGCATGTTATCTTGAGAAAGGAGTTGAATGCAAAAGGCAACCTTGTTTAATAGGAAATGGCCACACAATTGCAACCATAAAAGTTCCAACGTTAGTGCAAGAATCAGAACAAGGAATGTATTGGAACTGCTTATCAAAGTTTTCGAATCCCCCTGTGTCTATTAACTAACTATTTTCATACATATAGTTAGTGTATCAATGATGGCATATAGATCCTACTAGTATTAAATTTGAAGGACTCATTTCAAATTATGAGGTTAATAGATCTACCAAACACTCTTACTTTTATATGGTTTTATTTATGGTCACTGATCGCCACTTGAATTATAACTCAAGTCATAAGGTGTTTAATCTTAGGTTCCAATATATACCCAAGTACATAAACAAAAAGTAAAGTTTTGAGATTCAATTTTCGGTATATGCATATCAAATATATGTAAAGGATAGAGAGGAGAATGAACTGCATGGGCAAAGGAAAAGAAAATAGTTTATTTGCACCTTCAACTTCATCTAGGGTAGATTGGACGAGACATGTTGTTAAGGAAAAAGCCATCCATCACCAACAAAAAAAAAAAAAAAAAAAAAAGAGGAAATGGTAAAATCGATATGTGTGCATGGAGAAAGGTACTCTTCACCTACTTTGTTTTTGCTTGAGACTTTATATTTCTATACTCCAACCCTCATTTTGCTTAGAAGGCTTTTTAGCTTGGAAATTGATGAAAAAGGATTGAGGCTAACGTCACTGATCACCCTTAAATGTATAATGCCAAATAAAGTGAATGTGGATAGGCATCATTGTTTGGATTGAAATATATTCCCAACTCTTGGATTAAGATGGCCAGCATCTTTATACAAACACTTACAAGGAGTACATGACTTTATGTTGTACAATACATGACTTCTTTTCTTTTCCTTACAAGCAGTACATGTTATTGTTCTTGTTACTTAAAACAGAGTAACGAATGAGAATGTGCTGAACTTAATATTGTTTATGCTATATATGTAGAGATTTAAATATCTAAGAATTTGTATATACTGAACTTAATATTGTAATATATATGTGATTTTCTTATTTCAATTTTTGAGACCTTTTCTGTATTTGTAAGCTTATTGAGACTTTTTCATGATTAAATCCATTACCAAGCCCTTATTAAGAATAACTTTGACAACAATGATTCTCTCTTTAATGGAGATATTTAAGAGATATATTGACAATGCATTTGTCTCCCTCTTAGCATGGGAAACGAGAAACAACAGACATCTATGCTAACACCATCTATCTCAAATCCACCATCTGCGGTATGTTATATCATTTAATATATCGAAAGTGAATTGGAATTTGTTGAGTTAATATTTATTTTCAAAAAAATCAATAACTTAATCCAATAACATGGGAGGACATACCATCAACTTGTCCAAACATCCCAAAAAACATGCCTGGTTACTATGGACTAGTGTCTGCGTGGTTACCAGCTCCATATCCAGTTGGCAACCAATATCCATTCAATATACAGGTGGTGATAACATGTTATTTAATTTTAATAAGTTGGCTTCTTTTCATGAGTTTTATTTCTATTTTTTTTTTAATGTTTTCTTCATAATATTGTTTACCCATTTTAACATGACATGGAACCTTTGACTCCTCTCATCAATACAAGATCATGCAGTACAAGCAAACCAGTTGGTTTAGAAGATAATAGACCCGATAGTGGGAAAACTGTAGCGCCATGTACATCCTCTAGAGTTGAAGAAAGTAATGAGGATAGATAAAATCCACGAGAAATTGAGGATGACAGTGTCGAGACATCTCAAAATGTGCAGATGGATGGTGATGATATGATTAAGGAGCCAAAGTCGGGGATGGAGTTTAATTCCCTTGAAGATTTAATGAGTTATTATAAGCAATATGGTAAGAAATACGGATTTGGAGTGATGATAAAAAGGACTGAGAGGGGAGATGATGAGATGTTAGATATGTCACCCTTGCTTGTATCTCTAGGTGGGAAGGCTCGGAATATAACTTTGAATGTCGTGAACCCACGTCCTACAGGAAAGACAGAATGTAAGGTAAAGATTAATGCCTTAAAATCTGAGGGAAAGTTTTGGTTGACTATAGTGCATAATATCCATAACCACGGCCTCAGTCCATGGAAATCCTGCTTCTTTAGAAGTAATAGAAAAGTCAGTGATGCCGTAGAAAGGGTCTTAGATACAAATGATTTGGCTGATATTCAAATGAATAAGAGTTTCAGATCTCTTGTTGTTGGCGCTGGTGAATTTGAGAACCTTCCGTTTTTGGAAAAGGATTGTCGTAACTACATTGACAAGGCAAGACATTTACGACTTGGCATAGGTGGTGCTAGAGCAATTCGAGAGTACTTTTTATAGATGCAGTACAAAAATCTTGGCTCTTTTGCATTGATGGATATAGATGATGATGAGAGGTTAAGGAATGTTTTCTGGGCAGACCCCCATAGTGGAGCAACTTACCAATATTTTGGTGATGTGGTCACGTTTGACACTACGTACCTGAAAAATAGATGGGATGCCCTTTGCACAATTCATTGGTGAAAACCACCATGGGAAGTCAATTCTGTTAGGAACTGTCTTGATTTTCAGTGAGGATGCTGAGACCTTTGTGTGGTTATTCCAGACCTGGTTGCAGTGTATGGATGGTATAGCTCCGAAAGCAATTATCACTGATCAGGACAGAGTGATGAAAAATGCAATCACTATTGTGTTCCCAAAAAGCCGACATAGATTTTGTCTATGGCATATACTGAAGAAAGTCCCCGAGAAGCTTGGCTCCTATGGATCCTACAAAAGTGGGTTGAAAAATCTCCTAATGAAATGTGTGTATGACACCCAAACCGTTGAAGAGTTTTAGAAAGATTGGGATCAGTTAATTACCACTTACAACTTGCATGAGAATACGTGGTTGCAGAGTTTATACGTTGAGCATGAACATTGGGTGCCAGGATTCTTGAAAGATGTTTTTTGGGCTGGAGTGAGTACAACGCAGCGGAGTGAGAGCATGAATGCCTTTTTTGACGGTTATGTTCCTGCTAAGACAAACTTGAAAGAGTTTGTCAACCAGTTTGACAATGCGTTGAAAAAAAAATTGAGAATGAAAATGCTGTAGATTTCCACACATTTGATGTCACGATTCCTTGCATATCTAGATCATGAATTGAGAAGAGGTTTTAAGATTTGTATACAAATACTAAATTCAAGGAAGTCCAGTAGCAAGTTACCGGCATCATGGATATGGATCCAGAGTTACTTAAATGTGATGGTGATGTAAAGACCTGTCTAGTAGAGGATGAAGTTCGTTTGGAAGAGTTCACTAAGCTAGTTAAATATTATGTGGAATTTAGTAAGGAAGATGCATCTGCAAAGTATTCCTGTGGTTTATTTGAGATGAGGGGGATATTGTGTCGGCACATTTTGGGTGTACTCAAATGTAATGGGATGAAATCTGTGCCAGATGGGTACATTTTAGATCGATGGAGGAAGGACATCAAGAGGAGATACACGTTAATCCACAACACCTATGGCTGAGAGGATCAACGAGCAGACTGTAATAGATATTCAAGTCTGTTCAATATCTGTTATCAGATGATTACTAATGCAACGGGTTCGGAAGAGCATACTGAGGATGCAACTATTAAGTTATATGCAATGATTGATTTCTATCGTGCTAACCAAGAACCCCCATTGATAATCCAAATGGGTTTCAATGTTGGTTGTGCAACACAGGACACAACTACATTTGGTAGTGCTAAGCAAGTACTCAGTCCACGTGTTGTGCGAGGAAAAGGCAGACTCTCATATCTGAGGAGAGCATCCAGGATGGAGGTAGACATGAGGAAACTAAAGCGAAGACAAAAAATGCACAAGGAAAGGGGAAATGTAAAGAGGTGCAGATATTTAATTACCTTTTATTTATATTTTATAACATCAAATATGACTAATGTATATTGTTATTTCTTATCTGATTAATAGCGTGATGGAGGAGATACACCAGCCGTGGGTACTTGCAGAAATTTATTCGGTATTTCAGAGATAGATATGACAAATGTCGATGGCGTGCAGGTATATGAAGTGTTAATATTTGAATTACAATATTCTAGAGTTTTCTAACGATTATTTATCACCAGGTTGTTCCAAACATAGGAATCGTGGTCCGAGAAACAATGGTTGCAAGTGAAGAAAGTGTAAGTTTTTACATATTTGTAAGATTGTACTAACGATATTACATTAATATTTTGAATATTATTAGTTACAGATGCAATTTGGGTTGGAGGGATCATAACCGGTGCAACCTTACAAGGATGGATCACAACCGGCACAACCTTACGACGATGGATCACAACCGGCGCAATGAGATGGTTTAATTTTAATATTCAAATACTTTTTGTGTATTGAATGTAATTCATGGGAAGAGTGATGAAAATTACTTTTTTGGGCTATGTGTAATTTGATGTGCGTGTATTGGAAATGTGTATAAAACTCTGTATTGGAATGTAAGTCATGGAATGTATTGGAACTGTGTATTGTGTAATTTGATGTGAGTGTGTTGGAATGTTCAGAACTATGTATTGGAATGTGAGTGTAATTTTATGTCTATATATAGCAGGTGTTGGACTATAGAAATTGTTATTTGATGGCTCAAAGGTTGATGGTTGTTAGTTGCAAGAAGTCTGAAAGCTTTAATGATGAAGGGCTTTGCTCACAAATTTTACATTATATCTTGATGTAAATATGTTATTACGTCTTGACTTCTTATATAACGTTTAATGCAGCTGGATCAGGTGGACATTACATTTCCCTAGGTTGCAACTGTGGAAGCCGTCAAGGTGAAAAGCATTTTCTGTTATTAATTCACTTGTTCATGGTGGATAGGATACGTATCACAATTTAGTCAAGCTTTTAATATTTGACTAACATGGTTTGCTGCCAACAATCCTATAATCAGATCACAATACATGTGGACTAAATTCTATATCCCAATAAAGCAACTCCAGAACCAGGACTGTTTATTAGATTTAATTTTCAATCTAAAATATATGGTCTTGAAGATGCAGAAAAATCAGGGTAGGCTCCACAATATTGTAGCTTCTAAGTGTATGCCTCCCTTTCATAATATCTGCAGGAAAATCTGGGTAGGCTCCACAATAATTATTTTGCTTATAGGGTGAGGCCAGGCAGCCAATCGGCCCCACTAATAACATGTGAATAAATTTGATCCTGCTGAAAAAATAAGACAGATTCGACAGCCATCAACACTTAAGTTGCAAACTTATGTCCTACCCACTCTGATTGATATGAAGAGTTCAATTTTGCTAGATTATAAACTTAAGCTAAGTACAAATATCACAAAATTTGTAGGTGAACTCTGGTAAGCACCAACTAAATTAGTCTAACATAAGCCTACAAATTTGACAACATATACCAAGTTCCAAAATCACCTACATAGTACTACATAACATGACACAATAACTACGAAAGCCCAATAAAGGCGGAGTAATCTGTGTGAATGACAAATTTGAACTTCTTGCTTTTGAAGCTCCAACTCTTTCTTCTCGTTCTCATTCACTCTCTTATAAAGCTCAGTCTCCCTTTTCTTAATGTCGTCGAGTTTCTTCTCAAGCTCTCTTTGGCTCCTTAATAGTTCATTGTATCTTTCCTAAAGTTACAGCTCATAGTCGTGATTACTATCTGCCCACTTGAAAAAATTGCAGTATGGTAATCCCTGATCTTTTTTTTACATATATAAAAAATGTTAGATGTAAATAATATTAATCATTATATTAAGAAACTTACACTACACATTATGTAGTTACCTTTGTGTTATACTTTGGACAACCTAAGAAGGGTTGTCCTGGATTTCGTGATTATTTTATAGGTAACGATTTATTATTGTTCGATATTTTTGAGGAAAATTCTAAAAAAGTTAAGAAGTTCAGGTAAGCGAGGTTCCTAAGCTAGACTTTGCATTAAAATAAAATGAGCTGAAGTTGATTTTTGAAAAATATACGTATTTGGTTGAAAATAAATTTGAACTACCTCAGTTATTTGTTCTGGATTACTCATGAGATGTTGGTTTAAGAAGAAAGTATTTTCTGTCATGACTGGTGTAGACATGAGCTTATTTTTGGCATTCTGCTTCTGAACTTCGAAAAAGAGAGCGAATATGAAATTTGTGCATAAATTATATTGTGATATGATTTTGTTCTATTCTGAAGATTTTCTGTACTCTGATATGATATGATGTGATTTCTAAAAACTTTTGGCATAACATTTTGTTTCAGTTTCTGATACGTTCTGACCTTACCATGGTGTAAAACTGTGGCCTCTGTTCGGGTTGGTACCAACTTTTCTGTTTCTGGTGCACCCACTTTGGAAACAAAGTAGTTTTTCTGCGTGGTCTTTCCTATGTGCACACTCGGGGCTCCGAGAATGAATAAGGGGAAGATTCACATTCTGTTTCTGCTCGGTTACCTACAGGGGTTTGCACAACCCTACCATGGGGGTTAAACATGGTATCTGTTCTGATATGATAAGATAAGATGTGATGTTTCAGTTTATGCTATGCCAAAGGGATTTTAATTTTGAATATTTTCAAATTTTTCGCTCTGATATTTTTGATAACACGTTCTGATACTGCATTTTGGAAACAAATACTCTGATTCTGCATTCTGAAAGAAAATATTTTGTTCTGTAAATGCTAATGTTTACACACTAGTATATATCCTCTGCTTACTAGTTGTTGATAACTCACTCCTTATCTCTATATTATTTTTCAGATAATTTTGATTGTTTAGCTGGAAAACAAGAGTATGAAGTTTTAGCAAGGTGTGATGATCATAGTGGAATAAGTGCTTGAGGATGCAAGTGCTTATTTGAGAGTCGTAGTTAGTAAACTAATTTTATTTTTCGAGTATTTTGATTTGATGAGTTAAGGATAATTTTGAGTTTTTAGAGGATTTCTAATTTATGTTATTGAGAATTTCTTTATTGTCCCCGTGGAGGAACTTAGATATTTGGATTGACTAAATGGATTAATATTTTATGGGATTTTCTGGATTTTATAGTTGTGTTATTTAAGTTGATTTTAAGTATTAAGAGCTAACTCTCTGGAGCTTTGGGATCGGGGCGTTACAGGAAGTGTCTTGGTTAAGGGTCACCTCATTCCCCAGAAACAATGTTATATCTGTATCAATCACTGCAAACAGTTGAAAATTATGAGACTTAGCAAAATGGAAACTAAACATGAGGAAGCGTTTAGAATGATCCTGATCGATTCTATCATGGGATTTGCTACGAATAGGTGGGTATTGATCTGCAACTGTGATTCTCTCCATAGTATTCGTAAGAAATGATATTCCAACAATAAATGCTCAAGTAGTTTCCCGTTTTGATTTCCACAAGGGACATAGAATATACTTCATTGATGTTTATAAAAGTAGAGAAGATATGAACCCTGTCTTTCTTCAGCTTGGAGAATTGGATTTCAACATGGTACAAGTAGCCCACCAAGAAGAGAAGATCTAAAAGAAGCTTCAAGGTAAAAGAGACATTTATATTTGATCTTGTAATTCGACCCTCAGCCAGAGGCCCAAAAAAGCTATGTGGTGATTTACTAAATATATATATATATATATATATATATATACACACAATTAGAAAGGTAGGGAATTTCTTTACTATAGTTCTAAAACTAATATTATTTCTTTGGCTCATACAAAGGTGGTGGAGGAGAATTGGCATTGTGTAACAAACCTCTCTTTCAGCTCCCTCAGGCAGTGGAGATCAGGTGGCGGCTGGGAAGTGAAGTAATGGAAAAGGGAACTATCAAGAGAAGGGGTCTGACTTGAAGAAGGGAACTAAACTGATGAAGACTTCAGGTTGACTGAGAGGCTTCTGTGGCAAGAAGCACATGGACTGGACTTCGAGCCAGGTCGATTATGTAGTGGGTTAATTGATAAGGAACCTGAGTTGTGGGCTGCAACGTTGCCTGGGCTGTTGGACTTTATCCTTTACTTTCTTTGCTTTATTTGTGTTGTTTACGTTGGAGTCCAGTTTGTACAAGGCTGAGGCCTTTTTTGCTTTGTTGTAGGAGTCTGTTATAATGGTATAGTAGCTGCAGAAATGCTTTATCGAAAAAGTAAATGAAAACCTAACTTTTCCCTTCTATCTTCTCTTTCCCTACTCTCTCATCTCTTTCTCGAGGCACCCCCTTCAAGGGAGTTTCTGTGTGTGCTTTCTATTATATGTTTGGGGTGTTACAAGTGGTATCCAGCGAGAATACATTGGTAGGATTAGAAGAAACTATTTTCTTTTGCTATTGTAGTTGGGTGCGTAAGATTGTGTTGTTGCTCTTGGTTTTCTAATGTCAAGATCGATCTCAATCTCTTATCTTACTTTGTTGCTCCTTCTGTGTTTGAGTTGGGGAACAGAGTTTATTTATGATCTGGGTGCTCTTCCCTCCATTGGTTGTTTTTGTTTTTCTCTTTCATTTTTGACCAAAGTCTAAACCATGCATGATATGAGTTTAATTTGTAATTCCAAATTAAAAGCAACTAAAACCATATATGAAGATTATTGAAACACAAAACAGAGAACTAACCCTTATATAAACTATTCAGAGTGCGAGAGAGAGGACCTGCGAGAGTGGTGACGCCATAGACGAATCCGTGGACAACTCTGACCGAGAATCGTGCGAACCGCTTTGCTCGATCCTTGCAAAGTGTCTCAGGTTGGAATCCATGGAGGGACGCAGTGAGGCGATGCCATGTTCCGTCTTCGTATGAGTTCGGGGTCCAACCATAGGAAATACGAACCACGACGTCAATGAAGTTGAAAGCTCCACCGATGTTTCTAGGGTTGAACGTAGTGGATGCAAGTCGTGGGAGTCCCTGCAACTGGTGGACGCCGACAAGGATGATTTGCGAAATTCCTGGGAAAACTTGGGACTCCTTACAGAGATCTTTGTAAAATTTCTCTCCCCAAGCCCTAATTTACCCAATCCACAAGAAATAATTAAGGGATGTGGCCAACAAATGTGAGAAAATACGAGAGATTTCACCTTCAATTCGGTAGATTTTGGTCTGGGGAGGTCGGCAATTTTACCGCTGAAATGAGAGAGAATCAATTCCCACCAAGGTTTTGTCCAAGACCCAGTCAAAGTTTGTACACGCATTAATATTTGGGCATTTTCATTTCCGGCGAGTTCTTTTCGTGGGAAAAGACACACTTATTACAACCAATTAGACAGGGTCGTAGTGATGTCGATGCATAAAGCAATTTCTTATGTCACGGACCCATTTTGTGGCATCAAGCAAGTATTTTCCACCAGCGTTTGTCTTGGAAAACAAAATGGTGGAAAAAGGCCTATTATGTTGTAGTGTGATGCGAAGAAAACGTTTTAAGATGTCCTATGAACTGATGTTAAATTGTCCCTATGAATTGACGCTTTATGGATGCACTGTTAAATGAAAAGATGATGTTAAGTTCATGCTTTTAAATGACGTTTTCCATGAATGAACCATTAAATGAAATGGACTGAAAAAACTGACATGAATGAATAAAAGAAATGACTGAATGAATGAATCATTTAATGTATGAAAATATGTAACAGCCATATGAATGAAAATGGTACCAAAGGAATGAGTAGATTGCAATGCTGGGTAAATAGTATTGGTAGAGCACCCAGTGCTGCCCCTGACTAAAAGGGATTCCGAACCTATGGCCACGGGCGGAATCCAGGTCCAAAGGAAGACCGCTAACCCCAACACACGAGGTGTAATAGTGTGTACTAGCCAAAAAAAATGAAACATGAAAGTATGATTATTTGTTAAAATGTTATACATGAAAGTATAGTTATTTCTTAAATGTTTATGCATTGAAGTATGGTTTATTCCTTAAACTGTTATGCATGAAAGTATGGTCAAGAATTAGCAAAATGTTTATGTATGCATGTTTTCAAAAGAGAAGAATAGATGCCTAGTATGTTCACTGCATGGTGTACTACTTAATGAGTATTCGGCTCACTTTTATTTTAATTGTTTTGAATGTCTAGGTAATGATGAAAAAGCTGCAAGGTACTATTATATAGGGAGAGGCAGACACTTAGGACCTTCCCTAACCAGAACAGTTATGTTTATGGATGATGGGTTATGTTTTTATGAACGTATGGACTCTGAAAGTCTTTTACGGATGAATGTTCAAATAGAATGTCCGTTAGGTGTTCCCTTTATTAAATTAAAAATTAGAGTACACGTGCGTCATGTTCATGCCGACCGCATGTTATTAAAGAAAGAAAATGAAAGGAAAAGAAAAGAACAGGCATGTATGTCGCGATCTCGCCCTTTCCAGGGCGGGGTTGTGACACTCGAGAAACTCAAGGCCATGGTTCAATGGCCTTTACCTAGAATCATTAAAGGCATTGAGAGTATTTTTGGGACTAACCGATTATTACCAAAGATTGATTAGAGGACTAACCGGTTATTACCGGAGATTCATTAGAGGATATGAAGCGATTGCAACCCCACTACAAGAATGCTCAAGAAAGATGGATTTCATTGGAGTGAAGAGGCAAAGGTTGCATCTCACAAGTTGAAGGAGGCGGTGACCCAACCTCCGTTATTGCCACTACCCAACTTCTCTATACCACTTATGATTGAGTGTGATGCATCTAGCACTGCAGTTGGATCCATTTTAATGCAGCAAGGGAGGCCATTGGCATTATACAGCCAAGCCTTAAAGGTTAGGGCCCTCTCTGTGTCTACGTATGAGAAATAACTCTTTGTTCTTATCTCGGCAGTCCTAAAATGGAGGCCTTATCTATTGGGGAGGACTTTTGTAGTAAGAATCAACCAGCAAAGCCTAAACACATGTTGGACCAAAAGATCGGGACACCAATGCAACAAAGGTGGATTAGCAAACTCCTTGGTTATGATTTTGTGGTGGAATACAAGAAAGGGTTGAAAAATAAGGTAGCAGACGCACTGTCCAGAATGGAGACAGGAAAGGATGCTGAACTTATGTTGATTACCTTTCCTAATGTGGAGTGGGTGGAGGAATTGAAACGAGCCTATAATGAGGATGCACACTTGAAAACCCTCCTTGAAGATTAGTCACGGGGTAGTTTGAGTTCCAACTATTCCTTAAGAGAAGGTCTACTGTTGTATAAAAATGGGTTGTATATTCCCAACAGTGAGCAATTCCAAAACAGGCAGCTGGAATTATCCCATAGCAATCCATGGGGAGAACAATCGAGGTACGAAAAATCTATTCACAGGATGCGGATGGACTTCTACTAGCCCGAGATGAAAAAGGATCTAAAAACGTTTATTAGGGCAAGTGATCTTTGCCAAAGAGTCAAAACAGATAACTCTTTGCCAAGTGGTTTATTGCAGCCATTACCCATCCCCTCCCAACCGTGGAACACATAACGATGGACTTCATCGACTTCCAACTCCCACAACTATAATAGCCTATGGGTTGTGGTCGACTGTTTGACTAAGTGCAACCATTTTGTGCCATTAAAGCATCCCTACACCGCAAAGACAGTGGCTGAACTATTTCTCAAAAATATATTCAAGTTGCATAGCTTACCAATATCTATTGTTTCTAACAGGGACATCACTTTTACCAATCAGTTTTGCCAAGAGCTCTTTTCATTACAGGGGGTTCAAATGGCAATGAGCACTGCCTATCACCCTCAGACAGATGGTCAAACAGAAGCAGTCAACGAGACCATGGAGAATTAGTTGAGATGTCTTACGGGTGACAGACCAAGGGACTGGTCCCTATGGATTCCCCTTGCTGAGTGGTAGTATAATTTCACTCATCACTTATCCACTAAGCTAACGCCATTTGAGGCACTCTATGGCTACCCACCACTCCGGATCCTAGATTACATCCTTGGCATAGCTCGTGTGGACTCAGTAGACTAGACATTATGCAACAGAGACCACATCACCAAGCTTCTCAAACACAACATACAACAAGCCCAAAATCGCATGAAGAGGTATTCAGACTTAAAAAGAAATGAGTGGGTATTTCAAGTGGGTGAATGAGTTTACCTCAAGTTGCAGCCATACCGTCAAACCAGCATAGCCCACCATTGTAGCCTCAAACTTGCACCTTAGTTCTTTGGACCATTTCAAATTCTGCAGAAGATAGGCAATGTTGTGTACAGGCTAGATCTCCCGCCATCATGTTGGATCCACCCAACATTTCATGTGTCCCAGCTCAAATTGAAGATCCGATTTAAAATCACGACACTTCCAACCCTACCACCGATTGACAGCAACGGAGTTATACACCCAGAGCCAATCGAAATCCTTAGCAAGCGCATGAAACAAAGTAGGGAATAATGCAAGAGTAGAGCTGCTTACCCATTGGCACGGCTAGGATGAAGCGAATGCGACTGGGGAGGTGTACTCAAGGCTGAAGGAGGACTTCGCCCACCTTGCGCGCAAGGTGTTTTAAGGGTGGAGGATATGTAACAAACCTTTGTTGGAGCTCCTTCAGGCGGCGGCTGGAAAGTGAAGCAGCGGAAAAGGGAACTATCGAGAGAAGGGGTCTGACTTGAAGAAGGGAACTAAACTGAAGTGAAGACTTTAGATTGACTAAGAAGCTTCTGTGGGAAGACCAAATGGGATGGACTCCGAGCCAAGCCATTTACGTAGTGGGTTAATTGATAAGGGACCTGAGCTGTGGCCTGCAACGTAGCCTGGGCTGTTGGACTTTATCCTTTACTTTATTTGCTTTATTTGTGTTGTTTACGTTGGAGTCCAGTTTGTACAAGGCTGAGGCCTTTTTTGCTTTGCTGTAGAGTCTATTATAATGGTACTGTAGCTGGAGAAATGCTTTATCGAAAAAGTAAATGAAAACCTAACTTTTCCCGTCTATCTTCTCTTTCCCTACTCTCTCATCTCTTCCTGGAGGCACCCCTTTCAAGGGAGTTTCTGTGTGTGCTTTCTATTATATGTCTAGGGCGTTACACATTGGAGAGTTGAGCCTTGCAAGGGATAAGGTGATAGAGAGTATCCTATGGACAATTTGAGTATCATTTCAACCTCAATTTGGATATTTGAAGAAGATTTCCACAAGGATCCATGCACTGATAATAACAATAGATGACATATATGATATTTTGCATGAACTTGAGGTCTTCACTAATATAGTTGAGAAGTTTGTACTAATGCAGTAGTATATCTCTAATATTGCTTCATCAATAGCTTATCGTTAACGCAAATACTTATGTACCCTTTGTGATGTAGGTGGGATATCAATGCAATGGAACAACTTCCTTACTATATGCAATTATATTTCCTTACCCTTTACAACTCGATTAATGAAATGGCTTTTAACACTCTCAAGGAAAAATGACTCAACACCATTCAGTACCTTAAAAAGGGGGTATGAGCTTCAGTTCTATATATATTCAGCATTATATACTCTAGCATTTGTTGTATATTATAACTCTTCTGCTTCATTGATCCACAATAAATATTTTAGTGGGCAGATTTATGTTGATCTTATATGTTGGAGGCAAAATGGTATTACTGCAGAAATACACCAAGCCTTCAAGAATACATTGAAAATGCATGGATTTCAATATCAGCACCACTTATACTGGTGCATTCCTTTTGTTTTTTGGTCACAAATCCCATAACAAAGGAAGCATTGGATTTATTGGAAGACTATCCCAATATAATTGGTTGGCAGGCAATAATTGTACGACTTGCAGATGATCTCAAAACATCTAAGGTTTGCAAACCACACTATCCCAAATCAATTCCGAAACAAACTAAAACTATCAAAACAGTACAAGAAAATCTATATTAAGAGCTACAAAACAAGTCACTAAAATGTGAAGTACTGGAGTAACCATCGTCTAAAAGTAAAGCACATGAAAAATAGTAGCTACTACAATCTATGTCTAAATTTTGTATTATATGATAGATTTCTAATTAATATAATATTAAAAATAGTAAAGCACATTAAGCTTCCAACCACACCTGCATAAGGGGCATTTTTCATATAATCCCTTTCTTCATCACTCTTAGGAGACTGCAATGCATTGAGCTTGAAATATGGGGCCATTGAAGTACTTACCGGCTTTGTCTTCGAGTCCATGTTCAAGCATCGTAGAACTCTCATAGATACTGCTTTTGAGTAAGGTGAGACAATATTTAAGTGGTTCGGCAATTTGCCTACGTCTACTGAAGCGAAAACAACTGATTTCAATATGTTTGTATAAAATTACAAACACTCAACAAACAACCTCTCTATCTCTCAAATGGCTCTTCTCTCTATTTCCTCACGCACACAGAGAAGACTACTTTGTTGTTGCTCTACTGTGTTTCACTTCAGAAGGCCTCTCCTATTTCTAGGAGAGGTTTGTACAACTGTATGGAGGAAGTGGGGTGATGCGGCAACAAATGGAATAACTTTCGGTGCACATGGCACCGAAAGCATTCCAGCAAAAAAGCAAGAGTACTCCACCCCATGTGCTGGTTCGGTGCACATGTGGGTCATTTACATCATTGACTCAAGACTCTTTTCTTTGTTCCTTTTTCTTTTTTAAACTCGGAGACTAGATGCGTCAAATGATAACTCCAGTCGTACTTCACAAGTCCTCATTATATCTAGCCCCTAACGAAAATGAGCCCGGCTATACGTCAGCCGCACTATCGGCACACCTTACATGGTGTTTTTTTTTTTTTACTCAACACATTAGGTGTGTTGCGGCTACAGCCAACAGTAGGCTGATGTAAATAATTTTTCATATGTTAATTATATATATATATGAAATATATATAGATGGAAAAATAAATTAATGAACACACCAATCATATCATATTATTATATTCATCCAATCTAATAATATACATACTAATATATCAACAAAACATTTGAGAATAAAGTAATATATCCATCAATCATAGTAATATACATCGTAAAGAAATTTGATACAAGTTTACAAAATGTAGTTTGATAGGAGTTTCGAAAATGAAGTTAACTTTACAAAATCATATCATATTATAGGTTGATCAGCATGTTTCATATTTTTTTGCAGAATCAATTGAGAGGATAATAATTGATTTTTTTTTTTGCGCTGTTGTTTCAGTTGGTCTATATTTGCGCAAAGTTGGATTATCCACTCTTTTTGCAAGGTTTCTTTGGCTGTATTTTCCAAGAATGACACTCAAATGACCAAATTCTCTATGCAATTTGGGTGTTCCTTGTTCAAAGAAACCTAAGGAGATTAAAACGAGGTATCAGAGATTTTTAATACACAGACTATGGCCTTTCTGGGCAAATAATTTTGTGGTAGATCCTTTCACCTACAAGTCATGCCAAGAAATATACATATCAAATTTAAACCGAGTGAAAGGATTTTGGAGCAAACATTAGTGTAATGTAGTCTAATTACCAGGCAACTTGTCAATTCAGTTCTCGGACAAGGATCTACCTTGGAATTATTTGCCCAGAAATGCAACAGTACGTGTATTAAAAATCTTTGATAGCTCGTTTTAATCTCCTCACGTTTCTTTGAACAAGGAACACCCAGATTTCAAAGACAATTTGGCCATCGTTGTGCCAACTTGTAATATGAGAATTCATCTGCAAAAATGCTAGAAGCTAAGACTAGAATAATGAATATAAAGAACATAGAAACCCAACTTTTGTTGAAACAGATGAGGATACCATAAAATTCTAGAACAAAGCCAAATGGAGAAGAGATTGCGAAAGAAAGTGGGGAGCTAGGAGGGATCAGGGAGAGACCACAAGTACGCTATAAGAAGACCCCATAATGAAATTGCAAAACAAAATAAGAAGCACAATGAACCAGCTCAAAGCATAAGTCAGAGTCAAAGCCAAAATGGGGGTTAGATGTAAGCATTAGAGCATTGGCGTCGGATTGGTCTTCCCATTCTTCAAATTTTGACTAATATATAGCTTTTTCACTTTTAGCTAATCACTTAAAACTTGAAGTCTACTTTGGATTAGCCATCATACTCTCTATAATAATAAATTATTATTATTTTTTACTTTTATATTTCTTGAATTAATTTTTATTTTTTTATTACTTTTTGATTTTTTTTTAAAAAATCTCCAATAACCTCCAACAATCATATTCATTTTGATTTTCACAATCCAATAATTTATAATATAACAATCATATATGGTCTTCGTTATATATTGTATAAACTGTAACAATCATATACAATCCAATAACAATAATATTGGATTGCTACAGACTACAGGAATCACTTCGAAAGCATCTAATAACAAGATACATATATATTGTATAATCTATAATAATCTGCCTGCTATATAAGACAAAAAATATATAACATCACTGCCTGCTAAAAGATAGAAAGAAAATAAAACAATCTCATAAAAGACAAAAATATATAACATCCAAATATAAAATTTCCATCACTGCCACAGTACAACATTCACATATAGTTGCTGCCCACAGTCACAAACACCCATATTTGTGATCCAAAATAACAAAAAGCCACAAAATAGTATAGGCAATAGTTGCTGCTCAGCCACATGTATTTCAACCACATGTGGCTGTCCAGCTACTAATTGCACAAAAAGTAGTTTCCATCCTTGATTCGCATATAATTGAACAAAATCAGTAATGGAAACAACCAAACAGCATGGTTTCTCAAAGCATTTTAAAATTAATCAAACAACATGGTTTCTCTATAATGGATGCTCTATAACTTGGCATGGAAATGAGAGGGACTAAAGTAATAGATGCTCTATAGCTTGGCATGGCAATGGCAGGGACTAAAGTAATGGATGCTCTATAATTAAGTTGTTCATAAGATGTTCATAAGCAATGGCAGGGACTAAAGTAATGGAAACATTCGCATATAATTAAGCTGTTTGTAAACAAACACTTAGTAATGGCAGGGACTCTAAAGTGTTTGTAGAGATTCATAAGCAAATACTAGGTGCTCAAAAGTTGGTCATAGAAATTAGTTTTGGCAAATAATAAAATGAAGGTTTCAGTAACCACAAAGAATTTTTTTTTTTTTTTTTTTTCTTTTCTGGGATCACCTTATAGACATGAAGGTTTTAGTAAAAATTGGATCAGACATAAAAGCCTATTTGGGCAATTACTGTGTGGAAGAAAAATTATATTGACAAGCCCACTTATCGACATTTAAGCATTTCACTAATGCAATTCAGTCTCCAACTTCGGTGACTAAAGGTTCATAGCTCCAACCTAGACAAGGCATTTTTACCAAAGGACCAAAATGCGGAAGAATAAAACAACAAAAATATTTCATTTCATCTGATATCTAATGAAAAATGAATAGTTATACCAACAAGTACATTTGCTTGCATTCATAATTGTTAGGTTTAACTAATTGAGCTTCTGTTATATATATCGAACTACAAAAATGATATAGTCGAGACGAACATTCTTAAAATTAATGTTCTATCGCTCCGTAGAACATTTCCCATATTAAAAAAAAAAAAAAAAAAAAAAAAAAAAATCCTACTTTTTTATTTTTATCTCTGTTAACAGCAAATTAATTGATTATTACAAAATCAAGACAAATCAAGAAAACCCAGAAAACATGTCATCTCATATACCAGGTTTCATCCATCAGGAATAAAATCCAAGCACAAATTTCACAACCCAGCAACGGATGGTGAAAAGGTTGTACTGAAACCTACATGCTCTCAAAATATCTTTATTGCAGTACCATTATTGCATAAAACTTTTTATAGGTAATAGTTTGTTTTATTGGGTTCATGAAAATGAATGTGGTTGGTACATGTCAGTTTCATATAATGTCAGAAGCAATCAAATGAAAATTAGGGGTGTAATTAATATGTGATACGGCTCATAAAATTAATACCGACATGAAATTAGTATATCTAGATTTCATATAAATGAGTTCAGGTTGAAACAGGTTGATCCGTTAAGACCCAAGTAATAAAAGAGTAAACCCCTTTAATATAAAATCAAAACATAATCACTCGTTTAAATAAGATAATGAAAATCATTTCTTCTCTTTTAATTCTCAACCATTAAATTTAAATACGAATAATAATACACTTATAAGTCTTTTACAACTCGTTCTCAAGCAATCAATAAAATTGTTTCATTCTAAAAAGCAGTAGTTCTACCAATCACTATACCTAGAGGGGGTGAATAGGTGTAATCTAATTTTTAGGTCTTTTCAAAATAGAGACAAACAAACAGTTAATCAATTAACACAAATAATCAATACAATGATTTTGGTCATGAAGTGAAAACTCATTTGAAGAGCTTCTTCAAATTCTAAAACCACTCCGAGTGTAAGGCACCACCTAAAATCCACTATAAAAAAAGTTCATTACAATCAATTTAGAGACACTCACAAAACCTTTGTGGTGGCTAAACTTGGCTTGCAATATCACAAGTGACCCACTCTATCTCTACAAGCATGTAGTGCCGGAACTCCGACCTCCTATAGCTTCCCACGAGAACCTCTCGATTTCTGCATCAACAGTAGCTCCGGATTCTCCCGGCCAATCAAAACGTCCACTTCAATGGACTTTGAATAAGATTTGATCTTGAGTGTGGTGTGGTGGAGATGTGTTTGTCCAGGAGAGATTCACAAGTGAGGAAAGGTTTCTCTCTATAGCTCTTGAAGCAACTAGGGTTTTTGCTCTGTTTCTCCACCACACAGAACAGAAATAAGTTGTTCTATCTATAGTCCCAACAGATCACGATGCTCAAAATCCTGAATTTTAAGTTGTCTTGAACATTGGCTCGAGCGAGGTGTCGAGCGCAAGTGAAGCGAACCTCTCTGGAAGAGTTCTACTCGAGCGCTGAGTCGAGCGCACATCGAGCGAACCTCTCTGGATAGGTTCAACTCGAGCGCTAAGTCGAGCTCACATCAAGCGAACCTCTCTGGAAGAGTTCTGCTCGAGCGCCACGTCGAGTGCACATCGAGCGAACCTCTCTAGATGGGTTCTGCTCGAGCGCTGAATCGAGCACACATCGAGCGAACCTCTCTAGAAGGTTCCACTCGAGCCCCAGTCCAGCGCAAGTTGAGCCGTGTTGAGCACACTTCAATCTTTTTTCATGTTACACTGCTTCAACACTTATTACAACTCACTTTTATACAGGTTTTCACAAGAATATACCAATGAACTAAATTTTCCCTCAACACATTCCATTAAAAGTAAATTTTAGTATTATAAAATTACTCTACATAAAATGTCGAGACGTCGTGAAATAGTTATAAACTATTGAATAGTACTATTTCAAACTTTTCTAGAATTGCATAGAATGGCAAGTTTTAGGAAAACTTAATAAAAGAAATGAAAAGGTTCAATTTTATCAAAATGGAATAGAAGTACACTGTCTTTTCTCCATTTTCTTTTAAAGTTAGTAAAAGTAAATGAGGGCACCTAACATACACGCAATGGATATCTTCTATTATAAAGATCAATGGCCAATTTTGCATGTTGAAGATATATTTATTTATTCCTGGCATTTAGTGATCTCATCCACTACCGGCCATTCTTTTAGTCCAATAAATTTTACTGAATCGACTTATTGAAGCCTCATCCTCATGTGGGTTTATATCAATAGTAAGACATGGAAGTATCATTGAAATGAAAGCATGCAGGAGGACATTAATGTAAGTGGTAGATATTACTTATTAGGATAGGCATAATTGGTCCAACCTGCTTGTATATTGGTAATGCACATACCTGATTAGATAAAAAGCAAATAGAGGTCGTGGGCTAGCTTTTGAACTTGAATTAATGGATATTAATCTCAACTTAGAGTCTGAGGGAGAGAGAGAGAGAGAGAGAGTCGTGGGATGGTTTCCTATAGAATATATAGTTTCCTAAAATATACATCTCTAATGTTGGTAAGGGAGCTATAAAGTGAATAAAGACAAGAAAAATAAAAACAATACTATGTACGTACTTGGGACCCACTTATATGCATTACAACTAGCTTTAAATTTATACTCAGCACCACTTGTATGCATTACACGGAAACCATCTCAATTGAAGCTAAAATCTATCATAGTACTCCTGGACGTCATATGGTCCTCATGTACTTCCAATCCACAAACCATTGTATTTAAGCAAAATATGACGAAATCTTCAACTAAATCAACTTTTGTTACATAAACATGAGTCAATTGATCCCATGACCAAAATAATCATACACCAAGTTCGCATAAGACTAAAATGAAAATGCTCTTGAAATCCATACACGTACTCATACTCAATCCCTATATATGTCACTTCACTCAACATACCGCAACCAACACATCACAGATTCTCAAACTCAATTCTTGATCTCCTACTGCCCAAGTAAATCAGTCCATGAGTGGGATATATAAAGAGGGATAGAGGTTATACGCAAACCGACTGGATGTTTCATGGTAGATCAAGCACTGGGTGGCTCACGGCTGAGCTCTGCATGATTGCTGGGCACGGCGATTCAGAGTGGCTGGGAGGTTGAGTCCATTAATTGAAACAATGGCGACAACAGCAATTGGTGGTTTATGATTGAAGAAGATCGAGGGAGACGTCGTCTTCAACTTTCAGAAACTATATATAAATTCCTCAATTGTACTGTTAGATATGTGAGGCGACGATAGATTGTAAAATTGCCCATCATAGTGGATTGTGCCCCAAAACAACTCGTGGATGTAGGCTTCTATGCCACACCACGTAAATCTTTGTATCTCTCTTTATTTATTTTTATTTGCTTATTTGCTATTTATTTTATGGGGGTGAAGAGCACCTAATCAACACCTGAATCATTAATGTATGTGTGCCAGAGATAGTTATTTCCTTCATTTCGGTATGTTGTGCAAATTTATGCATTAACAACAGGCAAATAACTCCTTTTCATTGCCCATATCAGTTTAGCCAATGTGGTACACTCCAAGGAAAAAGGCTTTTAGTGGCGTTTTTTCATTTCTCGCAAAAGAAAACGATGCAAATAGTCCCTTTTTGCGACAGATTCTAAGTTGCCGTTGAATAATACCCCGCAAACATTAACATTGCGTGAATGAACAGTAAAATTATTGATCGCGACAACATTTTTACTTAGTACGTCCAATTTTTCGTCGCAATATACTTTCATCTATGCCATCGGCAGTCTTCTTCGCGAATAACTAAAGATGATCTTATATGGCCTTCACTCTTAGGACATGTTAGAGTTGGGCTCAGATGGGAATAACTAAAGATGTAACAGTTTTTTTTTATTAATCTTTTTTCTGTTTCTTTTTTTTGGAAAAAGGCTTTTAGTGTACGCATTAGATCAGGGTACACACAAATTAATGGTACAAGGCAAATTACTTTCCACTTAATTTATCAACCACTTTTAGTATTTGTAATTACCCATTAATTATTGACTTTAGATGAATAAATTATATATATGGAGCCAAGCCAGCTCTTCAATGATCTCGTGTTAGCTTGAGTGTTGATTAACTTGATTATATTGTTTAGAGATCTGTGGGTTGAAAACTTAATGATAATCTTAGCTTATCTTTAGAATGAGATGCATGAAATTAAACTTGATGGTTTGGGCAGCTTCTATCTATAAGGGATCAGTGGGTCGATTAAACATAGGCTTTTGTTGTGTATTTCGAATCATAGGCTTGATAATCATGTATTAGTGACTATAGTATTATGTATTGTGAGACATAACAATAGTACTTGCTTATGAATGTACTAGGATCAGATTCCTAGGAAAAATTTTTATTAACTTTTTTCTCTCTCTAATGTAAGAGTATTTGGGACGAGGTACAAATAATGATCATCAGGGATGATGTATGCGGAATATATATGCTGATCATGAGGTTATATGGTTGGAGATCATTGATGTGTTGTGCATGCACATTATAATTAATGGTTTTAATTTTCAGAACAATATGGATATATATATATATACATATAGTGTCTATTGCTGGAAGTGTAATGTATACTTGGGAAGCTGTAAAATAGACAAAAAAGTTTAAAGAAACTAATTATAATAATAAAAAGAAAAAGAGGTCAGGGAAAAAAATTGTCCGTAAATTATGCATGGAAGGCAAGGAGCCGGAGTGATTAGATTTTGAACCCGAAAAGCGGGTCAGTATTCTCAGTACCTAGCTTGGAGTCGCTTAACGTGCAATATTTATTCCTTTCCGCATAGTGATCAGCTAGCGGATTTATGATTGTACCGTTTTCATATATGTATTTTTTTTTAACGTATATGAAAAAAATTAGATTTTCTTTATAGCATTTTTTCTGGCCGATAAAAGGCTCAATCCTTCATGTAGTCATAAAAATTAAGCTACTGCGACTATTACTACGATATAGTTCTGGTCATAGTACATATATGTCTGGGGCAACCAATGCATGCACAAAATCAAGGTTTAAAGGGCAGTAGTAGTACTACTGCATGATAACGTTATTGGAATAATAACGTCAGCGTTTGTGCCTTGATAAAAAAAATCTGCTAAAAAAAAGTTGATATAATTTGCTGTGCGTAAGTGCAGGGCGTATTGGATTTGGTATTTTAGTTGCTAAAGTTGAAATCAATTGAACCTTGATACCTTCCTGTGTCCACAGGTTTGATACGGAGCAGATCAAATAAGTGATGATTATGCTGATTGATCCAATAAGACTCGTAAGTAGATAGCTTCCCACACTCTTGTTCTTAGTTTGTTACATATGGACTTTCATGCACACCTACTTATCAATACTATAAAACTTTCATTCACACCTGCTTTCCAGAAAATTTTGAGGTTAAGGTTTCTGTTATGGTATTTTTTTCCTCTCACTTGGATCTTTTGGCTGCTGTAATATTTGTTTATGATATTCACTTTTATAGCCTTCCTCATAGTTAATCAACAGATTTTCCATATAGAGAAAACTAATTTCTTTCTCGTGTTATTACATAAAAATCTAGCCAGATTTTCCAGTTCTTTTTTTTCATGGGCCCTGATTAATAAACGATGATCTGGAGTTGTCCACCTACTTGTTAAAACCCCGCATACGTTGAATAAGCTCACTACAACAGAATGTGTGTTTTGTGACAGAGAAAACTGTCACAAAAAAATGGCAAACCGTCACTAAACATATTTGGTGACGGTTTGAAACTGTCACCATGACCGTCACCTAAAGTGCGTCACAGAAAACATTTGGTGACGGTTTACTGTTCAACCGTCACGAAAAATATTTTTAGTGACAGTTGGAAGTGTTCCGTTCGGTACAACGTTCGAACGTTCCTTTTTTTGTGACGGTTATGAACTGTCACAGAAAATCACGTTCGGACGTTATACCCGACCGATTGGCGTTCGAATGAGAGAAGTTGACGTTCGTTGGATATCGTGTTCGAACGTATAAAATTTACGTTCGAATGTTAATGCGTCCGAACGTTAATTACATTAAACGTTCGAATATTTGTTCGAACGTAAACGTAAATGTTCAAACGTAGCGCGTTTAATGTTCGGACGTTATTTCGAATGTAAATGAAGGAGCGTCCGAATGCAAGTTCTTTGTTCGAACGTTAGTCGCTTTACCGTTCGAACGGTTTGTTCGTTTTAGCGTGAGTACGTTCGAACGATTCAATTGTATTTACGTTCGAACGTTTGTTACAGTGTGAACCAACGTTCGAACGATTTTTTTTTTACATTCGAACGTACAGATCAGAAATACTAATTTCATAAAATTTAAAAATATAATACCAATTGTATCATATTACATACCCAATTAACAAGTAACAATATCTTATAAAAGTACAAAATTAGATATTAAAACTAGTCAGAAATATTGATAAAATTTATTTCTTCTTTTTCCCTCGCCCACGGGGATTCTGTTGCAACGACATAACACGTTCCATTTGCACCATCATCTCCCGTTGCACTTGCTCTTGCACTTCATTGCGTATTCTTTCCTCCTGGTCTCTTTGTTGGTCCTGCAAACGCGTCTCTAAATGAGACTGTCGTTCTAAGAGAGACTCTAACTCTTGTTGTTTCGACCTCATATACTCATTCTCACGCCGTGCAGCTTCTAAATCTGCCGTAAGATTATTAATTTGTGAAGCCGATGAGGTTGAGGAGGATGAACATTTATGCTTGATAGATCGTCCCAAACCTCTTGCCATACTAGACTGCGGCCCAAGCACTTGCGTGAATATGTCTATGTCACTAGGAGAGGATTCCTCAGAAGCCGACTGCATCTCCAACATTTTGCTCTGCAATTTAAAAGGTAATGATCGTAAATAATTAGTAACGTATTAAAAGAAATAGAAATAAGAAATAAACTATTAAAATATTATATAAATAATTTATTTAACAAAATTAACACTGCTTACATAATTATCTGCAGCGACAGGATCCATCCACTCACTATGCTCATTAGTGTGAGCAGCAGCATAGACATGAATGAGGGAAAAGTTTTCAGGATCATCACGTTTCTAACAAAGCGAGAATATTAGCAATTTTAAAAAGATAATATTAGTACTTATCAGAAATAATATCAAGAAAATAAATGAATTCTATAATTTTTTAATTACTATTTTTTCAGCAAGACGGTGGAATGACCTTGAACCGGCACGATGGTGGACAGTCAGAACGGATCTATTCTGTGCATTTGTAGAACTCAAGTACTACAAAATATATTAAAAATGTTAATTGTAATATATATACATATAATATATAAAACGAATATGAATGTAAATAATTAAAAGATATAAATGTAAAATACCTGATAATCTAGAGATGCGAAAAGATCACAACACTTTCTCCAATCATCTAACTTCATCTGCTGAAAAGGAGATTGCGCAGCCTCTTCCAACGTCTCAAACTTCTTGAAGTGGTCATGACATCGTCCTTTGTGACGTCGGAATAGTGTAGCCATCAACTCATTCACGGTTCTCAAATCCTCGCTACGGCCAAAGTCGAGGTCGAATTCATCCTAATAAGGGAATCAGGTAAAAAATATAATATATTAATCTAGGTGAAAAAAATGTACTGAAAAGTAAACTCACCAGCACACGACTTCGAATGTGCTCCTTAATCTCTATCGGAACATCTCGCCATGAGCGCACATAAAATGGAGCATAAGCTCGAACTACTGTGCCAATATAGGAGGAAAGCGCTGCTGCACTATCATCCACTCCTCCAGTGGAATTATCAGGAATTGTGATCTTCAGTTTACCATGCCTTCTATTTTTTTCAAGAGATATTCCACGTGTATAGCCACGACCGCGACGTGCAGATGCATCAACTACATGATAATAGATATACTATAATTATAATTATATAGTTATTGAGGAAAAAATATTAACTATATATATAATTATCAACGACAATATTTCCTTACTGGTAGGTGTCGACTGGCTGTTGTTCTCTTCTGTGTTAGCTTCATCTTCAGGAACGGATTCCTCGAGTGGGAAGTCCTCAATGGGTTCAGGAGACTTGGCGGAGGCACATTTCTTCGTTGTCGTTTTGGCGGCATTCTTGAAAATAATTAATTATATCAAAAAAAATTAATTAGAAGAAATTATGAAAATTCAAGATATTTTAGTCACCTATATGAATAAAATATTTAGTACTTTTATTCTTCAGATGAATTTTCCATGCTTGCTTCAGAATCTCCATCAATAACATCTTCATCATCATCATGCACCTCTTCTTCATCATCTTTATCCACCTCCTGCCCGGATTCTGATTCGTCTTCATCTTCTGACTCGTCTTCTTCTTCTTCCTCCTCACTGACTTGAATTGAATGATCATTTAATACAGACGGGTCGAGATGTACGGGTGGGACATCATCTCTACACAAGGGGAGCAACTCAAGTGCACCGAGGTCAACAAACAAATTAATACCCTCTCCATCTTCCTGGTATGCCTCAACAATCGGAGTGTCATCTTCATCTCCACTATTCTCATAATCTGCACCCGTTCCTGCTTCATATATATTTCGAGGAACAAATTTTTGTACGACTCGCCAAGTTATCTCCCCACTATCTTCATCAGCACTTTTCATTGGATCAATCAAGTAATAGACTTGGGTAGCTTGACAAGCCAATACAAATGGATCATCTTCGTACCATTTAGATGCAGTATTGACACTCGTAAAGTGATTATCCCTATGTATCGAAACCCGACCACCGCCTAGATCCCACCAATCACATTTAAAGACATATGTTACAGACCCACCCAGATATTTCAATCCGATAATATCACGTATGGCACCATAATAGTCAATATCATCTGTTCCATGACTCCCCTCGACTAACACACCACAATTTTGAGTCTTTCTATTACGTTCACGGTCCAAAGTATGGAATCTATAACCTCGAACCGTGCATGCAGTATATCGAAGTGCTCTATTTGAGGGACCACGGGCCAATGCATACAATTCAGAAGAAATTGATCCGGGATCACGAGCACGTTGTTCCAAAATCTATAAATTGAAATAGTATATATTTATTATTTCATTATCCAGAGTTAAAAATTTCACAATATAACATATATATAATTTTAGTTCATACACGTTCTTCAAACCATCCGGGAAATTCTTCCTCGTGTCTTGCCTCTATATTTTCTACGCCTTCCGTCCTAAGTTTGTCCATGTGGTCACTGTTATAACATGTTGCAAAAGAAGTATATTTTGAGCACAACAATTCTAATTAATTTAAAGAAAACTATAATTATTCAAAGAAATGAAATGACATACCTAAGATAATCATCAATCTCTCGGCAGTTATTTAGCACATACCACCGAACTTTACCCAACTCTCCATCAATTAAATCGTAACCTGTTTGTGCACCCAAGGGTCGTACATTCTGGGAAAACACTGATAGCTCACGAGGAGGCGGAGTAGCAAGATCAGCATTTCGCTCTTGACGATTAAATCGTGTCTCAACACCACGAAGATATAGAGAGCAAAATGTTAACCATTCATCGTATATATAGGCCTCTGCTATTGAACCCTCAGCTTTGGCTTTATTCCCAACAGTGCGCTTCAATCGACCCAAATATCTTTCAACTGGATACATTCAACGGAACTGCACCGGTCCACCCAGAAGTACCTCTCGCGGTAAATGTATTGCTAAATGGACCATGACATCAAAAAATGATGGTGGAAAGATCTGCTCGAATTTACATAGTATAGTAGCAATGTCTTCTTCCAATTTCGACAACACATCTCGATTTACTACCCGAGCGCACAAATCCTTGAAAAACATACATAGTTCAGATATGGCCACACGTACATTAGATGTAAGCTTCCCACGAATTCCCACAGGTAATAACTTCTGCAAAAATACGTGACAATCATGACTTTTCAATCCATTGATTTTCCAATCATCAGGACTCACGCATCTACCAATATTTGAAGCATAACCATCTGGCAACTTCACACCTTGCAACCATTTGCAGAAATCCATCCTCTCCTCCCTCGTCATCGTAAAACATGCATGCGGCATGACCACCCTGTTGCCTTCCACCCACAAATGCAGATTATGTTTAATTCTCATTCTCTCAAGATCTTTCCTTGTCTTGATCGTGTCTTTCGTCTTTTTGTTAATACTCATCAATGTACCCAGTATATTATCACAAATATTCTTCTTTATGTGCATTACATCCAAACTATGTCGCAACTTGCATGACGACCAATACGGCAAGTCAAAAAAAATACTACACTTTGTCCAATTCAATTCTTGTACGGCTCGTTTTCTCTTGTTCTTTCCCCGACCTTTGCCAAAATTGTTCGCTCTAACATGTTGCAATTGTTCCACTATCTCTTATCCAGACAACTCTTTTGGTGCAATCCTATCCTCTACTCTTCCATCAAACTTGGCACATTCTCTTCTCCATGCATGATTTGCTGGTAAATAACGTCGATGACCCATGAAACACAACTTCTGAGAAAATTTTAGCCACTCACTAGCAGTTTCTTTATTACACGTCGGACACGCTAACTTCCCTTTCGTACTCCAGCCGGAAAGATTCCCATACGCCGGAAAATCATTTATGGTCCACATTACCGCAGCATGCATCTGAAAAGATGTCGACTTAGATGCATCATAAGTTCTAACCCCTGTTTCCCATAACTCTTTCAGCTCTTCAATCAACGGCTGCATGAATACGTCAATATCATTCCCAGGTGATCTAGGGCCAGGGATGAGTAAAGTTAACAAAAAGTTTGGCGCCTTCATGCACCTCCATGGTGGAAGATTGTACGGAATCAATACCACGGGCCAACTGCTATAACTTGTACTCATATTCCCAAAAGGGTTGAATCCATCGGTTGTGAGTCCCAGGCGCACGTTCCGAGCTTCTAACCCGAACTCTGGATACTGATTATCGAAAGACTGCCACGCAAGTGAATCAGCTGGATGCCTCATATACCCGTCATTCTTAACTCTTTTCTCCTCGTGCCACCTCATATCATGAGGTGTTTTCTTACACATATATAGTCTTTGCAACCTAGGTTTCAAGGGAAAATACCGCAACACCTTAACCGGGACGTTTTTCTTACCTTTCCACCTCGACTCTCCACATACAGGACATGCTTGTTTCTCCTCGTTCTCCTTCCAGAACAATACACAATCATTCTTGCATGCATGTATGGACTTGTACTCAAATCCTAATCCCTTTCTCAACTGCTTTGCTTCATAAAAGTTCTTAGGCAATGCAGACCCTTCGGGAAGAACCTCGTTCAATAAGTCCAATACCATGTTTATTGCTTTCGTCGACATCCCACACAATGATTTAATGTGAAGCAACCGCACAATAAACGACATTTTGGAATGTTTTGTACAACCTGGGTAAAGCTCGCGCTTTGCATCTTCCCACAGTGAAGGGAAATTATCACAATCAGTCCCTGATCCACCAGTTGAGGCATTGTCGTTAACCTCATCCATAAACATCCCAGCTCCAATGTCACCTAACATCTCCTCCATCTCATCATGCTCATAATCATCATCCATGTGCCGCAAATAATTGTGATGATCGACCAATACATCTGCTGACCCTTCATACGGCTCACCATGCAGTACCCATCGCGTATACCCCAGATCCATACCGTTCACAAATATATGACGCTCTACTTCATCCAATCCTATCGCACACAAATTTTTACACCCTCGACATGGACACTTAATGTAACCACGACTATCAGCAGAAGCCCGTGCAAAATCAATGAAAGTTCTTACTCCACATGCATAGGGTACGTAATCCTTTCCAAGTCTATCATCCAGACACATCCAATTTTTGTCAATTTCTAAAAACATCTATATATTAATAACACGTACATTGAAAATTCACATGCATGTCATGCTCCAATTGTCATTACTTTTTTGATAAGGTAGTTGGTCCTATCCCATTCGAGATTATATTCTCCATATTGCACAAATCTCGTCACTCTACTAATTTCTACGTTAGTAGAAATTTCGGCAGCACCTCCCCATAATTCTCCAAGTATACATGTTCAAATATCGGGATTGTGACCCTACGAACAGTATACCCGAAGAACAATAGAAGAAGACACCGAAACTTCATATTAAACGTGAAAAGTAGCGAGTAACAAAAATGTGCAATACAGCTAATATAATCTCAAACTGTCCACACTGGACAATTCAGGAATCAGTGGACACATAAATGTACACTGATTCCCAAACGGGTCTAAGGGTATTTATGCAATGTCACACACATCTAGCAATATAATCATACAACAATATCTCCATATTGTTAAACTAAAGAGGGATGAAAGATTATGTGACCCTACGTTTCGTGTCTTGTACACAACGAGGGAGAATGATCTTAAAGAAATGTTTAAAAATTGGTCTAATTACTTAACCGTCACAAACTGTCCGACCTCGACTCTCCTCTCAAGGCCGAAGAGACTATGACAGTCAAGCAATTAGACCAAAATTTACTTATTAAATTGTTATATATAATTTTAAAGATTATTATATAATTTTAATTATTATCATTCCACAATTATAATCTTAATTGTTATACTTAATTGAGTGAGTTATTTACTTATATAGACAATAAGTATATAATTTTTATATAAGAATATATTTTATCCTTATTTCCTTTCTCTTTAGTTTATAATAAATAAGTATATTTACATATTCAAACTCTACTTATTTAGTAGTTTCAAGACTTTTTTATTGAAGAGTATTTTAAAGGTTATATTATAATTTTAATTATTATCATTCTTAAAATATAATTTAAATTGTTATACTTAAATTGTAAAAGAAGTATAATATTATTTTAAATATTATAATTCTTAAAGAGTTAGTTTTATTTGTTATTACTTAATTTTAAATATTATTATAAATATTTAATTATCATTCTTAAATTTCAATGGTTATACAATAATTTTAATTATTATAATTCTTAAAGAGTTACTTTTATTTGTTATTACTTAATTTGAAATATTATTATCACAATTTTTCAAATCCATATCACAAAAACACATTGTATAAATATCATAAAATTCAAATAAAGACAAGAAATAAAAATTTTTTCTTACCAAACTCAACTCTCTCTAACTTAAATGTTCGGACGTACATTTCATCAAAGTCTCTCATTTGTAATAATGTAAATATATTCAAACGTCATTCACAAATAATAATTTAAATATTTAAAGTCCATATCACAATATATTCATAATAACTCACAATATATTCACAAAATAACATGCCACATGTATTAACATATTTTTAAAGTTGAGTAAGTAATAAACATGTATTAACAAAGCCTAATGAAAATATATTTCTAATAAGAAACACAATATTTCAAATTCATATCACAACATATTTACAAAAACTCACAAACTATTTACAAACTATACAAATAATAATCACAATATTTCAAGAGTAAGCATAAAATCACAACAATATATTGATAAAGTTTAGAAATATACCTAGCACTCACAATATCCTCTTACAAATCAAAATCTTCCAACTTCCCAAAACAAGCAATCCTTCAAATAAATACAACACTAACTTATTAGAAATATTCTATAACAAAAACACATTGTATAAATATCATAAAATTCAAATAAAGACAAGAAATAAAAAATTTTTCTTACCAAAACTCAACTCTCTCTAACTCTCTAACTCTCTAACTCAACTCTCTCTCACACTAACTCTCTCTCTCTCTCTCTCTCTCACTCTCTCTCTCTCTCTCTCTCTCTCTCTCTCTCTGTCTGTTGCGCCCACGGGAGAAGAAGAAATGATCCGCTTCCTCCCGTGCGTGTACTGATTAATACCGTAAATTATTAGTTTAAACGTTCGAACGTTTAAGTTGTACGTCCGAACGTTATTTGCTAAAATTATTCCCGCTCATAACGTTCGGACGTTTACAGTACACGTTCGAACGTACCCTTCTTATTTATAACATAAAATCTAGCGGGAAAGTTCCCGCACTTTCCTCATATATGTTCGAATGTATAACAATTTTTCGTTCGAACGTTCGTAAATTTGCAGATAAACGTTCGAACATTTAACTTAAACGTCCGAACGTACATTTTATCAAATTGTTACCATATTTGAGCGGGAAATTTCCCGCACTAATTTAACTAACGTTCGAACGTTAACATATTTGGTGTTCGAATGTACATAATTTTCTGGTGATTTCATCAAATAACGTTCGAACGTATAGTCTAAACGTCCGAACGTCTGAATCATCACACAGATACCTTAATCGAGCGGGAAATTTCCCGCTCTTATTTTAACGTTCGAACGTTAACTTGAAACGTTCGAACGTACGATTCCTACTATACTAACATATAATAAAATATGTATACTATATTTTATATATCTATCTATAACTATATACTACATTGTATAGTATGATAGCATAATACTTTCAATGAGAACATAAATGTATATAATATATAAATTATACCATATATATAAATCAATAATATATATTAAATTGTTACTTATTAAATTCTTTATTATATACTAACTTATAATATAATATTTATACTATATTTTATATATCTATCTATAACTATATACTACATTGTATAGTATGATAGCATAATACTTTCAATGAGAACATAAATGTATATAATATATAAATTATACCATATATATAAATCAATAATATATATTAAATTGTTACTTATTAAATTCTTTATTATATACTAACTTATAATATAATATTTATACTATATTTTATATATCTATCTATAACTATATACTACATTGTATAGTATGATAGCATAATACTTTCAATGAGAACATAAATGTATATAATATATAAATTATACCATATATATAAATCAATAATATATATTAAATTGTTACTTATTAAATTCTTTATTATATACTAACTTATAATATAATATGTATACTATATTTTATATATCTATCTATAACTATATACTACATTGTATAGTATGATAGCATAATACTTTCAATGAGAACATAATTGTATATAATATATAAATTATACCATATATATAAATCAATAATATATATTAAATTGTTACTTATTAAATTCTTTATTATATACTAACTTATAATATAATATGTATACTATATTTTATATATCTATCTATAACTATATACTACTTATTAAATCATCAATAAACACCATAAGCTCATAAACTATTCACAAAATTCACAAACAATAATCACAATTATTTCAAGAGTAAGCATAAAATCACAACAATATGTATAAACATATTGCTAAACTTTAGAAATATAAAAAGCACTCACAAAAAAACCAATAATCTAATTGTCAATAATATTATATAACATCCTAATATAAAACATAAACATTTATAATATAATATTAAATTGAAAAACGTTCGAACGTAATAATAAGTACGTTTGAACGTTCTGTGTATATAAGGCCAAAACCGAACGTCGAAACGACATTTCCAATACGTATCATCGTCGTTTCCTAGCACGCCGCCACGCCTCCTTCACCGCCGCCGTCAACTCCGCCACAATCGTCACTGAAGGTAGGCATTCATCTTTTATTCAAGTAACATGTATTTTATTGAGATTTGGATTGAGTTTTGTTTAAAACCGGATAATTGGTTGCCGGATTTTCAACTTCATTTTCCGGCAACCACGGCTAGTCATTGGCCGAATAGTCACCGTAGAAATATTTCTTGAAGTGTATACTTCATTTGCACGGTGACATTTCGGTATTTAGAACCGTGTAGAGAAATTTTTGAGATTTCAATAATGGCTGAGTCGACTCAGCCATTCTGCGTCGAAACGTTTGAACGTTTCACCAAGACGTTCGAACGTACGACGTTTAAATTACAGAGCCGTTACGGCTTCCACTTTCGAACGTTTAATTATAACATCCGAACGTAATGATTTTCTACATTATTCATGCTTCGACGTTCGGACGTTCATATTTATGTTCACATGTAAAACAAATACGTTTGAACGTATTTGTTTTAACGTCCGAACGTACGTCAGCCAATATTTATTTACTGCTTATGTTCGAACGTACATTGTTACATTCGAACGTATTTGTTTTACGTTCGAATGTAAATATATTGACATTATTTTACGTGCGAACGTATAAATAAACATCCGAACGTTTTATCTTTAACGTTCGAACGTTAAAGATAAAACGTTCGAACGTTACGACAGAGCATCTCAAAATTAATACAAAAAAATGTATTATTGTAAATAATTTTTTTTTCCTTTTCTATTTTCAGGATATGGCTCTTCCACTGCATACTAGGAAACGAGGGAGGGAAGGAGCCACATCGGACACTGCCCGTATCGGAGCTCGTACTGTTATGGTAGAGCGAGAGGTCTTAATTAATGAGTTCGACGAACTCTATTGGCAGCAGACGAACCTGAGAGATGTTTTCCTCAGTAGAGGCTGGGGAAATATCTGCACATTAAGGGGGAAGGTATACCCCTCAATGGTTCAAGAATTCTATATGGGGATGTGTGACATGCCTCAGGATGCATCCTCTCACACCGTGACTGTACGCGGTGTTTCCATTGAGGTATCAGCAGATGTCATCGGCGAGCACCTTGGGATTCGTCGAGGAGTGGAGACATTTGCACACTCGACACCCCGTGAGGATGTAGGCACTTCTACATCATCTACTGGTCGGGGATGTGAGCCAGCATCAGCCAGAGATGCAGGCCAGTCAGAGGCTGAGGATACTGGCGTCGAGGCTCGGGATGATGACCGAGACGAGGATTTCTACATCCTCACCGGGAGGGATCGCATGCAGATCGAGCGGAAGAACGCCTTCAACCAGAACCATCTGCTGCATTTCTTCCGCATGTTGCACCTTATTGTTGCAACAAATGTCGATCCTGTGGCTCATAAAACCACATTTAGTCGGCTTCGGGCACAATTTTTGATACGAGTGGCACGTGGAGATCCTATAGATTTGCCATTGCACATCTTTCAGAGGATCCGTTACGAGGCGAGCATCGTCTCCACGGATAATCTCCCATATGGTGTCCTCATCAGCCGACTATTACTTGCACGGGGAGTGCCGACCCAGCCAGAGGAGCGGGTCAAAGATCAGATGAGCCCCCTCGACATGACCACGCATCGACGTAGCATTGGACAGGCGAGGGGACGTCAGCCACCCCCTGTAGAGGATCTAGTTCCTCCGACGCAGCCTGAGCCAGGTCATGTCGGGAGTAGTAGTCAGCATACGCCGAGTACGTCTGCAGGAGATGTGCGGCCTGCTTGGGTTGATGCGGTCATCTCACAGCTGACTGCGCATATCGATCATAAGATCGATCGATCGCTCGAGGCTATATCGGCGTCTGTTGCCGAACTCACCCATCGTGTAACTATCCTTAACGACAAGGTTGATACCTTGACTGAGGAGGTACGGAGTTCGACTTTTGCGGATAACATTATCATCTGACTGTTAATATCAAATTTTGTATTTTATTTTTAATATTTGTAACGAAAAATATTATTGAATATTTCTATCGTTTTTTAATTTCAATTTTTAATCTTCTTTGATGTTATATTTTTCAACTTTAATACTAAATCACTGCATTTCAAATATATATAAATCAATAATATATATTTATATATTACAAAGTGTGTATATATAAATATATATAATTCAATTTTTTAGACTTGTTCACAAATTATGCACAATAAAAACCACATAATTTTTAAATTAAAGTCATTTAATTTAAATTTACAATGAACGTTCGAATGTTATTACTTAACGTTCGAACATTGGTGCAAACATTTTACGTTCGAACGTAAAATTAATAACATTCGAACGGTTGCGCCAAAACATTTTACGTTTAAACGTAAACAGACATAATGTTCGAACGTATATGTAACGTTCGAACGCATATTTCCCATACGTTGGAACGTAAAAAAATCTCATTCTATCTTTAGTGACGGTTTGCAGAAACTGTCACAGAAAATACCTTTTAGTGACGGTCTAGGGACTGTTACAATTTCCTAACTGTCACTAAAAAACAATTGTGTTGTAGTGGCTTTCATCACTTAACTACATACATTTAGTTACTGTTTGAAAAATATCTAGCGGTTTCATTAATCAGGAAATACTTTTATCACTCAATTATTAAGTCCACTGTGACATGTTGGCGAATGCAAGCAACTGAGATGAGCTTTAGCATAACATAGATGTACTGTTATTGTGTTACTATTATACACAAACACTGAATAAATATCTGACCAATAAAATTAATTAATTATCCAGGAAATCTCTCTCAAACCCCAGGCTAGCTAACTCTTGACTCCGAACTCTTTGTGTTTGTTTTAGGTGAATCATTTATAATATCAATAACTTGCTCCCTAATAAGCTTGGAGGAAGGATCTTTAATTAATCATAGGGAGAGGACTACCATCCAGAAATCAATCTGTTACTGAATTGACCACAACGACTTTCACAAATCCCCTTACGGGGAAGGTATTTTTTTTGTTGCACCGCCTTGTACAGCCTAATGTTTCAACCCTATTAAATATTCCTTTCATCCATTTCTTTGTGAATTATTCCATGCATCCATTAATCACCTCTATTTCCAATCCAGTCAATAGATATTTTTCTTTAATTATCAGCTGGGTCATGCGCGCGACTACATGTTCAATTGATTTTTTTTTAAATTATTAATTTTGTTCGAATTGTATGTGGCTAATTAGTGGTTCATCCAGTTTTAACGCTTGTTGTTCAGGTGAGTCACATCATGTCCTAAGAAACTATTTGGACAACAATTTAAATGTTTATGTATCCTATGTTGATATATATCTCTACACTAACTTTGTATTAATTAACCTAGTTGTCCATAGCAAATGCTGTAACACCACGTATTTTAGTGTATTTTTACTGAAGGATTATTTTTATTTATTCAAAAATTTATTCTCTTATTTTATAATTATTAAATTTTATTTGGGTTATTTTTATGATTTTTAATTTTGTGAAAATTATTTTGAAGTGCTTTCTTATTATTAATTATTGTTATGCATTTAAAATCTTTTTATTCTAAATTAATTACTGTTGGATTTAATTATTTTAGTTTCACTTTACCATTGCGTTTGAATTATTTTTTTGAACTTAAGATTTTGAAATCATTTCCGTTGGATCATTTTTGTAACCCAAGTTATGAGGATTGGACCTCATTTTTTTTCCCTCTATTTTTCTTTTCTCTTTCTTTTCTTTTCTTCCTTATTTCTCCTTCGGCCGTCTCTCCCGCGCGAACTGCTCCCCCTCCCTCTCCCCAATGCATTTTTTCGTCCGCCCAGCCCACCGCCGTCGCGCCGCCGTGACCGTCACCGCCCACCCCATTTGGTTCCCGAGCCGCCGGCGACCTTACCCTACGAACCTCACCTCCATTCGCGCCGCCGTTAACCACCAGTAGCCCTTCAAAGCCGCGGAGTCACTTTCACTCTAGCGCCGCCGTCGCACCACCATTGGCCACCATCTTCACACCACTTCATCATCGACCTCCTAACAACCCAATGGACCCAACCCCACCTCCGATCCGTCACCGGTGAAGCACATCTAACTCTATTTTCGTTTTGGGTATATTTGGCCTAAAAACACCCCTTGCACCGCCACCCACGGCCAACCACCACCACCACTAGCTTCACCGACCTCCCTAGGCCCTACCCTATCAATCTTGAGTCTTCGTTTGCACCCGTTGAAAAGTTGGTTATTGTAACCCACGACCACAGTGTATTTAAAATACACTGTGGTGTTGCTCAGACGTCACTTTTTTTCAACTTCGTGATCCTTCGGAAATTGCTATATAGCACTGTAAGTATTTCTCCAAAGAACTTTCGTAATTTAAATGTATTTTTGCACTAACCCATTTCACTGTATTTTTTGGCATGCCGGACTGAGTCCGAGGAGTTCGGGCGTCGGATGGATTTGTGATTGGAGTTGTTTGGTTGGTTTGGTTTAATTGGTTTGGTTGTTGATGGGTTGTTTTGATCGGATTTGTTGGGATTGATTTTGATGGATGTTAGATCAGTGTTGGTGCATGTTCATACCATTATTTCATGCATGATGATGTTTGTAAAGAAAACTGGGTTTTCGTGCATTGCATTCATGCTCATGTGTGATTTGAAAAGCTGTGATTTTATGTGATATTATTTTTGGATGCGTGTGTATCACGACCCCAAGCCGAGATGGGGCATTAACTCGTGGAGCTCCTCTGGTTACTCGGGAGCAGAATATACAGAGTAACGTCCGCTGGGTTGTCGCCGGGCGACAATGGGATCGGACGAGATGGTCTCGTGCCGACTCCTTGGTCCTTCTGCTGGCGGGGACTAGAGGATGTCTGGCCACGTACGCGCTGGGCGCGGAACTGGGCATCGCTCGTTGCGTAGCGTGGGTGCTTGGCCATGTACGCGCCGGGCGCGGAACTGAGCACCGCTACGAAGCCAGGCCGTGCGGATGGTCCATAGGGGAGGCCCTGGTGCATATGGAATTAATGCACTATTTTCTGGAAAAATAGTGCGAGTTGGATTTTTGGGTAAATCATTTTCTGGGAAAATGTTTTACGGATATTTTGGGCCAAAATGGGATTTTGGCGTGTGTTGAAATAATTATTTTCGGGGAAAATAATGTGTTGAGTAAAATGCATATTTTTCATGTGCATGCATGTTAGTTGCATTTAATGCATTTTATATTACGTTGTTATTTTGGGTCATACTTACCTGCGATACCATTTTGTGGTAACGCAGATTTTGATGCAGATGAGGAGGAGGAGGGCGAGCCTGAGGAGACGACTCCGCCTGAGGAGTGATCTGGGATCACTCGTTTGTTTATTTGAAAACTATTGTAATATATTTTTATGGATGACTGTATAACTGCTATTTAAATTTTTACTGTTGTTTGATTGTACATAAATTCTGGTACTTAGTTGACTATCCGCTGCGTTATTTTATTTGTACATTGTTGCATGTACACACACTGGCACTTCGTTGGGATGTGTGACCGTGTTGTCACCATCCTGGTGTCTCGATTATCGTGTCTCCTTACATGGGGGTCGTGGGCGCCACAGGTGGTATCAGAGCAGTTCGGCTCTGGATAAAACCTCATGTCCCTTAGGATAGTACCAGAAAATTATTTTTTATTATTTTAAAATAATAAAATTTTTGTTTAAGTGGTGTAAGTTAAGTTATTTATTTTATATTATGAGTTTATTGCTATTTTATTTTATGTTAATTGATGTTATTTGATTTATTTTATTTTATTGCTTTAATTAGTGTTTACCTTTGGTTGAGTATGGTTTTATTGGCTTTATTTATTTTATTGTATAATAATTTTGTTGTTTATTTATTTTATTGTATAATAATTCTGTTGTTTATTTATTTAATTGTATAATAATTCTGGTGTTTATTTATTTTATTGTATAATAATTTTGTTGTTTATTTATTTTATTGTATGTCATTTTAATTTAATTGTTTTATTTTATGGCGGATTATTTTATTGTTTTATTTATTTTATTGTGAACTACTTCATTGGTTTTATGCATTTTGTCGTATGTTATTTTATTTATGGAATTTTATTTTATTTTGTTTTGTTCGAAATTGAAAGGCGGGTAAGGGTTATGTTATGACAGGAAGATGGTACGACTGAGAAGGCCATTGTTAGGCTTAAACATTGGTATAGTAGGCCTGAACTCTTGGTGATTGGTTGTTTTAATATCAAGGCTCAAACATCAGGGTCTGGGTGAACTCTTTGGATTAGGTACTCAAGTTGCTGCTAATGAGGGGAATAGTTTTTAATTGCTTAGAGTAATTGAGGTTTTAGGTTCTGTAGAATTTATGTAGTGAGTCTATGGGTAGGAGGTTGTAAGTTCAACGAATGTCAATGTTAGATTTATGGGAAGTTCATCTAAGGTTTGTGGCCCCATAGTTTTTAGGAAATAAGTTAATGGGATTTAAGCTGGTAGGTTCAACAAGCAATTAAGGGATTACTTAGATTAAAAGTTTTTGATCTTGCCGACCTCGATAAGCAATTTGATAACATTTGGGGTTTTAGAATTTACAAGTTTTATAAGGCGAATGTTTTAGATTTAAGATCATCGATCTTGAGGATTTCAGGAAATAATTTATATCTGGGTTAAGGTTTTAGAATTGCAGAGTTGAAGGGCTAAATTAAAATAGGATTGATGAGAGTTGAGTTACTGATATGAGAATATTTTTTTGAGGCGAGAATTTTCTTGGAGATGGAAGGTAATGATCTAGTTTGTTTATTTTCTGAGCATTGAAGATGTTGATCTAATTTGGTTAAATAATTATTTTTAGCTTGGTGTTACAGTGACAGGTTAATGATTTAATCCATATTAAATTTTAAGGAAAATAGATGGTGCGGATTTAGGAAATGATTTTTGCTGATTTCGAGGATATAGGTCTAGTAATGGAAATGGTAAGGATGATCACTTGCACGTTTGGAGGATTATTGGTTTTGGCTGAGGTGCATGAGATTGATGCATAGAAATGGTGTGTGTACACATTTCGGAGGGTATAGGTTCTAGTCTTATTTTGGTTTGGAGAAAGTAACTTTGATAAGTGTTGAAGATGAGTCGACACAATAATACTAATTCAAGAGACCTTGGCTTGGAATTTTTGGTGAGTTGATCGAAGTGTGTAGTCAAGTGGGTTACTTAATGGAATCATGGTTGATAATAGTTATTATGATTATTTTCAGGAATTAATTGTGACTGAAGGTTACTTAGGTATTTTTTATTTTTATTTTTATTTTTATTTTTATTTTCATTTTTCTCTTGAGGCTATATTTACCTTTGGAGATTGAGCATCCAATTGGTTGAATTAAGGACATTGTTATTTAACTTGAAGAGAGATTGTTGGGACATCATGTATGGTGTATGAAAAGATCTTCGAAGTTGAAACTTAGGCATCAACGGTGGATAATATGATCAAGTATGTGGGTTAATAAAGCAATAGGATCCTTGGGTGCTTTGCAATGGCTTTTGGTAGATTGAATATTTAAGCAGTATGGCTTGCATTAAGGTTTAAATAGTGAAATGCTATTGAAGGAACTAGTCGTGTTAATGCTAGCTTATAGGAGTAGAAATAGGTGGGTGAGTTACCAAGAAGGTTTTGATAATGTTTTGGTGTAGTCAATGATGGTTCGTAGTGAGTTTAGTCACCGCTAGATCAAATGTTCAAAATGTAGATGATGAGCTTTCGGGTTTAGGTTGTTAGGTAGAAGTCTCTAGGCACTCTTTTTGGTTCGCTAGGTTAGAATTGAGTCTTTTAAAGTATGCTTCTTATTGTAGATGAGATGAATGTATTTTGGGTTGAAGTTGCTTATTTTCAATTTGAAATGTTAAGGTTGTTTGATATTGATTTTCTGTCAATGATCATGGGTGTATTTTATGGAATTTGATTTTGATCAAGGCAGCTGGAGTTAATTGAGGAATTTGAGTTATAACTCGTGGTTTTGGGAGAGAGAGTATTTTTCTACCAAATTGTGATAAGAGTTTTGGTTAGTAGGAATGGAGCCACCTTGTACTCGATGGTGTTAGTTTCATGAGGACGTAAGTTTTATGCATGTGGCGAATATCAGAGTGCATAGCAGAAGCGTGGTATTTTTGTTGTAGTCAGGAGTTCAAATTGTGCTGATTTGAAGAATTAATGGTGACTTGAATTTTGAGAAGATACTTGTAATTGGAGATTAATCATTTGGTTGTGCAAAATCTGTTACTGATGGTTAATATTGGAAGTGGCTATTAGGTTTCCAATAGTAGAATTCAATGAAGGTTTAGAAGTTGGAGCATAGGAGTTGATTGCAGTTGGCACATATTATTGTAAGGGTTTTTGATCATTGGAATTTATTGGATGTTGTATTAAGGTTCTCGAGGAAATGAGATTTTTGGTTAGCAGTCACTCTAGGAATACTGGTCGTGATGTGTCATTGGGGGACTAAAATGAGTATGTTGGATAATGCCATGTTCATTGAGGAATGTGCCACATGCCGTCAAGTTAAGGCTGAGCATCAAGGTAGACCTCAACCTCTCCCTATTCCTGAGTGGAAGTGGGATAATATTTCTATGAATTTTGTTGTGGGTTTGCCGAGGACTCCTAGTGGGAAGAACTCAATTTGGGCGATTGTTGATTGGTTGATCAAGAGTGCTCATTTCTTGCCCATTAATAATACTGACTCTTTGGGTAAGTTGACTCGATTATATGGCAAGGAGACAATGCGTTTGCATGGAGTACCCAAGAGTATCGTGTTGGATCGGGACCCGCGGTTTACGTCCCATTTTTGGGAGAGTTTGCAGGCAGCCTTAGGCATTAAGTTGAAGTTTAGTACTACGTATCACCCACAAACAGACGATTAATCAGAGCATACTATTCAAGCTCTTGAGGTTATGTTGCGGTCTTGTGTCATAGAAATTCATGGAAGTTGGGAGAATCATCTGCTGCTATTTGAGTTTGCTTATAATGACAATTTTCATTCCTCCATTCGGATGGCCCCATATGAAGCTGGGTATGGAAGGAAGTATAGATCGCCTTTATGTTGGGATGAAAGTTGGCGAGAGCAAACTGTTTGGGCTTGAGATAATTCAAGAAATGAATGATCAAGTTCAGTTTATAAGGACTAAAATGGCGGAAGCGCAAAGTCGCCATAAGAGTTATGCAGATACGAGAAGAAGAGACGTATCATTTGAAATAGATGACTGGGTTTATTTCAAAGTCTCTCCTATGAAAGACGTTAAGCACTTTGATAAGAAAGGAAAAGTTAGCCCAAGATATGTTGGCCTTTTTTCAGATCGTAGGGAAGGTTTGGCTGGTTGCTTATAGAGTGGTCTTACCGGACTATTTTGGCGGTATGTTCTTAAGTCTGCTCTTAGTTGAATCTTATTCCTGTCTTAGTCTTAATGTTGACCTTGCCAATTTTGAGGACGGAATTTTATTTAAGGGGGGGAGGATGTAACACCCCGTATTTTAGTGTATTTTTACTGAATGATTATTTTTATTTATTCGAAAATTTATTCTCTTATTTTATAATTATTAAATTTTATTTGGGTTATTTTTATGATTTTTAATTTTGTGAAAATTATTTTGAAGTGCTTTCTTATTATTAATTATTGTTATGCGTTTAAAATCTCTTTATTCTAAATTAATTACTGTTGGATTTAATTATTTTAGTTTCACTTTACCATTGCGTTTGAATTATTTTTTTGAACTTAAGGTTTTGAAATCATTTCCGTTTGATCATTTTTGTGACCCAAGTTATGAGGATTGGACCTCATTTCTTTTCACTCTATTTTTCTTTCCTCCTTTTCTTTTCTCTTTCTTTTCTTTTCTTCCTTATTTCTCCTTCGGCCCTCTCTCCCGCGCGATCTGCTCCCCCTCCCTCTCCCCCGTGCATTTTTTCATCCGCCCAGCCCACTGCCGTCGTGCCGCCGTGACCGTCACCGCCCACCCCATTTGCTTCCCCAGCCGCCGGCGACCTTACCCTACCAACCTCACCTCCAATAACGCCGCCGTTAACCACCAGTAGCCCTTCAAAGCCGCGGAGTCACTTTCGCTCCAGCGCCGCCGTCGCACCACCATTGGCCACCATCTTCACACCACTTCATCATCGACCTCTTAGCAACCCAATAGACCCAACCCCACCTCCGATCCGTCACCGGTGAAGCACATCCAACTCTATTTTCGTTTTGGATATATTTGGCCTAAAACCACCCCTTGCGCCGCCACCCACGGCCAACCACCACCACCACTAGCTTCACCGACATCCCTAGGCCCTACCCTATCAATCTTGAGTCTTCGTTTGCACCCGTTGAAAAGTTGGTTATTGTGACCCATGACCACAGTGTATTTTACACTGTGGTGTTGCTCAGACGTCGCTTTTTTTCAACTTCGTGATCCTTCGGAAATTGCTATATAGCACTGTAAGTATTTCTCCAAAGAACTTTCGTAATTTAAATGTATTTTTGCACTAACCCATTTCACTGTATTTTTTGGCATGCCGGACTGAGTCCGAGGAGTTCGGGCGTCGGATGGATTTGTGATTGGAGTTGTTTGGTTGGTTTGGTTTAATTGGTTTGGTTGTTGATGGGTTGTTTTGATTGGATTTGTTGGGATTGATTTTGATGGATGTTAGATCAGTGTTGGTGCATGTTCATACCATTATTTCATGCATGATCATGTTTGTAAAGAAAACTGGGTTTTCGTGCATTGCATTCATGCTCATGTGTGATTTGAAAAGCTGTGATTTTATGTGATATTATTTTTGGGTGCGTGTGTATCACGACCCCAAACTGAGATGGGGCATTAACTCGGTGGAGCTCCTCTGGTTACTCGGGAGCGGAATATACTGAGTAACGTCCCCTGGGTTGTCGTTGGGAGACAATGGGATCGGACGAGATGGTATCGTGCCGACTCCGTGGTCCTTCTGCTGGCGGGGACTAGAGGATGTCTGGCCACGTACGCGCTGGGTGCGGAACTGGGCATTCGCTCGTTGCGTAGCTTGGGTGCTTGGCCATGTAAGCGCCGGGCCCGGAACTGAGCACCGCTACGAAGCTAGGCCGTGCGGATGGTCCATAGGGGAGGCCATGGTGCATATGGAATTAATGCACTATTTTCTGGGAAAATAGTGCAAGTTGGAATTTTGGGTAAATCATTTTATGGAAAAATGTTTTACGGATATTTTGGGCCAAAATGGGATTTTGGCGTGTGTTGAAATAATTATTTTCGGGGAAAATAATGTGTTGAGTAAAATGCATATTTTTCATGTGCATGCATGTTAGTTGCATTTAATGCATTTTATATTACGTTGTTATTTTGGGTCATACTTACCTGCGATACCATTTTGTGGTAACGCAGATTTTGATGCAGATGAGGAGGAGGAGGGTGAGCCTGAGGAGACGGCTCCGCCTGAGGAGTGATCTGGGATCACTCGTTTGTTTATTTGAAAACTATTGTAATATATTTTTATGGATGACTGTATAACTGCTTTTTAAATTTTTACTGATGTTTGATTTTCGTTGGGATATGTGACCGTGTTGTCCCATCCTGGTGTCTCGATTCCCGTGTCTCCTTACATGGGGGTCGTGGGGGCCACAAATGCGATTGTTTCATGACCGTGTCCATCAACTTCCTCTGTTTGAAATCATCTGTCAATGTTGTGAAACTTATGATGTTCCTAAGGCAACCTATGCAATTTTTCTCTAACTCTTCTCTTAATCAGATTTATCTTAGTAGGAAGAACATCTGAAATAGCTTTCCATATAAATACGTCGCAACCTGTCTTGGAACACTCGCCTCCTAGCTTTGTGAAGTTTCCTGCCGAGTCCCTTTTACTTCTTGATCAGTCTCCTCTCATTCTTAATTCTCTGTTAACAATCATTTTTCATCGATATAGGGCTTATTCCTCTGAAATGATTAATGTTTTTTTGGGGGCTTAGATAGAAGAAAAATACTTAAATAAATATTCCCACACAGAAACAAAAGAAAACTGGTTAGTAACGTCATTTTGAGAACTAAACAGTGCTACATCTTATGACTATTTTGATGAAACTGCCCTCAAGTATCTTTATAGCTAACTGTGACAAGAAGGGATGACTGTTTTGTCGAAGTAGATGCTTTCTCTACTAAATTGACAGTATTGTGTCATTTGCTAAAATTTACATTTGCACGTGAACTTGTTTGTACTTTGTCTAACAGTACAAGGTGTTCAACCGACCTTGGTCATATAGTTGACCAAGTATATTGGCACTTTATGAAAGATGCCCTTTCATAATTTACCAATCAAAATGTTTGCCTAACCACTTTCATTGTGTTCAACAAGTGATTGTGATTCTTGGCCAAAACATATGTTGCATTACCATTAGGTCTATCTTCCCCCTTCTATATGTCGTACTAATAACGGCTTCTATGTTTTCTAGATGGACAAGAGTTGGATGGATCTTAATGATCGAGTTATGTCCGCACAATACGCTGAAGGGATTGAACAGTTCCTCACACTAGCATGAAGCCACGTAGTGGGAAGTGACAACATTCGGTGTCCATGCCATTCATGCTGTAATAATATCTTCCTACCTATAAGTGAGGTTGAAACCCACTTGTTCATAAATGGGATTAACCCGAATTACAAGCAGTGGATATTTCATGGGGAGGAGGAAATTTTGAATGTTAGTGATGACCATGATGGTGCCTCACCTAGTTATAAAGACGAATACATTGATGACATGGAGCAGATGTTAGATGATATCAGGGAAGGTATGTTCATGGATGCACCCTCAGACTGCACCGATCCTGGAGCTCAACCACCTATAACCGAGCCTACACCAACCTTGTCATTTGAGAAACTATTGGATGATGCCCGTCGTGCACTTTTCGAGGGCTGTAAAAAGTTTTCAAAGCTCTCATTTATTGTGAAGTTGCTACACATTAAAACCATTGGGGGTTGGTCAATAAATTCATTTGACCTTCTGCTCAATTTGTTGAGGTCTGCTTTTCCCGAGGCTCAGTTGCCTCACTCATACGAGTCACAGTCATTGGAGCGGGGGTTGGGATTCAATTCAATTACAACAAAATCCATGGTTGTCCTAACGACTGCGTTCTATTCTGGAAGGACAATGTCGATATGAATGAGTGCCCAAAATGCAAGGCCCCTAGGTGGTTGTCAAACACACATAGGAACCGTTTAATCCCTCAGAAGGTGTTGCACCATTTCCCTTTAAAGCCGAGGTTGCAACGGCTATATATGTCTACTAAGATTTCAGCTGATATGAGATGACATAAAGAGCAACGAGTTAGTGATGGTAATATTGTGAGGCATCTTGCCGATTCAATAGTGTGGACTATATTCGATAAAGATCATAGTTGGTTTTCTAAAGATGCTCGCAATGTCAAGCTTGATTTAGCGAGTGACGGTTTCAATCCTTTCAACAATCTTGCAAGACCTTATAGTATATGGCTTGTGATTCTTGTGCCATACAACTTGCCTCCGTGGTTGTGAATGAAAGAGCAATTCTTTATCATGTCTCTCATTATTCCTGGTCCAAAATCACTAAGAAATGATATTGATGTATACTTGCAGCCATTGGTAGATGAATTGAATGATCTATGGGAAAATAGGGTACATACATATGATGTCTGCAAGAAGGAAACATCAGATTGCATGCTGCTTTACTGTGGACAATAAACGATTTTCCTGCATATGGTAACTTGTCAGGATGGTCAACTAAAGAAAAATTAGCATGTCCTTCATACAATGTAGGTATGGATTCAAGCTGGTTAAACTTTGGCCGAAAGCACACCTATATGGGACATCATCGGTTTTTACAGGCAAACCACGTATGGCGGAAAAAAAAAAATCTATGTTCAACAGTAGGGAAGATCATCGCATGCCGCCAAGTGTATTATCAAGGCCGAATATATTAAGTCAACTAACTCTTCTTGGGGATGTTGAATTTGGGAAATCCCATAAGAAGAGAAAACGCACTTCTGAAGAGTTGAATTGGACGAAGAGAAGTATATTCTTCAACTTACCGTATTGGTCCACACTTCAGCTTCGACATAATCTTGACGTTATGCATATTGGAAAGAACATTTGTGACAACATACTCGGCACATTAATGAACATTTTTGGAAAAAGTAAAGATAATATTAATGCACGCCGTGACCTGGCCGCTTTGGGTATAAGAAAGGAATTATATCTGATGCATCAAGGTGACTGGTGTTTAATGCCACAAGCAGCTTTTACGCTATATGGAGCTGAAAGGACATCGTTTTGTCTGTGGTTGGCCGATGTGAAATTTCTAGATGGTTTCACGGCCAATATTTCATGTTGTGTTTCTATTCGTGACTACAAGATCTCTAGGTTGAAAAGTCATGACTGCCATGTTTTCTTGCAAAGACTACTTCATGTTGCAGTAGCGGGTTGCTTAAGAAATAATATTGCTTTACCTTTGACCGAACTTAGCTCTTTCTTCAAAGAGATATGCACCCGAACGTTTAGCGCAACTGGAAGTTGATATCGTCCTCATTCTATGCAAGTTAGAGATGATTTTCCCTCCTTCATTCTTCGATGTGATGGTCCACTTAGCCTTCCATTTGCCCCGTGAGGCGTTGCTTGCAGGCCCAGTCCAATATAGGTGGATGTACCTATTTGAGAGGTTTCTTGAGAAATTCAAGCGGTATGTAAAAAATAAGACTCGTTCAGAAGGATCAATAGCAAAAGCCTACATTCATGTTGAATGCTTGACTTTTTGCTCGATGTATCTCGAAGATGTTGAGACAAGGTTCAACCGAGTTGACCACAACATTGATGGTGGCTAAGAGGATGGGAGTGATGGGTTTAAGATTTTCACCCAGAAAGTTCATCCATTGGGTATGGCATCATCTTAGATCCAAAACTATTCACCTTAGCTTGTTGGTTCGTGCTTAACAACTGCATAGAGATTACTGGCTACATAGAGTATGCATCTTTACCCCATTTGATGCTTTCCATCTATAAGCTTCTTTATCCAACGCAATTAAAGAAGTTATTTTGGTTACTACACATATTTTCATAGTATATTACACTCATAAATCTTCTTGCATGAACTATTCTTTCCATGTGTGCAGGGAGCACTATGGAATATGTAAGCAAAAGAATCCAACCCATGTCGAGCGAACTCATGAAATAGAATTCCCTTCATGGTTCAAGAAACGTGTAGGTTGCCCAACTTGTCTATATAGTCAATGCATAATGTTCAATGTCTCACAACTAAATCATATCGTGACTTAAACGATTGATCAACATTTTTGGTTAATTTGCCAGGTCCAAACTATGCGTAAAGATAACCCTAGTAAAGTGCCTGATGATCTATATGCTTTAGCATGCGGCCCTGACCGTTGTGTTGCATAGTACGCTGCTTGCATAGTGAATGGAAAAAGGTTCCACACAAAGAATCAAGAGCAACGTAGACGGACTCAAAATTTAGGTGTGTTAGTAACTGGTGACGAGGCATCAAACAATTTAGACTTCTATGGTGTCCTAAATGATGTTGTTGAGTTACATTACATGGGATGGCATCGTGTCTACTTGTTTAAATGTGAATGGTTTGATGTTGGTGATCCAAGACAAGGTGTTCGAATGGATACACATATGACTAGTATCAATGTCGACCGGACATGGTACAAGGACGAACCGTTTGTCTTGGCATGCCAAGCTGAACAATGTTTTTACGTCAAAGATAGAAGGGTTAAAGGTAGTTGGTATGTTGTACAAAAGTTTACAAATAGGAATGTATATGATATATGACATCCCACCAGTGCACATGTCCGAGGACCATGAATTTGAAAGTGATGGTGATGCCTATCAAGATGATGAATCGTGTACATAGAAATGTTGAATGTCCTGTGTTGGTGTGGCAACTCCACTACATAGGCCTGATATAGAACCAACCGAGTTTGATGCATCAACAATGAATGTGAGGTCTACTCAGCACTAACCAGGCGGAGATTTTATTGACGACGCAAAGGCAACATCTGGTTCAGACGATGGCGTTGGTGATAGTTATTACTCTGAATCTGTGGATGATCTATCCAGAGATTTAGATCCTCTTTCTGACTAGAAAAACTCATTTTCAAAATTCTTGAGTTAAGGTTAATTTCCTCAACTTCAACATGCACTTGACAGAATTTTTGTTTTTCTGTGCAACCCATCATCCTTAATTAACACATGAGCTGGTCTTCCGATATAGCTAGGATGAATATACAATTTCATCCTAGCTATATAAAGATTTGTATTTATGCTACAGGCCCTTTCAAAGACTGTTGGTGATAGGAGACTTTAAACTTGGTCCATTGGAAAGACAGTTGGATGGATACAAAGAAGTTCTAATGCACCTATAAGTGATTCTAATGGCTACATGCCTCATAGGCAGACTATTAATAGTAGTACAATGTTATTTAAACTCTTCTTGCACATGATGGATATTGTAGTAGAGATTTAGTTTCAAGTTGCTAGCTTAATAAAAAATCAACGATAATTAACCTAATTGTAGTTATTCCCCACCTGTGGCAGGTCCATCAATTACGCTGGAGATATGAAAGCGTGGTTGCAGCCCCACCTTTTTATATGTTCTTGTATTGTTAATATGAATGTTATGTATAATAACCATCAAATGCCTAATAAAAAAAAAAAACTCTACTGTATGAGATGACATTCCAGATATCACTTTGTTTTGTTTGACTTTTACTTATACTTCATTTTTTGCTCTATAAAATGAAGTAGTCAATAGATATAGGCATGCTGGTTGGGAGCATATGGGGTTGCTTATGCCCATATTGATTAGTACTTTCTGGATTGAGCATTGCAAACCAATCTATGAACCCAACACATGTTTAGTTTTATTTCTATGAAGTTAACATAAGGAAAAGCTAAGGGGGCAGCCATATATGAACCCAACACACATTTAATAGGCAGGCTATGAAGTTAACACAAGGATTAAGCGTAGGGAGTAGTCTTGTATGAACTGCAAGTGGAAGAGATGTTAGAAGTTCGGACATGTAGATAAGGTGAAGTCAATGTAGTTACTATTTGAAGTCAATTGGGAAAAAAAAGGATAAGAATCCCAGAGGCTGTGGGGATGAACAAAACTCAGATAAAGCATTTGCAACATGTAGATGTTTATACAGCTGATTAAAAAAATGATGTTTGCCAGTTTTGTTGGATGTGAGCCACACATTAATTGTAACAACTAGAGTACTGCAATGTCATTAATATAGATTTATTTATGGATGAAATCTTTGATTGAATCTATCTAAGCTAAGGGAGCCGCCATCTATGGACTAAATATTGGAAGAGATGTGAGAAGTTCAGACAAATAGATACATGAAGTCAATGTAGTTAATTGTAACACCCGTCCTTGTGATGGGTCTTTTTATAAAATATTTTGAGAAAGGACGACGGGAATTACCATCCGATTTAAAACTTTTTGCTTCTTCTCAGGGTGCAAGACTCTACGTTTATAAAATAAAAATGTGCTTTTACAATAAAAGAGGTTTACAGCTGAAAACATCAATTTTAATAATAAAAATGCCTCTCTTACATTTGAACCTCGTGCCTAGACTTCCGTGCTCTTCCCCATGGGCCGTGTCCGTCCTAACGCGTACTCCATTTCCTTCCCTGTGGGGGGAGGGACATGCATAAAAACTAAAATGAGTCGAAGACTCGTAAGCATTACTTCACGCAGTTAAAATATAACAACGTAGGTTTTCATTCATGCATTCATCATTCGTACATACTATACATACATACATGTGTGCATACGTGCGTTCATTTGAAAACGTCACTGGACGGGGTTTTCCTTTCTTTTCGTAAAACGTTACACCTGTCAGTGCCTTCATTTCTTAAAGTGCGTTCGTGCATGCGTACATACATACATACATACATTCTTTCTTTTCACTTTCATAGGCCGGTACACACTGTTACACCCCGTGTGTTAGGGTTAGCGGCCCTTTGACCTGGATTCTGCCCGTGGCCACAGGTTGGGAATCCCCTTTCATAGGGGCAGCACTGGGTGCACTACCAGTACTACTTACCCGGCATTGCAATCTGCCCATTCATTGGTACCCTTTCATTCATTCATGTGGCCGTTACGTATCTTCATACATTTCATGCTTTCATTCATTCTTTCATGCCAGCTCTGAAGAGCTGGAGCTTCATTCATTCATGCCAGCTCTGAAAAGCTGGAGTTTTCATTCAGTTATTTCTTTCATTTAACATGAGAAAACATTTCTTTTCATGAGAAAACATCATTTCATGAGCATGGGCTCGAACGTCCTCTTTCATAACATCCACGAGCATCACCTTGCGGCATTCACAAAAGTATCGATTCGTACCGTCCATAAAACATAAAGCACGGGCTCAAACTTCACCTTTCGCGGCATCCGCAAGCATCACTTGGAACGTTGGCCTTCGCGGCGTCCACAAGCATCACCTCGCTGCGCTCGCGACAGCGTCAGTTCGTAGGATCCATGAAGGCATCGGCTTGAGCTCGTCTTTCGTGCATTTACATCAATTCTTTTTCTTTGAAAATACATACAATAGATACGTCTTATAGTCATCCATTCGCATGCATACAATTAATAACTTTGGGTGCGTAAAAAAGGGCTTTCATGGAAGGGTCGTATGTACATATACATTTGAAAGCATGGCATCTTCTTTCGTAAGCATTTTCTTAAAGATAAAAGCTTTTCCTTTTCTTTTCGTGATTTCTAGAAAACTCTAGAAGGGCATGAACGTAATATTTACCTAGACTCTGTGCTACTTTCATACCAAGCAGTCCATTCATGTGCGTGTCAGCTGGCAACCTACATGCATACATCACCTTAACGTTATTCTCTATCTAATGCATAAACAACTGAACTAGAAATAGAACTACACTATACTTGAAACACTTTCCTTCTATCTCGTGCACTTACGTGCCCTTTTCTATGTTAAAACCTTCGAGGACCCATTGCGGTTACCGCATCTTCCAACTCAGGTCTTGCCTCGAGTGCTCATTCACTAAAGTGAACCCATGATTCACCCTAGGATTAAGACACTAAGACCTCTATCTTATTCTTCTCATTAACCACGCTCTGACGCATGACTCAGACCAACTAAGTCACGCATCCCTTCCTTAGACAGTACACTCGTCACTATCTCCATGCATCTTAGCCCATACTAAATCCTCATTCCCCTCCATACAAGCCACACTGCTCTAAGCCAACTCTGAGGCTTAAGCACTGTGTAACTGTGCTCAGGACAGATTACCCATTACATATGGTGAATCCGTCTGGCACATGTGTCTAACCAAATTACACATGTACCTTACCCCTTTATCACCTAAGATCAGCATATAACACGTTGATCACCTGCTTGTGTAAACAAGCAACATACTCCGATACCTACATTTTCTTAACCCGGCTAGCATGACTCTTCATGCTACCCGTCCCTTCGACAATTCATCCCAACACTTAACATGACAAGACTCCATTCACAACCACGCCTTATGTCACATCATATAGCTTAAGACTATTCCCAAGCTACACAGTGACCTTGTCACATCACCTGACATCCCACTACGTCATTTCTATGCCAACTTCTAACTCATCCTGAGTACGGTTCCTCACGTACTCCTATCTCATCGTGACATCTCGTCATGATCCCGCTACGCCATTTCTACACTAATTCCTCACCCATCATAAGCATGACTGTCAATAACCACGTCACGAACACTTCGTGACTTTGCCAAGTCATGCTTCCGCTGCATACTCTTATACTTGTTCTGCTACTTCATGCATACTCCTAGCCATAAGTACATCACGATGACACTTGTTACCTCAGACTACAGGCGACACCATAACTACTTCGGGACATTGTTCCACAATTTTTGACACTATTCACCACATTCTATGCCCACTCTGCACAACCATCCTTATCTCTGCGACACGTCACACGGAGTGTCACTGCCTCATGGAGTACACTCCACGTATACTCCCTTTCCACACGCTACAACCTATCATCAATATGGCATACTCGCCATACGATGCATCACTCTACCATAAAGAGTACACTCCGCGTGTACTCCCTTTCCACATGCCACATCACCACTATGGCATACTTGCCATATGGTGCATCTCTCCACCACATAGAGCACACTTCACGTGTATTCCATTTACACTCGTTACGCCACATTACCATGATGGCCTACCCGCCATATGGTGCGTCACTTCACCACATGGAGTACAACTCCTTTCACATACTCCATTTACATGCACTATACCACATTACCCTTATGACATACTCGCCATATGGTGCATCAATCCACCACTTGAAATACACTCCACGTGTACTCATCCCGTTCCACAATACACCAGAAGGGTATATTTTACATATACTCTCCTTATCTCATACTACACCACACAGAGTACACTAAGCGTGTACTATTCTCATTCCACAATATGCCAGGAGGATATATTTTACATATACTCTTCTTATCTCACACTACACCACACACAGAGTACACTCAGCGTGTACTATTCTCACTCCACATACCACGATACCAATATAGCACATGCCCCACAACTACACTGCATAGCACAACCACGCCAAAATTACAGCACAAACTCCACAACTGCATTACACAGCACAGTCCACAACACTTCACAAATACGTCCAACACTTCACATACAAAGCATTACACAATATGCCCAACGCTTCACAGCACAACGCATCACAAAATGCCCAACACTTCACAGTACATCACACCTCCATACTACACAGTCATTCCCCTAATACTAACAGCACAATCAACAACCTAGTCCACTAATCAATATCTAACATAATTAACGAGGGATAGAGAGTTATATTATTGACAGGATAACCTGTGCGTTGCTCACTGATTGTCACAGTCGATGACGTCGGAGAGGTCGTACGTGGCGGCTAACCCACGTACGTTGACTGTTTGGGCGTTTGGATAGCTAAGTGTGGTCTTGGAAAGGCTCATGAAGGCCTTGTGTTGGTGGCTATGAAGGGCGGTACACAGCGTACCTAACCGTGTACAGTGGCAATCAGTCACGCACAGTGACTGTCCATCACGTGCAGTGATTACCCACCACGTAAAGTGGTGGTTTGGACCTAGGGCTTGGCTAAGGGAAATGCGACGGATCTCGTGGTGGCGTCGAGGTGGCGCCACAGTGACTCACGGCGGCGGATCTGGCGCCACAGTGGGTGAGAGGCCGTGGGAGAGTGAGAGAGAGTGTGCGTGCATGGGTGGCACATCGGGGTCGTGGGTGTTTGGGTTGGCTTGGTGGTGGCCTGAGGAGGGTAGAGGTGGTGGTCATCTGCCATGGGTGGCGGCGCACGACAGTGGGGGACGCACAACCCGTGCGTGCTTGAGGAGGAGACCCGTGCATGGAGGAGAGGCCATGGGCCTCGGGTCCAAGGGAGAAGGAAGGGGGAGGTAAGGGGAGGTTCATGGTGGTCGTGGGAGTCGCGCACGGCAGTGCTAGAGGTCGCGCACGGTGAAGCCATGCCTGGGTCTCTTGTGCGTTCGTGCTACAGGGAAAGTGGTTGCATGGGAGGTGCTGGTTTTGCTGGAAGGTGGTGGCCGGTGGTAGAGGAAGCTGCCGTGGGAGTGGTGGCGCCGTTGGGCGGCTCTACATGCATCAAGCCCATTCGGGCTTTGCCCTTCCAATGGAGAGGAGGAGAGAGCGTGAGAGGGAGAGATCGGTGGGGGTGTGCTCGCCGGAGGAAGGGGGAGCTGATGGTGCCGGCGGTGAGGGCTGCCGATGCATGGCGGCGTCGGGCTGAGGCATGGAGCATTCGGCGAGGGAGAAAGGCCGCGTACAACGTACGCTTGGGGGAGAGGGAGGAGAGAGAGAGAGGGCTGGGAAAAGTGAGGGAAAGAGAGAGGGGTCTGGGTATTTAATCCAGTCCCTTCGTCTTGGGGGTCCTCAAAATGATCTAACGTTGAGATATTAAAACACTGATTTGAAAATGCATAAACGTTAACTTAATTAAAAGCACTTAAAGGAATTAAGGTAAATATTATTTTAAACTAACTTTAGTTTATAAAATAATATTTCTTCATCATTAATAAATGATGAAATCTTATTTAATATATTTAAGAGAATAAAATCATTAAATTAATTAAAGCTTTCAACATAATTTAAATCTCTTAATATTTCAAATAACTGGAATCATTTTAATAATTAATATTAAAATGATCTCCGACAATTACAATATTTTGGAGCTCTTCAAAATATTATAATTGTCTCATTTAAAAACAAGTTCAACTCAACGATATTGGGAATACCTCATATAAATATTTTCAGTACATTTAAAACACTGGGCGTACCTTAGAAGTCACCTAATATCTCGAGAGGCACGTCGTCATGGTTCGGCACACATGACGATGCTCACAGTCACCAGAAAGAATGGCAGACTATTACATAGTTCCGTCATCGGAATTTGCTTACGTCAGAAATGATGAGTCTTACGTAAGAAAGAGAGAAGCTTACGTAAGAAGAAAGGAGCGGGGGTTACATTAATGTTTGCACAAAAATTAAAAAAAAAAAAAAAAGATAAGAATTAAGAGGCTGTGGTGATGAATGAGGATTGAATAAAGCATTTGGAACAAGTTTGTTTATACATCCTTAATTAAAAACAGCCGTTGTTTAACTTTTTGTCGGATGTGAGCCACACATTAATCCTAACTGGTCATAGTACTGCAATGTCATGCATATCGATTTATTTATGGATGAAATCTTTGATTGAATCTATCTAATGCCTAGGCTCAACCCTATGGGCATTTGGATTAAAATATTGTTGTAAGATCATTTAGGTAATTTAGATTTAATCATAGGGAGGACTTGCCTTCTGTCGTTTGCCAGTAAATAATTGTTGTTAAAATTAAATCTAGTTTAATTGGAAAGTTGTACATACTACACTCCCATTCTAATAATCATTCTACTATGATCATGGGGTAGCATTGATCTTCTATTTTAACAAGCTTGCTCATTATTCTAATATTACACAATTTGAATATCAAATATACAAAAAGCATAAATTTTCTTTAATTGCAGTAGTCTACGTGAACTATCTTAATCTCATGCATAATTCTTCAATCTAATGACGGCGATAATTATATAATTTAGAATCAATGAGGCGTTTGATTGGATGAAGTTAGTCTTGTGCTCCTCTCCTTCAAGTTGAACAAATGGGAATCCAACCTCATATGATTCTATATATGTTTGGATCAACATAATCATACTGAACAGGAAATGTGAAAACATGCACTTGTTAGTAATCATGAGTCATATCCAGAGCACTACAGCAACGTTTAATTAGTTCAAGTAAATATAAGGACCATTCACACCCTCTATAGTGTCTACAGGATATGGGGCATTATAATCTAAGGGTTGTACTTATTAAAAAAAATAAACAGCAATATTTTTTTATGGCAACTGGTGCATCAGAAATACTTATAAACAAAAAAGGAAAAAAATCTAAAAACTTTAATCTGACTAATTAAACGGTGCAATTGCAAGGAGGGGTAATGTTAAGTAATTTACTGCAAAACTCAAACCTTAGCAATTTCAATATACCTACTGCACATTTAATTAAGTGTTAAAAAGTATGACTTTAACTAAATATTGTGTTGCATTATTATAAAATATAAGGACCTATGTAAAAGTTAGTAAGGTGAATATAAAAAGAATGACTTTAACTAAATATTGCGTTGCTTTATTATAAAATGAAGTAATTAAGTAAAAGTTAGTAAGGTGAAGTAAAATTAATTGCTAAAAAGTATGACTTTAATTTAGCGTTAAAATATAAGGACCTAACTAAAAGTTAGTAAGGTGAAGTCAGTTGGGAAAAATATGGCAAGTCCAGTGGGCGGGAGACTTTGCCGCCATGAGCCAAATGAAAGGACAAAGATGTAAAATCTGAGTTCAGCTACCCAGTGAACTGATGTGACAATTTAGTACAAACCAGAGAGTGGTAGTCGGCAACCTTACGGGTGGGCAACATAGCTGAAAATCACCTAATACTCTCTGTACCTAGTGGTGCCGCTTCTGGTAGGGATTCGTGGAAGTGTTTTCATCTCTTTGTGAGCGTTAGCCATGGTTGGTGCATGAAGCTCCAAGAAACCAGGATTTCTCTTCTACAAATATATTGCTAGCACCAGCAGCTAATCTCGGGCTTTTTTGCTTGTTGTCATGCAAGATATATTTCTCTTACAAGGTATGTGTTCAACCCTTTCACTCACAAAGTGATAAATCTGTAGCTTTTCTATGCTTGTTTTGTATGGTAATATTTTTGAGATATCTTGTTTTTGGTTTCGAAAAGGTAGTTTCTCAGTTTATAAATCTGTAAAGGAGGCTCTATTTAACGTGACTTGATGCCAACTTTTTTTCCTACTTGCACCATGAATCATTTGTCCATATCATGCCTCAAAGTGGATATAGCTTGAAGGGAGGTCCCTGCATGCATGCATGCGGATCAGTCATTAATGTGTGTAATTCTTTGTAAAAAGCTATGTATCCATATGATGAATGAATGATTGATATATAGCACCAGCTTCCTGCTTAATTTAACATTTGATAATTACACACACACACACACACAAAGGTAGCCTCCCTTCAAAATTTGGCATAGTGAATGGAGCAGCATTCAACTCTTCTGTTGCTACTGCTTGAATTAACAATCCCAACATTAAAAAAAAATATTTTCAAAAGCAAATAACCAAAAAAAATATTCTTTCGGTTTTAACATAGCTTTCACATATAACACATTAAATGGAAGGTTGATGTTTTTGCCATTGTAATATCTCTTAATGTGATCCGTAAGTGGCAGTGTATTCTTCTTACCTTCATGTAGATGTTGAAATCAGGATGAGGCTTAATATTTGCTTCTTTCTCTCTTTTTGCTAGCTCTACCAACATTCAGATTTCAGTTTGATAAGATTAAATGTGCTATATTTAGGCTAAGATTTCAGTTGAATCACCCTGAATGGCCCCTCAAGCAGCTCTTAAATGTATATATTCACTAATGAAATATGGACTGTGATTATAATAGACAGGTTCAAATATAAGATATATGGCACTAATTGGACGAGGAAGCTGGTTCAGACGAGGTGGCGGCTTCAGACGAACTGGGGCTAACAGGAGACCACCACGTCCTCCAAGACTTTCATCATGGACCCCAAGCGAAAAAGACAATGAGGATAGTTCTGACGATTCAACGTAGCCTCCAAGTATAGTTTCTGAGACAGAAGTTGCGCATCCAATATTGGATGCCCACACAAGTAGAGGTTGCAATGGTTGATTCTTTTATTATGCTCACCTATTGTGCTGAATATTATGAAGTTTATAAACATGTTTGGTTTATAATTCTACCTTAAAAGTCAGACCAGCAGTTTATTAAATTTGATATTCCTTGTAGGTGAAGTTGTTCCAGAGCCGATACCAGCAAATGTTGGACCAAAGAGACATGGACGAGGTCCCGCCAAATGCATCGAGTTTGATAAGCTTCGAAAGCACGGGAAAATACCACTCAAAATTAATGATGGGAAAACAGCCCCATGCTGTGAGAATGCGAACATGTTTACCACAAGGGTCACATGGATATTAAAGCATCATGCAGACATGAGTCACGCACGATGGACTGATGTTCCGGCAGCAGAGAAGGATGGATTGATGGAACGTGTTCGGGTAAGCTTCTATTTAACTTGCAGTTGATATGGTTTAGCTCAAAATTAAATGATTATGTAGTTGAAACTAATGACTTGATTTGTTTAGGCTAACTTCATATTGGATTGGGATTTGGCCAATCATAGACAGACGGTGTGGAAACAGTTGCGTAAGCGATTCAACGCTTTCCACCATCAGCTGCATAAGAAATATTTGTCATATGGTAGCCATGAGGAAGCATTGGCTGGTGGGACTGAATTGGTATCTAATTTAGTTTGGGTGAAGTTATGTGGTAGATGGGAAAGTGAGGCATTCAAGGTATATGCAACCATTAAAACTATATGTTTTTATGATGACCATTGGTTTGGAAAAATATTTGTTTCATTTACAAAGAACAATGTTCAAAGTTCTCATTTTTTGTTGTATTTGCAGAAAATGTCAAAGCAAAACAAAGAGAACCGCAACAAGCTGAAAACCAATCACACCGCCGGGAGGAAGTCATTTGTGAGAGTTATGGAGGAGAAGGTATATTATGTTTATTAACTTCATCGTCATATGTCAATGACTAAAATTGTCAAATACTAAAACATAAGAACCTATATTTAGGCAGGGACAAACCACAAGTAGACAAATGACATTGATCCAGATTTCAATACCAGTAATCAGGAAACCCATCTTAACCTTACTGGAACTTCACTGCTAGAAAATATACAGCCTTAATGTTTATTAAGACTAATGTATTATAAACTACTAGTGTCAAGATTTAATGGCTTGTTTTGTCATCACGTTTTCAACACTACACACTAATCAAATAACGGCACATGGAAAAATCAGCTTGCTGTAAAATATGGATACATTTAGGAAATATTAAGATTTTAGTGTGTAAGATTTCTCTTTATGCTTCATTGTTGCACAGCATTCGACTACAGCAAACTTGGTCGAGTTTTACAAGGAAGTCCGTTGGTCTAGGAGTAAAGACAAATTCGTGACATCCACGACAGAAGAGCTTTATGTGAGAATTTTAATATACCTACTGCCTGAAGTTTTGGTCTATCATTAACACAAGGTTCTGTAGTAACTTCACTGTCATAGTTACTATACTTGGTTTCGAACAAGTTATGATTTATTTTACACAAGTTATGGTTTAATAAGATCTGAACAAGTAATGGTTTAATTTACACAGTTACCTATTCTATGTGCAGAAGCAAATGGTTGACAAGATGGAAGGTATGGAACCTGAGCAACGTACTGAAGAGGCAGCAGCTTCTGTATTTAGGGAGTTACTAGGCCATAGACCAGGGTATGCTAGAGGTCTAGGCGAGATGGTAATACCCACATCTACACGACAACAAGATCGTGAACAGGAGAAACGTCATGATGAAGAAGTGGAAAGATATAAAAAGGATGTTGAGTATTACAAGACTCAGTTTGAGGAGTTAAGGGGAGATGTTAGAGTACTTATAGAGAGGCAACGTGAGTATGAGAAGACATTGTACAGCCTCATGTCAGGAATGTCACAAGGAGAGTCTCAGAGAGAGACTCAAGGAGCTGCTTAGGACAGCAATGAAGAAGTTAAAATTTTTGTGGGGGCTTTTTGTGAGGTTTTTTGGTTGGTGAAATGCCCATATGTAAAACCGTTTTGTGGCATCACAGATTTTTTGGGGGATGAAACAGGGTGTTCTTGGGTAGTCAGTGCATGAAGTAGTTAGAAGATATAGTATGTGGTTGTCTATATAGTTAACTGTACGTTTGGATGCATGAACTGGGATCGGAATTTTGAGAGTAGTGTGATCTGGTATGGGCCATGATCATTTGACTAGTTAGAAGATATATATAATCTGGTCATATGGTATGTCACTACAAGAAATGAGGCCTTTTGCGGCGATTTTATTTCCAACGGAAATAAAATCGCCGCATAAAGCCTTTAATTGCGGCGATTTTTACATCGTCACAATTTTTTTACATAAAATTTTGAAACTGGTTTTTTGCGGCGATTTTTTTACTTTTTGCGACGAATATATTCGCCACAAATACTAAATTGATCTTTTGCAGCAATTTTTCATTTTTTGCGACGAAAAAATTTGTCGGCATATTAAAAAAACTTGTTTTGACAGTTTTTTTAATCGCTGCAATTGCAAAAGTGACCTTTTGCAGCGATTTTTTAACTTTAAAAATCGTCAGAAATAAGAATCAGACCTTTTGCAACAATTTAAAAATCGTTGCAAAAAAGTAGACCTTATTTCCGGCAAATTCCAAGTCACCGCTTAGTGTTCAGCGCGAAGTGGGAAATCATGTGGGAGCTGATTAATGTACTTTTTTTTGCGGCGACTTTTTATCTTTTTGCGACGATATTTGTCTTCGCAATAAAGTCTTCAACTGTACCAGCACTAATCTAATCGAACATTGTTGCCGTAATAAGATATGCTGCCATTTTAAGAGTGCGGCTATACATCAGCCGCACTCTCCGCACACTCCACGTGCAATTTTTTTTTTTTTAAACGTAGCACAGGGTGTGCTGCGGCTGCAGCACACAGTAGGCTGCAATAAATATTTTCTCACCATTTAAACATTATTAACGGCGAATAAGAAGCGCCGAAAAAGACAATAAAATTTAAACACCGCGCCTAACGTTTTCCCCTCATTTCTTTCCCTCCAGCGCTGTCCCCCCCCCCCCTCCCCCTCTCTCCCTAATCCATCTTCTCCCTCAAGCCTCCGCCGCGCAAAGCCCTCGCCAGCGACCCCACCGGCACCTCACCTCGACGGCCACCCCCTCCTTCTCCCCCAGCCCCCACGGCAGAAATATTAGGTTTCCCCGAATCTGGCCTCACCTCTCTCTCTCTCTCAGATTCTCCATGATCATCACTACTAGGGTTGCCGTTCGCCACCAATCATACCTCGACGCCATCGCTAGTCCGCCGTCGGAGCCCCATTCTCCTCCACGCGTAGCCCAGCAGCCCGAGGCCTTCCTTCTCTCCCTTGCTCTGTTCGCAACCCACGGCCCCCACACGGTTTACTTCTCTGCCACTCCCTTGTGAGTTTCGATTCTTCCCTTTGTCAATCTTTGTACTCAGGTTTTGGTTTGGGGGTTCTTGCATTTGACTGTTGTTTTTGGTATGACATAATTCTATATTTGCATCTGATTATGCAGCCTCAAACTCAGTTATCTCCTAAGAAACCAAAGGCTCAAGCACTACACAGTGGTGCTTCTTAAGATGCAGAGTTGTAGGCCGAGTTTCAACAAGTCTTTTTCTTGGTTCTCTACAGTAATGTAAGAACATTTTTGTGTTTTTTACTTGATAGAAGTGTCATGAACTCAGAGCTTGTCTTCCTTGAGATAATTTTACTTTTTTTTTGGCATTTTGATGTGAAAATCATTTTAACTTTGCCATGCGTCATGCATTTAACATTCTTACTCAAAACTGTTTTTGGTTACTACCATGTCAAAAGTGGGACAATTTTAGTTTGCTTGCTTGCAATTTTAGTTTGCTGCCTCTTGTATCCACATTGATTGAAGACAATTTTAGTAAATTTAAGCTTGATGTTGAGTGAAACTTCCCTTTCTCTTGCACATTGATTGAAGACAATTCTACAGATTAAACATCTTTTATACATTTCTAGCGACAAAGTCTTAAGTGAACTGTAATTTCTGAATTCTAGAGTACTAATTCAGAAATTACGTATGAAAAAAATATTGATTTACTTATGCTGGTTCTGAGATTTACTTATGAAAAAAATATTGATTCATAGAATAAGGTTATGTAGAAAATATTAACAAATACGTTAATCAATGATAGAATCAGTGAAATTTAGAATTTGTTTCTATCCTGCTTCCTGCTATATATGATAATTACTCAATGTTTTTTCTTTCATATTCTTTCCAGATATATTCCATCGTTGCAGGCAACATTTAAGTTCCCACAGAGCCTTGGCGTCATAGGTGGGAAGCCTGGGGCTTCAACTTACATTGTTGGTGTGCAAGATGAAAAAGCTTTCTTCCTTGATCCACATGACGTTCAGCCGGTATATAGCCTGACTTGAATAAATTGCTTCCTGTTTAAATACTTTTAATTGCATATATTAGATGGATAGAACTATATTTGTAGAAATTGATGAATCTGAAAATATTTTTTTTAAAAAAAGAGTAGATTTATTTTAACTTTTGAGAGCCTAGAGGAATGAGAGGAAGGGAGATGGTGGAAGCATGGCCTGTGATTTTGTGGAGAATATAGTCCTGGAAAGAGCTCAAAGGAGAAAACTGATCGTGTTTTATCTAGTAGTCAGGATTTACTGTTTCCTTGGATTGGAAATTCCACATATATGCATGACCTGCAACTTTGTTGGGACTCGTTGAATTTCCCCACGAAATAAATCCTGACTACTTGTTTCTCCAGTGAGAAGCTGCAAAACAAGAAATGTGAATCGACCAAAAAGCGAAGGTGGATGATTGAAATTATCTCCAGCATCCCGGCATCTTGCTTTGCCATTGGTGCATTCCTTTTTTTATCATTGTAAACATCATTTCATCTCAACTTCTTCTTGTCTACAGGTCTTAAAGATGCTTATCATTTGATTGGTCTTATGTTCTAGGCTGTATATTGAGCATAATTCAGACGTCTTTCCTAATCACAGCTTGATCATTATATGATTTTTTTTATTTAATTTTATTTTAGATTAATATGATTAGAAGTTGAATTGGAAGATGGAAGTGATCCTGGTTTCTTTGTTGGGTGACACTTCAGATCAGAAGCTAGCTAGTGGGTCGATGCTGATTACTGCAGTTCATGCTGCAAACAGCCGTGGTATAAAGCCAACAAATTAATTAACCAACTTTGGGGGGATTATATAATAACAAAATCTGTTTAATGTTAGACCTAATTAATTAGTAGTAATCATGTCTACATTATATATTTGTATTAATCTCGGATGACTATATTAATTAATTAATTATGGAAGCATGGCCTGTATATTGAGCATGGCCTGTATATTAAGCATAATGAAATTATGGTTTCACTCTTGGATGACTATAATACTTTTGATAAGATTATGAGAAATACAAGAGTTTGCACAGAATAATTTTACTTCAATATTTGAAAAATATTCACACACTCATTACAATAGTTAATCACCAAATAAATACACATTTACAGAAACTGTTTTAAGTAAGAATCCTAGAATAAAGCTAGCTGTTACAGAGTATTAGGAAGGAATTAAATGTGCTGATACGAGCTTGATTCAAGGCTGAGAATCTGCCTCCTTGGTCTGATGCTTGATTGAAGGAATTTGCTTGATTTCCTTTATACGCCCCCGCAAGATTGAGCTGCCATCGGCCAAGCCAATCTTGTTCCTTAGAATTTCAGTTCGTTGCCGTGAAAGAGCTTTGGTAAGAAGATCAGCTAGCTGGTCCTGGGTGTTAACATGATGAACATCGAGAAGCCCCCGTTGAACCATATCTCGAACAAAATGAAGATCAATCTGAATTTGTTTCATGCGAGAGTGTTGGACAGGGTTAAAACTGAGATGGGTAGCTCCCAAGTTATCACAAAACAGCTTTGGTTGTCGTCTGAGTGGTAAGCCAAGTTCTTTGAATAATGAGATGAGCCAGGTAGTTTCAGAAGCCGCATTTGCAAGGGCTCGATACTCGGCTTCAGTGGATGATCGTGCTACTGCCCTTTGTTTTTTTGAACTCCAAGAGATGGGATTTTTACCAAGAAAGCTGATATATGCAGAGGTTGAGGTCCGGTCATCATAGTTTCCTGCCCAATCCGCATCAGAATAAGTAGAGAGATCAAAACTGGAATTTTTCCTGATATGAATACCATGAAAAATAGTGTGCTTCAAATAGCGAAGAAGTCGCTTTGTAGCAGTCCAATGTGTCACCGTTGGTTTGTGCATAAACTGTGAAAGTTTATTGACTGAGAAGGAGATATCCGGGCGAGTGAGGGACAGGTACTGAAGTGCTCCAACAATACTCCTAAACTCGGTACTGTCAGTGGAAGATGTGCCATCAACAAGTTGGAGAGAAATGCTGGTCGACATAGGAGTAGACACATCTTTAGCTCCAGCCATGTTTGTTTTGGATAAGAGATCGCGGATGTACTTATGTTGAGACAAGAAAATACCAGATGTTGTTGGAATGACTTCCATTCCCAAGAAAAAATGTAACTGCCCCAAATCCTTTAAGGAGAAACGACCACCAAGTTGTTGAATTATCTCATCCACAAAATGTTTATCATTACCAGTGAGGACCAAATCATCCACATAAACTAATAAATAGCATATAATGGAATTCTTGTTGTAGATAAAAAGAGATGAGTCAGATCTGGAGTTTTGAAAACCAAGACCCAGAATGGCAGATTTAAGAGCTGAATACCAAGCTCTTGGAGCCTGTTTGAGGCCATAAATAGCCTTCTTTAACCAGCACACATGATTTGGATGAGTAGCATCTTTAAATCCCGGTGGTTGGACCATGTACACTGTCTCAGTTAACTCACCGTGCAGAAAAGCATTGTTTACATCTAATTGTCTCAAGGACCACCCTTGCGTCACAGCCACTGTCAAGACAGTTCTAATAGTAGCAGGTTTCACCACTGGACTAAAAGTTTCTTTGTAGTCTAGCCCCTCACGTTGGTTAAAACCTTTGGCAACAAGCCTCGCTTTAAAGCGATCAACCGTCCCATCTGAGTTTCGTTTGACACGAAAAACCCATTTACATCCCACGGGATTACAGTTTGGGGGTGGGAAAACTAGTTCCCATGTACCATGCAGCATAAGGGCAGTGAGTTCATCTGACATGGCTTGTCTCCAGTGAGGTTCACGGAGTGCTTGTCCCACACAAGTAGGTTCAATACATGGTTGAAGAGGGTGCTTGGTGACAGAGTTGAACTGTTTAGGTTTGTGAATATTATTCATTGACCGAGTGGTCATTGTGTGGGTGCGGTTGGTATTTTCAGGATTTGAGGCCAAGTGAGAGTCATCAGGAGCGGTGGTGATTTGTGTGACTTGAGTGGTGCGTGAATCGGAGGAAGAAGACACATGCTCATGTGAGGAAGAAAAATTAGGGCAATCATGGGAAAGAGAATCATCTCGAAAATTAGAGGAAGTGTGGAGAGATTGGTTACCTGTAGATGATGCGAAAATGGTGTCGATTCCCGTTGGTGCTGGCGGCGGTTCCGGCAGAGACGACACAAGAGTGGGTGACCCAGGTGTTGCGGACGAATGGGTTCGCATGAGAGACTCTTTTTCTGCCGAGCGAAAATGAGGATGAGTTTGATCCTCATCAAACACAACGTGGCGAGACAAGTAGAGTTTATGGGCTTTCGGGTCAAAGCATTTATATGCGTTCTGGGTTGAAGAATAGCCCAGGAAAAGACACGGTATAGCTTTGGGCTAGAGCTTGTTTGAGTTGTATGGCTTGGTGTAGGGATAACATAGACATCCGAATTTCTTGAGTTTGAGGTAGTTTGGTGGCTGATGAAACAGGGCCTCAAATGGAGATTTGTTATTTAAAATGGAAGTGGGTTGGCGATTTATGAGGTAGGCTGCAGTGGAAAAAGCATGAGGCCAAAATGATAATGATAAAGAGGCATCAGTTAAAAGAGTAAGACCCGTTTCGACCAAATGACGATGACGACGCTCGGAGACACCATTTTGTTGTGGTGTATGAGGGGCGGTAGTGTAATGACTTATGCCATGGATGGAAAAATAATTTTTTAAGGCAATAAATTCACCACCATTATCCGAATAAATACTTTTGATTTTTGATTGAAAACGATTTTCAACAAGATGTTTGAATTTTGGAAAAATAGCACTAACTTCAGATTTGGTTTCCATAGGATAGAACCAAATATATTTCGTGAAGTGATCAACAAAAATCAAGTAGTATCGTGATCCGTCAATACCTAGAGTATTTGAGGGACCCCAAACATCGGTGTAAATTAAATCAAGAGGTGCATGACTTTGAAGACTATTGGAGCGAAAAGGTTGTTTGTGCGCTTTATTGATAGAACAAGAGGTACAAAGACTAGAGCTATGCCCTTCTTGTATTATTGGAAGAGAAAAATTGGTAACAAGATGATGAACAATTTTTTGAGATGGATGTCCAAGACGCCTGTGCCACCCATCTATAGAGGTTCGTTCATGCACGTTTGCAACCATTTTCGATGAAGCTTTCACCATTGATTCCGGGAAGGTGTAGACACCATTTTCACATGCACCTTTGAGTAGAACCGCCCCCGTGATCTGATCCTTAACAAGGAAAAACAAAGGGTGAAACTCAACAAAAACATTATTTTGGTTGGTGAAATGATGCACGGAAATGAGATTTTTGCGGATATTAGGAACACAAAGAGTGTCTTTGAAATGAAAAATGCGATTAGGTGAGTGAAGAACCAGTGAACCAATGTGTGAAACATGCAAACCTGAACAGTCACCTATGACAACTTCATCAGTACCGTCATATTCATAGTGGACTGATAGATTTGCCATATGCGTCGTGTCCAACAAGTAGATCGTGAAGTTCCTCAAACGTGAGCGGCTTTTCCCGAACCCGAATGGGTGCAGCGATTTCGCGAAAGTCGCTTCCCAGTCCATTGAGGATGTACACAGTGAGATCATCTTCAGAAATGGGATGATCAATCAGAGAGATTTCGTCGGCAAGAGCTTTTACGGTATGTAGGTATTCTTGAACCGAGTTATTTCCTTTCTTGATCATAGTAAGCTCCTCTTTTAATTGCATTGCCCTAGTCCGGGATTTGCTTGCATACAGAGTGTGCAATTTGGTCCATGCTTGATGAGATGTTTTGGCAGCGGAAATAAAGGGAGTGATTGTGGTGGTAGTAGAAGCCAAGATAGCACTAAGAATAAGTTTATCTTGTCTTACCCAGTGAATTTTATGAAGGGTGGAGATGGAGGAATCAGTGATAGGAGGACATGGATTATCACCGGTGACATAATCAAGTAGATTATAGCCAATAAGTAGAGCTTCAAACTGGGCACGCCATTAAGGGAAAGTTGAGGGTGTGAGTTTTTCATTTATTTGTGCAGTAATATTGAGTGCGATGAGAGGAATATCAGTTGGGGATGGTGGGTTTGAGACTGGGTTGTGAGTATTTTCAGAGGTTGGGATCGAATTCTCGTGGGAGGGTGGCTCGGATGATACCATGATAAGATTATGAGAAATACAAGAGTTTGCACAGAATAATTTTACTTCAATATTTGAAAAATATTCACACACTCATTACAATAGTTACTCACCAAATAAATACACATTTACAGAAACTGTTTTAAGTAAGAATCCTAGAATAAAGCTAGCTGTTACAGAGTATTAGGAAGGAATTAAATGTGCTGATATGAGCTTGATTCAAGGCTGAGAATCTGCCTCCATGGTCTGATGCTTGATTGAAGGAATTTGCTTGATTTCCTTTATAACTATAATGCTATTTATTGTCAGGTGGTTAGTGTCAGTAGGGACAATCAAGAGCCTGATACTTCATCTTACCATTGCAAGTAAGCCTATTGCTGAGACTGAATCACTTTCAGTATTTACAGTTTTTGGTTTCTTTTTTCTACTTAAGCATATACTATAGTCCTTTCATTTGAGTTAAGGAGATCATAATATGGTCATATTAGGGGCAGGGATCTTTTTTGACAATGTCAAACGAGTTTTACCTTACAGATCTGTAAGGTAAAATTCTGTTGCGTGCAAATTTTTTTTTTATTTTCTAAAACATCATTTCCGGCGAGTAAATTTCGCCGTAAATAATTTTTTCGTCATATAAGACTATTTGCGGCGAATATATCGCCGCAAATAATCTTTTGTAGCGACACTCACTCACTGCAAAAGAGACACTCTTATTTGCGGCGATTTTAACCGCTGCATAAAATATTATTCATGGCGATTTTTGAACACACTACAAATAATATGAAGATATTCGCGGCGATATTTTGTGTATTCGCGACGATATAAAACGCTGCAAATACTTTTTCACAGCGATAAAGAGCTGAAATATGAACGTTATTTGTGGCGTAATTTGCAATATTAGCAGCGAAAAAAAATATTTGCGACGATTTTTGGATTTTGCTGGCTAAAATTTTAAAGGAGTCAACAATTGTGACGAAGCTCCGGCGCGGTATAAATCGCTGCAAAAGGTTATATGCAGTGATTTATGGGGTTATTTGCAGCGAATTTAAGCGTCGCAAAAAGCCGTTTTTCTTGTAGTGTGTGCCCTGACTCATCTTCAATCAGGTGATGAACTATTTTTGTTTTTTTTTTTTTTTTATAGGTAAAATCACGTGACAAACTACTGCAAACTATTAATGTAATAGTTTGTAAGTAGAAATCATAAGAAGTGGCATACTAACACTATATTCCCATGTTTATATTTAAACTTACAGGTAGAAGCAGTGCTTGCATAGTGGTTTTGGGACAAAGATGACACTAGAATCTTGGTGGACTACATGCAGCTCAGATGTTGTGGAGACAAGGTTACCCATTTAATACTGTAATGCATTTGGTATTTTTCATTTATATTACAACTAGGCTCTCTCTGTAATTCACCAGCTTAAACATTTCCGAGCCTTCGTCATATATTGGAAATTTGGAAGATTAATATCCATTAATTCAACTTCAGAAGCTAGCCCACGACCTCTGCTTGCTTTTTATGTAATCAGGTATGTGCAT